>NC_051316.1:46364424-46982281 GCF_015220235.1 Choloepus didactylus | reverse complement strand
GGGGGTACAAAGCTGCTATGAACATTCTTGTATAGGTTTTTTTAAGGACCTGTTGTCATTTCTCTTGAGTAAATACCTAAGCTTGGCACTGCTGGGTCATATGGTAAATGTATAGCTATAAGAAATTGCTAAGCAGTTTTCCAAAGTGGTTGGAGAAATAAGCATTTTAAAATTTAAAATACGTACCCAGTTACTTTATAAAAGGGCTTCAATTCACATTTCTATTAGTGATGTGTGAGCATTCTCTTTAGCAAAGGGGATCCTCCACATCTCCACCAGCAAAAAGTGTTTCTCTCTCTTTAATTTTTTGCAGTCTGATGGAGCTGAAGTGAGATTGCTCCTTGACTTTAATTTGCAGTTCCCTGATTGCTAAGGATGGCAGCTTCATTTTTTGAAAGCTCACCAGATGATTCTAATATGCGGCTAAGTGAGACCACAGTGTTGGGTGAGGCTGTGGAGGAGGGACAGGATCTGAGAGCTTCAGAGAATCATTTGAAGTTTGGAGGATGGATGTTTTCCATTAAGGACTGGGAAGACTTGAACAGGTTTGTTTGTGGGTAGGTTGAAGAGATTGAATAGAAATTAGAATACATTTTTTTTAAAACATAGGACAGAGATGGGATTAAGAAGGGAGATGAAGATGTTAGGTTTGGCAAACATCAGGAATAGAAGGAACAAGGAACGTAAAATGCACAATTGCCTGGAGTCATTTTGAACAGAGCCTGGGGGCTTCCCTTTGTTAAGTGGGCACAGTAATTGATATTCATTATTGTTCATATAATGATTAAAATTTAAAGGGAGTAACCTCACCCACCTGGAAAATTCTGCCATCCAGGCCCACTCACCCCAAAAGTTCCAGATAGTAGAGGCTTTTGCACACTGGAACGTCTGGTGTGTGAATAATGCAGCTGTGTGTACAGCCCACAGAGGCCTGGTTTCTTGCTTAACTGAATGTCTCATATCAAGAGTGGACTTGTGTGGGAAGGGAGTACTTTGTAAGATGACCCCTAGTATTCTCTTAGGAAAGTCAAATCCTGGGGCTAAGATACTGCCTGTTCCGGTTTGCTAATGCTGCTATTATCCAAAATACCAGAAATGGATTTGCTTTTATAAAGGGGGTTTATTTGGTTACAAAGTTACTGTCTGAAGGCCATGAAAATGTCCAAATGAAGGCATCAACACAAGTATACCTTCACTGAAGGAAGGCCAATAGCATCCAGAAAACCTCTGTTAGCTAGAAAGGCACATGGCTGGCGTCTGCTGATCCCAGGTTGTGTTCTAGCTCTACTCTCAGCTCCTGTGCATTCTTCAAAATGTCTCTCTTGGCTGCAGCACCTCCTTCTGTCTGTGAACACTTTTATAGGACTCCAGTGATTCAATTAAGACCCAGCCTGAATGGGTGGGGTAACACCTCTGTGAAATTATCTGATCAAAAGGTCTCTCCCACAGTTGATTGAGTCACATCTCCATGGAAACACTCAATCAAAGGATTCCAACCTAATCACCACTAATATGTCTGCCCCAACAAGACTGCATTAAAGAACATGGTGTTTTGGGGGACATAATATATCCAAACTGGCACACTGCCCAAGTATGGGAAATAGAAATTACACTCTGTATTGTTGAAAACCATGAGCTTGGTTCCTGTTGGAGGAGGGGAGACCTTGTGCAAAAGAGCAGAATGGAGACTGAGGCATTGTTACAAGCCACTTATGTGTTAGTACCAAGTAGTGTTAGCATTAAAACAGGACGTTTTTAGTGGGAGGCTATAGAGGAAGCCCTTTGGGAGTAATGTTTACCTGCCGAATATAGCCCAGGCAAGGGCTAATATTAATTATGGAAAGAGGGGAAAGAGGAAAGAAAAGTTCCCATCACCTTCGACCCTGCTTAGAGAAATCCTGTTTGAATGGCCACAGGAGTTTTCTTTTACAATTTGAGAGTCTGGTATAGATTTTAGCAGTAGAAGGTAGCTTAAAAAATCGGAGACAGTGGAAGAAAGCCCCCAATATCAATAGCCTTGGGCCCTTGTGTGGGCGCCGTGGATGGTACCAAAGTAACAATCATCATGGACAAACCAAGGAAGGCTAAGAAACCAAGGGGCAATTTGGTAGAAATTATAGAGTCCATCAAGGGAACTCTAGTTGTAATTCCTTGTACCAGAGGAGATTTTATATCAAAATCTGGGCACTGGTGCCTGATACATAATGCATCCCTTTCAAAGTGGTTTAAGGACACAGAATAAAAAAATGTTCTAGAATCCGTGGAGTTCAAGAAGTGGTGGAACTAATTTATGGTGGAAAAAAAATCAGAACAGCAGTTGCCTCTAGGATGGTGGGCAGCAGGGATTGATGGGAAGAGACATGAAGGAATTTTCTCAATGATGGTAATGTTCTGTATATTGGTAAGAGTTTGGGATGCACAGGTATATGCATTGCTGTGAATTCCTCAAATGGTTTACTTAAGATTTGTAAATAAAATTTGTGTATGTAAAATTTTACCTCAGAGGAAAGAGAAACTCTGACCCCCCAAATATTTTATAATACAGTGGTGGAATTTTTTTCCTTTATTTCCTAGTCAACTTGTATTATAATGAACCAAATTTTTGACTCCCTTTGAAAAACACCACAGTTTATTACTGTCAGAGGTTAAGAATCTTAATTCAGTAAAAAAAAAAAAAGCCTTTTTTTTTCTCTGTTTAGCAACCAAAGCATTGTAGATGTTCATCCATGCCTAAAGAATCCTGAAGAATTTTGCAGCTGCAGTCAAAGCTGCCTCATTGATTTGACAGGTATTAAAGGGGTGTAGCCCTTCCTCCTAGCCAAAATTAGAGTAGACAACTTCAGTTGCTCAAGCAGGAGAACAAGTAAGAACGAAGCTCTGTCCCCAAATTATCGATCTTATCAGTCTGGAAATGTTCCCCAAATCAAGTGTTACTTTATTTTCTCCTGACTCAAGGAAAAATTTGGAAAAATGACCAAAAGTTTACAAAGCATCTCACTATTCAAGGTTAATCATCGATGATGTTATCACTTCAAATGAAAAGAAACTTTTACTAGAATCTTTGACCACACTGAAGATGTGAACTTAGAGGTCTTTTTAAGCCTACATGCTCTAGGGGTTCCCTTCACCAAGTAAATCCTGTGCTTCTTACAAGCAGGTGGTAGAATCGAACTTCCCTGCCCTCCTGGAGTTAGGTGAGGCCATGTGATTTGTTCTGACAATCAAAATGTAAGTCAGAGTAATGAGCATCATTTCCAGGAGGAAGCTTTAAGCTATGGTTGTCAGACTTAGCAAATAAAAATATAGGACACTCATTTAAATTTGAATTTTAGATAAATAACTAATAGGTTTTTTAAGCAGTTTTATTGAGATGTATTCACACTCCATACAATCCATCCAAACAATCATTGGCTCTCAGTGTAATCACAGAGCTGTGCATTCATCACCACAATCCATTTTAGAACATTTTCATTACTCACCCCACGAAAACTCCTATCCCTTATACCCCACTATTGTCAGCATTTAGCCTTGGTATGGCACTGTTGTTACAACTGATGAGAGAATATTAAAACATTACTGTTAACTATAGTCTATAATTTGCCTTAGGTGTATTTTTTCCCAGATACCACCCTTTTATTAACACTTTATAAAAGTGACATACATTTATTTTAGTTTATGAAAGAACATTCTTATATTTGTACTATTATCCACAGTCATCATCCACAACAGGGTTCACTGTGTTATACAGTCCCGTGTTTTATCCTCTAGTTTTCCTTCTAGTGACATGCACGACCTTAAATGTCCCCTTTCAATCACATTCACACACAATTAAGCACTGTTAATTATACTCACAATAATGTGCTACCATCATCTCTATCCATTTCCAAACATTTATAATCAACTTGTTTAGGGATTCTGTACCAATTAAGTGTCAGCTTCCCATTCTCTACCCTCATTCTATCTACTGATAACCTGTATTCTAGATTCTAACTCTATGAGTTTGCTCATTATAATTAGTTCATATTAGTGAGATTGTACAAGCTTATAGTTTTTTTAGTATAAACATGTCTCCTGCAATACTGGGACATGCTTATAGTAAAAAAAAAAATTGTTGATCTGAATTAAAGTTTAACTGGACATCCTATATTTTATCTGGCAACCCTGCTTTAAGTGCCTATGTGCCGTTCATCAGTGCTTTCCGTCTTCTGGTATGCTGATCATCAATCTTGAGGTGTTGGATGCTCCAATAACCTGGGTCCCTAAGGGAAGATGATGGGCAGAGCCCCCTTTTACTTGCAATGGACAGTAGCATGTACACGAAATCATCTTTGTTTGGTTAAGCCATTGAGATTTTGGGTTAGTTGTTATTCTCCACAGTAAAACTTAGTCTATCCTGACTGATCAATACAAGCACTGCCTGAACTGGAACCCTGTCCTATCTTATTCTGTAGGGTTGGTGCCCCACTGTGTAGCTTGAGCATTTTCCTTTAATAATCAAATTATTTCCTGCCCTTTTCCCCTTTAGGTGGACTTAGGTGAAGGCAAGATTTGCTTTTGTTGTGAAGAATTTCAACCAGCCAAATGCACAGACAAAGAAAATGCCTTGAAACTCTTCCCAGTTCAGCCTTGCAGCGCTGTTCACCTTCTACTTAAGGTATCTTGAATGGATTTCAACCCCTACCAACAAACACAAGATACAGCCCCTGAAGAATGTAAAGTTACTTGAAATATTTCTACTCTTTTTTACCTTCTTCAAACAATTAAGCTGCTGTAAACAGATAGGAGCAACCCCTCATCAGTGATACAGGAACAGAATTAAGTGAAAAAGCCACAGATTATTGTGTATCTCTAAATAATATATGGATAGCTTTTTTTATGTTCAAGAATTGTAAGAGTAAAAAATATAAAGGAACCAAAACAAGGCCTGAGGAGAAGTTGTAGATAGATAAGTCTTGAATTAGAAGATATATAATGATATGATGTTGCTTTTAGCAAAACCTTTAAATTGCATGCTCACTTGCTATTGTTCTGGAACTCATTTGTCAGTTTAAATCAGTCCCCTGGGCTGCTGAGTGCTGCTGTACTATGACACAGAATAAGGAGAGATACTGGCCAGAAAATACAAGAGACATTCAAGCACTTTATCTCTTATTTAATAGGCAACAATTATCAATAGCAAACTGATTTTTTTAAAAATGGTCCAAGTTGAAGAGAAATGTAAAATAAGCCTTAGTTAAGGAATTGGATTAAAAATTGTGCCCTGACTTAAGGATCATTATCCAAGTGACAAAATCGGCTGGTGAACCCTGATACATTAGGTTTTGGATAGTCAGTCACTGACAGCTTTCTTTATATCTTTGATTTGGGTTAATTTGGGGGGGGGGGGGTTGAGGGGGGAGGAGAATCTCTAAGAACAAGAGACAACCATTAAAATCTGTCACATCTTTGGATGATATAGGATGTAAAAATGGCTTTCTGTCTTTCAGCTTCTGGATTTTTGGTAGCTGAGTCACCCCTAAGTCTTCTGAGCCAGGACTTAGCTTGGGGAAAGCCCCGCTAAGGAGTTAGGGCTGTCACAACAGAAACCTTTGGAATTGCTTTTGCTGCTATTTTAAGATGTGCGTTTGGACAAGAGGAGTCCTATTTACACTCTGGCTGGCCTGCCTGCTGCAGCATCCTAGTTGGGTGCTTTGGGTAGCACTGCCGATTGCTCCTGAAATAGAATTGGTGGCCACGATTAAGTAGCAGGCTGTCCTGCTGGGAGACTGTGGAGGGGGAAGGCTAGGGACTGTTATCCCTGGGGACACCAACTTCAAAAGAGAAACCCACTCTCCTGGAAGCCACGTCTCTAGACAGTATTCTGATGCTCACAAAAAGAAATATTGTAATGCCAGATCTTTATGAGACAGGAAGCTTCTAAATTAAGTTTCTTTTTAATTTATTAACTTTATCAAAAAAATTAAAAAATTAAGTTTTTAAAATTAAGAGGTACAAACTATTGCATGAGGGTAATAATAATAACCAGCATTCATTTAAGGACTTACTATGTGCCAAATTTCATCTAAGTCTTTTACATTCATTTTCTCATGAGATTTGTCTTATTAGGACAGTATTATATTATTATTCTTATTTTTAATTTTAACATTGCATTCTTGTCATTTGCTGTTGACGTACTGAGTGACTCTTTTGTGGTGGTCATTGTTTCTTTGCTCCAGAAAGTTCTCTTTGCCCTGTGTGCCTTGAATGCCCTGACCACCACCGTCTGCTTGGTGGCAGCCGCCCTTCGCTACCTCCAGATATTTGCAACTAGAAGATCCTGCATCGTAAGTCCATGCAAGGTGGTGCTGTGAGTGTGTTGGCTGAGCCAGCCCACAGACCTATTCGTGTAATCCATTCCTTTTCTGTGCCTTTGTCATGACTAACTGAGGTGGTGTCTCATTAGGATGAATCCCAGATCTCTGTTGAAGAAGTTGAAGAGCATGGACGGATGGCAGACCCCGATGACTTCGTGCCTCCAGTGCCTCCTCCCTCCTATTTTGCCACATTTTACTCATACACACCCCGTATGAACCGCAGGTATCATTCCTAACTCTACAAAAGTATTGGGTAGGAGACACTCAGTTTTGAATCTTGAAGGGTCTTTGGAATGATTACAGCATGAGCTCAGACCTCTCTGTGAAATCTAGACAGGCTGTGTTGTTTTTCAGGGTTTTCTGTTCTCTCTGTCTCTTTCTCTTTGTCTGATAAACTGGATGAAACCAAAGAAAACTCAAACCTTGACCTAAGTATATACTTTTTCAATTTCAATTAGCTTCCAAGGGAAAGCTGACACCCAGTGAGATAACTGCTGTAATTTGACATGATTGAGAGCTGCTGTTGCCCTGGGAATGTTCCCAGTTAGGCCAAATCGAAGTTTCATTATGACACCATCAGCAGGTTGCAACAGTCATGAAATTCTTCTCAGTCATTAAGAAAAGATTAATTACAAATTGCATCAGCCGTGTCTAGGCCAAAATAGGCCATGCTTGTTTCCCGATTCAAATTCTAGCTCAAAATTTGACATCTGTTTCTTAAATCTCAAAAATTATCTGTAGAATGAAATGCTATTTTGAGTAATATGTTAGTCTGTTGTTAAGTGACTTCTAGGATTGTACCTTTCTAAAGAATGACTTCATTTATTCATTAAACAAACATTTGATCAGTCCTCTGTACCTTAATAGTCACTGTGCTGGATTACTGAAATTCAAAATGAGTTATATTTGTCCCCTACCCCCAATCAAAGAGCTCACGGTCTATATCATTAAAATGAGTGTTGGCAGGATCAAAATAATACTCCAAAGAGAGAATTGGGGTGCACTGAGGAGAACCACCTGATCTAGAGCAGTGAGGTGAGCCGATGAGAGCTTGAAGACAGGTCAACCAGTCAGGGTCGGTTTCCTGGAAGAAGAGACCCTAAGAGGAATTTAAAGGATAAGCAAACCTGTATTTGAGCTTCTAAAAGAAATCTCTCTTAATTCCACAGAAAGACTAGTGTCTTTATCTTGATATTCAGAGAAGTGGATATTTCTATTTTTTAATCTCTAGTACATGTGGAAATTTGTCAAACAAATTTGATGTTGGCCTTGGCATTTTTGGAAAACCATTTTCCAAAGCGCAGGGCAGCCACACTTGAGCTTGAAAGAGGTCCCCAGTGGGGGCTACTGCCCAGACTCGGTTAATGTTTTTCTCATCCTATTGTTTTTCTGACTTGTTCTTCAGGGTCATACTAAACCCCAACACCAAGTCTTCCTTGCCCACCTACAAAGGCAGAGGCAGAGATGGCCAAAAAGTTGAGGGGGTGTCAGCTGGTAGACAGATGGCCTGGGGCAGGCCAGTGGGGCAGCTCAGTTTCTCTGTTGTTCTGGGAGAGGCATCCTGGGATTTTGAAGCTGCAAGGTCCAGGATGGCTTTCCTAGTCATTCAGGAAATGAGTCAAGAATTACAGAAGCCAAAGAATCACAGCAAAAGACATCTTTTCTTTGTGTACCACAGGACACATTTGCTAAAATCGTAGTTCATTTTCAGGCTGTGTGTGGAGGATACATTGGAGGACAGTAAAAATGACTGTTTCATGGTTGGGAAGAGAAACGCTCTTGTCAATAAGAAGAATTCTTGGTGGCCAGTGAGCACTTAGTTGACCTAAGAGGAGGCAACAGGCAGATTTAATTTCCTGCAGCGGTAGAAAAGGAAACTGACTCATGTGGGTTTAGGAGTCAGGCTGGGCAGCAGCACGTCCTGCAGACTTCTGACCTTCTTTTCTCCTCTCTTTTCTCCATAATAATGCTTATCAGTGTGGGAATTTTCATGTTTAAAAATTTAACTTTTTATTGTGGTAACCTATATACAACACAAAATTTCCCAATTTAACCATTTTCATGTGTATAATTCAGTGGCATTAATTACATTCACAACGTTGCACTGCCATCACCTTAAGCTATCACCAAAACTTTTTCATCAGTTTCTACCTTTTGAGGACTAGAGTCAGTCTCTGAGTCCCCAGACAGCCCCTGGCCAAATCAAGGCTGAAGGAAGACAGACAAGCTTCTCACCAAGGACTTCATCAGTCAGAACTTTTCAGGGGGTGGTGGAGTGAGAAAGAAGACACTGGCAGGTCTAACATATATGCCTAGCCCTCTGGATCATATTTCCAAAGGGCCAACATCCTCATTTTCTGTAATTCTGGCAATATCAAAGTGGAGTGTATTCTCTCTTTTTTTTAAAGGCATTTTTTTTTTTTACTGTGAACTTTAACATATATACATAACAGTGATAACTTTCAAAGTACGATCCAACAAGCAGTTAGCAAATTTCAAAGAAAGTCATGGGTCACAGTTCCACAACATCAGCTATTTCCATTTTTGTAAAATATACGTATAGAAAGGTGTTAACTTTTGATGTATAGCTCAACAAACAGTTATATAGGTAATTTCAAAAATTGTTATGGGTTACAGTTCTCTTTTTAAACTGGCTAAATTTATTCACCTTTAGATACATCTTCTATCACAGTTATTTTTAATTTAACTGACTTTGTTACATTCACAGTACAAATCAAATCTTTTGACACTATATGTTAACCCCAACTGGACATTTTCTTTCCTATAAGCAGGCAGGCAAGATTATTAATGAGTGTTTTTTGTTGATATTTCCACAACTACTTGTAAGTTTTTGTACAGTAGAGGCTCTTCATTTCCTGTAAAGTATTATGACCTCTCAGAGGAGGTTTATTTATTTAACTTCTATAAATACAACCACTTCATGCATTGGAATCTCCTTGAGAAAGGGCTTCTCAAGTTACTGTCATAAACAGAAGCCTGATTGCAATCTAGGCTTCTGTCCATAAATGGGTTATCTGCTTTGCAAATCGATTTGTAAGTCCAGGAGGGGGCTGTGTACCCCATGCCCACTACTGCAGGGAGTCCCCCATTTTCAGAAACTGGCTTGAGCGAGGAATCAAAAAGGAGAGTGTCCAACCAATTTCATGAATATGGACCTGGTTTTTACTATGAGGATGCTCTGTTATGTAGGAAATTGAAGACTGAGGGTGTGGGAGCCAGGCTGACACAGGCATTTCTTAGAGATGAGGGAAAAATACCCAGCCATCTCCTTTCCTAGAGAATTAAAAAACCCAAACTCAAGCAGAGCCCATCCATGCTTGGGGTTGACAGTGCTCAGTTGTTGGGGGTGGGGACTAGGGGCATAAGGTACCTCTGCTCTCTACCCCCTCCACAGGTAAGTCCCACCACCATGTACCCAGTAAAAGGGCACAGCTTTTCCAGTAGAGAGAGGAGGTTCATTGTTGGGTCAAAGGCATATTAGTTGCAGCAACACCTTTGGATGTTTGTAGAGATTAAAACAGAACATATTTTGCATGATCAGTTTTCTGTTCCTCTTCAGTACTTATTAGCATGAACTAGTGAAGGTTTCCTTGAGACAGTGTGATGAACCTGAAAAGTGTCTCTTAAAAGTGAGACCCTGGTGGTTTGATGGGTTGAGCCCTCTACCATAAGTTTTACCCTTGGGAAGACGGTTGCTGCAAAGGAGAGGCTAGGCCTCCCTATATTTGTGCCTAAGAGTCTCCTCCTGAATGCCTCTTTGTTGCTCAGATGTGGCCCTCTCTCTCTGGCTAAGCCAACTTGAAAGGTGAAATCACTGCCCTCCCCCCTACGTGGGATCAGACACCCAGGGGAGTGAATCTCCCTGGCAACGTGGAATATGACTCCCGGGGAGGAATGTAGACCCGGCATCGTGGGACGGAGAACATCTTCTTGACCAAAAGGGGGATGTGAAAGGAAATGAAATAAGCTTCAGTGGCAGAGAGATTCCAAAACGAGCCGAGAGATCACTCTGGTGGGCACTCTTACGCACACTTTAGACAACCCTTTTTAGGTTCTAAAGAATTGGGCTAGCTGGTGTTGGATACCTGAAACTATCAAACTACAACCCAGAACCCATGAATCTCGAAGACAGTTGTATAAAAATGTAGCTTATGAGGGGTGACAATGGGATTGGGAAAGCCATAAGGAGCAAACTCCACTTTGTCTAGTTTATGGATGGATGTGTAGAAAAGTAGGGGAAGGAAACAAACAGACAAAGGTACCCAGTGTTCTTTTTTACTTCAATTGCTCTTTTTCACTCTAATTATTATTCTTGTTATTTTTGTGTGTGTGCTAATGAAGGTGTCAGGGATTGATTTAGGTGATGAATGTACAACTATGTAATGGTACTGTAAACAATCGAAAGTACAATTTGTTTTGTATGACTGCGTGGTATGTGAATATATCTCAATAAAATGATGATTAAAAAAAAAAAAAAAAAAAAAAAGTGAGACCCTGGGTAGATGTCTTACTATCTCTGAGCCTGTTCCAAATTCATCTGTGTTGTCACATGGCTGGTGAGAGGATTTTTATGAGATAATGAATATAAAAAACTTTCTTAAAATAAAAGCTCAGACTGTTCTACCAATGTTAGTTGCACAGTTTAAAATGTTACTGGTATGTGTCCTGCTCTTAAAAATTATCTCTTAATCTTACCCCTACCTTATCAGGCAGCAGTTTTCTAAAGACAATCATTCTTAATAAAATCTGATCAACTTTCCCAAATCTAACAGTGTTTTAATTGAAGTTACCATGATCTATTTCCTTTTGCAGTGGTGCTGGTAATCCTGACTGCACATTAGAATCACCTGGAAGCATTGAAAATAGGTGTCTGGGCCCTACAATAGACAATTAAATTAGAATTTCCCGAGGTGGGGCCTAGGTCAAACCGTTTTCAGACCTTCCCAAGTGATTCTACTTTACAGCTAGGGTTGAGAGTCATAGTGATCAGGGCAAATGAAAACAAAAACAAAAACAAAAACAAAAAAACTTCCCAGAGTAGACTCTTTGCCACCACAGAGCTGCACTTTCCCTGTACTAGGTAAATAAGGAGAAGCTGCTTCATGGAAAATGAACTTTGCTTCTGCATTGCCTCTAGTAGCATTTCCATAAAAATGAGGCTTTTGTGGTCATGATAATATCCACCATAAAAGCTATTCATTTTGCAGTCAATTTAGATAAAGTACTCTCCCACCCCCCACTCAATGTGTCATCTTTAAAAAATTCTGTAGTACTTTAGGATCCAAAATGGAAGCCATTTCTTTGACTTCTTGGCTCTAAGCAGGCCCCCTCTTCTTTATGAACATGCAGGTAACTGCAGGGTTGGGAATGTAAAACAAAGTCCACCAGACTTAACACACAAGCAAACAGAGCTGGGCTTGTTAATTTTTCAGGCAAGGGACACAGCAGTGAAGAAATGCAAGCATAGTTGTCTGGGCTGAGGGTTTGGAAAACCAGTGGTTTGTTAAGTGCCAGGAGGGCGACTTGGGTTGGGGGGTGTGCTAATTAAAGACTGAAGACAAGCCCTATGGAGAGGACAGTCCTCTATAAATCTCATTGTTTAAAACAAGTCATGTTGTTCATTTGTCAGGAAAGAGTCTTTAATTTGACCCAGGAAGGGTCTCGCTTCCCGGAGTTGTTCAGTATCTGTAGTTCTTAAAACCACCTTGGCTGGATAGGAGCGTTGGAGTAAGACTCGTGGGCAAGTCCTGCTCTAAGGGGAGAAAATCCCTTTCAGGCTAACTTTGTCAGGACACCTCCCAGCCACCCCATGGCTGGACTCCAGGAAGAACCCTGAGGAAGGATAGCAGTCTTCCTTCTTGATGGAGCCTCTGGGCAGGCTGGATGCTTGAGGTGTTCATGTGTAAAGCCTCCAAACCTCCTTGCTTTGGGTGTTAACACAGAACCGTCTCCTCTTTCAGCTCCAGCAGAGTGTCTTGTTTCTGAACAGACTCTTATAAAGTGAAAAGAGGGAAAGCTTTCTCACTTTTTCACTTAGGCTGCATGTTAACATTCTCTTAAATTCCAGGTTTATTGTTAGGAAGAAAGAACATCACATCTTTTTCAACTTTTTTCTTCCACTAATTGCATTTTTGTAAATGTGCATGAGGAATAATATGAAACAAGTATAAATCCAGAGAACACCTTTTCCCCTACATGCAAGTGGCTCCAAAATCTGTAATTTTATCAACGTCCGTTAGTTTTTTTTGTCCTTTTTTGTATTTTAAGAGCAGATGTTAAACTTTTGCTATTATCTGCTTTTATTCATTTTTAATACTCTCATAGCCTGAGTACAGATTTTCTGGCCTTCTCATGTATTTTATAATTATTGTTTTAAAATTTAGGTCCTTTGTTCTCAAGACTTTTTTTGTGGAATTCTATGAACACTGGCAGGAAATTTTGTATGTTATTTATTGTTGGTTTGCTACTAAGTGTTCCTCACTGGAAGAGCAAAAATATTATCCAAGAATCATTTACAAGGACAAGCACCTAGCTTTATTTGGGTGGGAGGAAGGCAGTTGGGAAAGAAAATCTTTAATTCAATAATTTAAAAAAATACTAAGTGTGGGGAACATAACACTTTCATCGGTAAATACAGAAAATATAAATATTTAATAACTGAAGGATATTTCAGTCCTAAACTGTTGCCACTTAAAGGGAAAGGGGGAAAATGTCAAAGGAGGGAATGAGGAAAAACAAACTGGAAATAGTGAAAGCCAGCAGGACTCGGGAGGCAGAATACGTGCAGGGGAGAAATTAGCAGTCACTATTTTAATTAAGATAACAGGATATAGCAGCCAATATTGTAATTAAGATAACAGGATATGGATAAATTTGCCTTCTGAAGTTCAGCTTCTCCATATGCACATTGCTTGTTTCAGTCAAATATGAGAACCTTTAAGTATATCTTATTTACTGAAATCTTGCATTTGTTTATAGCTTTTTGTTGTTTATTTACTAGTCAATGCAATTCATTTTGCCAACTTGACTGAGTGTATTATATCAAGCACAGGAGAAATTAATACCAATTTTTTTTTTCTTTTAAACTTCTAGCATTATCCTTAACTGGCCCTGTTATTTTTAAATTTATCAAATCCCAGCACCTCACACAAGGTCTGACTTGGAGCTGGTACTCAATAAATGTTGAATGACCAACGTTGGAACAAATCATCCCGTGATTCCTTCTGCAGTCTGTTGCTTTGTCTCTAAGCTTTGTTTTTTTTTTCCCATTAAAAAAAAATCATTCATTCTTTAAAATATTTATTTAACAAGTACTGAGTTTCTACCATGAGTTTGACATTAGAGAAACCCAGGCAAGAAACTTTTGTCATGTACTGATGTAAGAAATAATAAGTTTTTCCCAAACCCCTAGTTTTTTCTTTTTTCTTTTTTTAAATTGAAGTGAAATTCACATAACACAAATTGACCATTTTAAAATGTATACCTTAGGGGCATTTAGCACATTCACAATATCATGCAACCATCACCACTGTCTATTGCCAAAACATTTTCATCGTCCCGTGTACCCATTAGCAATCACTCCCCATTCCCCCCTCCCTCAGCCCCGGCAGCTACTCATCTGCTTTCTGACTCTGTGGACTATTATTTGCTTTTTGACTAGTGAATTTGAAAGGGAATGATGGTATTGCGTTTACACGTTGTCCTTTGCCTAAGGAACCCTGGGCATGCCACCAGATTAGCAGCTTTGATTCTTCTCCCTCTCCTGGCTGGGAGACTGGCGTGGAGGGGGCTAGTGGTTTTTCTCACAGTCAGTGGATCACCTTCCAGAGGCAAAGGACGGCACCCAGGAGCCACTTTGATCAGGCGACGGTCTGTAGAATGCATTTTCTCATGCTGATTGCTTTTCCTAGGATGGTTGGTCCTGATGTCATTCCTCTCCCCCACATCTACGGAGCCCGAATCAAAGGTGTGGAAGTGTTCTGTCCTCTGGACCCACCCCCTCCGTATGAAGCCGTGGTGAGCCAGACGGGCCAGGAGCAGGTACTGTCCACTTTGCTGCTCCTCAGGAGGCTGACCGCAAGTAGGACAAGCGGCCACCTCACTGACAACATTGGGAGATATGTTCTGCAGTTCTCTTTTTAAGGCATTCGTGGGAGCCTAGTTGAGGGTTGAATTGAATGTGGACAAAACAGCTCTCTTTTTTCCTGTGGTGCAGGGATCTTCATTCCAAATTACAGAAGGATCAGAAGCTGCCATGGGCCCGTTGGAACCCATCTGTACACAAGCGACTCAAGGTAATACATACGTTATCAGTGCATGAACTCATGAGAATTGTTCCATCTTTTCAGAAGACTAAAATGTGCTGAAACGATCTGTATGGTATTTTGTTGGAGGTCAGACATTCCTGGAGCAAATGGTTCAAGCTACAGCCTTCCTTCCAGGTGCAAAAATACTATCAAGTATAGATTTAAACCTTTTTTTTTTTTTTTAAATCTTGTTTCCCATTTTAACCACTTTTCAAGTATACAGTTCAGTGGAATTATATTCACAATATTGTGCTACCAACACCACCATCCATTACCAAAGCTTTTCCATCACCCCAAACAGAAATTTTGTACCCATTAAGCAATAACTCTCCATGTCCCCTTCCCCCAGCCCCTGGTAACCTGTACTCTACTTTCTGCCTCTATGAATTTGCATATTCTAGTTATTGCATATACGTGGAATCATACAATGTTTGTTCTTTTGAGTCTGGCTTGTTTCACTCAACATGATGTCTTTAAGGTTATCCATGTTGTAGAATGTATCAGAACTTCATTCCTTGTTATGGCTGAATAATATCCCATTACACACACACACACACACATTTTTGTCATCCATTCATCCATTTGTGGACACTTGGGTTGCTACTATCAACTATTAAGGCTTACAAGTGGGAGATAATATGTGAACAGAGAAAAAAGATATCCTTAGTATCTTTTATTAATAACCAGACTATTCTCAGGAGGCTTAACATCTAGTGAATTCTTATTTTCAGTTGTATATTAAATATTAGAGTCAATTTTACATTTACTTTTGTAATTTAAGGGAACATTTTTATAGCCTTCTCTCTTTGGGAGGTTTTAAATGACCCAGAAATTGTCCACCAGGACAAAATTGCAAATGGTAATAAATAATGGATCAACTTTGAGCTATTTTAGATGGAAGTAATTTTTCAGCAGCACCACTTGGAATGGGTTCCTTTTCTTCTGTTCACCTTCCATCTTCAACAGGATTATAAAGCAGTGTTCTGTTTCCTAAGTAAGTCTATAATTCTTCCTTTAAAAAAAAAAAGTTCCCCACATCACAACTCAGGCTCACAAAGACATGATTTTATTTTCCTGAGCAGAAGTTATCCAACCCCAGAGTGGTTTTAATGACTCAGTTAGTGGGCACTCACTCTTGAACCAGGCCCAACAGGAGCTTCTCCACCTGTCAGTTCCCTGGGCGATGCTGATATCTCCTCTACCAGCATTTGTTCTGCAGCCCACAGCCCACTGTGCCACTGTTACCTCCACCTACCAAAGCTCATCCTGTATTGTCCAAAACTTTAAAAAGTGGCTGGGAGCTTTTCAGCACTGCACCAGGATGCTTCATTGGAGAAGATTCTGAGCACCTTTAGAAAAAATGAATCTTGGCATAGTTTTAGTTTGCTCCTGGTTTTAAAATGTTTTGTTTGTTTTAGATGTGGAAGGGTGGTTTGGAGAGGCAGATTTTCCCATAGTGCTGGGAAATAAACATCTATTGGGCCAGCAACCTAAAGCAAATGTTACTATTTCTATTACCCTGACCAGTTTGGTCTCACAGGTGTTTCCTGCCCAACATTGTGAAGGCTGCAGCTGGTAAAATCATTTGTTTCTCCTCTTTTAAAAAATAATCAGGTGAGGACATTGCTAACACACCCGGAGAACAGAGCACGTCCATGTCAACTCCCAGCTCAAACCTGGTGCATCCTGCAAGGATCCACAGAGCCTTCCAGCCTCTGAGGACAAGATCAAAGAGTGACCCCATGCTCCATCATTTCGCAGACAGAGGTGATGTTATCCCCAATGCTCTTTGCAGAGCACTCTGCATATTTCCCTAAAGGTGCAGGTGAAAGTGAGTGGTTCTGGCCAGCCCAAGACCCCACATTTTAAGAGGGATCTTGAAGGAGGTTAAGAGGTCTTGGAAGGTCTTAGGAAAACAAGATATTCCACAAACACATTGGGAATATACATCTGCTGTGTCCTCCAAGGCCAGTAGATTTTTCCTGTTTTAATTTTAAATCATTGTCATCAAAAGTACTTGGTTGCACATGATACCATGCTAGGTACTATACAAAGAAAATCATGCAAACCTAGTTTGGATTCCTAGATGCTCACAGTCCTGTGGGAATAAACCTTCTCTCTGAAAGAAAAAGTCAGAGAGGTCTATTTTTTTTCCCCCTGTCTTCTATAATCATTTGTTATTTATTTATTTATTTTTTTTGCTGGGTATGAGTAGATTGAATTATTTAATTCTGACCTAATTTTTAGAATTTTGGACAGAAAGAAACCAATATGTTCACATACTCCATCTCTCTCCCTCTTAGTTTTGAATTTGTATTTGAATAATTTGGGATTTTTCTGAATATATGAATACCTGAACATCTTCCACATATCTCTTCATTGTAGAAAATTGTAAAATACAGAGGAAATAAAGGAAGAAAATACAAATCTTCTATAATCCCAGTAGCATGGGCTTGTTTTTGAGAATTATTCTAGCAGCTGGCTTATGCTTTCCTAAAATCCTATCCAGATAAAACTTTGCAAATCTTCTAACCCTTCTCTTTCCTGGGTTCTGTCTCATGCCCTTGCAGTTTCTGTTCCATCCCTCTGACAGCACATACTGTTTGCTGCAGCTCTAGACTGTGTGGGATCCAGAGAAAACTCCTTTTGTCTCTACAGTGGCCTCCAGGGGAGCCCCACCGCCCAGGACTGCATAGTGCCTCTACAACCCCAGCAGGCCCACCAGCCAGGCCTCCCAGATTCCCAGGACCCACTTCAACACCAGTCTCTTATCCCCTGCCTAGCACATGGAAGACTCAAACTGGCCACCTGCCAGCTTCAATGGGAACTTAGGTCTCTGTGCAGCCTTGGGAGATCTTTCCACAACACTTTCCCATTCTGCAGTACTGCAGGGTCAAGGACCACATGTGTTTACCTGTTTGAATCCTCTACTGTGGAAGGGACCAGGTTGCCTTCAAGCGTAGTCCCTGACTCTGTCCTCACACGTGGTGTCTTTAGTGAGTGTTCCCGGAACTGATCTCTGTAACATGCACATGGAAGCCTTGGAGGATGGCCTCAAGCTTCGGTTTAGAGTTCCTCCAGAGAAAAAGGAGTGCTCTCCTTCTTCCACCTTTCCTCCCACTCCACCTCGTTTCCTCTCTTCCTCAAATATTTAAATTCCTGCTAATTAGGCCTTTATTGACTGAAGTCAGCAGTGCTGTGTACACTGAAGGCCTCTGGCTGTTTTATGGACACGTGCAAGACAGAGCTGAGTTTTATATAACCCACTTTACAGTGCAGTAACCCTCTGCTGGTCCTTATCCACTTGCCGCTGTAGGTAGCCCTGGGACTTAATGGAGTTAAAGAGGTGGATTTCTCAGGCCCTCATTGACTTTCAGAATGACAGTTAATTTTTCTACACCTGAATTTCTCTTTCTGTAATAGTCAGGCATAGATCTACCTCATGGCCATGGCGTGACCATCAATAATATAAGTCGGTAATGTGCCCTTGAGGATGTTTAGGATAAAGGTACAGTCAAAGTAAACAGAGCATTGTTTTCATCACAAGTCTTGTCTTTCTTCAGTCCTTTGCTCTCCTTAAGTGGCTCCTTCATCCTCCCACCTTTGAACATTCTTTCATTGGTCCACCATGCTTTGTCTGCTTGCCCCATTTGCCCCCATCTAGTTGCCATCACCCTATGAAATTGTTGCTTTGTGTAGTTTGCCTTCTGGATGCTTTTCTCTGTCATCTGTCTTTCCTTTAGGGGTTGTGTTTTATGTGACACAATAAAATGTTTTGAGACATGTCCTATTGGAACTATACTTAAGGAAATAAGCTTGTTTCATAGTTGTTTGGTATTTTTCCCCCTTTCCTTCTGCAAAATGAAGGGCAAGATGTGCATGGCTATTGGCATTTGTCAGATGCGTTCCAGGCTGAGTTTGTGCTGAGCCAGTGCTGTTTCAGGTAGACGCATGTGTCCAGAGGGGCTTGGCCTGTGGGTAAATGCTGTTTGTCTCTGTCCACAGCTATCCCCGTGCTTAGCTGTGAAGCTGCGACTCAGACTGAAGGAAGACTGGAGCTGGCTGCAGTAACTTTGAGGAGAGGCTTGAGACCAAGAGCTCTGCGCTCCAGGCCACGGTCTTTAATAGATTACAGATCTTACATCGACACCAAACTGCTGGTGGCGAGGTTCCTGGAGCAGTCCTCCTGCAGTATGACCCCAGACATCCATGAACTTGTAGAGAACATTAAATCCGTTTTGAAGTCTGACGAGGAGCACATGGAAGAAGCTATCACAAGTGCCAGTTTCCTAGAACAGGTAGTTTTATTATTAATATCGGGCATGAATCAGAGAACGCATTTCCATAGTAGCTTCTGCAGTTTCTCCGATTTGCTGTGCAAAGCAGAGTAAGTTCATGGTCAGCCTTCTAAGGGAAATGGGGTTAGGAGGTCGAGTGAGGGAGAGAAAGGAAGTGGAGAACTTTCCTTTCAGGTTTGATGATTTCCCTGCAGCCTTCTTGGCTCAAGGAAAGAGGAAACCAATTATTCTGGGATGTGAAAGCATGCCTGGAAAAAGAAGGGTGGACATCAGGAATCAAAGCAAAAGATCTGGATGATGTGGAACCCATGCAGCAAAAACATTTGTTTTTCTAGTTTGAAAGTTTCCCTTGATAGGGCATGTTTTTTCAGCTTTTGAAAATGATGACATACATGAATTTTAATGTTGGTAAGAGTCTAGGAGCTCCTCATATTTCTGTGAAGTGTTTGGCAAGGTAAGTCTGTAGGACTTAAGAGGAATAAATGCCTTTTCATTTTCATCAATAAGAAGTTCAAGGCAAGCCCTAAACAGAAGCCATCCAGTGGAAAGATAAAATTAGGCCTGTTACATAATCCATTTGGATCTCAGGTTTCTCATCTTTAAACTGAAGGGTTGGACTATGTGGTCTCTACATCAGTGTTTCTGAATGAATGGAATTTCTTTCTGATACTTTTGAGAAGTGGGACTAGGTCACAGTTTGAATTACCCACCTCTTTTTTATAACTGTTACCTTTAGGTGTTTACTCTTTTGCCATGGGTGTGTGGGGTGGGTGTTGTAGGTGTCAGTAAACAGTGGTACATGGACGTTGCCTGGTACTGTGCTTGCATACATTAAATACCCAACAAATACTTCTTCAGTTGAAATGGGCTGATTCTCATGGCAATTACCAGCTCTAGGATCCTCGGTAAAATTATAAGGCAGATTGAATAAATCCCCTTCTCACTTTCCTTTCTGTTCTCCTTTTCCATCTCCTGGCCTCTTGTTATGGAAGCCAAGAGCCAAATTCTCTCTCAGACCCTCAAGGGATCCAAGGGAGGAGAAGAGCAATCTTGTTTATCAAATGAAGAGGTACAGCAGCCATTGACCCTCATGTTTGCATTCTAAACGAGAGGACAGTCAGTGCTCCTATGTCTGTCTCCACTTAGTAGCCTGTATAGGGAGACACTGACCTCCTGGTGTCCCTTGTCTACTACCCTGTCTCCTTCCTTCTGTCCAGCCCCAATCCTGATAACAGCAGCAGGCACTGGGAGCCATTTCTCTAAGGCTGCCAGGCTCTGATGAGGTAAGATCTGCAACATCCACCAGGCAGTTGGTCTGGACTTTCTGCAAGATCTTACTCCCTGGGAAATAGCTCTGTGGAAAAAGAACAAACATTTATAGCTCAGTAGATGCTGTCATTACAAATGTTTGTTAGAGCCTCATGCCCCAGACCAGGTGCTGAGACTGTAAGGTAGACTCTGGGCCTTCTGTTGGGGCCTTCTAGGACTAGACCCTCAATTCTTCTCAGCATTTTCTCATAATGCCCAGCAGGAGGAGGCAAGGACAAGGGGAAGGACATTCTTTATTTCTGACTCTACCCAACTTTGCACATTTTCGCTTTAGTATTACTGGAATGAGGTTTTAGATCCATTTTCATTTTCATCATTATCAAAACACTTGCCCCAGCTTACTATGTGCAACAGTCAACTTCTAGGAATGTTGAAATTTTCTTCTTAAAGAAGACAGGCCTTAAAGACATAGATGGTTAGCAAAATGTAATGTCCCATCTTTGGGGAGTGGGGGTAGGGATACACTTTTTAAAGACCTTGAAAGCTCACAATGGAACAAACTAAACAAAAAGTCATGAGAATGAGATTTTTCTGTGATGTTAGGTGGTAATAAAGCTCCTCAGTTTTTTCCCTAGATGCTAGCAGTGTTATAGATCACACCACCTGATAGTGCCATTTTAAAAAGTTGTATGCGTGGCACAGTTCTCCCCTCTTAAATCCCAGTTGGATGAGGAATTTCTCATATTTTTGCTGTTTTTACAAACAAGTGATATTATATATGTAAAGTTATGTATATGGCATATTCCAAATAGATCTAGAAATAGAACCATTCTTAGGAACTTTTACCAAGTAGTTGACCTGGTTCTTATGTTGTTGCTCATTGAAGGACAATTAGAAGTATCAATTAGAAGTAACTTGATTTTTGGTTGACATTTTATAAACTCATTATCTGATCATAATCCCTGACCAGGGGTTCTTAAATTTTCAGGTGCATCAGAATCCCCTGGGGTTTTTGTTAAAAATAGAGGCTGAAACTCCAGTCCAGACTCACTGTCAGAATTGCCATGAGTGGGAACTGGGAATCCATCTTTCTGACAAGGTCCTTTGGTAATGTGCAGCAAAAAATCTCTGGCTTAGACCACAGAGAAAATGGAACTAAGGGAATAGAAAAAAATGCTAAATATAAAGTAGGAAATTGCAATAGGCAAATCAGTTAAGTCTGGCAGGTCTAAGGTTGAAACAATAGAAAGTTTGGGGAATTCTGCAACAATGAAGTCTTTCTGCTTTTTTCCAACCTGATTACTCTTAGGAACTTTAGAAAAGAGGCGGTATGTTAAAAGTATCTCTTGAATTTCAAGTGGGTTCCACTTTGGGAAAACACCCTTTTATCTTTCTCAAACCAACTAAACATTAAGATACATGGATATAAGGGTCAGGTCTAAGGACCACATTTCATGGAGCTTAATCTCTTCCCTCCCCCTTATTCTCCTTTATAAAGATAATGGCCCCCTTGCAGCCCAGCACTTCTCGGGCCCCCATGCTGCCCTCGCGGAGACAGCCTGGCCTGCTGCACCTGCGGAGCTGCGGAGACCTGAGCACCTTTGCCATGCCAGGGAGGCCAAGGGCCGAGAGGAGGCCCCGGCGAGCCGAGGCTGAACGGCCACACAGCCTTATTGGTGTCATCCGAGAGACAGTGCTGTGAACCTGGAGGGCCAGTTTCCTGTGTGAGCCTGAGGAGCACGGAGGAAGAAAGATGGCCCTGGAAGGTGGAAGGCTGCTCCAAGGGGAAGGGTCCTCTTCCATGCAGTTTCATGGCTGGGAGTTGGGGTCCCTACTGGGAACTCCTCAAAAAGGGCAGCACTCTGGAGAATATTTGTTCCTGTTCTTTGGCTTCCAGTTTTGCTGACTGGGGGCACTCAAGGGTGAATGAAGGGGTTCTTCCAGACCCATTTGGTTTTTGGATGCACTGTGTTGGAGGCTGTGAAGGCAGGGATTTCTCCTTCCACTGCCAGGTCTCCCAGCGTTCCTGAGGCCCACATGCCCTGGTGTGGGTAGAAACTGGGCTGATTCTTTACCCACCTCACCCCTCATGTCTGTCTTTGTTGGTGAGTTCTTTCCATGACTAGAAGGACAAATCTGTTGGGCTGCTATATATAGTTGCCTGGGACCTTTGGCTCTGTGAGAGAGGAGTTGGCACAGAAACAAAATGATTATCCCTGATGTGGCTGAAATAGTGAAGCCTCATTTTAGGTCACCCTCAAATACACTCTCTTAGGAAAAACAGGAAACTTTGTAAGCAGCAGATTTTAATGAAAGACATTTAGGAAGAGAAATATTGTTGATTCCATTTATTCATGCTTGCAAAACTAGAGACTAAGGCAGAACTGAGAATAAAAATGTTTACTTTGGCTCTCTGGGCTCAGTGTGCAGCATTTGTTTATGCTTAGGCAGCCAGGCCTTACTTCACATAGGGTTTGGAACTTGGAGCAGTGGTGGTCAGGTTCCAGCAGGCCCAAAAAACTAGTTTAATCTCCAAAGTACCCAACCCCTGTAGATCATAATGCTTCAGCTGAATGGCTCCATGGAGCTGCTGTTCTAGTGGGGTCCATGAACAACCAATCAATAAAGTAATTATAGATTGGAGATTAGTGCTAAGAAGGAAGGGAATACCACTTCACGTACACTAGAAGGCTATTATTAAAATAACAGAAAATAAGTGTTGGCAAGAATATGGAGAAATTGGAACCCTCGTGCACTGTTGGTGGGGATGTAAAATAGTGCAGCTGCTATAGAAGACAGTTTGGGAGTTCCTTAGAAAGTTAGACCTAGAGTTACACTATGATCCAACAATTTCACTTCTAAGTATATACCCCAAAGAACTGAAAACAAGGACTCAAATAGATACTTGTACACCAACATTTATGGCAGTGTTACTCACAATAGCCAAAAGGTGGAACCAACCGAAGAATCATCCACAGAGGAATGCATAAACAAAATGTGGTATATACATAAAATGGAATATTATTCAGCCACATAAAGAAATGAAAAGTTCTGATACATGCTACAACACGATGAATCTTGAAATCACTATGCTAAGTGAAAAAAAACGACACAAAAGAACGGATATTTTGTGATTCCAACTATATGAAATATCTAGAATAAACAAATTCATGGAAAGAGAAAGTAGATTAGAGATTACCGGGGACTGGGGTGGTGGGTGGGGAGGAATGGGGAATTAATTGCTCATTGGATACAGATGTTTTGTTTGGAGTGATGGAAAAGTTTTGGTAATGGATGATGGTAATGGTGGTAGCACAATATTGTGAAATGTAATTAATGCCACTGAACTGTGGCACTTAAAAATGGTTAAAATGGCAAGTAAAAATCTTAAGGATAAAACAGAAGGGGGTGGATAGAGAGGTCTTCTGTGAGGACATGACATTTGAGCTGCGAGTTGGAGGGTCCAGGTAGGGGGTTCCAGGCAGAGGGCGAACCAGTGCAAGGATGGGAGAAACTACAGCCACCATGCGCCAGTCCGGAAAGTAAGGGAGTTAAGGTGGGCAGGAACCTCAAGGGCTGGGCGTTAGGTTTACAGTGGGACACCACTGATGAATTTGTCACAGAAAAGTGACATTTAATTTACAGTTTAAGAAGCTCACCGTGTTGCGTGGAGAAGACTTTAGCTCCCTGTGTGAGCGGAGGGGAGCAAAGAGGCCACGTGCATGCGTGCGTGCGTCATCCTTCGCCGAAGGCCCTAAGGGGAGGGCCCTACGGCGCATGCTCTCATTTCGTCCTCGTTCCGGCCTCTGAGGTGGCAGCTCTTATCCTCGCGTTTCACCTTTGAGGAAAATGAGGTTCCTGAACTTGTCCAAGGTCACTCGGAAGGTAAGTGGTAGGGCTGAAGTACCCATGCAAGCCGGCACCCCAGAAACCACCTCAGGGCCCGACCTTCCATGTAGAAGCAGTTTGGCATTTCCCGTTTCTGTGAGGTTGTGAGAGTTCTAGCTTGACACGGTGTGACAAGCCTCGCGCCTCAGCGGCCCTCTGACTCTGCTTAGATGGCCCGAAGGCCAGTGAAGTTGCTCTGCTCCTTTTCAACTCCTTGTTTGCCCCCAGTCGGGCTGCTGCTATTCCTCTGCGTGAGGCCCGGGAGCTCTCATCCTACCAATACGAACCCCTCCCCCCTCCCTCACCCCAGCCCCCGCCAGGATGTGGGGGTGGGAGAAGGCATTGACTTTAAGTGCCATGTCCCCTTCTGAATCCCTTTCCGCTCACCCCCAGCCACCATCGCAGGCCTCATTCCGTACCCTGGAAGTTCAGGACAGGGAGGTGGGGAGCCGCAAGTTGTGGACATTCTGGCTCCCAGCCAGCGGGGAACTGTCGGAGAGATGGCTGCAGCCATCCGAGGAAAGGGGGGCATAGAGTCTGGGACATCACTGAGACACATTATCAGAGGAGGAAGTGGGGACCTGTTGCAGCCTCATAGACTGGACCCTGCAGCCTGGGGAATGTCCCGTGGAATTTCAGGATCTGAAGGTGTTGGTGAAATAAGAAACCTGGGTTCTGTCTTGTTTCTTTCTCAGACTTAAAGGAATATTAAAGTAGTATAGTGTATTGACCACGGGAGGCAACTCACCTCCGCATTAGTTTGTCTGGGTGGTAATATTCTTTAAAATACTCAAGTGTTAATGGTGTTATATACATTTGCATGTGTTAACTTAGTGCACTGAGAGGACAGTTACTTTGCATTTGAAGTACCCTAATCAAGAATCCACAGTCCAGAGCTGGTGACTAAGCATTTCATATGTGGTTATCAAAATTACGCTGGTGGTAGGAATGTAAAGTGATACAGCTGCTGTGGAAAACAGTCTTGTGGTTCTTCAAAAAGTTAAAACACAGATAGTATTTGACCCAGCAACTACACTCCTAGCTATATACCCCAAAGAATTGAAAGCAGGGACTCAAACACATACTCGTACACCATTGTTCATAGCAGCATTATTCACAATGGCCAAAAGGTGAAAGCAAACCAAGTGTCCATCCACAGATGAATGGATCAACATAAATGTGGCACATTTATACAGTGGAATACTCCTCAGCTATAAAAAGGAATGAAGTTCTGATAACATTCTACATGAATGAATCTTGAAAACATTATACTAAGTGTAATAAACAGGACACAAAAGAACATATTGTGTGATTTCACTTATGTGAGATATCTAGAATAAACAAATTCATAGGAGAAAAAAGTAGATTAGAGGCTACCAGGGGCAGTGGGGAGGGAGGAATGGGGAGTTACTGTTTAGTGGGGGCAGAGTTTCTGTTTTGGGTGATGAAGAAGTTTTGGTAGTGGATGGTGGTGATAGTAGCACAACATTGTAAATATAATTAATGCCCCTGAACTGTATGCTTAAAAATCATTAAAATGAGAAATTTTATGTGATATATGTTACCACAATAAAATTTGAAAAAGAAAAAAAGATTACACCGGGCTAATTAATCCACGTGAGGTATGTTTAAAATAAATTTTCATTGGTGAGATCAGTGATGCTTGAGATATGTGGCTGGTCAGAAAGAAATATTGCACAGTCAAGGTTGCCTGTGCACCAGAGGATTAAAAATCTGGTGACCACTTCAGGATACTTTCCCAGGTGGTACTAGGACAAGAGCTGCTCCTTCAGGATGCTGTGGCCTCTGCCTCAATCTTTTAAGCAGCTTTGCATGTCCAAGTGTCTGAAGACAGTGAGCTGGCCTTCCCCAAGCTTGCGTAACTGTCTTGTGCAGACTTGCTAATGAGCGTTTGTATCTGGCTGGCAGAATTGTTAAAGACTTGCTTTCATTGCAGCATGCCACCTGAAAGTGAAGGCTTGGGGAGGGATCATATGACCCCTAAATGCCTGAGAGTCCCCATGTTTACCAAAGGAACCTGACATTTGCTGAGCAGCCCAACTGGCTACGTCCGTTCACTATCCCCCCTCAGTTTGCAGATGAAGAATGAGGCTCAGAGCTTATAGCAGAGCACTGCGAAGACCAGCACTTCTGGCTCCTGGATCCACTCAGAGCTTCTCAGACTCTTTAGGATGAAGGACCAGTATTTTCTCGCCAGTCCATCATGGACCAAAAATATAATACTGACTTACCAGAAATATGAAATAATAGTAATAAAAAAGATACAC
This sequence comes from Choloepus didactylus, assembly GCF_015220235.1. Taxonomy (NCBI): domain Eukaryota; kingdom Metazoa; phylum Chordata; class Mammalia; order Pilosa; family Megalonychidae; genus Choloepus; species Choloepus didactylus. The sequence goes on along the minus strand of NC_051316.1, from coordinate 46,955,858 downwards.
AAAATATAAACTCCTATTCTAATGATTAGATTCACAGTCACTAGCATCCAATTAGCATTTTAAAATGCTTTCTGAGAACAGACAGCTCTTAGCCCAGTGTGCTGCCCATACTTTGAGTATGCCATCCTGGGGCCCCATGCTAGACTGAGTTTCACACTTCCGTTGGATCCCGTGCTGTGTGCTAAGCTCTGGGGACAGTGATGAAGAGGACTGTAAGGAGAAGGGATGGACAGGGCCCTTCTCTATGCATGTATCTCTGAGGCTGCATGTGAGCTGAGGCTCCCACACAGAGAAATCCACATCTCAAAGGTCTGCAGCTTTGGTCAGGCCCTCAGGCTTAGGAAGAACTGATAGTAGAAAGAGTTAGCTGCTGCCAGCCCTCCAGGCAGAAGAATTGGGGAAGGGAAGCAGAACAAAGGAGTACATCTCCACCTCCCCACAGGACACTTGGGATGCAGAAGAGCACAATGAAAGGAATGAGGGAGAGCACCCCAACAAGGACATCTTTATTTATGTGGTGGTCCTCCCAGGGGCTGGCAACCTGTATGGGGTCCATGCAAGGGAAGCTGAATCTGGGGCCAGAAGACCATATGTGTTCATTTTTCAGTGTAGGAAACATTCATCCTCTCATTCATTCAACAAGTGTTTATTGAGCTACAGAGTGCCAGGTAGCAGGCCAGGAGCTGAAGGGAGAATGCTGAGCATGGAGAGGGATGGACAGAAAATAAACAAATAATAAATGCAAGGTATATTCACCTCGGCTGCTGCTGAACTGCTCTCAGCTTCCGAGGGGTATGCAGAGCTGGGAGACCACTGGGCCTGGGCTTGATTTATCCCTTGATTTGAATGGATCCCTCATCCGTGATTGTGAAATAGGTCCAGGGCATGGATGCTCCAGGGTAAAGCTCTGTAGATCTGGACTTCTGGCAGGAGACATTTGGCTATCTTGGGAATCTGGAGAGCACTTCCACTTCTGAGTGGGACCTCTTGCTGCAGTGTGTTCCTCACCCTAGGCTTGTCACTGTTCCAGTAGGAATGGTCTTTTTATTTGAACAGCTGACAGGATCCCTTTTGTTTTGCCTCAACAAAAGAGCTGGGCAATGTCCACCCTGATAGAGGTGGTGGAGTGAGACATTTCAGGGCTCTGCTCCCCCCCACAGAAGCTTTGAACGACCAGCAAGCACTGGGAAAGCACCAAATTAAAAAAAAAAATAAAGGCTACCTAAAAGTGGTAAGAATGCATGGTGCTCTAGCTGGCCCCTCCCCATCCCTCACCTGCGCAGTGTGGAACCCTCGTTCTGGTTCTGGAAAGAGCAGAGTAACCCTTATGCACATACTGGGAACATGTGTGTCTGGTCCAGTCTGTCTGGTGGCACGTAAGGAACTCACCATCCCAGCACTTGCCTTGCATGTGGAAGGCTGGAAACTTAAATTCCTTTCCAGTGGCTTGTTCACAGTGTGTCAGCTGACTTCCCCTGGAGCAAGGGATCCAAGAAAGAGAGAACCAGAGAGTGCACCCAAGATGAAAATCAAAGTCTTTGTATAACCTTCCTTGGAACAAACATACCATCATTTCTTTTGATTAGAAGGAAGTAACTAAGTCCAGCCCACACTCAGGGGGAGAGGAATTAAAGTGCACCTCTTGAAGGGAGGCGTATCAAAGAATGTGTGGACATGTTAAAACCACCCCGGCGACACTGTGTGTGTATATGGAGACCCTTAAGGATTTATCCCTGCTGTAGGTTTTGCAGCAAGGGGATTTTGCCTAAGCTGGTCACCCTCCAGAATCCATTCTTTGGTCTCCCTGAGAAATCTGATCCTCACCTTACCTTGTGGTATAAAGTGGAGATTGCCCTCATTCAGTCACTTAGCAAATATTTATCAAATGACCACTAGAAATCAGGCAGTATTGTAGACACCGGGCATAGAGCAGTGAAAAAAACACATGCAATCCCTCCCCTCTTAGAGCTGACATTTGAGTGGGAGGAGCCAGACAATAAATAAAAAGATAACTAAAATAAAAGCAATGATAATAAGGGCTAGGAAAAAAAATAAAGCGTGATAAAGGGAGAGGGGGTTAGCACTTGCAGTTTTAGACAGAGTGGCCAGGTTAGGTTCTGCTGTGTTGTATTAGAGGAAGGGCTCAGGGAGGTCCTCTTTGTTGAAGTGACATTTCAGCAGAGAGGTGAATGAAATGAGTGAGCCACATCGATGAGCCACATCAATACTGGAAGAGAGCACAGCAAGGACAAAGGCTCTGAGGCAGGAGTGTTCTTGGTGGTGTGTTCAAAGAACAGTATGGCTGGAATAGAGTGAGCTACAGAACAATCGATAGCAAATAAGATTGGGGAGGTATCCAGGGTCCAGATCATACAGGGCCATTGTAAGGTCCTTGTTAGTCTACATGTGATGGGGCTCATTGGCAGGGTTTGAACAGAGGCAAGATGTCACCTGACTTACCCATGTTAATGGGTTCATTCTGATTGCTAAATGTGAGTGAGGAGGAGGGTGGGAGCCAGGGAGGAAACGGGACCAGTTAGGAGCTGCTGCAGTAATCCCATTGAGAGATGATGGTGGCTTGTTCTGAGGAGGGCTCAGTGGAGGTTATGGTACATGGTTGGATTCAGATGTGGCTCCTGCCACATCCACTTATATCCAGGAGGTGGCACTGCTGACGTTAGACTTTTACTTACTTTCTAAGTAAATCAGAAAATGTTCAGGATTTCAGAACAAAGACATTAATCATAGCACAATTTAAAATAGCAAAAAAAAAGAGAAAAGAAAGAAAAAAACAGAAACAAGAAAGGAAAAGGAAATTGGCCTAATAGTTAAATTATTTTGCATTCAAATTTTTTTTTTTAATTGTGTATTTATGTGGTAGAATAGTGTATTGCCATTAAAAACATGTTTTAAAAGAATTCTTAATGACAAATGAAAGAGTTTACAATAAAATATCAAATGAAAGAATCAGGGCAGAGCATGATATATGATACACAGTCTAAAAGGAAACATACCAAAAGCTTCAGGGTGATTCTTTCTGGGTATTGAGATTATGTGATTGCCATTTTTTTCCCTCTCTTCTATTTTTCCAAATTAAAAAAAAATTTCCACAAAAACATGCATTACTTTTGTAATCAGAAAAAAAATGTGTAAATAAAGATTAAAATTAGATTTAAAATAAAGATTTGCCAATATAATTGAGAGGTGTGAAATTAAGAGCCTGATTTAGAGCAGGGACAAAGCAGTTGAGACGCAGAATTGGCAGAACTTGCTGGCTGATTGGATGTAAGAAAAATGAGGGGCGAGACAAAGGTGAAGTAAACATTACCTCTTCATTCTCTTCTCAGTGCAGTGGCCACAGTGATCCTGTTAAAACATGTCATATCATGTTCCTCTTCCTCTGCTCTACTCAAAACGCTTTGGCAGCTCCTTCTTTGCTCAGAATAAAAACCAGAACCCTTAGAATGACTTATAAGGCCCCACATCAAAGGTTATGCCCCACCCCAAGGTTATCTGTGTGACTTCAAGATTTCCTACTTTCCTCCAACCAATCTCACTCTGCTAGAGCCACTCTTGCCTCTTCATTATTCCTGGAACATTCCTGCCTCAGGGCCTTTGCCCTTGCCATCCCCCTACTTGGAATGCTTTTCAGTATCTGTTTGGCTTCTTTTCTCGCTGCCTTGAAGCCTTGTCTCAAATGTCCCCTTTCAGAGTGGCCTTTTCTGGCCACCCCCTCAAAATTGCAACCCTCTGGCACTCCTTGCGTTGCTTTATTTTTCTCCTTAGCACATATCACAACCTGATATAACTATATATTATACTTATTTAACTAGTCTATTATTTTTTCTTCCCTGGTATAATGCAAATTGTGTGGGGACAGGGATTTTGTCGTTTTGTTCACTGAGGTCTCTCCAGCACCTAGAGTAGCTCCTGGCAGAGATAACACTAGATAAATGCTGGTTGACTGACTGACTGAACATAATCACAAAAAAGAGTGCTAGCATTGGATTTACCACCAAAAGACCATCAGATTTATCATTGTTAAATAGAAGGCATTAGCTAGAATTCTTTCAATAAAAGCGCTCTTGGAACATTTAATGTTAGATTCCATTTTTAAGAATTCCATTCCCACATACCTTTAAATTTTTTTTGGAAGTAACTTGAGGAGCAAAGAAGTAGTAGAAGGGAGCGGGTTTATTCAAAGCCCCATCCCCACCCTCTGTAGATAAGTCAAGGAAATACCAGTTGACTCTATTCTCTATTCCTGAAGAGAAATAAGGATAATGTAGGCCCTGAGCCTACATCTTGTGGAGTGAATACAGAGCATGCTAGCTCTTTGGACTCATTTCCCTTGAGGATCAGAATTATAGAGTTTATTGAATTTGTTGCCATATTCCTGTATGATCCACAAGGTGGCTGTAGAATATCACACATTGATCCAGAAAGCAGAGCTGGGCTAGAGAAAGGAGAGCCAGATGCCTTGAAAGACACCTGTTCTCCTGCCAAGCAGAGCCATTCTAGGTGTTCCTATGGGCACACTGGACTAATATGTCAGCCCCCGAAACTCTCAAAATAATCATGGCTAACATCCATGCAGCACTTTGCCACGGCTGGGCACTGTTCTAAGCGCTTCATGGGCAGTATCTCATTTACTCTTCAGAGCCATCCCATGAGGTAGGAACTATTTATTGTCCCCATTTTTCAGATGAGAAAACTGAAGCACAATGACATAATTTACCAAATGTTTCAGTGCTAAGGAGTGTGCAGATGGTAAGTGATCCCAGAACTATGAACTTCACGCTGACTCTCCAGCCACCAGCAAATGCAAGGCCCTTGCTGTGCATGCTGAGGGTGGAGGTGAAATCCCGCCCCCACCTCACCCCCAGCATCCTCACTTCCTGGCACAGGGGCTGGCACCAATCTGTGCTCAGAAGTAGAAAGAATGGACTAAGGATATGTGAAGGGTGAGAATGTAAGCTGGCAACTAACAGCTCAGACAGGATTTATGTGGGATCATCCAGGGCATCTCTTTAATGAAAATGAAATAAAACTGAAAAATGAACGTATGGACTCCATGGACTCAACAATCTAACTCTGGCCTTACTTTTCTGTGCCTTGACTGTGCTGCCATGTCCCCCTCCCCCCAAACATCCTGTTCCTTTCCCCTACTCAGAGATGGCTGCACATGTACCTCTTTGGGTTTCTGCATCATGTCCCCTCCCCATTCCTGTGGGTTCCATCTGTATCTTCTGTGATGTCACATTGACATCTTATTATGTGCATCCTGTTTGCTGTTGCAGCTATCTGGGTAATGCAGGCCCCACTACTGACCAGATGTTCCTTTAGGAAAGCACAAGACATGATTGAGTTTGAATCATCACTGTGTTACTTTGGGCAAATTACCTACCACATCTGGATTCAGTTTCTTCATCGACAAAATGGGGGTAATACCTGCTTCATGATATTGATGTTCCATTAAATGATGTAACATATGTAGCTCATCTGCCTGGCATCTTACAGTTGCTCAAAGAATGTTCTCACTATTACTATCAGTGGGCCTGGTTGTCGCTTATAAGTCCTAGTGGGTGGTAAGTGTTTTGTTTTTAAAATTAAGTTAGTAATAGAAATTGAGCATTGGAGAATTTCCAATGAACATGTGAGGGAAATGAATAAAAAGGTTGCTTTGCATTGTTAATGTTGTATTGGGTTCCTGCTGCCTTTGGGAACTTCACTGAAATGGGAGCTGGTCAGAAACCCACTATGGACCCCATGAGGCCACTGCAGTGAAAGGACCCTCAGCCATCATCAGGAATGCATTGCTCTTCTCACCTTGCCATTGCAGGTCCTGGCACCCTGTGCCTTCATAAGCAGCTACAAAAAAGGTGGCACTTTGACCTGTTTGCCCCGAAATGGCCCAACCAGGCTGCTGAAGAAGCTGGGCAAGAGCAGGTGTGCTGGTATATGTTTAACAACCAGCTCTCTGGGGGAAAAGTGTGTGTGTGTGTGTGTGTGTGTGTGTGTGTGTACATTCACATACATACACATGCACACATATATTATAACTGATACAAAGAATGTGTAGTACACAGTTTGTAAATGACAATAAAATATATAATAATCTTTATTGTAATTCCCATATACTGATAACATCAGTGTGACTTGATATTTCATGCAAACACCATAGGTTTCTGTAAGACTGTCACAAAGAATAGTATCAAAGAACCAGACTACAAATAAATGCTAAACTATTATCTGAATCAGCAAATATGTTGCTGACAGTATTGATGAGTGATTGCAGCTCTGACATGAATGCTGGTTGTTTTTGTTCATGCTAACAAGTAAAACAGAAGTGAAATGGGAGGGCATATGTCAGAACTTCACTTGTTCATAAAGGTTGTGACTTCTTTGCTGAATTGATTATCTATTAAGTTTTTATATGCTGACAGACTATTTCCATCAGATTTTTATGCTGATTGCTATTCAGAATATCATTGCTATAGACACAGTTTTTTAAGTTTAATCTGCATTTTCTCCACTTTTTAAAGTCTAAACAATGAACAAAACAATAAATCAAGCTCTGATCTGTAGTGTTTGCCAATGTCCGTGGTGGAACTATTACCATGGCTAATTTCAAGTTACCAATGTGATGTCACTGAACTCAGGAAGAGATGCACAGCAGCACACTATTATATTATTCTTGCAGATACAACAGATGTAAATAGCCTCAAATGCATAGATTAATAATAAAAAACATAGGAGTTGATGAGTTTTGGTTATTTATTACCTTTCTTGTTAATATAAGTGATTTTAATTTAATTTTTAATAATGACTGTTTAGCAACAAAATTCCTGAAACTTGAACAGTTGGCTCTCACAGATACGAGTCGTGCTAGCACATGATTGGCTGGAGACATCACACACCCAGGACAGATCTGCATCCCTGGATGCCCAGGAGCAGCTGCAGCAGCTCAACAGTGTGAGGAACAGGGGCATCCACAAATGACATCAAGTTGTGTGGCCATTCTCTCCGGACCTGTGGCCCTCAGAGGCCAGTCAAAGGTTCTTCATCCTCTGTGGTGTGTTCAGCATTTCCTCTGACAGGTGAGGAACCAGTCTGGGGCCAGTCCTGGAGTCCAGGCAAGGGATAGGGTTGGAGATGCAGGGAAGTCTCTGTCACCCTGTCTTAGGAGATAGGTTAATTTCCTCTGGCTTTCTCTTGTGCAGTGATTTACTGGTTGCTCATAGAGCCTTGAAGTATCTCTTAACTTGGAGATGGGGGAGATCTGTGTTCAAATCTGGGCCTCTCTACTTAATAACTCTGTGCTCTTGGTCCAGATCTCTTCAGGAGTCTCAGAGCCTCAGTGTCTCTAACAGCAAAATGGGGATGATGTGGCTGGGCCCTGTGAGGACCCAATTGTGCCCAGGATGGAGGAGCAGAGTGTAGTGGCCATGCCCTTCACAAATCTCATGGGCTTACCTGCAAGGGGAGGGTGGCAAGGGATCGGGAGGGTGGCAAGGGGTCGAGGGGAATAGTTTTTCCAGCACCACAGCTCTCCTTGAAAGCAAAGTCAATGTGGAAAAGTACCCACGTTTACAGTGTCCACAAAACAAGGAATGACTTCATATTACAAAACTCAAGAAGAGAGACAGCACCCCAGGAACTGTTTTCTTATCCAGAAGGAGTTAGAGGGAAACAAAGTTGAAGCTACTCAGGATTTCTAAAGCCTAGTCTCATCTTCTCCCACTTAGTTAAATTAAGACAGTAGAAAGCCACCCCAATCTGTTTATGCTCCTATGAGACTAAGGAACTGTGGATCCCTTCACCATGTTGTTCTAGGTGTCTGTGCCCCTGCATGGAATACTCGGCCTAACCTGGAGAACTCCTACAGTACCTTCAAAGCCCTGCAGATACCTAACCTCCTCTGAGAAAACTTCCCTGACACTTCCCTTCCAGGAGTAGTTCTGTATTTTGTTTATAATAACTCTTATCTATTGCCTCTGAGTCCATCCAGTATATGCAAGGCATGTGCTAGGTGTGTCAAGGACAGAATATATAATACTAAAAGAACAACTGAGACAGACTGCTCAGTTTACAGATGCAGAAATAGTGGCTCAGAGTGGTTGAGTCACTTGTCCAAGGTCACACTACCAGAATAGGTAGCACAGTTATAATTCACTCTTGTCTATGACTTTTGTTCCAAGTATAATCCACAATGACCTAGAAAGTTGAGGAAGACTTGGTCCCTGCCCACAAGAAACTGTGTTTAGTGGAGGGGAGAGAAAGCTTTGATTTAGTTAAGTAGCAAGTTATATCATGTCTGAGATTTCCAGCAGGAGCAGAATATGAAGTGGTCTCTGGAAAAGGGGGTCCAGGGAACAGATACAATTGTGCTTCCCACATCCCCCGCTGACACCTCTTGGCCCTCTAGGAATGGGTTCTCCCAGCTTACAAAAGGGATGGGGAATCAGCCTTTTCCTGTGCTGTTTCTTGCACAGCTCTCTGTGACCCAGCTCTGAGAGGGCCTGAGAGCTGAGTCACAGCTGCACGCTCAGCCTGTCTTCAGGCTATGCTGGGCCTGGCCAGAAGGACAAAATGTGGATACCCCACATTTTGTTGCTTGTGAGCAGCTGGGATTATACAGAGGAGCATTAGTTTGGGAGTGAGGTTCTAGCTGACTGCATCCATTGTGGCTTTGGGCAAGTCCTATCCCTGTTGGTGACTTTGGTTTCCTTATGTGGAAAATAAGGGGCCTAGGATGGGTGGCTAAGATTCCTAATGCAGTCAGTCATGAGCTGGGAATCTAGGCAGTTATCAGGATTTGGTCCTCCTTGTGATGTTTTGCCACCAGAGAGCACCAAATCCCAGGTCCTGTTAACTTGGTTCCTGATTGAGAGATGATTTAGGAATGGGAGAGCAGAGGAGGTGAATGAGTGTGGGTTGAACATGATGACGTATATGAGTTTGTATGGAAGCATTTGGGTGTGTGAGTGAATGTTTATGACTGCAGCAGCAAAGTTCTCACAATTGCCTGCATCGGTGTACCACAACTACCATCTACCCCATTGAGCTCATCTCCAGCCGCTTGCTGCCTCCCTCTCTCTGCTTCAGCTACACTGGTCTCCCACCTCTTCCCCACTTGCACCACAGGTGTGACCTCAGGGCCTTTGTGCTTGCTGTTCCTTCAGCTTGGAACACTCACCCTCAAGGCATGCATAGGGCCCTCTCCCATTTCCTCTATTGCTTTCTAACCACCTATATAATGTAGTTATCCTCAGATTCATCCCAGGCTTTATATTTCTTCAGAGCACTTACCGTCCTGTGTTCTTCCTACTCCTGCCGCCAGTGTGATATGCAAATGATTTCTGTTTGGTAGAAAAGATACTCCAAAGATTATGGTTGTATTGCCCTGGAGGACATTAACCAGTTTTGTATCTAACCTAGCAGTTTTACTTTAACATTCCTTTACTTAGTTCCTCAAACTGCTCTTTGTATAAATACTTAGTTCTTCAAAATGCTCTTTGAAGTGGCTTTACCTTCTTACTCATTTCCTTGTTAATGAGTTAATATATGTTTGATACATGCTCATTCTATATTTGTATGAGTCATGTTTTAACTTCTAAAAAATTACATAGTGACATTCAAGAAATTTTTAACTAGAAGCTAAAATATACATCTGTGGAATGAAGTTAACAAAGGCCACCTTTGTTTCCCTGTTTCTCCTCCTGCATTAGCACTGCTGATGCAAAGCATGAAATCCAGAGATTTCCTTTCTCCCATTGATGGTGTGCTTGGAGGAGGTTGGCCAGATCATGGAGTTCAGCTGTAAAGGTGAACGCCCATTTAGATAAAAGCTGAACTCTGTATGGTCAGCAGTTACCACAGGGTGGGCAGGGGTTGGCCTGTTCCAGGGAAAGAACAAGATCCTAATGTCACACAAGGTCCCCTCCCTTCACCCCTGTAATAGCAAGACATTCAGCCTGAGCCAAGAGGTGAAGTTCTTGTTTATTGTTGCTGCAACTCTTACAGACATTAGCGTTCAGTTAAATAAAGGAAGATAGCACGTTAAACACATCACAACCCCAAACCAGAGGGCGGCAGCCACGGCAGGGAGAGGGGTGGGAGGCTGGGGCTGTGACTGGGTGTTCGAGGAAATACATTCAGTGGGTGTGTGTTGTCGACATTCCAGGCTCTCGTATATATATCTTATTTATATATTTATTTATATTTATATATAGAGATCATTGAGTCCTGTGTATACAAAGAATGATATTGTTACAAATACAATACTATACTTCTCTCAATGCTTTATAATAACCTCTATTTCATCCTCTTTACAGAACAATAGTACAAGTGCACACTGTAGGAACTGGGTACATATATACAAGAAGTTTCATTCCCACACGGTCCTCACACACTGCCTGGAGGGAGGAGGAAATAAAATCAGAGTTGTGTGCTCAGTGAACCCAAACCAGGGAGGCAACAGATGATGTAAGACTCAAACCAACAAATGGCCTCATAAATCTGCAAGTAAGTAAACCTAAGACAGCGGGGCCCTTAAATGTAAACATCAGTAACAGCTACACTTCTGGATCGAGAGACCCGGGAAGGGCTCCGTGGATGGGTTTTCATCAGCATGTGGACGGTAGGAGCTGGGTGTGGTCAGGGGCTGCGGGACCAGGAGCTGTGGTGGGGGAGGTAGTAGGTTACTCTGGGATGCTCTGCAGGCCAGTGTTGATGGGCAATGTGCAGAAAGCAAAGTGGTCTGCAGGGCCTCAGAGTCTGGCGCCCTGTGATATGCTCCACCCCGAGGGAGCCCCCCCTCTAGGGAGGGGAGGAAGATATTCCTTGAGAAGCGTGCTCCAGGCATAGGTCTTTTGGGGTTTCTTCTGTTCATGAACTCAAGGCAGATGGTGGCCCCTGAAATGCTCACGTGAGAAGGCCATGGCTGGGGCTGGGGTGGTTCTAGTGGGTTCTGGCGCTTCCTGGCTGGGCCGGGAGGGGTAGGCAAACGGGGGAGTCAGTCCCCAAAGCAGTCACCAGCAGGTCCTAGCCAAGTGGCAAGTGCGGCTTTTTGCCCAGGCAATGTTTGGGAAGGCTGCTCTCTATATATAGTCTTTCCATTATAATAGGTATTTAGATATTTACATATTTAACTATATATACTGAGATGTCAGAAGGGAAATAAACCACCACCTCTCATGGGACTTTCAAAAATAATGGAGTTAGTAACATTCCAGACTCCTACTCCTAAGTTAACCAAACCGGTTAACTCCCTCTGTCCAATGCTTGGGCAGTGCTCACTACCTGGGTGTGAGGAACCGCTTTCATTAACATAAAAATATATGGTGGCTAATAATCTTATTGTTATGCTAAAATATGTTAGTTCTCTAGGAGAATTTTCAGCTCCTCTTAATCTTTCCAAGATTTTTGAGCAATAGAACTAGAAAGTATATTCTTTCTCCTCTGGTGGAGATATGTAATTGTGGTTATTTGGGAGGTTTAATAGGGAGGTGCTAGTGGAATTCCCTTCACTTAGCTATGTGGGTGGGCTCTGCCGTACTGTCCAGTTGCTTGGGCAGGTGGCCTGCATGCCCCACTGGATGCAGACAGATAACAGCGCCTCCTGTGACTTCCCAAAGCTACTGATGCCTGAAATCCCATCAGTAATGAACAGAGGAAGCATGAATTTGTGACTCTTTAGAATTTAATTACATTATCAGTTACTCTACAATTTGGTTACTTCAGGAAAGGCAAGCTGAGAGCCTGGAGCCACAGTTCCTGGCTCTGTTTGTGGTGGGTCAGTCTTGAGGCTGGTCTCCCAGAAGCATTCTGCTCGGCCTCCTTAAGAGACGACCTGTGCTCCTGGACTGCCTATCCTGGCTCCCTCCTGCCCCACCTTACGGCTCTCTGGGGGAAGGGGAAGCCCCTTCCAGGGAGCACTTTCAGGCAGCCAACATGCCTCTATTAAAGGCTCCTTGCACCACAGTAAAACTAGGAGCTCAGCTGCTGATTCCTTTGAGGCTTTGGGCTTTCCTGATTGTAAGTTAAATGAAACTCAGGAGGTACAAAGACCTCAGAGGAACTGAACATGTATCGCTCTGGCTGAAGTCTCTTGCTACTAATTTTTTGAATCTTGCCTTCTCCTTCCCCAAATGCTTCCACACTACTTATAAATACATAGTACCCCACATTTGCTCACTGAATTCCTATTTCCACAGACACAACAAATATCCCAGATGCAGAGAACAGGGAATATATTAATATTACAAAATATATTAGTTCTCTTCCCCTGTCTCTGCTGAGGTCATGAACAACAACAACAAAACAAAACAAAACAAACAAACAAAAAAAAAACAAAGCCACACTCTACATGAAAACAAAATGCTCTTTGGACCAAGAATAAGTGAAAACTGGCTCAGAATAATACTAAAATATCTGCACTAAATTGAGACGAAATCCCTAAAGATGAGGCACCTGATGAACGTAAGTAACATTTCACACTCATTAACAATTCCCTCAGACTCATGAAGCAGCAAGATGATGCTTCCATAACACATTTGAGGATTCTTAGGCATAGCTTGAGGTCATTAATTTCTCCTTGATGTTGTGGCTTATGTGCTATTCTGCCTTTCAAGTGTCATAGCCTGCCTATTGGCCCTGAGCAGAAAGAAGTTGGTCCAGCCTTGGGCAGGAACCCTATGGTGTCTAAATCCTCATCTTCAAGGGGTACAGTCCATCCTTCCCAGACTCCTAGTGTGTGTGTGGGGGGGTGGGTAGGAGGGGGGTCCATTGCGAGAACACCTTGAGCCAAGGTGGTATTGGGCTGCCAGGCCTCAGCCAAGGAGAGAGGCGTTCTCTTTCAAAATGAGGCTGACCAGCCTATCATGCCACTCCACCTGCCAGGGAAAGGGCCTCCCAGAGAGGTGATGTGGCTTTTTGGGGAGTTCTGTGTGCTATTAAAGGCAGATTCTGCATAGGGGGAAGGGGATGCTGCTTTTAGGCTTGCATCATTGGTGAAGGGGAGGAGGGAAAGGTGATATGCAAGCAAGACTCTGTGTGTGTGTGTGTGTGTGTGTGTGTGTGTGTGTGATGCAGAGAGAGGCTGATTGTACCTGTTTATCTAAATGTTGGTAACCTTGGGGAAACCCATGGAAGCTCTGGCAGTCCCATGAATTGCCAAGCTTTCTGCAAGTCTATGGGATCCTTGTCCAAGGTAGTTCCTTTCCTTGTCCTCTGGGGAGAGAAGGTCTGCAAACAAATGCAGACTAACTATGGAGTAGGTTAAGGTTGGCTCAGAAATTCTGGGCAGGATAAAACATCTTGTGCTCCAAGTATTTTGTAGGCAGTGCATCTCCTTAAAGACAGGCTGGTTCCCTTGTTACTATCATATTCCTATAAATCAACATGAGAAGAGCAGAGATCAGCAATTGGACTTTAGGCACTGCTGCATCAGCTTTTTCACTAACCTGAAGAGCTGTTTCACAAGGTCTGTACCTCTTGGGAAAGGGTGACTCCCTTTGGGGCAGTGATGGTCCTCCTCGGGGACCCCCTACCCTTGAAGTCCCTTCAGGATATCCTGGGTGGATACCAGTAGCTCTCCATCCTCAAGGTAGTACCTATAGAATTTCCCCAGTAATTAAAAAAAAAAAAAAAAAAAAAAAAAAAAAGGAAAGCAAATTGGAGAGAGAGAGCAAGGAGGTCCTTGCAGATCTTTTCCTTCCTGTGTACAACCAGATGCTGAGTGTGAAAGGGAAATGTCTCAGTGGACACACAGATGCAGCACTAGAAACACAACCACAAGTGAGGAGAGTCCTCCATGCATGCCGCGAGGGAGAGTGAGGTGCGTTTGGTCTCAGATGTAAACGGGCTGCTCCTGGGCCGTCAGCAGTCTGTACATGGCTGCTGGCATTGTCTTCATGTGAATCTGAGGGCAGAACACATGCTTCAGTGGGGGCTGAGGCTCTGGGAGTGCTGTGTGGGCACAGCCAGGGGCTGGAGGGAGGGGACGCCTCATGCCACAGGGGGCTTTAGAGACATTCTCTCCTCCACAGGGACCCAACCCAGGTTGGACTTCAGGATGGGTAGAATCCATGGGCTCCCAAAAAAGTTAGGGGCGATGGAGAATCAACAATGAAAACCCAAGGTAAGGTTCAATTCCCAAATGCTCTTATTCTCACCAGGCCTTTTAAAAGTAGAGGACACTTAGGATGGAGAAAGAACAACTCAGGTGTTCTGATTCTCCTGCCTTGCCTACCTCTCTCAGCAGGTAGATGCCAACAGTAAATCAGCCCTAGAACAGCAGTTACGATTAGAGGCAAGCCCAGACCAGGGAGATGCCTCTCCAGGGCTGCTGTGTTGGTTAGTCTTGAATTTAAGACTTAAATCATCCAGGCACATTTAGTGAGATTAACTGGAGAGAATGGAGAGAACCTGGGCAGCCACAGAGAAAAGCAACACAAATCTGAGTTTTGAAAACAGGTGAGCTGATAAGACTGGAGACCAGGCTAATGGTTACTTAATTTCATTTTACAGACGAGCTCTTAGATAACCCAGAATTGGGTCTACAATTTGGTCAGAGACAGACCATTCTGGTTTTAGACGAATGCTTAGGATTCGGAAGGATACTCAGGACTGTTTCTAATAAGGCTTGGTCAGGGCTGGGATTAGGAGGTGGCCAGGGGGCCCCAGAGGACACCCTCAGCCTCTGTTGAGCTTGGGTCCCCCACACCTACCTCCCCAACTGCATTGGAGAGAATGTGGACAATCTTCTCATGGGGGGTGGCGACGACACTCTGTCCATTGATTTCAATGATCCGATGCCCCACGCGGACACCTCCTCTCTCTGCTATTCCTCCTCGCATGAGGCTGCAAATCTGCCAGAATCAAAGGCCAAGTTAAACCCCATGGGCATTGCATCTCAGAGAACTGGGTTGGGATGGAAGACTGGCTTTTCTGGAATCCCATGCTCCCCAACAGTCTCATTCTCTTGAGATACTGATGAGGGTAAGCTTTGGGGATCTAAATGTTTTATTTTCTTTTCACAAGAAATAGGGACTTGGAGGCCATGCTCTTAATTCAGGAGTGTAGTGCATTACTGCATTTCATGGCACACTGAATTCTGAGTATTTTTCATCCCAGCTGGCTTGTAACAGAGCTGTCAATATTTTCAACTTGTAAACCCATATAACATAGGTTAGTATGGCCTCCCACAATTATGACTGGGATTCCAATATTGCACCATTGTTTAATGCTGGCAGTCAGTTTTTAGGGTTATGGTTCCATGAGCCAAAGTGGACCTGGCCCTGTGGCTGGTTGAAGGGAGATGCTCCTTTCAGCCTTCCTGACCCAGCAACCCTTTTCAGATGTACTTCCTATAGGAACTACAACATGGTGGTTCTTTCTCCGGTCTAGCTGGGCAGGTGCAGGGCACAGGCTGTAGCTGGTGACACAGACAACACGGGACTCTCCATACCAGACCACAGCCACCTGACCTATCACATAAAGCAACCCGAATTTTCCCCCAAAAAGGTTATGTGTGACTATATTAAATTGATGTTTCATTGCACACCCTGCATTCTTATTTAAAAGCCTACACAGACATGGACTGTGCATGGACTGCGGCATCTTGCAGCATGCTTTGTGTTTCTGTGAATGTGTGGCCTCTTCTGTCCATCAGGTGCTGTGGGATTAAGACATTCCTTAGGTGTTTTTATTTGTACTTTAGATAAAACTAAGGGCCCCAATGAACCCTCAGCTGTTACAGAATAACTCTTTGCTAATATCTGAACTTTTAATATCACTCAAATATGAACAAAGCAATCAAGTAACTATAAACAGATGAAAACATTATGTCAGACTGAAACCACAAGGAGTGACCCTGACTCTTCTCCTAACAGGTGAACTAGGTGAGCAAGATGAAAAAAATGTATATTAGGGTTGGATATTTTTACTCTGGGAATTTCAAGAGTATTTGTAAAACTGAAAATATACTTGGAATAAGATTTTAATTACCTAGAACTCTTAGTTGAAAGTTAAGGGGGGTAGTGATGGAAAGAGTAGGGGTCTTCTGTCTGAGAGAAGAATGCAAGGGGTGGGACACATCTCAAACTAAGAGAATCAAGTAGGTTACAGAGAATAGATTTGCCACCAAACCCCAGATTTATAAGTCCAAACCCATAAAACCAGAACAAAAAGGAAGTATTATTTTTGCAAGGTATACAGCCAACTGAGAATAACACTCTTTAACCCTGAAGTGCTAAATTCAGGTTAAAAAAGGCAAATCAGCTAAGCCCAGACAATTCATGCATACAGCCACTAGGTGCTGTGGTTCCCAGCCTTGGGAAATTGGGACAACCTGAGGAACATGCCCAGTACTGCAGTGCCACACCCCAAGGTTACTTTAACTGGTCCCTGGCATGGCCCAGGCATGGGAAGTCAACCTCCCAAGGGAGCTTTCAGATGCAGCAAGTTGAGAACCACAGTACATCATGCCATTTGTGGGGGGTGGGGAGGGGGAATGAGGCCCTGTATGGGTGAATCCTAAACTAACTCCAGCTGGCAGCTAGGGAGGACAGCCCTGGATGGTCACATACAGAAGCCTGGGCTCCGGAAAGAGAACTTCTCTTCCCTGTGGAAGGGCACAGACCCTTAGAAGGAACCTGCTTATGGAGGAAGTTGAGCCTGTTTTCACCCATTCACTCCTTCCTTGCTTGATTCTTTCAGAGAACTGACTGCCTTAAAATCGAAACAAACAAAGAGACCAAACATTATGCTACATTATATTTGTCAGAATTTTGTAAGAGTGTGTGGAGCAAGTTGTACTTACAATTCCATTTTGGACACTGAAACCCAGCTGGTAGCGAAGGTCTGGTCTCCTGATCAACACAGTGGTTACCGGAGGACACCGCACAATATTCAGCTTTACCCGGGACTGATTCTTTAAGCCCTTAAAGTTCATAAAACATAGTGAATGTGGTGAGCATTGCAGGCAGACAGCACCCAAAGCAAAAGAAGCCTTAATGAGTCTTTTGTTACTTAGTTGACTATTGAAGTACCTGCTATACTGACAGCACTGGTTGTCCTGACAGTTCGTTGCCAGCCTCTATCAACAGGGGAAACTGCAGGCTTTAGGAAGGGCCCTTTCCAGCCATCCACAGGTATGAGACATATTCTTTGGGTGATTTCTTTATTTTGGGAAGTGGGACTATTTTCAAGGTATCTGATAAAAGTGATTGAGCAACTAAGAGGAAAATTGTCTCGTGCTTTTTGGCTTGAAAGATAAAGGACATACTTCTTCCAGTTAGGAAAGAGAAAAGTGGGAAATTGATTTTTTCCTCCAAAATGCAAATTCTGGCAGTTAATCTTCTTCTAACAAAAGGACAGGACATCGAATTCACAGTAACTTGCCCAATTCATCAAAGGCTTGTTGTCTCTCTGTCTCTGATGCTCCTCCCTTCCCATTATTTCTGCCTGTTAGATAATTCACAGCTTATCATCATCTCCATAAGCAACTGGTGAGAAGCAGGAAGGAGAGGCAAACTCCAATCAGTTTATTCCTCCTTGGAAGAGTCACTAGGGTTACAGGATCGGTATTGATGGGAAAGGAAAGACAAGAAAAGAAGCCTTCAAGATTGTATGTGGTTTCATGATCCTTGGTAAAACATCCCTCCCTCCAAATCAGAATGAAGCATGGAGGGGAAGTTGGTCTTTAGATATAAAAAGGAGATTGGTCAGGTTTCAGAGCTTTTTTAGGCTCTGGTCTAGGCTGAGCTCAAACTCTTCATCCTGTCCCTGGATCATACTCACAGCAATGACAGAAGCCCTGTTTGGCTCAGGGGAATCTTCTTTAGAAAACCATCACAAAGCTATGCTTTCTCACACTCAGGCAGTTGGGAAGGATTTGCTCCTACAGATTCTACTAATGACTTGTGGGCTTCACTTTTAAGAGGACAGTGCCGGACAAAAATAAGTCAGTCTTGGAGTGACATCATCAACATTGTGATGTAAATCAGCTACTGAAAACCTCTTCCCAGAGATTCAGCAAAAAAAAAGGCTAAATCTCGGGCTTCTGGGAAGATGGCGGAGTAGGTGAGGTGAAACGGGCTTCTCCTCCATGAAAGAAACTAGAGGGGCCTGAGGACACCCAGGACCACAGTTTGTGGGTGTGACTGGCCATAAAGCATTCCCCACAGATGTGGAGGGGATGTGGAAAAAACGTGAGAGAAGGTGACTCCAGGGATGGAGTGAGTTTGTTCCAGCCGGACAAAGGAGTGAGCAGTGGCTCTCCCGTCCTGTGCACCTCCCTTAGGGGTTAGCTGGGAAAGTAAATTCTCCACAGCTAGATGGCCTGTAGCTCCCATGGGGGAACCCAGGAGGCAGCATTTGCTCTCACTCTACCATGGTCCGGGGGGTACATCAGTGAGGAGGGAAAGGAGAGGGTACTATACTGACAATCAGGAGCCCCTCCAACACAGAGACTTGCAGGTGCATGGCAGGCAGGGAGCAGGGCATGTTTGAGCTGCATGGTCCCCTTGAGTGGATTCCCTGCCTAACAGCTCAGGGCCCACATCGCAGCCCCAGGACAGATGGTCCCCAGTGCACACGGAGAACCAGTGAACTGATTGGTTCTCCACACTGTTTGGATTCCACCCAGTGCATAGAAGTTCGAGGAAGACCAGCTTATAGATAGGGAAACTGCACTCCAGCAAGCTGTAGCTCTAACAAATTATATACAAGTGTTTAAGTAATCCTGGATTTCCCAAAATAACCTTATCAGGACAAGCCAATACCCCAAAGCCAAAAGAAAATCACAAAGCTCTTGAAGAATCTAGAAGATACAGAGAAGCCAAATGAAAAAATTAGAAAGCCAGAAGAGACACAAAATTTTGGAGAATTTTAATTGAAGAAATACAAACAGATCCTAACAAGTTTAACAGATGGCTAAAGACATAAAGGAAATCAAGAAGACTCTAGAAGAGTATAAAAAGAATTTGAAAGAGTAAATAAAAATATAGCAGATCTTACTGAAATAAAAGACACTGGGTAAAATTAAAAATATACTAGAGACACCCAACAGCAAATCTGAAGTACAGAAGAAAGAATAGGTGATCTAGAAGTCATGGCAATTGAATGTGAACACACAGAATAATAAATGGTGAAAAAATAGAAAAATTTCCAATGATATCAGAGAAATGATGCACAACACGAAGTGAATAAATATAAGAATCACTGGTGTCCCAGAAGGAGAAGAGAAGGATAAAGGGCTAGGAACAGTTTTACAAGACATAGTTGGGGAAAACTTCCCAACCCTGCTAAACAACATAAATACACAAATCAAAGATGCCCAGCAAACTCCAAATAGAATAAATCCAAATAAACCTACTCTGAGACATATAGTGATTAGATTGTCAAATGCTGAAGAGAAGGAGAAAGTTCTGGAAGCAGCAAGAGAGAAGCAATTCACCACATAAAAGGGAAACAGTATAAGACCAAATATTTACTACTCAGCAGGCACCATGGAGGCCGGAAAGCAGTGGTATGACATATTTAAGATTCTGAAAGAGAAAAATTGCCAGCCCCAAATTCTTTATCCAGTAAAGCTCTCTTCTAAAACTGATGGAGAGGTTTAAAATTTTCACAGACAAATGCTGAGAGAATTTGTTAACAAGAGACCTGCCCTGCAAGAAATACTAGAGGGTGCTCTACCAGCTAAGAAAAAAGAGAGAGAGGTTTAGAGAAGGTGACAGAACCAAGGAGTATTAGGAAGGGTAACTTAAAGGAAAAAGAGAGAGGGGGAAAAATAGATTTAACAACTAAAAACCAAAGGATACGATGGCTGGTTCAATAACTTCTTTCACAGAATGTGCATGGATTAAACTCTCCAATTAAAAGATACAGTCTGGTAGAATGGATTAAAAAGTATGACCATCAATATGCTGTTTATAAGAGACTCATCTTAGACCCTGCGACACAAAGAGACTGAAAGTAAAAGGATGGAAAAAAAATATTCTATGCTAACTGCAGCCAAAAGAAAGTTGGAGTAGCTATACTAATATTGGACAAAATAGACTTCAAATGCAGAGACCGTAAGAGACGGAGAAGGACACTATATATTAATAAAAGGGACAATTCACCAAGAAGAAATAACAATTTTAAATATTTATGCATCCAAAAGGAGCTCCAAAATACATAAGACAAACATTGGTTAAACCGAAGTGAGCAATAAACACGTCTACAATAATAGTGGGAGACTTGAATACACCACTCTCTTCTATAGATAGAACTAGACAGAGGACCAATAAGGAAATTGAGAACCTGAATGATATGACAAATGAATTAGACTTAACAGACATATATAGATAATTACGTCCTAAAGTACCAGGATATACATTCCTCTCTAGTGCCCATGGAACATTTTCCAGGACAGATTATATGCTGGGACACAAAACAAGTCTTAATAAATTTAAAAAGATTGAAATTATTGAAAGCAATTCTCTGACCACAATGGAATGCAACTAGAAATCAACCACCACCAAAGAACCAGATATTTCACAAACTTATGGAGGTTAATCAACAGACTCTTAAACAACCAGTGGGTCAAAGAAGAAATTGCAAGAGAAATTGGGAAATACCCAGAGATGAACGAAAATGAGAACACAACGTATCAAAACCTGTGAGATGCAGCCAAGGCAGTGCTGAGAGGGAAACTTATAGCTCTAAATGCATATATCAAAAAGCAAGAAAGAGCTGAAACTAAAGATCTAACTGAACAACTGAAGAGGCAAGAGAATGATCAGCAAACTAACTGTAAAGCAAGTAGAAGAAAAGAAATAACAAAGATTAAAGCAGAAATAAATGAGCTGGAGAACAAAAACAAAATAGAATAAATAAAACCAAAAGTTGGTTCTTTGAGAAGATCAACAAGATTGACAGACCCTTAGCTAGACTAACAAAGTCAAAAAGAGAGATGACCCAAATAAACAGAATCAGAAATGAAGAGGGGGTAATTACTACAGATCCCCCAAAATAAAAAAGAATCATTAGAGGATACCAAGAACAACTGTATGCCAATAAGCTAGACAATTTAGAGGAAATGGACAATTTCCTGGAAACACATGAACAACCTAGACTGACCCAAGAAGAAACTGAAGACCTCAACAAACCAATCACAAAGCAAAGGGATCCAATCAGTCATCAAAAGTCTACCTACAAATAAAAGCCCAGGGCCAGATGGCTTAAAAGGGGAATTTTTAAAAAATTGAACTTTATTGAGATATAGTCACATACCATGCAGTCATACAAAACATACATTCAGTTGTTCACAGTACCATTATAGTTGTGCATTCATCACCAAAATTAATTTTTGAACATTTTCATTACCACACACACAAAAATATTAATAATAAAAATTAAAGTGAAAAAGAACAATTAAAGTAAAAAAGATCACTGGCTGCTTTTTTCTTCTTTTTTTTTTTTTTGCCCCCATTTTTCTGCTCATCCATCCATACACTGGACAAAGGGGAGTGTGGTCCATATGGCTTTCCCAATCACATTGTCATCCCTCATAAGCTACATTATTATACAATCATCTTCAAGATTCAAGGATTCTGGGTTGCAGTTTGATAGTTTCAGGTATTTACTGCTAGCTATTCCAATTCATTAGAAACTAAAAAGGGTTGTCTATATTGTGTGTAACAGTGCCCACCAGAGTGACCTCTTGGCTCCTTTTGGAATCTCTCTGCCACTGAAGCTTATTTCATTTCCTTTCACATCCCCCTTTTGGTGAAGAAGATGTTCTCCATTCCACGATGCCATGTCTAGATTCCTCCCTGGGAGTCATATTCCACATTGCCAGGGAGATTTACTACCCTGGGTGTAACATCCCATTTAGAGGGGAGGGCAATGATTTCACTTGCCAAGTTGGCTTAGAGAGAGGGCCACATCTGAGCAACAAAGAGGCATTCAGGAGGAGACTCAGGCACAATTATGGGCAGGCCTTGCCTCTCCCCAAAGGGGAATTTTACCCAACTTCCCAAAAAGAATTGACACCATTCCTGCTCAAACTCTTTCAAAAAAAACTGAAGAAAAAGGAACACTGCTTAACTCATTTTGAGGCTAACCACTCTGATAACAAAACCAGATAAAGATCTTACAAAAGACGAAACCTACAGGCCAATCTCACTAATGAATATGGATGCAAAAATCCCACACAAAATACTTGCAATTTGAATCCAAAGGCACATTAAAAGAATTATACACCACAACCAAGTGAGGTTCATTCCTAGCATGCAAGAGTGGTTCAACATAAAATCAATTAATGTAATATGACACATAAACAAATCAAAAGGGAAAAATCAAATGATCGTCTTGACAGATGCTAAAAAAGCCTTTGACAAAAGTCAACATCCCTTTTTGATAAAAACACTTCAAAAGGTAGGAAATGAGGGAACCTTCCTCAATATGATAAAGGGCATATGTGAAAAACCCACAGCCAGCATAAGTACTCAACAGTGAGAGGCTGAAAGCCTTTCCCTAAGATTGGGAATGAGACAAGTATGCCCAACTATCACCTCTGTTATTCAACATTGTGTCAGAAGTTCTAGCCAGAGCAATCCAGTAAGACAAAGAAATAAAAGGTAACCAAATTGAAAAGGAAGAAGTAAAACCATCATTATTTGCAGATGATAATGATCTTATATTTGGAAAATCCTGAGAATACGAGGATAAAGCTACTTGAGCTAATAAGCAAATTCAGCAGAGTGGCAGGATATAAGATTAATGCACTAAGTCAGTAATGTTCCTATGCACTACTAATGACCTAATTGAAGATGCAATAAAAAAAATTCCATTCACAATAGCAACTAAAAAAATCAAGTACCTAGGAATAAACTTAACCAAGGGCATAAAAGACCTCTACAAAGAAAATTACAAAATTTTACTAAAATAAATAAAAATGGACCTAAATAGTTGGAAAAATGTCCCGTGCTCATGAATAGGAAGACAAAATGTTAAGATGTCAATTCTACCAAAACTAATCTACAGGTTCAATTAATTCCAATCAAAATTCTAAACACCTACTTTGCAGACTTGGCAAAGTTAGTTATCAAATTTATTTGGAAGGGAAAAGGGCCTCAAATTCCCAAGAACATCCCCAAAATGAAGACCAAAATGGGAGGACTTATATTTCCATACTCTGAAGCCTATTATAAAGCCACAGTGGTTAAAACAGCATGGTATTGGCACAAAAATAGATCTATTCATCAATGAAATCAAATTGAGAGTTCAGAAACAGACCCCCAGATATATGACTGACTGATTTTTGGTAAGGCCCCCAAATCCACAGAACTGGGTCAGAACACTTTCTTCAACAAATGGGGCTGGGAGAACTGGATATCCACAACCAAAACAGTGAAAAGAGGATCCCTAATACCCTATACAAAAAATTAACTCAAAGTGGATCAAAGACCTCAAAATAAGAGACAGCACAAGAAAACTCTTAGAACATAGGGAAATATCTTCAGACCTAGTAATAGGAGGTAGCTTCTTAGATCTTACACCCAAAGCAACAAGCAAAAAAAGAAAAAATTGATAAATGGGAATTCCTCAAAATCAAAAGCTCTGCACCTCAAAAAATTTTGTCAAAAAGGTTAAGAGGCAGCCAACTCAATGGGAGAAAATATTTGGAAACCACATATCTGACAAGAGACTGACATTCTGCATATATAAAGAAATCCTAAAACTCAACAACAATAGTACAAACAGCCCAATTATAAAATGGGCAAAAGGTATGAAAAGGTATTTTTCCAAACAGGAAAATACAAATGGCTAAAAACCACAGGAAAAAAAATGTTCATCTTCACTAGTTACTATGGAAATTCAAATCAAAACCACAATGAGATACAATCTCAGACCAATAAGAATGGCTGCCATTAAGCAAACAAGAAACAATAAATGCTGGAGAGGATGTGAAGAAATTGGAACTTTTATTCATTGTTGGTTGAAATGTATAATGGTACAGCCACTGTGGAAGACAGTTTGGCTGTTTCTCAGAAAATAGATATTGAATTACCCTATGATCTGGCAATTGCTAATTCTCGGTATATATCCAGAAGATTTGAAAGCAGTGACATGAACAGACATTTGTATGTGGATGTTCACAGCAGCACTGTTCACAACTGCCAGGAGTTGGAAACAATCCAAGTGTCCTTCAGCACTTGACTGGATAAACAAAATGTGGTATATACATACAATGGAATACTATGCAGCAGTAAGAAGGAACAAGGTCCTGAAACATATGTAACATGAATGAACCTTGAAAATATAATGCTGAGTGAATTAAGTCAGACATAAAAGGAGAGATATTGTATGTCACCACTTCTATGAACTCCTTGAACAACGTAAAATCAGTATCTTATAATGTATAATATTGTGGACCTAGTAATAGAAGCTAGTGAGGGAGAATGATACATGGTAATAATGGTGAATTCAAAGGTATGGGAATGAATAGGGGTGATGATTGTTTGTTACTGGGATTATATATACCAGAGTTGTATTGAGGTGAATAGGATCAAAAGGGTTTGTTTAAAAGCATGTTTCCCAGAGATCAGCACCACAAATATAGATAGGTGCTTGCATGATATACTTCTAAGGTATGACACTAGTATAGAGAGTTGATAACAGAAAGTATATGTGAGAAATCTACCTATTGTATACTAGGGGCTATAATTAATAGGAATACCATACTAGTACCACATACATACTAGGGGCAAATAATTAAGGGCTGAAAACAGCTATGAGGTGCCTTGGGTAATAAGAATTGTTTAAAATGGAGAGTAAAGAGGATTGTACAACTAAATGATGATAATGTGAGATATGGATGGATTATGGTGGACACAACATATGCTATGTGAACTTAGGAACTCCCTACTTTGTAAGTCAAGCCCTCGATCTTGAGGCTTGCTGTGCCGGTTTGAATGTATTGTGTCCCCCAAATGCCATTATCTTTGTGGTCTTGTGTGGGGCAGACGTTTTTGGTGCTGGTTAGATTTGCTTGGAATGTGCCCCACTCAGCTGTGGGTAATGATAATTTTGATGAGATGTTCCCATGGAGGCGTGGCCCCGCCCATTCAGGGTGGGCCTCGATCAGTGGAGCTATACAAATGAGCTGACTCAGAGAGAGGAAATTCACTGAGTGCAGCTGGGAATGATGTTTTGAAGAGGAGCAAGCTTGCTAGAGAGGAACGTCCTGGGAGAAAGCCATTTTGAGGCCAGAGCTTTGGAGCAGACGCCAGCTGCCTTCCCAGCTAACAGAGGTTTTCCGGACGCCATTGGCCATCCTCCGGTGAAGGTAACCGATTGCTGAGGTGTTACCTTGGACGCTTTGTGGCCTTAAGACTGTAACTGTGTAGCGAAATAAACCCCCGTTTTATAAAAGCCTATCCATCTCTGGTGTTTTGCATTCTGCAGCATTAGCAAACTAAGACACTTGCTCTGGTCAAAGTTATGGTTTGAAAGGGGAGGCTAAGCCCACCCATAATTATGCTTAGGAGTCACCTCCAGAGAACCTCTTTTGTTGCTCAAATGTGGACTTTCTCTCTCTAAGCCTAACTCAGCAAATAAATTCATCACCCTCCCCCAGTGTGAGACAGGACTCCCCAGTTGAGTGAGTCTCCCTGGCAATGTGGGACACGGATACCAGGAATGAGCCTGACCCTTGCATCAAGGGGTTGAGAATGCCTTTTTGACCAAAAGGAAAAGCAGGCAACAAAGTAAGGTTTCAGTGGCTAAGAGAATTCAAATAAAGTCCAGAGGGTTTCCTGGAGGTTGCTCTTAGGCAAGCTCCAGGTAGATATGCCAAATGACCACAGTATGATAAACCCAAGTCAACAGTAGTCCCAGAAACCCTGAAGAATACCCAGATACCTATCTCAGAATCTGTAAAATTTTCACTAAGTTTATTCCTCAGATATTTAAATCCTCCAGAGAACTCCTTTGCCAGTTACGTCCCCAAAGCCAGAGGCAACTTCTTCAAGAACATCAACCAGATGTATCCCCATTTCCCATAAAGTTGACACCCCTTTCAACATGAACAAGTTAGGGTGGTCACTACCTACATACCCCTGAAGATCAGGAAAGCGATTCAACTAGAGGAAAGGGTAGCAACAGACAAGATGAAATTTAACAAAGGATTATGAATACTGAATCTCTATATAATTTTCTGTTTTTTTTTTTAGTTGGAAGGAAAGAATTGAAATGGTGGAAATGTAACCCATAGCATCCTTTGAAATTCGTTCTATATCTACTTGTTAAATTGTAACTTGAAAATTAACCACTTTTTTTATATGTTATTTTTCACAATAAGGAAATAGCTGAAACTGTGGAACTATAACCCATAATATTCTTAGAATTTTGCTAACTACTTGTCAAATTGCATTTGGAAAGTTATCACTTCTATGTATATATGTTATATTCGACGATAAAAAAAGATAAAAAAAAATAAAAGGGACAGATCTCTCTTGCTCGGAACTCTGGAGGAAGGTAAAGACTGGAGAATGGTCCCACAAATGCTGAATTGAAGAAAGAAAAAAATATCAGGTAGGAAACTTCCATCACAGACCAGCCAGTCCACTTCCTTCTGCCTCACTTGGTCCCATGCAGCTTGGGAAATGCCCAAAGGCAGCAGCCGGGATCCCTCCCACCTCTGACCAGGGACACAGACTATAAAATCTTTCACAGCAGTGAGACGGATCCCCACATATATCCACACATAGGGACCCAAGTCCACAGGGATTCACACAGGACTCAAGCCTCTGGGGAGGGGAGAATATAAAGGCCACCAAGGAGGAGCTTCTAAACCTAGCTTGAGGGAAGGGATGGCAGAATCTTTCCCAAAAGCATGCAGAATCTGTCTGAATTAACTGTTTGGGAGGCCAGGGAACAGGGGAGGACATTTCAAGGTCTAGGTCAGTGAGGATTGAAGAGTATGAGAAAAAGTGGACAGAGACTGTAACTTCTGGTGCCCATCCCCCAACCATGAAGGATAAAGCAGGGGGCAGCCTGATCCTTGCCTGTGGACTTGGGCAGCTGCGGGAGTCCTCTGCCCCAAGTATAGAGGTAAACAGCCTAAAATTGAGGTAGATATTGCCTGGCAAAGTAAGAGCACAGGAATCCTGTTTTGGTCAGGCTCCCTCCCCCAGTCAGACACTGCTGGGCTCCAGAAGGTAAGCAGCTTCTCATGACAAATAAGTAACTGGAGAGCGTGATTACTGGGCAAGCCAGGAACTGCAGGGGAAGACAGAGCTTTTCAGAGCCTCTCCAGACACCATCCCAGGCCCATGGGAGCTGGTCTGTACCCCCTGCATGGGTACCTGGTCCTGTTTTGGCTGCTGAGAAATACTGATGACCCAAGTGCCAAAGCAGTGCCCTGTTACAAACCCAGCAACAACTAAATCCTAGACAAGAAAGAGATGTTCAGAATAGACCCATCAAATATCAGTTAACCAGATAACAGGAAAAAATGGCCCAGTCAAAGGAACAAATCAAAAAGTTGGAGGAGACAGAATCTGGAACAACTAATCAAAGATATTCAAACAAGTCTCCTGAATCAATTCAAAAAAATGAAGTAAAATATGCAGAAAGAGATAAAGGATATTAAGAAGACACTAGAAGAGCATAATAAAGAATTTGAAAGAATACACAGAAAAACAACAGCCATTATGGAAATAAAAGTGTAGATGAAATTAAAAATACACTAGAGAGACACAACAGCAGATTTGAAGAGGCTGAAGAAAGGATCAGTGGGCTAGAAGACAGACAACTGGATTCGAGCAGACAAAAGAACAAATGGAGAAAAAAATGGAAAATTTGAGCAGGGTCTCAGGGAAATGATTGACAATACAAAGTGCACAAACATACACATCATGGGTGTCCCATAAGGAGAAGAGGAGGGAAGAGGGGCAGGAAGAATATTCAAAGAAATAATGGCTGAAAATTTCCCTTATAAAGACATAAATATGCAAATCCAAGAAGCCTAACGTATTCCAAACAGAATAAATCCAAATAGATCCACTCCAAGTCACATACTAATTGGACTGTCAAATGCCAAAGAGAAGGAGAAAATTCTGAAAGCAGCATGATAAAAATGATTCACCATATACAAGGGAAGCCAAATAAAATTAAGTGCTCATTTCTCATAAGACACCATGGAGGTGAGAAGGCTGTGGTACATGATACTGAAAGAGAAAAATTGCCAGCCAAGAATTCACTGTCCGACAGTGCTATTCTTCAAAAATGTAGGAGAGTTTAAAGTATTCACAGATTAAACAGAAGCTGAGAGAGTTTGTTAACAAGAGATCAGCCCTATAAGAACTACTCTAGTTTGCTAATGCTGCCGGAATGCAGAACACTAGAAATGGATTGGCTTTTATAAAAGAGGGTTTATTTGGTTATACAGTTACAGTCTTAAGGCCATAAAGTGTCCAAGGTAATGCATCAACAATTGGGTACCTTCACTGGAAGATGGCCAGTGGCGTCTGGGAAACTTCTGTGAGCTGGGAAGGCATGCGGACAGCATCTGCTCCAAGTTCTGGTTTCAAAATGGCTTTCTCCCAGGATGTTCCTCTCTAGGCTTCAGCTCCTCAAAAATGTCACTCTTAGCCGCTCTTGGGGTGTTTGTCCTCTCTTAGCTTCTCCAGAGCAAAAGTCTACTTTCAACAGCCATCTTCAAACTGTCTCTCATCTGCAGCTACTCTGTTAGCTTCTGTGCATTCTTCAAAGTGTCCCTCTTGGCTGTAGCTCCTCTTCAAAATGTCACTCTCAGCTGCAATGAGTTCCTTTTGTCTGTCAGCTCATTTATATGGCTCCAGTAATTTAATTCAGACCCACCCTGAATGTGCGGGCCAACACCTCCATGGAAATTACCCAGTCATCACCCACAGTTGGGTGGGGCATATCTCCATGGAAACACTCAAAGAATTACAATCTAATTAACACTGATAGGTCTGCCCACACAAGATTACATCAAAGATAATGGCATTTGGGGGGACATAATACATTCAAACTGGCACAAACTACTAAAAGGAGTTCTGCTAGCTGAAAAGAAAAGACAGAAGAGAGAGGCCTGGAGGAGGGTACAGAAATGATGAGTATTAGTAAGGGTAATTAGAAGGACAAAAAGAAAAAAATAGATCTGACAAATAAAAGCCAATGGATAAAATGGCTGAAGTAAGTACTGCCTTAAAGTAATAACACTGAATGCTAAGGGATTAAATTCTCCAATCAAAAGACAAAGATTGGCAGAATGGATAAAAAATAAATTCATCTAAAATGATTCTTACAAGAGATGATACAAATAGGTTGAAAGTGAAAGGATGGAAAAAGATATTCCATGCAAGCAGTAACCAAAAAAAGCTGGGGTAAGCTATACTAATATCAGACAACATAGACTTTAAATGCAAAAATGTTTTAAGAGATAAAGAAGGACACTATATATTAATAAAATGGGCAATTCACCAAGAAGAAATAACAATCAAATATGCCTGCACCTAATCAAGGTGACCAACATATATGAGGCAAACACTGGCAAAACTGAAGGGAGAAATAGATGTCTCTACAATAATAATGGAAGACTTCAACACACTACTCTTCAACAGAACATCTAAACAGAGGATTAATAAGGAAACAGAACATAAATTATATGATAAATGAACTAGACCTAACATATATGTATATATTAACACTGCATTCCCCAAAAGCACGATATATATTCTTCTCATGAAAATATTGTCCAAGCTAGACCATATGTATGGGCATAAAACATGTCTTAATACATTTAAAAGACTGAAAATACACAAAGCACTTTCTCTGAACATAATGGAATGAAGCTGGAAATAAATCACAAATGGAGAACTGGAAAAGGCA
This sequence comes from Choloepus didactylus, assembly GCF_015220235.1. Taxonomy (NCBI): domain Eukaryota; kingdom Metazoa; phylum Chordata; class Mammalia; order Pilosa; family Megalonychidae; genus Choloepus; species Choloepus didactylus. The sequence continues at coordinate 46,925,942 of NC_051316.1, read as the reverse complement.
CAAATATATGGAAGTTAAACAGCATGCTCTTAATTAGTGGGTCAAAGAAGAAATTGAAAGAGAAATCAGTAAATATCTTGAGATGAATGAAAACAAGAACACAACATATCAAAATGTATGGTATGCATTGAAAACAGTTCTGAGAGGGAAATTTATAGCTCTAAATGCCTACAATAAAAAGGAAGAAATAGCTAAAACCAAGGAACTAACTGAACAACTGGAGAAAGAATAGCAAACTAATCCCAAAGTGAGCAGAAGGAAAGAAGCAACAAAGATTAGAGTAGAAATAAATGAAAGGGAGAATAAAAACAGAATCAATAAAACCAAAATGTGGTTCTTTGAGAAGATCAATAAAATCTACAAACCTATAGGTAGACTGACAGACAATGCAAATAAATAAAATCAGAAATACAGGGGGCATTACCATAGATCCTGAAGAAATAAAAAGCATCTTAAGAGGATACTATGAACAACTGTATGCCAACAAACTAGACAACTTAGATGAAATGGACAAATTCCTGGAAACACATGAAAAACCTACACTGACTCCAGAAGAAATAGAAGACTTCAACAAACCAATGACAAGAAAAGAGAATGAATCAGTCATCAAAAAGCCTACCAACAAAAAAAAAAGCCCACAACCAGATGGCTTCACAGGCAAATTTTACCAAGATTTCCAAGAAGAATGAATACCATTCCTGGTCAAACTCTTCCAAAAAACTGAAGATGGAACACTACCTCATTCTATGAAGCCAATATCCCCTTAATACCAAAGCCTGATAAAGATACTTCAAGAAAAGAAAACTACAGACCAGTCTCTAATGAATGTACATGCAAAAATCCTCAACAAAATACTTGCAAATGAACTCCAACAGCACATTAAAAGAATGATACACCATGACCAAGTGAGTTTTATTCCAGGTATGCAAGGGTGTTGTGGTTGTATGAATTTGTCATATACCCCAGAAAAACTGTGTTCTCTAGTTTAATCCATTCCTGTGGGTGCAGACCTATTGTAGGTGGGACCTTTTGATCAGGTTATTTCCATTGAGGCCTGTCCCAGGGTATGTCTTATTGGAGTTGGAGTCCTTTATAAGATGATAAAAGTCACAGAGAAGCTAAGAGATGGAATTCAAAGAAGCACACAGAAAAAGGCACAGAAGCTGAGAGGGGAAGTCACAGACAAGAGACACCAGAAGTTGAGAGCAAGGAAATCTGGGAGAGAAGGACCAGCAGACACCAGCCAGGTGACAGAGGTGTCCTGGATGCCAGCAGCCCATCTTCAGAATCCAGGTATCATCCTGTTGATGACTTGAGTTAGGACATTTTCACAGCCTAAGAACTGTAAATTGTAAGTTAATAAATCCCCACTGTAAAAGCCAACCCATTTCTGGTGTACTGCATTTCAGCAGCTTTAGCAAACTAAAACAGGTGGTTCAACATAAGAAAATCAATTAATGTAATATATCACATTAACAAATCAAAAGGGGGAAAAAAACATATGAGCATCTTGAATGATATGAAAAAAGGCATTGATGAAATTCAACATCCTTTCATGATAAAAACTTCCTCAACATGGTAAAGGGCATATATGAAAAACCCATAGCTAACATACTCAACAGTGAGACACTGAAAGTTTACTCTCTAAGATTGGGAACAAGACAAGGATGCCCACTGTCACCACTGTTATTCAAAACCATGCTAGAAGTTCTAGCTAGAGCAATTAGGCAAGACAAAGAAACAAAAGGCATCCAAATTGTAAAGGAAGAAGTAAAACTTTCACTATTTGCAGATGACATGCAGAAAACCAGGACAAAGCTATGTGAGCAAATAAACAAGTTCAGAAAAGTGGCAGGATCCAAGATCAACAAGCAAAAATCAATGGTGATTCTATGCAATCCTAGTAATGAGCTATCCAAGGAGGAAATCAAGAAAAAAATTCTATTTACAATAGCAACTAAAAGAAGCAAATATCTAGGAATAAACTTAAATACAGATGTAAAGGACTTGAACACAGAAAACTTAAAAACATTGCTAAAAGAAATCAAAGAACTAAATAAACAGAAAGACATTCCATGTTCATGGATCGGAAGGCTAAATGTCATTAAGATGTCAATTCTACCCTAATGGATCTAGAGATTCAATGCAATACCAATCAAAATTCCAACAGCCTACTTTGCAGAAATGGAAAAGCTAATTATCAAATTTATTTGGAAGGGTAAGGAGCCTCACATAGCCAAAAATATCTTGAAAAAGAAAAATGGAGTGGGAGGTATCACATTTTCTGATTTTAAAGCATATTATAAAGCCACAGTGGTCAAAACAGCATGGCACTGGCATAAAGATAGACGTATCAATTAATGGAGTCAAATTGAGAGTTCAGAAATAGACCCTGAGACCTATGGGTAATTGATTTTTGACAAGGTTCTCAAGTCCACTCAACTGGGACAGAACAGTCTCTTCAATAAATGGTGTTTAGAGAACTTGATATCCACAACCAATAGAATGAAAGAGGACCCCCTCTCACACCCCTATACAAAAATTAACTCAAAATGGATCAAAGACCTAAATATAAGAACCAGTACTATAAAACTCTCAGAAGAAAATGTAGGGAACATCTTCAAGAACTAGTGATCCACAATAATTTCTTAGACTTTATACTCAAAGTACAAGCAACGAAAGAAAAAAATAGATAAATGGGAACTCCTCAAAACTGAATACTTCTGTGCTTCAAAGGACTTTATCAAAAGAGTGAAAAGGCAACTGACTCAATGGGGGAAAATATTTGGAAACCACATATCTGATAAAGGTTTGATATCCAGAATATACAAAGAAATTTTACAACTCAACAGTAAAAAGACAACCCAATTACAAAATGGGCAAAAGACATGAATAGACATTTTTCCAAAGAGGAAAAAAGGATGGCTAAAAGCACATGCAAAGATGCTCAGTTTCACTAGCTATTAGGGGAATGCAAATCAAAACCACAATGAGATATCTTCTTACTCCTACTAGAATGGCTGCTAATAAACAAACAGGAAATTACAGGTGTTGGAGAGGAGGATGCTGGGGGGAATGTAAAATGGTATAGCTGCTATGGAGATGGTTTGGTGGTTCCTCAGGAAACTAAGTATCAAGTTGCCTTACAACCTGGCAATCCCGCTACTCGGTATATATACCCAGCAGATCTGAAATCAGGGACATGAACAGACATTTGCACACCAATGTTCACAGCAGCATTATTCACAGTAGCAAAAAGAAAACAAGCCAAATGTCTGTCAACAGATGAATGGATAAACAAAATGTGGTGTGCGTGTGTGTGTGTATAAATATATATGATGGAATATTATTCAGCAGTAAGAAGGAATGAAGTCCTGATGCATGCAACATGGATGAACCTTGAAGGTATCATGTTAACTGAAATAAGTCAGACACAAGAGGACAAATATTGTATGATCTCACTAATATGAGCTAATCATAATATGTAAACTCATAGACATAAAATATGGAATACAGGGTACCAGGATATAGAATGAGGCTAAAGAATGGGGAGCTGTTGCTTATATGTGTAGAATGTTTAACTAGGTTTAACTTAAACATCTGGAAATGGTTTGAGGTGATGGTAGCATGTTAATCTGAGAATAATTACAGTACTGAATGGTGTGTGAATGTGATGGAAAAGGGGAAGTTTAGAGTCATGTACATCACCAGAAGGAAATTTGGAGATTAAAACATGGTGGACAATAACTATGATTAACTATACAAATATAAAAAAGGTCTTTTGTAAACTAGAACAAATGTACCACACTAATGCAAGGAGTTAATAATATAGGGGTTTATGGAAAAAAATGTACCTATTGTGAACTGTGGACTATAAAACAGTAATATTCTACAGTGCATTTAACACCAATACTATGGGTTAATAATGAGGGTGGATAAAGGGTATGGAAGGATTTGGGTTTTATTTATTTCTTTTCTGGAGCAATGAAAATGTTCTAAAATTGATCATGGGGATGCATGTACAACTATGTGATGATAGTGTGAGCCATTGATTGTATACTTCAGATGGATTGTATGGTGTATGAATATATCTCAATAAAATTGGATTAGAGAAAAAAAAGTAAGTCAGCCCTGAAATAAAGGTCCATCTTCCAGGTATGCCCCAGACAGCCTGCCTCACCTCAACTCTTTTTTTGTTGAGGTGAAGTTTGCATAACATAAAACTAACAACTCAGAAGTGTGCAATTGAGTGGCATTTAGTAAATTTACAATGCTGTGCTTCAGTGAACTCTTTCTAGTTGGATGGTACAGACTGAATGGCTTAAAGCAGGTACTTTCCAATCCTCTTCAAGTCTTGGCACACAGAGAAAAGTTTTTTGGTACACTGGGTTAAACAGACCACACTGTGTGCGGCTGAGGCTCTGGCTGCCTCAGCCCTGCTTCCTGCTTGGAGAGTTGAGGAAGGGGATGTCTCAGCACTTCCTGCAGGACTTGCCTAACTGGACTTCCATCTAACAAATCCAGCTGGCTGGGAAGCTGCTTAAGGTTGGTCATAATCCCTGTCCTCTAAAGGGCTAGGGTGAGGGGGAGAAATTGTTCCTAAAAGACAGTACAGCAGGTTGAATAAAGCAACCTTTCCTCCAGAAGAGAGCTGCCCCCAGAGGAGGGACAGGGATTCAGAGAAAAGGTAGATGCTATTCTACCCAAGTCCACAGCATCTCCTAGAGACATCATTTGGATTAATTTATAAATGGATCCAGGTTGTGCTGTCTAAGGGTGAAGTGGAAAGGCCTGGGGAGAATAGCATGGAAGGTGGCTTTTTTTCCTCTTTAGTGTATATATAGAGATCTGCAAGTTTCACAGACATTGGTGATTGTCACTCCTTGACTGGTCTGTAAAATACCTCTCTGTGAAAGGTCAGGACTTAGATTTCACATTTTATAAATGAGGATAAGAACACAGACATGGACATGAAAGCTGCCTTGTCCAGGGCTCTAAGGAGTCAGGACTGGGTCTGTGAATTACTTCCTCATGCCTTCTACCTCCCTCACAAGCACCTTGCTGAACACAGAGGTGAAGTATGTATTAAACAACTTCAAGGCAAATAGAATTGTGGCGGTAGTGCAACTTGCTTCTCTAGTGGCAGGAGTGCCCAAAAAACCTTTTGCTTCTAAGTAAGATGGTATGCTTTATGTTGAGGGATAGATAGGGGCTAGTTTTTTCTGGCTATCTGGCTTTATTATGCTTGGCTAGTACTGATAAGACTAGTAGTTCTCCAAGCATGGTCCCCGGAGTAGAAGGATCAGCATCCTTGTGAGAAATGCTGGCTCCTTCCCAGACCTAAATCAGAAACTCCAGGAGTGGGGCCAGCAATCTGTATTAATAAAGCCATCCATGTGATTCATATGCACACTTAATTTTTAGATCAACCTTTGTGGACTCTCAGCACAAAGCAATTAACACATCTGCACCCAGGGGACTTAACTTCTGTAAGGAATGATTACACTGAAAGATGTCACTTCACTACTTCTACTTGTGACCAGTGTGTTCACTGAGAGCAGAGGCCAGCAGGGTTGGGGTGGAGGATGGCTGTGAGAGAGGTTGTTGGCTCAGTCACTACACAGCCCAGTCTCCAATCAGCCATCTGCATGTCTGTACCATATGCAAGCACCCAAGTGTTGCTGTCACCCCAAAACCTCATTCTACCTATGAACCACAACAATAGCAACTACCTGCCATTGAAGAGTGACCCTTGCCAAGCACTGACTCTGGAGACTTACAGGAGTTGTCTCATTTAATCTCCTTGACAAACTAGTTGCTGGAATTATACCCATTTTATAGAAGAGGAAACTGAGGCCAAGAGCTGTTAAGCAACTTGCCCAAATTCACATGCAAGATTCAATCACGGGTCTATCCAAATTTAAAAACCACACTTCGTCTCCTACACAATAATCACTCACATCTACACAAGAGTGTGTGGGCCATTCGAGAATAAGACTTGCTCAACACAAAAGTCAACGAGAGCAAAGAAATCCCCCGGATCTTTTATTCCAGCTTTGAGTTGGGGCCACGATTTTAGTTCACCTTTTTACATGCCGAGAGTTCTTCCATGCTCGTGGGCCTCATATTCCCCCCTGGCTTTTCCACTGCCTTTTAAATGCTTCTAGTTGTGCTCTTAATGGGTGAATTTTGATGGGATTCAATTTAATTTCACCACCTCTAGTGTCTCTGCCTATTTCCTGAGAGTTCTGACTTGTTCTGTTTTGGGGGAGATCTGAGCTCCCCCAGTGTCTATAATTTGGTTTATTGCTTGTCAACATGCAGCAGTTATCAGCTCCTCTTGGTGGTTTTGGAGCATCTCTGGGAAACTGAGGTTCAGGAAGTGATGCTTTTAAAGTGGAGCAAAGGAATGAGCTGACTACGAATTTCCTTGGGTAAATGAAAGTGTGTGAAGATTCAGGCCTTCCACACAACAGCAGGACCTGCCATCCACGTAAGATCCCTGATTTGTACCTCATTGGGAGACACTGGCTTTTTGCTCCAAACAGCAGACTGGCATGGGATGGGCAAGAGGGTTCTGTTGGTGCCAGAAGCCGTTGACTCAGGTTTTGTTTCTGCTACCGCAAGAGGTGGGCTTTTGGGTCCTTTGCTCCACGTTCCCCCACCTCAATTTTCTCATCTCATAACAAATGGTGAAACTCACCAAAGTCCCTTCCAGTTCCAACAGTCCATGATTTTACCCCTTTTCATATTTTTTCCCCTACATATCTTACCTGAAACACCAAATCTCAACCATTACACTGAAAAATACATATTCCTAAAATTTAAAATAGGCTTCTTTTTTGGAAGAGAGGGGGCAGGTCAAACATCACACATGCATATATTTCTCCTGGAGTGTTCTTGCATTCTCATTCATTTAATCAATTTTATTGACCACTAGCTATATGCCAAGCTATGTGTTAGGCACTGGGATTCAGCAGCGAGAAGGCCCTCTACCTGGCCTCCAAGAGCTCTTGGGAACACTGGACAATATAGCCTATCAGTGCAAAGTGTGGGGCACATGGCAAGACAGCCTCAGTGGGCTTCAGTCCTTTACCTCTCTCAATAATCACACACCGTGAGACCAAGAATTTGTGAGAAACAAGGGCTGAGAATACTGAAGGCAGGGAGCACATCATTAGAATCACAAACCTTCAAGTTAAAACATTTGCTTTAAATGTTTACACTTAATAAACATAAGGATTATTTAGGCATGCTGATGCAATACAGAAAAACCTCTCACTGAAAAGCAAAAGACACAAAGCCTCTCCCTGAAAAACAAAGAGAATGACTCATTTTCCTCAATGTTGCCTTAAAAATTCACATTGCACTTGTGGGTTCTTTCCTTTTACGTGAATTAAGATGCCCGAGTTGCACCTCAATGAAAGAATTTCTAGACTGGAGAAGTCACAACTTGGAATAACCAGACCATGCATTTGCCCTGCCATTCCTAATCAATGTCTCAAGTTGGGTCCTATTAACTTGGATTTCTGAGCTGCCATTTTATTGGCAGTGCCAATTAAATAAATGGTCGTTGTGTTCCCATGACAACGGAAGAATGGTGCAGCAAATTAAGAAATATGGTGGGAGGGGGAGGCCAGGGAAAAAGGGAGGGAAGAGGAGAGAAGCCAGGATGGTCTCTATAGCAACAGGAGCAAAGCCAGATAATCCTGTGGAAGGAAAGGGAACCTGTCTTCTAGTTTAAAAAAAATAAAAATAAAATAAAAAAATTTCCAGAAGGCAGGGCATGGAGAAAATGGCATGGACGGATGTAAACTGCTAACATAACTCTTCCTACCAATGATTCTGCTTTAGGAATTATGACAGGAGAAGAGCTAGGAAAAAAAAAGCAATTAAAAGAATTCTATAATTAGGGGAAAAGGTCAACATTCTTATAAACTGGTAAGACACAGAATATAGGATTTAAACCACTGCAGCTCAAAGTGTGGCCCCCAGACTGGTAATGACATCACTGTGGGATATGCTGAAAATGCAGAATTTCAGGCCCTATCCTAGCCAGCTGAATCAAAATCTGCATCTTAAAAAGATCCCTAGGTGACTCAAACCAAAGTTTGAGAAGCACTGATTTGTCAGGCTGAGATTTGCTTGTTAAATCATCCTAAAAAGCACTGGCACCACTGAAAGAAGCCATAGGAAGCCCTTTACCTGCAGCGGCTCCAGGGGGTAGGGAAGTGTGAGCATCTGACTCAGGGCAGGCAAAGAGGGGGTGTATTGTTTGTAAAGAATTTAAGAAAAACATACAGAAAACATCTAAACATCTACAGATGCTGTTGTGGAAGAGAAAAGGCCAAGCAACCAGCAAGTACCAATGTGTTTGATAGACTAATCATAGATCTATCTTTTCTAAGAGGAAAACCTAATTCCTTCCCCTCAATTACTCATATTTAATATTCCTTTAAGGAGATTTTTTTCTTAGTTTTATGAAATAATCCTAATTCTAGTCAAACAAGAAATAATTACGTTCAGGTATTTAAAAAAAGGAGCACTCGGATTCTAACAGACTTTCCTTCTCCTCATGGAGCTGGCATATATGGATGGCATTATGTGGTCTCTGGGGGAGTAAAAACTCACCTGGATCACAGCCACCGTCACTGTAAAGGAAAAACTGCTCTCTGATTGGCAGCATTTCTGTGGTTTGTAATGTGATGGCAAAATTATCTCAAGTACATTTGGTTGTTTGTCAGTGATTGTCTGGATTGTGTTGAGGAAAATTCTTTTGAGGCTGAGTCTGTGTTTGGAGAGAGTGCTTTGATGGATTAGTGATGTCTGCTATGGGCATGGCAACAGCAGTGACATGTGTGAGCCAAACAGATGGTCCCTGATCCAAAAACAATTTTGGGGAGAAATTTGTAAATTGTCCCTTGATGGCAGGCTACTTGAGTGCAAAGTCCCTGTCTTTTTGTATTTGTGTCTTCCTTGGTGCCTGACACTTAGGATATAGTCATAAATATTATGATGTAAATTGTAGCCATACTTATGCTGCATTTCTGGTCTGCGATATAAGCTAATTTTCCCCATGTCCAAGTACCTTAATAATGCTCTGGCAGGTAGACAGAGGCAGGCCCACCAGGCTGGTACCATTAATGGACATAATCTGATCCCCAATATTCAGCTTCCCTGATTTCTCTGCAGGGCCTCCATGCATCATATTGGCTATGATCACGGTGGGTAAGATGGATCCCCAGCCGGACTCCACAATAACCACACCCAGAATTTCTCCTTTCTGCTTCTCTATGAAAACCTGAAAGGAGAAAAACAAAAATTAGAAAGCCCAAGTCAGCAACCATTCAAAGTAGTGATAGAAATCAAAACATTTCCCCTCTTCCTGTGTTTACCAAAAAGGGAAGATACTTTCTCTGATGACTCCAATCCAAAAGGATCCCTCACTCCTCTGTAATCCATGGCTTTTGGAGTTTGTATGAAACAATTTAACCAGGCCCGTACCTTTGTAATTCTCTCTTGTTACACAAAAGTGATATTACCTTGGCAGTACAACCATGAGAGGCCCAGGTTTTAAAATTTCTGCAGCCCCCAATGGCAGAGGAAAGGGACTTGGTTGGTGGTAGCTTTGATGGTGTGTTATGGTTTCTGGAAATAGCTTTTGGATTCTGTGTACAGGTTCCCCCATCCCATAGTGCTTCACAAACTCTCTCCAACATTTAACATTCTTGAGTTAAAAATAAATGTTACAGAAACACTTCTCTGCAAGGAGAAAGCTGGGGAAAAAGGAAGAAAATGATGCTAAAGTGAACACAATTCCAAAAGTTTCAGACATGCATAAATTTTTTTACTTGACTGGCAGGCAAAGAGGATGGGAATGAGTTTGGATACCTAGAGTCTGGTATGGTTTGCAGAGATGCCACAAAGGAGTAAGCATCCAACAGAGCATGCATATTTATTTATTCATTTTCATGAGTATATGTATGCTCAAATATATACCATAGTGGCTGCTATTGGTAGCTGCTAAAATCCCCTTCATTGACTGATGCTCCCTTCCCCCTGCTGCTGAAGCTTACAGCTGGCCCCTTCCCTAAAGACCCCCCCCCCCCCCGCCTCCCCTGACCATTGACAGATTGACATAGCGTACAAAAGCTTGTCAGCTTTCTTGCCTCAAGGTGGGGCAACTCTGTGCTGCAATTTTTGCCCCAGAGTTTCTTGTTGGATTAGACTGAAGCTCATCTCCAGTTGAGGCCACATTCTTCCATAGCATCCTCCTCCATCCTGCTTCCCATGCTCCTTTTTTTCTTGAGTGCACTCAAATAAATCAAATAAATCATTTGAACAGTAATCCTTGCCTCAGGCTCTGCTTCTAGGGAATCTGACCTAAGACACCTAACATATGCTAGAGGATAAGATGACCACTTTCTCATTAAAGGTTCCTTTTACCCATTAGACAAAATCCAAACCCCTCTGCTGGACTTTCCAGCTTTCTAGTTCTGACCCAAACCTCCTTTCCTGCACACACTCTGCTCTAGCCAAGCTGTCTCATTCTTGGTTTGCCAAACAAATCTTGAGATTTCTGACCTTCCTGCCTCTGCACTTTATGTTAGCCCAGCCTTTGCATTTCCCTACACTTTCCAAATAAAACCCAGCCTTCCAAATTGGCTCACACAGCCTTGTTTTCCTCCAGATACTCCTGGACAGCTCAATTTGAAACATTCAGGCCATCTCTGGAGGAAATCTGTAGTCTGCTCCAGTCTCTGAAGTGCAGTTAATTAGTGCTTGTACTTGGCACCCTCACTTAACTTTCTCGGTACCCTTACCTAGGCTGTGGGATTCACAGGGGCAGAGTTACAGTCCTATATATGCCTCTGAAAGCCACCAAAGCTTAGCCCAGGATTCCCACAAGCAGAGGATGCTGTGACCCACTGTCTTTTCACAGTGTTTAATAATAGGGCCTCACAAGAGAGCCACTGATGGCCATAAACCCCTTAGCAATGTCCCCCAAACTCTACACTCTTTGCCCTGTGCTGCTCTGCCTTCACTTCCACAGCAGGGCTGTCCAGCTCTCCTCCAGTGCTCCTGCCCAGCTGACCCAACCTGGAACACAGTTTCAGGGAAGTACCTACATCTTTGCAGTTTTCAGACTTGGAGAAGTGGATCAGGTCATCGTTGTACATGTCCTGTGTATTGAGTAGGTCACTATATTCCTTCTGGCTGAGATCTTCAGGGTTAATCCCGTTGGCCCTGAGGAATTCCTGGTACGCCACACTAAATGCCTGCCCAATGGACTGTGCAATCAGCTGGGCCTAGAATAGCAGAGATGGAAAAGGGAGGTCAGTAGGGCAGCACTGTTGGTGGACAGCCTGGTGCACTTTCCCTTCAGGACTATGAGGCCTAGACATCAGCCAGACTAGGGGTTTCTACATGGGGCATTAATGCCCAGCAGGGGCCATTTTTTAAACCAGTGGGGACATTTTAGGTTATGACAATGATAGGAGGCAGTGACAGGCATCCAGTGGACAGACGAGATGCTGGATATTCTTGCCATGCAAAGATCAGTCCTACACAATGATGAGTGTTCTACATGCTGCACAATTTTCAAGGATCCCACTAGATTGTCCTGTAGATGTAACACCTATCTCTAATGACCTGAGTCTAGGATGCAAGCCTAATTTATAAATAAATACTTTAATTGCATGGCTCTAATATACAACGAACATTCTAAAAATACAGCTACTGGGTAAATTGAGGGAAAATGATATTTTGTCCATAACAGGAAAATCACCACCACCAACTCTCTGTGTGGTATCTGATTTGCCAGTAAATCCCATAGGGGTCAGCTTGCACTTTACTGTCATGCATCGTGATTCTCTGTGTGTGTATATGTGTGTATACTTAGCCTTCAATTTTAAGTGTGAAATAGGCTGTGTTGACAATATTCAATGGACTATTATGTTCTCTTATATCCAAACTCTTTGTAGGTGCAAGCATCTGATTACTTCATTATGTCTTCTGGTATGGTTGGGCCCAAGCTTGTACATACTGGAATAAGCACAATTTTATTTTAGCTTGATTTCCTTTTATCTCTCCTTTATAGTATATTTATGGCAGTACTTTATTTATGGAGAATTTCAAAAGGGGAGGTTATGCTATCTGTGAAATTCATTTCAGGATTTGATAACACCTCCCTGCATTAATTAACCAACGTCATTAACTAGAATGGCCAACAGCAACTGAGCACTTCCTTTGTGCTCAGGCTGCATTACATGCTTTACAGGAACCACTGCATTTAATCCTTACATCAGTTCTATGACTGTTATCTACAATCCTTTATCCAAAACTCTTGAGGTTGTGTTTTGGACTTCAGAATTTTCAGATTTTAGAAAAGTAACAGGGTACATATACCATAAATTATATAATAACCCCTTTAGTACCTGGGTAAGCACTCTATACATGAACACAGTAATATTTCTGCAGTAAAATGTATAAGATTCACAGTAAGCTGGACAAATACTATAAACTGCTTCACAGGCAGTTCAGGTTAGGTTTTTCTGCCAAATGATTACATTAAAAACACAAAAACTTTTGTTTCCCAGCGCTTTTTAGACTTTGGAATTATGGATCTGTAATATTATTCCCATTACACGGATCGGGATCTCTGGATAGGTGAGGCGAGGGGCTGAATCTGGCAGCCTGACTCCAGTGCCCACCCCCTCCTGTCTACTGCACAGCATTGCTTCTCTGTAAGATTCTAACAGCAGGGAAACAAAACACAACCCAAAACTCCAGGGCAATGTTTTTAAAACACACATAATTTTAACCTCCATTTCTTCTCCTTTTCCTGCCGTCCCTAATTTTTGATAAAAGCAGCTAATTAACAGTGATGCCAGAACCTTCTGCATGGCTGGCCATGGGAAAAGAAATGCTTAACTTTTCTCACTCTGAGAATCTGGTGACTTTACATGCCAAGTCTTGTGAGTCACATCGAGAACCACTGGCCTGCATCCTGCTATAAAACTGGAAGGCAGTGAGGCATAGCTTCTGGCATCAGAGAGGCACTTGTAGATGAATTGAAAGATACATGGTTTGGATAATGGGTGGAGGACTTCCTGTCCATCACAGATGGACAAAGTTACTGAGATTTATGGACACTTGCCATGTGCTTTTAATGTGGTATCTACCTGATTAAGACACACAGTGGCCCAATGAGGGAGGCACTATCATTTTAGAGAAGGGAAAACTGAGGCTTAGTAGCCACACAGCAGGTATGTGGTAGAGGCAGGATTTTCTCCCAGCCCTCACCAGTTCTGGAGCCAACACTCTTTATCCATGCTCTACTGGAAGCAAAGAAGTAAGATTTCCAAGTCCACTTCTTTCCTAACTCTTGCTTCTCCATTCTTTCTTCTCTGTCTTCTTCCCTGCCAGACCAAAGGAACCCCAAAGAAAAGAAATCCCTCCTTACAAGCACCAAGGGGTTCTCGTGTCTGGGCAGAGGCAGAGGTAAGCAGAGCGATCTCTACCTTCTCACTGGCCTGCAGGACCCATGAGACTTAAAATTCTGACTTTTACATCTTTCAGAACTCTGCAAACTTCTAAAACTTATATCCCAGTTTGCTTTTTTTGGCCACATTTTAAAAGGAACATCAGGGAGAGTGACAGGAAGAGACAGTTCCAGCTTTCCACCTTCTCAGCAACCCTGTCATGGGGTGCTTTCTAGAAAACCAAACCAGCAAAGGACTGTAACAATAAGCTTAAGTATCTCTTCCTCTCTGAGGCTACAGCCACACTAGTTCTGTTCCCCCTGAGAAAAACAGGCTTGCCCCTGACTCCTAACTTCTTGGAGGAAGGCCATTTACTGCAGCTAGATGAACACTCTACTGGAGAAAAATGGCCTCTTTTAAGGAGTGCCAAGGCCTCCACAGGTAATTTTCTTTAAGTAGATAAGGACTTTATCAATATGAGAATAGAGCTTGTTTCACTGTGGCAGGCAGAAATTAGCACAGTTGACAGCACTGACACGGCCCTCTCATGGGTCTCTGAAGTTGATAGTCATCATGAGGATGCGGCCCCACCCCGAGAAGGGAGCTTCCAAGGCCTGCAGAGGCACAGGGCGGGTGGGCACATGGGAGCAGCTCAGGTGCTGATGTGGCTTGGAGCCTGGTAACCTTGCCAGCAGTTCTACCATCAGTTGTGGAACAACCTGCAAAGAATGATAGGCCACATCCCTGTTGTAAACTGACTGTCTCTGTTGACTTCATCTCCTGCAGAAATGGGGTTTATGACTTACTGGTTTTGTGACAGCAGGAGGAACTGGCTGTAAGTGCCCAGAGTAATACAGGAAAAAGATTCCTATCCTTTCAACTTACCTTTTTTCTCTTCCCAGAGGATAGGGGTGCTCTGCCATTTGGTGGGTGAGGGGCAGGGATGCTAATTCTCACAGGACAGTCCTGCACAACAAAGAATTGTCTCCCCCAAATGTCCTAGTGCCCAGGTGCTATCTATGCAGGCCCCTGTAGGACTGGCTGCCTTCTTCCCATTCTTCCCCTCATTCTGAGCTCTCCAGAGGCTTGGCCTCCTTGCCCTTCCTCAGACTCCATCAGCATGGCTCTGCTTCAGAGTCTTTGCACTTGCTGTCCTCATTCTCACTTTGTTGAGGTCTCTGCTCAAATGTCACCTCCTCAGAGAGGACTTTGTCGATCACCCTACCTGAAGTAGCCCCTATCCCTGTATCCCTTGACCATGTTTTATTTTTCCTTACAGCATTAATCAGTACCTAATTTTATGTTAAGTATTTATTTGTTTTCCATCTCTCCACAACCCTGATGATGGTTACCTTGTTTCTTTTATTCTAGCACTAGAACAATACTGGACACATGGTAGGTGATCAATAAATATATGTCTAATGTAACTAGACTTTGGAGAAATACAGAGAATCTGGCCACTCAGAAGGAAAGGAGAGCAAGCCACCCTTACGTCCTCAGACTCAAAAACGTGGCAGATCATCTTGTACTGCCTTTTTCCATCCTGGGAAGGGTGAGAGGCTTCCACGTTCTCCTGGGAGTTGGAGCGGGGCATTCGCCTGCGGGCCATCAGCACGACAATGTTCCCGATGTCAGCAATGTAGGAAATGGTCCTCAGAGGGTGGTCCATCATTGTCTCCTGGGGGCGGGAGGGAGAGGATGCTTAAGTCCAGCAGCATCTAATGACCCAAGAGAGTGTGTGCCATCCCACAGTCCAGCCAAGAGCAATCCATAAACAGGGTGAGGCCCGGGGGCGCACTGCAAAGACTCTGCTGGTATATTTATGTATATACTATTAAAGTACTTCACTCAGCTAATAACTGAGAAGAGGGAAGGTTTTGTGGCAAGTGAAATTTGGGAATAAGAAATTTCAATCATTTTACAATCAGTTTAATCTCTGCTGCAGAAGTTAAAAAAAAAGATTAAAAATCTACATGGATTTCTTTCCTTTTTTTCTCGCATGTATGGGTGTGAGGAGATTTTCAATAAAAATTCTCAAAAAATTAACCTATCCAAGTTAATGAATCCTCTGATAAGAATTTATGAGAATTTTAAACAAACAACATCCATGTTTTAGTTTTTGCTTAAGGTCCACCCAGCAGCCGGCACTGCAGACACAACCTTCTGGTTTGGATGGACTCTGCCCGGCAGCCACAGGCGCATCCCTGAGTCGCCATGTTGCTAAGCTTCCTTCTGGGAAAAGTGGGAGCTGGCTAATACCTGTGTGTCAGCATTCAGGACTTTGATTCTCTGGGTAGAAATGAAGAGATCCACCTCAGTCATTGGCTGAGATTCACCTTCAGGAGCCTAAGAGAAAAAAAAACAAAGAGAAGGCTTTACTAAATTACGCCAGTCCAGATCCATGGGAGGAGGGTTCGCTTACATACAGAGGCAAGACACAGTCACCAGAACAGCAATGCAGACTCCAGAATTAGACTGCCAAGGCTGAAGCCTCCACACAGAGAATGGACACATGGATGTGAGTTAGCATCTCCAGGTAACAGGGGAAAATGCAGAAGCCCCTTTGCTTCTTCCCCTAAAGCAGCAGTAACTCACTGCAGCAGGCTTGACTCCATGAATATTGACTGTGAATGGCCCTTTCTGCAAGGGATTCAGAGCCCAGCAGGCTGAAGGGATAAGAGCACCTAACTCACCTGAGGACCTTGGAGAAGTCACTTAGAATTTGTTCCTGCTTGAACTGATGAGGGACAAAGTTTATAGCAGGTGCAAACTAAGCCATTTGGATGCAGTTCTGGTAAGAGGGTCTTCATTGTTCACACAACCACCACAGCAACCACAGAAGCAGTAACCCACTCCAGAAACCACCCCATTAAGATCCCCGATGCCTCAAAGTCCCATGAGTAGTTCATAAGCACCTACAAGCTCCACAATGAGAAAAAGCACATCAGTCTGTTTAATTTAGGGCTTAACTCTGCACATGTGTGGTTATTAGCGAGTTTTCTTTTTTGCATCCAGCAATCTGACAAATCTACAAACCAAACATAGCTATAATTGAACAGACCCAAGTCCCTGCCACATCAGTCCTCCTGGATAGAAACTTTCACACTACTATATGATTCATTTAGCATCTCCAATCTGCTCCCTGTCATTACTCTGAAGTGAAATGACTAAATGAGCAACAGAAAATGGCCATTTTAGGCGACTAATTTTTGAGAAATGCTGGCTTATGGGGTGTTTGAAAAGAAATTTGAACAAAAACTTGCTGGATGCAGAAAACAAAAACACGAAAGAACAAAAAGGCAAAATGTAAATAAATGAAAAGAACAGGCATAACACCAAGCTGATGAAGTTGTTTGTACTGCACCTTCTTCCTGCTTTTGGCTAATTTCTGGGCCATCTGCTTAGCATGGAACAAACAGAGACAGGAGAATAGTTAGAAAAGATTTTGCAGAGACTCAAAGTCAAAAAGGGAATCGACAAACTAAAACCAATTAATGGTATATAGCATTTCTGTGGGAGGAGGACTGGCTTCCAAAAAAAATGTCCCACTCTAAAGACAACCAATTTCCTAATCCTGAATTTAGTAGGAGGCAGGAGCAGTGGGAAGAAGGAAGTGAAATATTGAAGTGCTTCTTATATCCAACTGCAACTGATGTTTTCAAAGAACCAACTTTTCACTCTGTTGATTTTCTTTACTGTATACTTGCTTTCTATTTCATTTGTTTCTGCCTACATCTTTATTATTTCCTTTTTTCTTCATTTTTGAATTTAGTTTGCTGTTTTTTTTTCTAGCTTCTCTAGAGGAAAACTTACATTATGGATTTTCAAATTTTTTTTCTTTTCTGATATAGTTAAATTTCCCTTTATGTACTGCTTTAGCTGCATCTCACAAATTTTGATGTGCTGCATTTTAATCATTGATCGGTTCAAAACATTTTCTAAGTACCGTTGTGAATTCCTCTATGAATCTTGGATTATTTAAAACTGTATTATTAATTTTAAAACATTTGGGGATTTTCTAGTTATCTTTTTGTTATTAATTTCTAAATAAATCCACTGTGGTCAGACAAAATACTCTGTATGACTTCAGTCTTTGAAATTAGCTGTGTGGCCCAGCACATGATCAACTTTAGTGAATGTTCTATGTGGACTTCGAAAGAATATGCCTTCCGATGTTGTTGGGAATGATTCACTATAAATGTCAATTAGGTCAATTAATTGGCTAACTGTATTATCTAAGTCTTCTATGTCCCGCTGTTTTTTTTTTTTACTTCTTGTTCTATCATTTATTGAGAGAGGTGTGTTAAGTTTCCTGCTGTTAATGTGGATTTGTTCATGTCTCCTTTTGGTTCTTTTTGGTTCTGTCAACTTTTTGTTACTATATTTTGTAGCTATGTTATTAAGTGCATACACATTTAAGATCATTATTTCTACCTGTTGAACAGACCCTTTTATTGTCATATGTCGCTCTTTATCTCTGGTAATACATCTTGCTTAAATTTCTGTAATATTAATACAGCCTATACTTAACTAGAAATGGATATAATATTTCCCCCTTTGCTCATAAGTAAAGATAGCATAGTTGTTAAGAGCAGAGACTTTGGAAATGGATTGTATAAAACTGAATCCTGGCTCTACCACCTACTAGTTGTGTGAGTCTGGGCAAGCCCCTTAACATCTCTGTGACTCAGTTTTCCTTATCTGCAAAATGGGGAAAAAATAATATCCAACTCATTGTTTTGAGGGTAAGAAAATATATACAAAGCACTTAGAATAGTGCCTGGTGTACCATAAGTGCTATATTTGTGTTGCTGCTCCAAGATTGTATCCACCCATGTCAGAACGCTGGGTTTTATCTTTTGATAAGGCTTTCTGTATATGTACAGATCCTATGTGAATCATGGTGAGTGAACAGCCAATCCATGGACACTGAGGTGTTGGGGGTGAAAGAACTGCACTCTCACATTTCTTGGTACTCACCTGGTTGAAAGCTCTTTTGGTCTCAGTAGTACATCTCTATTTCATTAATGACTACAAGGTAGTGCCTGCACTAACTCACTGTAGAGAAACTGGATGAGTCAGCTGTCCCAACACCAAATAGATACATCTCTAGTATACCCAGAAATCTAGGGCAACCCCACTGCTGTATACACACCCCATAGCTCTTACTGGTGGTCAGGAGTGGTCAGAAGTTCATGGTGAACAGTCTGCTCTGGAAAATCTGAAAGCAGAAACTGCAACTATTATCCTAACTGATGCACATTACAGTAGAAATATTTCAGCATCTGAGGAGGGGCCCTAATGATGATACACCACACCACTTCCTAACAGGACTCTGAGAGCCTCTGAAGAGGTTCTGACCTGCTTTGGTTATAATCTTCATAATAACTAATTGCTCTGAGACCTTAACGCTTGTTTTCTTCCTCTTCCTCTGAAATGATACGGCATTAATACAGGAATTTCTATTATTATTATTATTATAAATATCATTATTTTACCAAAACTTTTAAAAGCTGTTGGTCAAATTCTTCAATCCTCTAGGAAACTGGGACCTGAAAGGAAAGTTTATCCACCACCAATGGAATGAGCATATTCTATTTTTCAATGGAACTGGTGATGAGAAGGAGGATCCAAAAGGCAAACTGAGTTTCATGAAAGGTATTTTGAATTAATTTTTATGAAGTTAAAAATATTTTATGCACTTAGAGTAATACTGTCGTAAGTCACTTATGATATCCAAGTGCCCTGGAACAAAATTGAAAATTTGGACATAACATTGGAAATGCTGAGGGGGTCTGCAGCCAGAATGAGAACCTGGAATAGCAGAAGGAGGTCCATGAGAAACATGAGGCCAACATGCATCATAAAACAAGGAATGACAACATCCACTTAAATCCTCATGCTTCATGGGATTGATTATGGCTTACCACCCAGCTGGCTGTGGTGCAAAAGGCATAAGCTGTGGCGCCATCCATCCAGGCACTCAATCTACAAATGCGTGAGTGTTTACTGTTGTTAAATACTCTTGAGGTTAGTCATGTGGGGATCCTCCTGACTGTTCTATCTCTTCTTTCCCCAGCTAATAGCCTTCTAAGCGGTTCTCATATATCAGTGTAAAAGCCTTACAAGAACTCTGTGAGGTAGGCACTACATTCTCACCCTTCAGAAGAGGAAACTAAGGCACAGAGAGGTTAAATAACATGCCCAAGGTCACACAGATGGTTAGGGGCAGCACAGAAATTCAAATGCAGGCAGTCTGAACCAATATTTGTGTGACCTGGGGCAAGTTTCTCATCTATAAACTTCTCAGTTTGTCTGTAAAATAGGATAAATAATACCAGCCTCACAGGATTTTTTCCCTCCATTTTGAGGAGTGAGATAATGTATGCAGAGGGCCTGATTAAAATGTCAGTATCCTCTTTAGTGATTGCAGACTTCTTCAAATCAGATGGAAAGTGGCACGACTTAGACAAAGCTACAACGATAGAAATTTTAATTACACAATTAAATCGTAATTTTTGAAATTTAATGAAAATCTTAAGAGAATGGAAAAATCTGATCTTTTGGGACAGCTAGTAAAGACAGATAGAAATATTTGATAATGAATGCTCCTTAAAAAACTGTGTGGGCCAAAAAACATCTAAAAGTTATTCTGAGCTTCACCAATGTAGAGAGAACAGAGAAATATACACCAGATTCAGTGCAGACATGAAGCAGTCCCTGTGGCCCACGCAGGGTTTGGGGGCTCTCCCTGTCTTCTGACTGAAAAGCAGAGAATGAAGGGGGCATGAAGGTAGAATATAAGGATAGAGATCTAGTGGTCAGGAAGACAGACAAGGGAGCTGGCTGTACTGGCCTAAATTTTAGTTCTCTCTGGATGGGGTCAAGCACGATTCCCACACAGTGGGAGGGAAAGGGGTGCTTCTCCCTAGGGCAAGGTGAGGTACTGACAGCATGTAGGGTAAAGCTCTCTCTCTCTCTCCAGAATACTAGCAATAGAATATTGGCAGGTATCACATAGTAATAATGTATTCTGCGTTCAAATAATTATGGGAGCTGCTGGTTAAATAAGTCTCCTCAGTGCAGGGCTCTCAGAGCCTTTAAACAGGAAAACATGGTAAAAAATCCAAAACAAAGATCTATTTGGCAGTGTTTCTTGGGCTTATTTTCCAGTAGAGCTCTTGTGGAGACAGGTGCTTGGCTAGCCTGGAATGCTGCAGGGTACAGAGCATAGTTAGAGAAATGATGCTCTGTAAAGCTGACAGTGCACCTTTCACTAACGCAGCGGCTCTCAAACTATAGTGTGCCTCACAATCTCCTGGAAGGCTTCCTGAAATGCAGATTCTGGGGCCTCCCTCTGAGTTTCTGGTTCATTAGGTCTGGGGTCTGACCCAAGAATCTGCATTTCTAACAGGTTTCCAGATGATGCAGATGCTGCCGGTCCAGGAATCACACTTTGAGAACCACTGATCCAAAGCATTTCTGGGATATATAGGGGCTTCCTAGCAGGTTATTATTTATTCTCAAAAATGCTTATACTTAACAACAAAGGCAGAAAAGACCCCCAAAGATGAACATAAAAGCTTTAAAAAATGGTAGGAATGCCATTTAAAAATTATACTACTAAATTATATAGTATCATAGTGTTGTTACACTATAAATTATACTAATATTACATATACTATAATAAATGTTATCCTATTATAATAGTACAAGTATAATAATATTGTTTCATCAATTTTAACAACGATATCACATTAATACAAAGTGTTAATAATAGGGAAAACTGGGGGGGGGGGATACATCCATGATTTTTTTCTTTAAACTGACAACTTCTCTAATAAGAAATTAAAAAGAGCACAAGAAAATGAATAAAATAGCAGGAATGTAAAACGGTGCAGGTGCAGTGGAAAACAGTTTGGCAGTTCCTCTGAAAGTTAAACACAGAGCTATCATATGACCTGGCAATTCTACTCCTAGCTATATACCCAAAAGAATTGAAAGAAGGGACTCAAACAGATATGGTACACCAATGTTCACAGCAGTATTATTCACAACAGCCAAAAGATGCAAACAACCCAAGTGTCCATCAACAGATGAATGGATAAAAAAAATGTGGTATGTGCATACATGGAATATTATTTCAGCCATAAAAAAGGAATGAATTTCTGATACATGCTACAGCATGGGTGGACCTTGAAAACCACATGCTAAGTTGAAATAAGCTAGACACAAAAGGACAAATATTGTATGATTCCACTTATATGAA
This sequence comes from Choloepus didactylus, assembly GCF_015220235.1. Classification (NCBI taxonomy): domain Eukaryota; kingdom Metazoa; phylum Chordata; class Mammalia; order Pilosa; family Megalonychidae; genus Choloepus; species Choloepus didactylus. The sequence goes on along the minus strand of NC_051316.1, from coordinate 46,904,189 downwards.
ATATTTAGAATATGCAAATTCATAGAGACAGAAAGTTGGGTATAGGTTATCGGGGCTGAGAGGAGGGGGTAATGGGGAGTTATTGCTTAATGGGTAGAGAGTTTCTGTTTTGGGTGATGAAGAAGTTTTGGTAACAGATGGTGTTGATGGTAGCATCACATTGTGAATGTAAATTAATGCCACTGAATTGTACACTTAAAAAATGGTTAAAATAGCAAATTTTATGCTATATATACATTACCACAAAACATTAGCAGGTGCCTTCTAATTCTGCTGTGGCATTCAGACACTGCTTATTTCTTATATTTTGTATTATTATTACCCAAACAGTCTTCTTAGCTCCCTTATTAGACTCCAAGTTTCTCAAGATCAAGGATTGTGTGTTGGTTAATTTTTATTTCCTAAAATTCACAGAGTCTGCATATGGACAGTTTTCTTTCTGGGCCAAATTCTTTGCCTTCTTCTCACATTAAGCAAAAAAGTGCCTGGCCAAACCAGAGCTCCAAATTCTCTCTCCATTTGGCAAATGAATTTGTAAATTATTTGCTAAATTAAGAAAACATTAATTCTTAAAACCCCATGTGTAAATCCAATAAGCAGTTGGTTGGTGCTATGTAAGTGACAGACAACAAAATTAACAAACAGAACAGAAATTAAAGACTGTTGAAATGAAAACCTAAGCTTCAGGTTCAGTGTTTGCTCAGAGATAAAGTACCACAGATATCACTGTCACAGCAGGACATGCGGTGAGGTAGGTCTCACTCATATCCATGGGGTCAAACAAACAGTACAGGCAGAGGAAAGAGGGAAGGGCAAAACGGGTACCTTTGCAGGGAGGGAGAAGGAATCAGAAAAATGAAAGAGGGAAACTCTTCTACTTTTGTTTATGTTAAAGTAGGCAGCTTGTACATAAATGTAATGCTAAATGGATTTCAAAATAAATCCAAAGAGCTCTTCTTTTCCCCTTCCTTCTTTGATGGATGCTATAAAATCTGCAGCCTCACCATGCTCTGTGTCCTCTATGCTGAGCTGGCCTATGATAACATTCTCTCTTCAGGAACAAGTGGGACACTCGTTCCCTTAGAGATTGGTGTCATCTAGGTATGTCCACTGCAAGTGCCACTTGGGACCATCCCAGTTCCATCTGGTTAACCGCTTGTGGATCCCAGGTTCTCTCTGCATATGATGAAGTTTCTGTGCATGCTCCCAGATAGAGAAACTTTCCAGAGGGTGCTGAAATATACAGTGGGTTCTGAACCAAGCCATCTCCATTTACAGTTTGAAAAAGCTTCAGGCTGGGTGTTAAGTTAAACAATCCAAAGAGTATTTAAATGCATGTGAAATGAACACAAGGCAGAAAATATCTAATCACAGGCAACAGTTCTTTTGAATATATAGAAGCATAACATAATATACTTATAAAAGAAATGTAACAATTTAATTTTGCTACTCCATAACAAATTCCTCACATTAGAGTAATTTGCTGTAAAAATAAATAGATGTTTTCCAGATGCTTACTCTGCTCTAGGCATGTCTAAAATGTAGTTATAACCAGATAGCCTCTATCTGGCTTGTTCTGATTGACAAAGCCAACTATTTTTGTTCAAATGAACTGTGGAACTTCTGTATATCAGTCCTGTGAAGTTTTAAGTAAATTTTCTGATCTCTTTTCAGGGAAGTGGACTTTAAAGACAGAAAGAACAACAACATTATCACAGATATCACTGTGGAAATAAGGAGACATCAACCACAACACAATCAGCATTGGTTGGGAGATTTGGTGCCATGTTGCTGTAGTCTATCCTGAAAGCTGCTTTATGCTCAAGTGATGTGCTTTGTGCCCTACCCTCACTACATGAAGGTCATAAGAGGAGTGGAAAGACATAGTTACTTGATCTGTAGGAGTCAAAGGCCCAATGAGAACCTAATAAACCAGGAACCCAGAATGAAACCTAAAACTAAAGACTTGCAACTCTGATGGACAGAACCTAGGAAAAACTTATCTCAAAGCAACATGCAATTTTCCATCTCAGGAGTCTCCAATACTCCTTTGGGGATAGACTGTTTCCTGAATGGCCCCTGGCAGTGTTTCTTGGCAGGATGCTTTGGCATTTTGATGTAGATAAAGCTTTGCTGTGTGGATCAGTCCTAAACATATGCCAGCAGTTGCTCCTAGCCAGTGTGACCACCAAAAATGTCCCCACTGATTACCAAACACACCTTGTGGAGGTGGCATCCATCTTTAGAGAACACTGAATGAGGTATCCTCCCACTGACCCTGGGCAAACATGATGAGCGGCACCATTAACCTGGGGAACGAAGTGCTGTGCTTGGTAACTGTGGGACCTGAGAAGTCAGAACCATGTCCCTAGTGATCTTTTAAGTTTCTGTGCTCTATATGAAGTAGGATGGGACAAAGCTTGAAAAGTAGCTTGTTCTCTCAGAGAGGTTTGTGTGTTCTTGTTTAGAACATTGTGCATGGAAGATACTAAAATTAAGATGGAGGATACTTTGGGGAGATCTGCTTGCATTAACTTCACCTCTCTGTGGTAGGGAGGAACTGGATCAAGCTCAGATGGGGCAGTTCAAGAGGAACCTGTTGATGTTGTTCATATAGCATTATTTCATGTGAAAAGGCCTGGAAGGTAAGAAGGTCACACTGATATGCTTTCATGGAGTGATCCTTTTGGAGCCATGGGCAAGACACCTATGATGGGGGGTTGAATTTCCCTTGAAAGAAATGCACCTTCCCACTGCCAAACTTTCTGGGAGAGGCTAATCTTGGGAGAAGAACTGATACCACAGAAGTGGGCGTCATGCAGCAGGCATGAGACAAGGTCTGAGTGTCCCAGATGCAGTGGCTAAGTGGGTACCTGCTACGGGGAAGAACCTGGTGGGCCCCCGTCAGTAATCTTGACAGTGGGTCTGGCCAATCAGTGCTGACAGTAACTACTCTAAATGCAGGTGCAAATCACTGTCTGGTTTATAAACTCTAATTCCTAAGACTTCAGTAGTGGTATCAAAAATTATAGCATGGGCTTACTATACTATGGGTAGTTAAGGGAAGGGCCAGTTCTAATTTTGGGAGAGGAATGGTAAGAAGTGGTGGATGACTCACAAAAGTCCCAGAAGCAGGAGCACTGGCAAGCAGCTTGATGAGGAGGCAATAAGAGGGGACATTCACACAGCAGCCTGGGAAACTGCAGAAAAAGGAGGCAGCTGGGGACTCAAAGTCATCACAATTACAGCATCAATGGGAATATGACCTTGCTTTGTATTCACCAAGAGTGAGAGCCTGGACAAGTGAATGACACAGGAATCAGCTCCAATAAGAGGACCAGAACCACCACTCTCCTCTGTAAGCACTTCTTTAGATCCTTGGTCTCTCTCCTCTGCCACATCTCCAGTGGTGTCTGGCCTCCCCAGGCTCCCGTGCCCTGCTCTGGCACTTGTCATATGACACACTTCTCTCCTCCCCGCACATTCATTGGTTAGCTTCATGTCTTCATGTATGCTCTTAGTCTGAAGGATCCCCATTATGAATTGCTATTCTCCCTCTCTATGAGGACCCTGCACAACTGTGCCCACAGAAGTGCTCAAAAAATATCTTCACTTTGATTAGGAGATTAAGGACTCTCAGTTACTGCCTCTACTTGTCCTTTCTTCTCTTCCCACATTACTATACAAACACAGGATGGAACTTGTGAATGTGTGAGAGAAAAGATATACAAAAATGGGAATGATCCCTTGAACAAGGAATCAATTTTGACCAATTAAAACTGAATAAGACCAATTCTGCTAAGTCCTAACCTATTTCAATAAAAAATTATGTTATTCCTGTGATTCTACGTCAAAATGGCCTTAAGACTAGTTGTGGCTGTCCAGTGGTTAGGTGCCGGTGGCACTTAATGGCATTTGAGTATCCCTGTAGTCCTGAGTTTGTCCATGATTCTAGGTGGTGGTGGCATTGTGATGGGATTCTATGGTTTTGCATTTCTATGGGATCAAACCAGTTCTGGCTGGTTCAAACTAGCTGTAAAGGATTTAAACTAGTGGTTCTTCCCGAATCAAACAGGCTCCCTCCTTTTTAATCTAGGTGAAACTAGTCAAACAGGTTATGACTGGCTCAAACTAGTTTAAATTGAGTTAGCCTTGCACTGACTTGTTCAGGCTAGCAAAGTGAGATTTCATCCAACGGTTCATTCTACTTGAACCAAGCCAATTCAATCTAGCTTGAACAGGGTCAACTGGTTGAAAGGCCAGGAGACCTGGTTTGAATCAACTCGATGAACATGAACATTTAAGTCACCGGTCTCCAGCTGTTAGTGATACACCTCTCAAATTTGAGGCATAATACTTAAAATATCCTTCCTCAATAGATCAGGTTTTCAAAGTTTATGATCATATATTTAAGGATATAAGCAATATTTCTCAAGACTAGGCATTAAGAACAACCTAAATGCATTATATATATATATATATATTCCAGTACACTTTGGAAATTTTTTTTCCTGTTTACAGCTGTTTAACTGCCAAGAAACACATAAGCACTGTCTGCAATGTGGCCTCAATCCACTCTCCTCTAAACTCAGGACTGGACACACAAGGTGGTGGACAACCACATGGACTGCTCAGGGCTGGGTGCCGGACTGCCCGCTGTCCCTCTGGGAGCACACAGCACCCCCTCACCTTGATCCTGCTTACTGCTTCCTGGGCCTGCATCATGCGCACATTTTTGGAAGGAGTTTTGTCTGAGAGCAGCTGGGTGGAGCCAAGGTAATTGGCAGCAAAAATGATTCCATCAATCAAGTCTTCGGGATCACATGGTCCGGGAACTGTAACACAAAGAGCCACAACAGTGAGTGAAGACACCGGGGGCATGCCAGGCAAACTCCCAACAGCGCACACATACCCCACCACCACTCCACTCCTCACCCCCTGGCAGAGGTGGGCCAGGTACGGAGACCCCTGAGCAGGTGAGTCAACCTGCTCGTCTAAGGCATCTCTAGGCCTGCCTTTACTAACCCCTAGTTTTCAAAAAGAAGGAACAATTTATTAGATTAATTTACTCGACAATTTACAGTAAGAAATGATGGGGAATATGTATTTTAGTATGAAACATAAAAGTGATAAAGGATGCTGTTTCTCCTGTTAGGCAGTGAGCTCTCAGGGGTCAGGGACTGTGACATAAACATCTTTGATTCTCTTGAATCTAGTCAGTGTCTTTCACCCAGTGGGTATCAAATAAATGTTTGCAGGGTAAATAGTTGGATGAATAGAAGGCTGTCTTACTAGAGAACATCATTTTACAGTAGTCTCTTATTACTTGCCTGCCACTCATACCCCAACCCCCCACACCCCTCCCCCATACACACCATTTTCCCCGAGAAGACAAGTTTTATAAATCAGAAAAATCAGATATTTATTTTCAAATTTCTAGATTCCTATATTAGCCTCTGATCCCAATTCTGCAGGACAGATACTATTACCCCAAAGCCAAGGTCCAAGCCATCAGCCTTGCTAAATTAGAGGCCATAATGTTCCTGGCCTCAGCCCACACAGAGATCAATTCCAATTCATTGGAATTTTGTTCTCACTGACTAGCCTTTTAATCAAAACCAAGTTTTAAATATTTAAAATGAGGGTACCTAATTCTAAGCATAATCATCTGCAAACTCTATTCAAGTTAAAAGTCAATAACTTCACAACACTCAGTAAGAAAGGCATTTGAATGCTAAAATTAAAGCATATGGATTTTCAGGGATTTGAATACCATATTTGGGGAAATTAACAAACATTTTAACCCACTGTTAAAACCTCAGGGTCTTAAATTAGATAATTTGAAATAGAAGCAACTTGTTTTTTCCCTTGGAGGGTTAATCTGAAATGAGTTTTTATTTTATCCTTAAACATCAAGTTCATCTTGAGCTTAAACAGCTGCTTCCCATGATAAACTACTTAGGGTGCAGACTTAAAATAATCTGTTCCTTTGTTCTAAAACTAAAACGGTGGTTGAAACAAAGAAATTAACGTTTTAGAAAAAGCATCCACAAAGCATCTGGGTAGTAATTAAATAAGGAAACCTATGATTTGTTTTATTCTTGGTCTGTGAGAAACAATGCTGGACTAAACCCTGAGTGGTCACAGCCAGGCTTGCCTCCATTCCATATCAGTAATCTACATTCTCTACGGCCACATGGTTCCCGCCCTGAAGCCTTTAGAAATATGGGAAGAATATAGGTTATTTACAATATGTAGTTTTCACTGTATAGCTTGGAAGCACTGGTTTAACTAAAATAATAATATGTGGACAGGTTTGTACTCACACTATACTTTATAAAAAGCATAAGACTGTCAGTCTTTTGTTAGAAGTTCGGGCGGGGGGTTGCAATTTACAGTGAAACCTAAACATTTGCCATTCATTTATTGAGGAAAAAGATCTCATCTGGGATCATTTTTAAAAATCTTCCATCTATTATTTAAAATAATAAGTGTAGAAATAAAAACAAAAATTAACCACTTTCTCCATGGGACTTCCAATATTATATATTCATCTCTGATTCAGCTCTATTCCCTGAAAACGGTCCCTTTTCAATCACAGTAAGTGTGGATGTGTAGATATGTTTAACAGCAATCCAAATCATATTTAAATGACTGTATACATGCCAAGCAGTAAAGAGACCAAAATATTGGATCTAAACATTATAAGTTTGAGATATGATTTTATGAAATTTATCCTTCAGAGAAGCTGAGTATAAAATTATATCCAAAAAGAAAGCCCTAATTTCATAAATTCATTCTAGGTTCAATAGAAGAGCATCTAGAAACATTGTTTAAAAAAACTGAAGTTATAATGGTTATAAGTCAACAAGGGCTGCAGATTTCATTTTGTCCTCTTAGAAATGTGTTTTCCCTTTTAGTAATGCCTTTTAGGTTGCTCTGTGAGTGGACAAGCACATATATTACATCTCCACTTTCATGTTAATGCTGAAACTGAAAATCTCTAGGCCTGGAGGGATAGATAATGAAGAAGGAGGGAGTGTCCAAACTTTAGAAAACTTCATAAAGTACTCTCATTGAATTTCAGAGCTTCACAAAATGATGCAGATAATTGTATGTTACTCAAGAAAGAAACCAGAGTAACAAACACAACCTATGAACTTGTCCTGGGTTTCAGGACCAGGGTTCATGAAGGTTTATGAACCCCTGCAACTCATTCTCAGATAGTGGAACATACTGACTGTTCACTCATAGGATCCAGAGGCCAGATGTGGCCTCAGAGTGATATCTGGACAGTCTCTGGCCTCCAGAAAAGTCTCCTTCAAGGACACAGCAAACTATCCTACCTGAAAAAGCACCTACCATCCTCCCTAGGAGAGCATCAGTGCCACCTCTAGCCACCAGGTACTGCTGTGAGAGTGAGAAATAGGTGCCCCATTTGGGTGGTGAAACCCCAAGCTGGGATACACAGCCTGGGCTGAGTCTTGTGCCTGCCCAACCTGCACAACCATGTATGGCAGCCCTGCTAGCCTATTGGCGACAGGGAGTTCTGGAGCCAGACCACTGTTCATAGCCTGGGTCTGCTACCTACTAATTGTGTGATCTTAGGCAAGCTTCTCCCCGTCTCAAGGCCTCAGTTTTCTTATCCATAATATAGGGTAATAATAAAATCCTTTTCACAAGATTGATGTGAGGATTCATTTTTTACATGGAAAGTACTTAGGACAGTACCTGGTAGTGAGCAAATGCTTGATAAATGTTATTAATACTAGTTCGTCTGCTTAGATGGGACTTACTGGGAAGGTCTTCCTTATAAAGAGGATCAAAATTTCTCCCTTGAAGTTCATTCCCAAATGAATTGCCCTTGGTGGATGCAACAGGTGCACTGAACTAGAAAGTAAGGAGACCTGGGTTTCAAACCCAATAGGACCATTACTAAGCTGTCTGACACTGGGTAAAGCATCCAACCTTGCCCACAGCCTCAGGCTCTCTATCAACATAGTGAGCAAAAGCAGGGAGGGGGATGTTATGAGAGGGTCAGGGCTACTGTGCTTTTAGTCCAAGATTCTAACTCTTTTAAGGCTGTGAATAGGTGACTTTGTGGCCTTCCTTTCCCACTATTGTCTTCCAGCCCAGTGCTTCACATACCCAAAAGGTTAAAAGATTCATGAATGACTCAGTGCTCAATATTTTCTCATTTCTTACCTTCAACGTAGGTTGGGAATGAGGCCAAGCTTTTTCTTGACTGTAATTAAGACAAAGAGATTTCAAAAAGGGCAAAGCATGATGAAATATTCATTAACACAACTATCCGTGTAACATGAAAAATAAATACATCATCAATGACAGTTATTAACCAGTTATCAACCATTTTTGGTTGAAGAAAATGAAATGTGGATAAAAATAAGCATTTATTATTGAAGGTTACCCGAAGCCCAGAACACTCCATTTGTATTTTAATAATCTGAAAATCCTCCATTCCATAATCACAGAGATGTCTGTCAGCTTAATAAATATCCTACAGATCAAAATCTATAATCAGTGACAGCAATAAAAAAGCACAATTCATATTCTTAAGAATCTGAATTTCCAAGTGAAAAACTGCCGAACAGTGAAAATACCAACAATACGATCACATGTAGAAATTAAGAATTCCGATAGAGAAGTAAATCAGTTCAGTAGATTTTTTAGGTCTTTGCATCAGTGATCTCTCACGGTTAAGAACATTCACTAGATTTTTAAAAAAATCTCTTCCTTTCATCTCTTACTGATTTATCATAGTTGAAAAATTCCATTATCTAAATCACCATTGTGTGTTACCTTAAAATAAAGACACAACAAACAAAGAAGTTAAAAACCCTGGAATTTCTTACATTAGTATCATCTTGCAGAAAAGGTCAGCTTCTAACACCACTGTTGGAAGTGGATAAAATGAGCTGGAAACATCCTAGAACCTAACTGGATGGTAATTTAAATGCTTGTTCTCAAAGGAGCAACATTTACCATCTGGCTCCTCTCAGCAGCACAGAAGAAACTCTGAGAGGGACAAAAGTGGGGAATTCATTTTTGCTTCACTAGTAATAGAAGTAAAAGAATTTGTGGTTGATAGGTCTGGAGAGGGTGACGTGAGCATTGTGGGAGACCAGAGAGCTAAGACAAGAGTCCCTAAAATAGCCAAGCATTATCCTCAGTAAGACTGAAGATTTTCATTACTGAGGATCTACCAGGTATAAGGTGATGATTTTAATATGGCCCACTTGGAGAAAAGAGTACCTACTATGGTATAGCTGCTCAATTGGTTGATTTGAATTGATGGTATACTCTGGGGTGCCTGGTAGGCTAGGAGATGAAGGGCCCTTGACAAAGGCTGGGATGTCATGGGAAGTGACCCCATACCATCCCTCTTTATACAGTGCTCTTTACTTGGAAGATGGGAGTGGCAAAGGGATTAGTTAATACTTGCAGAGTTCTAAAAATAGCAGTGTTAACTTTATGTGAGAAACTGGGGGCGGTTGAAAAAAACTAATTTTAAAAATTTCACCCAATTCAGAAAAATGACAAAAATTTAACACTAATCACACAATACATCACAGAGGGCAACTCAACAGCGAACCTGCCACAGATGTGTTTGCTGGAATGGAAAGGCTCCTCACATCAAAGTGAGGAGGTTTCTTGTCTCAAAAGGATCAGCCATAAGAAACTGAAGAGACAAATCCAGAAATGAAAGTCTCCTGGCTGCTAATGCGTTTACAGAAAAATGCAAACCAAGGAAAAACCAAGGTATGTGGATAGGAGGAAAGAGAACTCCAATTTCAAGTCCTTTACATTAATTTTACTTTCCCTTTTCTAAAGTGAGAAGACTGGCCTAGTTAAGTACCAACAGCCAAGTCTGTCTAATTCTGGTTGGTTTGAAGAAAACAAAAATAACTTCATGATATACAGATGAAAGTAGGTTCTTCATAAGGGTCACAGATGTTTAAATTATTATTCTCCCAGCACACAAATGCAAAACGTTAATAATAGAGAAAATTGTGCATGTGATTGTAGGTATACGGGAACAAAAAAAAGTTTAGCAGTACATGAAAGGTATATGGAAACTCTGTACCATTTGAGCATCTTTTCTATAAGCTTGAGATTATTTCAAAATAAAAAGTTTAAAAGAAAATTATTATTCCCCAGTTAACTCTCTTCCCCACCCCCAGTAGCATGTGTCTGATGCAAAGAGAATTTACTCTATTCAATGAAAATGGCTTAGCCTCCAGGTATATCCAAGAAGTCAATTCACATTTTCTTGGGCTATCAGGATACTTTTTGGAATGTTAATATCAAGGACAGTGTTCATATTATAGCAAAAGCTACAAAAAAAATAATTACTTTAGCTATAGCTCTAAAAGCTGCCATTTTATTTAGAACCACAATGGAGGGCATTTGGTACATTCACTTATTCTCTATTCATAAGCTCATGACTGGCTTTCTTTGGTTGCTAGGATACTAAATTTTTAAAAAAATAGAATTTTGCAACATGAAAGAATCTCTATTGCAGAGAAAGAGGATTTGCATCATTATTTCTAAGGATATGCAGAAACATGCACCAAGTCGTGTAGGAACTGAGAAACTAATAAATATGCCTTGCTTATTAGAGCTGATGCATAATCAAATGCTGAATATTCAGATGTCTGATTAGCCCTTTGTTTTCTCTCATGTGTACTGACATGAACATCAGCTGACCCTTAACATTCAAGAATTAATAAATGAACTCTCATTCAAGAAAGCTAACAACTGCAATCTTTGGGATGTTCCAGGGGGTCACACAAACTGTGTGCCGAGTCTGGAGGCCTAACAACTGGAATAAGGACAAACAATCCACCTTGTCCATGCAGACTGACCCCGCAAGCACCTTCCAGTCCAGGGGCAGTACAGCCTGGTGGTGAAGAGCCTGGGCCCACAGGAGCTCTGGATTCAAATCCTGGCTCACCCTCTTGTGAGCTCTATGACTTCAGGTAAATTACTCAGTCTCTCAACTTCCCCCACTAACAAATGAAGACAATAATTCCTACTCACAGAACGATTTTAATGATTAAATAGGATACCATCTGTGATTTGTTCAGTGTGGTGCCTGAAACACTGTGAATTCTCAAGAAATGGTAACCTTTATTACTGTAATGATTATGGCAGCTGTCAATTCTTTTCTTCTTGCTATTTGTTCTCACCCATCATGTGCAGTGAATAAAGTAAGAAGCAAAGCTGTGAGATGGTGTAGTCCAGGAGAAATGAAACACACACACAGTATTCCAATGGCCCAGGGTCTGAGGATCAAGACTAGGGGAGAACAAAGTACATTTCTAATCTAAACTCTAATGATGGTGTCATTTCAGAGAAGGTCTTCCTATGTCTGCTTGGTTTAATGTGATTAATAATAAGGAAAGAATATGCTTCTCCCACACATCAGTATTTTACGGCAAATGCATGTGTATTCCGTGATAACTTAAGAGTAAATTTTACCCAAGTTTCCCTTCAGAAGCAATCTGCCATTCAGGTTAAAATGGAGATTGCTTTCTTCCACCTCATTTAGCATAAATAATTAGCAAAAGGAGGGAAAAGGAGAAAATCGCTCATTATGTGGTTTACCTCTTTAATGCATATCCTCAGTGTTGATTAGGCGACATCTATATTTAGAGCCAGCTGAGCCCACACATAGATTATGATGCAGGCAGACATTTATCTGATGCTGTTTCATAGATAGGTGTGGGTGGCCTTAAGACTTGGTGTAAAAGGACAGTGGGTACTGGAGAAGGCTGCGCTCCCCTCAGGGAAAAACATTTGCCATTTTCCAGCCCCAGAAACCTCAGTAGGAGCAAGCAGCATCTTCATGCTTCATCCTCTCTGTAGGAGCTTGGTCTCCTCCACAAGCAGTGTGGCCAAATGATTGGGACGCTTTACAGCTGCATTATCCACTCACCCCTAGTCACATGTGGCTATTTAAATTTAAATTAATTAAAATTAAGTTAAATTAAAAATTCAGTTCTGTGATTCCTCCAGCCATATCCAAGGACTTGAAAGGCGCATGTTAGTGACTACCTACTGGATGGTACAGAAATAGAACATTTCCAACACTGCAGAAAGTTCTCTTGAACAGCACAGCTTTAGAAAATGAAAAGGAGTGTTCATCACATGGGTTGCTTGGACAACAGGTGTAACCTGGAAATAGCCCAGACAGATCAGAACATGCAGCCACCCTGTTCATATGAAGGTATTTCATGCAGGCCTGAGATAAATGGGTTTTTAAGACACCAATCATTTTTCCAAACCACACAGCAACTGCAAATCCATGGTATTGGAAGACACGTAATGTCATGAACAAGGACGCTAGTACACAGAGTTTTTAATGTCCCATTTTCAAGATGTCCAGACTTTCTGTGAGGATGGGAATGTTCTATAAACTGCCCTGTCCAAAGCATAGCCACTAGCCATATGTGGGTACTGAGCATTTGAAATGTGGATAGTGTTACTGAGGAACTGAATCTTTCATTTTGTTTACTAATTTAAATGTAAATAGACACCAGTGGCTAATGGCTACCAAACCACACAATGTGGCTTTAATTAATGAATTCCACACTGGAGAGGAGCAATTAGAAACACTTCCCCCAGGCTAACTTGGGTCAGAAGCTCTGGGAAGCTGGAGAAGCATAAATCAGTATTAGAACATAGCAAAATGGGTTGCTGACTTTGAAAACAAAATGGTACCCTACCTCTTTATTTGTGGAGGCCTCCGCAGGGTCGCTGGGGTGGTGGGGTATATTTGAGGACTCTGCGCCCAGGGGTGAGGAGCTGCCGGGAGATGGAGACTAGAACACAGCAAGGGAATAAATATGAGTGAGAATCCAAGGTACTCAGTTAGCACCCTGGCCGCAGCAAGAAACAGGGGAGAGAAGAAAAGTGGGACACAACTGAACCAACATTTCAACTGAGACAACTGTTCTAGAAAAGAATGCCCACTGTACACAAAATGCCTGGGGTTTTCAAGCTTTCTCTTCAATTCCTGCCATGTTTTCAAAGGAGCTCTTGTAGCTCAGGTTTTGTTGTTGGCTTTTTTTTTTCTTCTTTAGGCCAACCTTTCAATGAAAATACAGAAAAAGTTGGATATCAAATATAAAGCCCTAGATAAATAAAGCTAATTGTGTTACACAAAATGCCCTTAAAATTTTTTTCTTATTGTAAGATACAAATACTTTGGGTACCAAATGTCTTAGAAATTCACATTTCAACTCCATCTGGATGGCAAAGCAAACATTAATATAACTATTTCTAAAGATTTGGCTTGGACTGATTTTTTTAAAACTTAATTTTACTGAGATTGTTCACATACAATTATCCAATGATCCAATGTGTACAATCAATTGCCCATGGTACCATCATTATACAACTGTGCATCCATCACCACAATTAATTTGTTTTCCAATTTTTAGAACATTTTCATTACTCCAGAAAAGAAAGAAAAACAAAAAAGAAAACTCAGTTCCTCCCATACCCCTAACCACCCCCCCTCCATTATTGACTCATAGTATTGGTATAGTACATTTGTTATTGTTGATGAATGTTAAAATACTGCTAATTGTAGTACATAGTTCGCAATAGGTATATATTTTCCCCTATATACCCCTTTATTAATAGCTTCTAGTTATAGTGTCATACATCTGTTCTAGTTCATGAAAGAGATTTCTAATATTTGCACAGTTATCACGGACATTTTCTACCTCAAGATTCACTGTATTATACATTCCCATCTTTTAACCTCCAACTTTCATTATGGTGACATATGTGACTCTAAGCTTCCCCTTTCCACCTCATTCACACACCATTCAGCACTGTTATTTTCAGAATAGCATGCTACCGTCACCTTTATTTCCAAACACTTAGGCTCAATCTAGTTGAACATTCTGTTCATAATAAGCAACTGCTCCCCATTCTTTAGCCTCATTCTATATCCTGTTAACTTATATTTCATGTGTATATATTTACATATTATATTAGTTCATATCAGTGAGACCATGCAAAATTTGTCCTTATGTGTCTGACTTATTTTACTCAATGTAGTGCCCTCGCTCTCTTTGTCTCTGCACCTGGGTACAAAGCAAATTGGAGAAACACTTTAGGGAAGCTGATTTGGGAAAATTTCCCTGCTTTCTTCCAGAATAGTAAACCATCTTTCCTCTTCAGCTGGCTTCAGTGTGACTTCTACTAGCTGCATCGAGCAACAGACCCATATTTGGGAAGTGTCCCTTCTTCAGTTTGGTGACCATGAACGGATGAAAACTTCAGAGTGACTTGCTGCTCATTGGGCTCCTGGACCCCTGAGTTTGTACAGATTTGTTAAAATGTGAAACATTGGAGAGGCGGGGCAAGATGGCGGAGTGGTGAGGAGCAGAATTTCGTCTCTCCCCTAGAGCAGCTGGCAATTACCCAAGAACTATATGAAACAGTGTTTGCGGGGTCTCCAGTAACCAGTCACACATTGGACACAAGTTTGGAATTGGAGGAAAAGCTGAGATTGCAGCGAACATTGTAAGTTCCCCAGACCAGGGGTCTGGCACCCCTCCCCACCCAGACCTCACAGACTGTCTTGCAGCCGGCTCCCTGAAAGGGGGGAAAAAAAACCCAAAAAACAGCAATCTGCTGAGGGCAAGAAGGGAGGCTCAACCCAGCCTCAACTGCAGAATTAATTAACAGATTAATTAACTTTGGGAGCTGGGGTGCTAAAGAAGGGCTGGGCTCCGAGAAGTGCGGGCACGTAAAAGCAGGCACCGATTCCCAGACTCCAAAAAAGCCATTTTTTTTTCCCCTACATTTTGTCCCTTCTGGCTTCTCACTGATCCCTTATCTTTTTGCATTTCAATAGCCCCCAGCAGGGGTGGAACTAAAGTGGTTGGAGAGTAATTATCAGACAATAGCCCAAAGCATATCTTTAAATGCTCTATTTTGACACCAACAAAACTTCCAGGCTGGGGAAAGACTTTTAAAAGAGACCTTTTTTTTTTTTTTTTCCTTTTTTTCTTTATTTCTTTTCTACTTTTTTTTTTTTTTTAATCTAAAAGTAATATATGTGGTTATTTTCTGTCAGAGAGCCCAGGTTGAGGGACTGGGCTGGGCTTGGGGGAGACAGAGTACCCAGGTGTCTTTGAATTCCGTATTCACTACTGAAGGCCTCCACCCCCGTCTTTAATTGTTTAATTGGCAACTCAGGCTGACCAAGGAATCTGCCTGGAGTGGCCCCAAAGAGGAGAGAGGAGAAGGGAATAGTGCCCCTGAGAGACAACTGGAGTTCTGAGGACTGGGAGAGTGGAGGGAGGTCCAGCTCAACTGGCAGTCCTCCTCCTGGGAATTCAGACCCAGGGGCTGGAATTCAGATTCCAACTTCAGTCAGCCACGCCCCTGACAGGATCAGAGTCACCAGGAGAACTAAAGGCTCCATACCTCCTTACACTGGTGGGGGAGCTGTGGGCTGGCCAGCGCCACCTGCTGGACAGGAGAGGAAAAGCACCAATTCTAAAGGCCTCATGGGAGGGTCTCATTCTCAGGAAAACTCCATACCCTCCCAATGAGACCTGGGCCTCACTAGACTGGGAAAATCTGACTAGGGTCGACCATATCTGAGGAGACCCACTCACAAAAAGGTTACATAGAGGCAGAGCAAGAAACAGAAAAAACAAGAGGGGAAAAATTCTGATCAACTAAATAGAACCTAAGTTAGAGGTCTAGAATAAGTTGAACTGAATAACAGAGGCCAGAGAACAAAGCCAACCAACAAGAAAACCACTAGGTAAAAGACAGAAAACAAGCTCCAAAATAAACTAATCAAGAAAATCAGATGCCTAGACAACTTAAGATAACAAGCCATACCAGGAAACACGAAAACATGGACCAGCCAAAGGAACAAACTAATAGCTCAGCTGAGACACAGGAGTGGAGGCAACTAATGCTAAATAAATTTGATGAAATGAAGGAAGATATAGCAAAAGAGCTGAAGGATATAAAGAAGACATTGACTGACCATAAAGAAGAATTCATAAACTTAAAAAAACAAATGGCAGAACTCATGGGAATGAAGGCCACAATGGAGGAGATGAAAACCACAATGGAGGGACCCAACAGTAGATTTGAACAGGCAGAAGAAAGGATCAGTGAACTGGAAGACAGGTCATTCGAATTCATACACACAAAAGAACAGATGGTGAAAAAAAATGGAAAAATATGAGCAGGGTCTTAGGGAGCTGAGTGACAACATGAAACGCACAAATATACGTGTTATGGGTATCCCAGAAGGAGAAGAGAGGGGAAAAGGGGCAGAAAGAGTAATAGAAGACATATTCACTGAAAATTTCCCAACTCTTATAAAAGACAGAAAATTAGAGATTCAAGAAGTACAACGTACCCCAAATAGAATAGATCCCAATAGACCTACTCCAAGACACTTACTGGTCAGATTGTCCAATGTCAAAGACAAAGAGAGGATTCTGAAAGCAGCAAGAAAAAAGCAATCCATCACATACAAGGGAAGGTCAATAAGACTATGTACAGATTTCTCTGCAGAAACCATGGAGGCAAGAAGACAGTGGCATGATATATTTAAGATACTGAAAGAGAAAAACTGCCAACCAAGAATTCTATTTCCAGCAAAACTTTCCTTCAAAAATGAGGGAGAGATTAAAACATTTTCAGACAAACAGACACTGAGAGAGTTTGTGAATAAGAGACCGGCACTACAAGAAATACTAAAGGGAGTGCTACAGGCTGATAGGAAAAGACAGGAGAGAGAGAGTTGGAGAAGAGTGCAGAAATGAAGATTATCAGGAAAGGTAAAAGGAGAGGAAAAAATAAGATATGACATATAAATTCCAAAAAACAAAATGGTAGTAGAAAGTACTGTCCTTACAGTAATAACACTAAATGTAAATGGATTAAACTCCCCAATAAAAAGACACAGACTGGCAGAATGGATTAAAAAACAGGACCCATCTATATGCTGTCTACAAGAAACTCACTTTAGACACAAGGACAAACATAGACTGAAAGTGAAAGGTTGGAAAAAGATATTTCATGCAAACAACAACCAGAAAAAAGCAGGAGTAGCTATATTAATATCAGACAAGTTAGACTTCAAAAGCGAAACAATTAAAAGAGACAAAGAAGGACACTATATGTTAATAAAAGGGTCAATTCATCAAGAAAACATAACAGTCATAAATATTTATGCATCAATGTAGTGCCCTCAAGGTTTCTTCATCAAACGTTTTTTTTTTCCAAGACGGTTTTCTTCACCCACCATACTTTCCGTCCTCAGTAAACAATCGATGGTTCCCCATATACTTACATATTTATGTATTCACCACCATCACCACTATCTATATAAGGACATCTCCTTTTCTTTCACAAAGAAGGAGAAATAGTCAAAGAGGGTAGAGAGACAAAAGAAAAAGAAAGGGGAAAAAATGACAGCTAAAAAGCAATGAAAGAGAAGACAGAATTAAACCAAAGTAGAATAAAAGTGTTAGGCAACATCACCAAGAGTCCCATACCCCTCCCTTATGTCCCCCTCTTATAGGCATTTAACTTTGGTATATTGCCTTTGCTACATGAAAGGAAGCATAATACAAAGTTTCTGTTAACTACAGTCTCTAGTTGGCATTGATTGTATTTTTCCCCCAATACCACCCTATTTTTAACACCTTGCAAGGTTGACATTCATTTGTTCTCCCTCATGTAAAAACACATTTGTACCTTTTATCACAATTGTTGAGCACTCTAGATTTCACTGAATTATACAGTCCTAGTCTTTATCTTTCATTTTTCATTCTGGTGTCCCACATGCTCCTAACCTTCCTCTTTCAACCATACTCACACTCATCTTTCTTCAGTGTACTGCCATTGCTGTGCTACCATCACCCAAAATTGTGTTCCAAACCTCTCACTCCTGTCTCTTTCCATCTGTCTGCAGTGTTCCCTTTAGGATTTCCTGTACCACAGGTGTCTTTTGCACAAATTCTCTCACTGTCTGTTTGTCAAAGAATATTTTAAACTCTCCCTCATATTTGAAGGACGGTTTTGCTGGATGTAGGATTCTTGGTTGGTGGTTTTTCACTTTCAGTATCTTAAATATATCACACCACTTCCTTCTTGCCTCCATGGTTTCAACTGAGAAATCTGCACATAGTCTTATCAAGCTTCCTTTGTATGTGATGGATTGCTTTTGTCTTGCTGCTTTCAGGATTCTCTCTTTGTCTTTGACGTTAGATAATCTGATTATTAAGTGTCTTGGCGTAGGCCTTTTCAGATCTGTTCTGTTTGCAGTATGCTGTACTTCTTGGATCTGTAATTTTATGTCTTTCATAAGACATGGGAAATTTTTATTGACTATTTCCTCTACTATTGCTTCTGCCCCCTTTTCCCTTCTCTTCTCCTTCTGGGACACCCATGACACATATATTCATGCATTTCATGTTGTCGTTCAGTTCCTGGAGACGTTGCTCATATCTTTCCATTCTGTTCCCTATCTGTTCTTTTGTGTATAGGCTTTTAGGTGTCTTGTTCTCCAGTTCCTGAGTGTTTTCTTCTGCCTCTTGAGATCTGCTGTTGTATGTCTCCATTGTGTTTTTCATCTCCTGTGTTGTGCCTTTCATTTCCATAGATTCTCAACTTGTTTTTTCAAACTTTCAATTTCTACCTGATGTTCACCCAGTGTTTTCTTTATAGCCTTTGTCTCTTTAATTATATCTTCCCCGAATTCATTGATTTGTTTTATTTGGTTTAACATATCTCTTTGAAAATATTTAATAGACTGTTTCATTATAAAGTGAAACAATATCTCAACTGTATCTTGATTGAGGTGTAAGTCTGTTCCTTTGACTAAGCCATATCTTTGTTTTTCCTAGTATAGATTGTATAGTTTTCTGTTGTCTAGGCATCTGGTTTCCTTGGTTACCCTAGTCAGACCAGAACGGATAAGGTCTCAGAATTGGGTTATACTCAAGGTGTATTTTAGAGGAATGACAGTCTTTCCCATGAGGTTTCCAGTCGCTGTGCTTTTCCTAACCTGCCCAGCAGCTGGCACCTGTCAGCCCGTCACTCCTGACTGGTTTAAGGAGGTGTGGCCTCCTTAATTTCTGTTTTGGCTGTTTCCCCCAGGCTCTTGGGTCTGGTTCTGAAGGGAAAGCTGGGTGCCACCTTCTTACTCTTAAGAAAGATACACCCCCCCCCTAGAGAGTTATCATCTGCATTTGAATAGTCTCACTGACTCTATTATCTCCATCCCTGTCTGGGTCAGAGCACTGCAAATTGAAAATGGCTGTAGCTCTCTCTTCTGAGTTCTCATGTTGAAAGAGAGAAAAAGGGACAGATATCCCCCTTTTGGAGCCAGTACACGGCCCCCCAATTTCACTCATTGGCCAGAGGTTACACCCAGTCTTCCGGGATCCTCCTACCAGGACAGATGAGTCTTCTGGTTCTTTAAGGTCAATCGTCACTAAAAAGCCTCTGTCTGCTTGTTTGGGGGGCTGTAGCTTGTATTCAGCAGTCCACATTTGTTAATTAAAACCCCGCTTGGAGCTCAGCTAAGCTATATTCACTTGCTTGGAGAGCACTGCTCTCTACCACTAAGCAAGGTTTTGCATCTCAGCCTGCTGTGGGGGAGGGGGCTCTCGGAGCAGTTCCAAAGCTTTTACTTACAGATTCTATGCTGCAATCTCAGGCATTCCTCCAATCCAGGTTGGTGTACGATGTGTGGACAGTCATAGTTGTTCCCCAGAAGTTATTCCAGATTATTTACTAGTTGTTCCTTGTTGTTTATTAGTTGTTCCAGGGGACTGACTAAATTCCACTCCTCTCTATGCCACCATCCTGCCCCTCCTCCTAGGATTGATTTTGATGATCTGAAAACACACCACTTGTATTTTCCTAGTCAGTTCTGAGACTAAATATTTTGTCTGGTTTAATCCATTGCTCATTAAAAATTCAGAGAAATTCCAGCATCTGAGGAACCAGTTACCTTAGAATAGTTTAAAAAAAACCCTTGTCAAATGTTATATTTGAAAGTAAGGCTTAGATAAAACAGTTTTGGGAGATGTGGTCCCCACAGGTGTGGTGTTGCCTCAGCTGGAGGGCTCGGACTCCTTGCCTAGGACAGAGCATGTAGCTCCAGACCAGAGCCTGGCACACAGCAAGGGCTCCAAAAAATCTGCTGATCAAATGACAAAATAAATTAAGAAGGCGGAGATGGGACTAACACAGGCTCTGAAAACTCTCCTCAACAGACAACTTGAACATTCCTGTATGCTCCTGAAATGTCAGGAGCTGAAGGAAATCTTTGGGCCAGCCACGAGGGATGTTTAAGAATGTAGCTATTATCTTCTGAGAGAAGGAATGAACTGCCTCACAGTTTGTTGGTGATGTTTCACAGAGAGCATAAAACACAGAGACAAACCACAGAAGGGTCTATCCTCTGAGGTCATATGGGGAATGTGAGATAGGAGAGGTAAGCCCTGGGCAAAGGAAGAAAAAACACTAGTATTTGCTTGAATCTGTGTCTGATCTCTTGGGGACTGACCCCCTGGGGAAGCTGAGGCATAGAGACATCAGTAAAATACCTCTGAAACAATGGTGCTGAGGAGAGAAGGGAGTATACCAATACACAAAGGGGTCCTCAGTGAGCACTGCATGAAATCATAAAAAAGTAAATTTTTCCCAAAAAGTCAGCCTAACTGGAAATACAAAAGGAGCCAAAAGAAGAAGAAAACGAAGATGATGTAATGAAAATGCAAGTTGTGTGGTCCCGGCCTATTGCTGTGAGGCCTGGATTTGTTTCCTGTGAACCCACATACCTGATTCTGAGCAGGGAGGTGAGGATCAATGAGATGCTTAAATATGCACACACATTTATAAATTAAGACACTGTGCAGTGAAGTGCCACAGACACAAAGTACCCCAAGCCTCACAGCCCTTTGTCACATTAAAGTAGCACTGAACGCCTTTAAAAAGAAACACACAGAACTTTTCACTGGGCACCATGGAGAGTTGGTGGCTACTTGGGCCTACATAAAATTAATGTAGCAAAGTCTTCCTGAGAATTTAATGTCTTTAAATTTTCCCAGTTTTTCACATCTTAAGAGCTTTCTTAGTTATTTACCTTTTTATTTCTCCCCTCAAGTGATTTTTCCTGTCACAAAGATTTTAAGGGTCTAGGATCCTGGGGAAACAAGTGCAGCTGGTTTTTCTTTAATTGCTTGGTTTGAAGACCCTGCCACACCATCATTAAAAAAAAATATTTTTCAGAAGTGTTCCACAAGCTCCTCCTTCTGTATTTTACAGTTTTCTGTTCCAAATCTTCAAAAAATGGATTCTTTGCAATGTGTGGGCACCAGGTCATCCTAGGATGATGTGAGAAGGCAGGTCATCTGGACAGTGGGCTGAGATATGCATGAGGTCAGACCCCACAGTGAGGATAAGTGGCCAGTGCTGAGTGCCATGGAATGCTGGAGAAGAGGCACAGAGGCGGCCACCAAGAGCACTGACCCATAGGGGCTCCAGCAGGCACACACCAGCCTTATCAGAGAACTCACCCCACAGATACCCGATGTTCTAGCATTCTGCATGTGAACATGTGCATTCATGTCGCCATTAATTACCTCCATCTAGAAAGTCGTCCCTTCTCCAACATTCAATGCTGAAGTCAAAAGCATTCATCTTGCTGAAGCCTCCTCTGACTCTTTCCACAGAATTGTCCATTCTGCCCTGCCGAGGGCCTGTGGCCTGCTTTGTTCCTATCTGTTTATGTGTATGCCTTCTCCTCCTCCCCGACCCCAGGCTTAGGCAGCAGGGACCCCGATGCATTCATCTTTGTAATCCAAGTGTCTTGTATACAGTAGGTACTCATTAAATGTTATCTGAATGAATTATTTCAATGTAGTTTTCAGTTTTACCATGTTTTCCAACTTGCAGGAGAACTAACTGCCCAACACTTTCTTTCATTATCTTTTAGTGGTCAATGGTAAGCCCTTTTCTGATGTAGCATTTCTACACTGTTAGGTGTAGAACATTAAATCTGCAGACTGAATTACAGAAATGGTCTTTACTGTGAATACTCTAACCTAAGCTCCAGCAAAGCTCTTTCAAAGCAAAAAGCTGTTCAAAATGAGAAAGGACACCATTTGGTGGAAACCTACTTATCACTGTACACCACTGTCAACAAAGTCAAGGACAGACAGACAGCTTCCGAACAGACACAGCCTCCAAAAAGCCTAAACAAAGGTGTCAGTATTCAACTCATCTCAAATGTCTGCTTTAAAAGCCTTTTGCCACTTACCTTCAACCTTGATATGTTCTTCAAAGTAGGAAAAAAAATCAAGTTGGATAATACTTTTTACTTTCAAAGAATGTCTTGGAGGCAATATTTAGTTAATGAAATATGACAGAAAAAGTAAAAATTTTTGTTATGTATTTCTGGGTCTGGAGGCTCATACCTCTGGGGTTACTAGATGGATATTCATTTTTAAGCAAATGAGACCAAGGGTAAGAAGCAAATATGGGATGAGGAATTCCCAAAGTTAAGGACTGCACAGGGACAGCACAGGGACATCTATCTAGGAGGTATGTTCAAAGATGACTCATCAATGTCTCCCTGTTGTGTGTCATAAAAAGTCTCTTTAAACTCAACAACTTATCTTCCACAGATTCTTGAAACTATAATCTAAATTTTACTGCCACAGCACTGGAGTTCCACAAAGAAGAGCTCTAAGCTTTGACTTAGATTCTGCAATGCCTGGCAGGAGGTGGATAGTCCCATCCAGTGGCAGGGGAACCAGAAGTTGCCCTAAGGATGCAAAAGCATCCTGAGAAAAAGCTAATCATTTTAATTCTGACTGAACATCTTCTAGGGGCAAACACAGTATTGGTGGTGGTGGCCTGAGACAGACAATAGTTCAAGGAATGTTCTGGCTGTGCCTGTAGGGGAGAAAAGCAACATGGGGATCATTATTATTCATTTATTCCCTCAACAGACATTTCAGTGCCTACCTGTGTTCCTAACACTGGGCCAGGAAACGAAGAGGAAGGAGACACGGTCCTGTCCTTTACACCTTTCTAGATAATGTGAGGGAGGCAGATATGTACAGGTAGAGCCTTGGTGGGTGGCTAGGATATTAATCTGCACAGGAAGATACAGAGTTAGGAGTGGTCAATTCCACAGGAGAGAAGGGGTGTGTTGCAGGCAATGCTTCATGGGGAAGGTGATGCTTCGGCTGAATCCTGAAAATTATGCAGGTATTCATGCAGTAGGATGGACACAGAAGGGGCAGAGGTACTGGAAGCAGAGGCAGGGAGGTGGACATCACAACTCTGCCCGAGCGATGAGATGAGGTGAAGAGCAGGGCAGGGAGTAATCGCCAGAGCATGTGTGCCCTGCAGAGGGTGAGAGAGGATGATGCACAGCTCCAACTCTCTGCCTAACAAGAAGCACAATATAGGCATCTAATAACCCTTTCCTAAGTTGACCTGGAAGATTTAAAGGATTGAGGGAATGAGTTTTCACTCTCACTCCTCTTTGCCTTAATCCTCCTTCACCCTTGGAAATCTGCAAGAAGAGAAGATTACAATCTGGAAAAGCTAACAGGATGATGATAACACCCCAAAACTAATGGTAAAGGGCCCCGTGGCTCTTTCCAAATGGACAATGAACAAGATTCCTTCCAGAAATGCCTAAGGACTGAGGCAGGACTTCTGAGAGCAAAGCTGTAATTTGAAGAGTTGTACAGAGGTCTTGCAAGATTTTTGGAGAAATTCTAATCAAAAGACAGAAAAAGTGAGTTTTACCTGGATCATTCATTCAATTATTTATTTGATGTTGAAGGGCTGACAACGTCTGAGTAAGCCTGGATCCCTGCCTTTCCCCATGGAGCTCCTGATCTGGCAGGGAGACAGATTTACAGACAAAGACAGGGTATCCTCTGCAACAGTGCTCACTGGCTGAGTCCTTGTAGGAAAACAAAAGTGGTAATAACACAGTCACTAAAGAGCCGAAGACTTACCATGCAGTGCCCACCCTGATAGTCCTCGTCCCAAACACTGGTATCTGCCCTGCCAATGTCTCTGTCAGCTGGTGTCCTGTCACTGTTGGGACCATCTGGCATTGCAACGCCAAAAAAAAAAAAAGAAAGAAAGAAAAAGAAAAGGCAAATGGACTGCAGATATTGCAAATATTACAAAAATAAATAAATAAAAACCCAACAACACAGAATTTCATAAAATTGAAGAAGACAATATTGGAAATCTGCTCAAACCAGCCACTGACAATTGAGGAGCTGGTGGAATTATACCAGCAAACAATCAAGAAAAGGGGAAAGGATGATAATGTTTAAGATGCTTCAAAAGAGAATGATTGGAATGTCAAACGATTAAGAGAGGACCCTTGGGAAAACTGAGCCAACCCTTAAATATTTTTGCTGAAATGGCCCTCTTTATGATTGAAATCATGCTGCAAAAGTCCTATGTGAATTGAAGAAAGTTATCATCCTATTGCGTGATTCAGTAACTTAAAATTACAACTCCCCAAATCAACACTTCATTTTCTAAGAATTAGCACACAGTTGGAATTATAAATACATGTTGTTAACTAAAAGATAAACTAAGCTTATGTTTATAATTTTTAGTATTTTTTTCCAAGGTGAAGTCCTAATCAGATACCTCCTCCCCATCCCCCCACCCCTAATATTTACTTTGACAGTTTGGCACTCATTTTAAGCAGCCTTGTAAAATACAATTACGTAGGGATTCTTCGAGCTCCTCCTGTGGTTAAAATGTGACACGACAGTTGCTGTAAGAGGCAGGAACAGAGAGCCCCAGAGCAGACAGGGAGGAGAGACCCAAACTGCCCTAAACTGGGTCAGGAAAGGCCTCCCAGGAGGAAACGCAGATTCCTTTCCTATGCAGTGCTGGCCACGTGGAAGGCCCTGGAACAAAGACTGTTGGTTGACTGAAGTAAAATTCAATCAATACTTAAGACATTGGGTCTGATCTTGGTGACCTGGCTTTCCAACATTAGGTACCATTTCCAAAAGCATAGTGTGACTACAGGGAACACAAGTTACATTTAGTTACATTTCTCCCTCAAAAAAGACTGATTTTTAGACTGTGGCAGAACAAGTAAAATTGTAACTTAACGTTTCAGGACAGAAAAGTAGTTAACTAACTGTTCAGGTTCCAGTGTCTGGCAGACTAGAGTCTGAATTCTGGCTCCACCGCTTCAGGCTCTGTGACCCTCGGGGCGCCGACCCTCTCTGATCCTCCCAGGGCTGCTTGGTGATAATGTACACAGGGGTTAGCTCAGTGCCTGGGCACGTACAAAGTACTCAACTTATGTGTGAATATATATATATACACATATACACACACACACATAAATACATATATATATATATTTTCCCCCCAGTGTTTACAGTATCCTTTCCTTGTTAGGAAGAACACTGTAGATTGTCCACTACTCCTAATACCTTCCTCCCACCAAGCTTCTTCTTCATTAAGTGAACCCGAATTTTATGCAGGTATTCAATCTTTTTCACCATGACCCAGGGTAAGATATCAATCCCCAGCTTCAAGGGCATATACTCATAAGATGATCAGTATACTGACATTCCTCTGGTGACTCTTACTGATCTAGGGGTGGGCACATACTCTAAACTGGCTTCATGGTGGGGAAAATCAGCTCCTTCTACCTCTTTCCTGAAATGGGAAGCACGTGGACTCAGTAATTACAGGCATTCATTCATGAGAATGACCAGATATAGGATGCTTCCAATTCTGAGAGGCAGAGGGGAGCGATGGAAAGAACCTGGGTCCCTGACAACATCACTGACCTTCTGACTGTACCAAGCCTGAAGCCCACCCTATGGTCCGGATAATAAATTTTGTTGGTGAATAAGAAGGCTCTAATGAGGAGGTTTCTCTGTTACTTTCAGGCAAAAAATATTCTATTACTCAACAACATTTGACCAGTCTTTTATATTTCCAACAGTTACAAAAATTATCTCAACCCTCTGGGAGAGTCTTCACAAGGACAACACACACCCAAGGAGTGCTTTCTCCATCTCATCTTATTGACTTCCTTATTAAAAATTTATTCATGGATAAAATTAAAAAGTAAGCAGAAGGCTCTATAAAATCACAACAAAGAAACTCTAATTCATAAGCCCCACAACTCTATCGGGAAGAAAAGGTATTACTGACTATGACTGGGGGTGGAATGGGGATATATGCAACTGCTGTGTGCAATTCCTGACATGTCTTCTGTCTCCTGCACAAGAAAGCATTTCAGAATATGAGGTTTGAAAGTGACACCATTATACTGATTGCTTTACAAGAGCATCACGTGCATATGCTGATTCTCTTGTGTGATTTACAACACAGCTCAAACTCAAAGACCATGGAGAAAGATTCTGGCTGGCCCTAGCCAAACTTGACTAGTCCCAGAACACATGCCCTTTCCTCTAAGAAGACTTGGTGACAAAATTTCAGTACAATGAATGACAGAAGAAAACAATTCTTTAGAAATTATCGTTTTACAAAATCTAGGTGGGACTGAATTATTTAGAAACTACACACATGTGGAATACGGTTTTACTTTTCTTTTTTAAGTCAACAAGCAGTCAATACACTGCCTGAGACCAAGGCACGAAGAGCTCATGAATCTTATTCACCAAAGACCTCTTGCTAAGCACCTACTTTCAGTTTAAACACATTTTTAATAAACCCTGAGCAAATCTTTCCTCAATTCAAAATCTTCAGTGGTTCCTTTTTGCTTGTAGAATAAATTCTAGACTCCTTATGTTGGCATTTAAGACACACTATGGTTTCCCCTAATTCCTTTCTTTTTTTTTCCCTCCAGCCCTTACTCTCTACAGTCAAGCCAAACTGAACTACTTTCTGTTCCCTGTGTATAACCTGTGCATTTGGCACTCAGTGCCTTTTGTATGCTCTTCTCTGAACTCCACAAGTCCATGAGCCTTCAAAGGCCTCTTGCAAATGTTATCTCTTTCATGAAGTCTTCCCTGATTCTCTTAGGTGCAAGGAGTCTCCTTCCTGTGAGAACACCTGGTATTTTATCTGTGCCATTCTTATGGCACATTACTTTCTCCCTTGCATTTTATAAAAACATATCATAGGATAATTATAATATTGTAGTATTTTACTAAGTACCATGAAGGCCTGGTTTATGATTAATTGACATGTTTTTCCTCCAAGTGCCTAATAAAGGACTCCCCACTCTAAAATATAACAGGAGTTTAGTAAATATGTTCAATACATGGAAGGATGATGAACACCAGTCCTCTTGTATCAGAGGAAAAAGGAAACAAAAATAGGTTTATCCACAGAATACGTTCTGAACACACGCAGCATTGCATTTGTGGACATATGTGGTTTTATGTACCCATATGCAACTAAGGATTCTCTTCACTGATCCTTGATTGTGATCTGTGTGCCTCCTTTTTCTGGCAGACATTGTTTGCAAATGGTGTGTCCCTAAATGATCATAATAGTATCGCGGATACAGTGGGAACAAGTGTTCTCAAAGCTGAGACTGTAATTGAGTATTTGAGCATTCCATTCCTTTCCAGCAGGAGCATTCTGGTTCCATTCTATTTTCTAAACGGAATTTCAACGATGTAGTTACCTAGGGCAACATCTGCTCTAATTCTTCCAGTAAACTTCAGTTTTGAAGACTGAGGGGCTTTCAGTTCCAGCATCCCCTAATAGCTTTTCACTATGCTTGTTGGTTTAGTTTACTTTATCCCTCTTCTCAAATAAGTGTACACTTTTTTCTCACTGATCTAAGCTGTTTTAAATTTACCTTATTCCATGTTATAACTATAAAACACCCAAATCTATGATTAGTTTTTCCTTGCCCCCAAGATATGTGATGTTTCTAAAAATCAAAACTGGCTAAGAAATCCATAATTATTCACTCTCAACTCAAACTATATTATCAACACACATTTGTATTTCCTTACTGTTGTAAAGTAGGAAAGTTAGCATAGGCATTGTAGGGGCATAATTATATCATTAAAATGATAACAGCCTGGGCCAAATGAAGTGTTGTATAGACACATTTATAATGGATTCAGTTAATACAACTGAACATTTTGCGATAACTGTCAGTTAAAATATTCTAACCATTTCCATTCTCTCTTTCCCCACAGGGAAAGTGTTCCCATCCTCAGCCCCCAGGGTCATTAAACCCATGTGAAGGCTGCAGGGTGATAACCTGGACCACCAGGTGCCTCTGAGAGAGCCTTGCATAGGATGCTTTCATAATTGGGGCACCATACAAATAATTCATTTGTTTACCATTAGAAGGGTTCAAAGCTTCTGAAGTCATATTATCAAATGCAAAAAATTAACCAGTTAACTCTAAACCAGAGATTTCACTGTAAGGTGAGACAACTTATCTTGGATAAAGCTGATCAAAAAACAGAGGTCATCTTTTCTCCTTTGAAATATCCTCTTCTGCATTTATTTTAAATGCATTGCTGCTTGTGATGGACAAATCAGGGAGCCTTTTATTCACTTCCCCATTTAACTCCATTTTCTTTGATGGTTTTCTTGTACTTTCATTCCCAGACCACCAGACCTCAGCTCAGTGGGAGAAAAAACCAGTCATTTTAATTTTTATTAAGAGATGCAGCTAAGAGAACATTATTTGCTGTGGTAACACATTATCTGCTAAGAACAATACTGACTACCATTTCTGAAGGGCTTACTATGTGCCAGGCACGGTACGAGTGTACATCATGCCCATTACCCCATTTACCAGCAAAGCAATTTCAAATGTACAAGGCATTGATCTCCGTTCATCTTAATTAGCATCACTGAAGCAAAAGAAACAATGCAAAACATGGAATTACAGGTTACAGTGCCCAAAGTAACTCATTCACCAGAATACAGAGGAAAAGAATGCAGTAGTGACAGGAGAGAAAGCAAGGAGCAGAGCCTCTTTCCAAGCATCCTTTCTAAGTGATCAAATGGCCTTTTCTCTCTGCAGGCCATCCTGGACTTCTGCACTACTGTAAGCCTAATAAAATTTCCTTCTGTTCCGGGTAATGCCCTCTCTGTGGATCTAGTCCTGCTCTGCTCACTTAATCCTACAGTCAAGGGAAACACAGAGAACAATTTACAATATGGAAAGGACTAGAGAAAGAAAACCAAGAGCACAGCAGCAATACTATTTTGAAGCCTGAGGATGCACCTACCTCTCCTTCGTGACCCTGAAATTGGTACATCCAAAAATTCTCCATCTTTCCGTGCAGTTTGGAAAAGCAGGACTGGCTCAAGTGTGTCCACTTGTGAGCTGAGGCTAACGCTTGGCCCCAGTGCCCTTTTGGTGGATTGTTTCCAGTGGAGTTAGATGCCTGGTGTCAATAATGAAACCTGTAACAGGAGCTATGGGGCCCACTGCATTAACCCATTGGTGCCTGAAGGGCCCGCTCTGTTGGCGTCACGTATTGTGCATCATCACCTGATGTTGCTGAGAGGGATTGGCCTACCCCTTCTGACAGCGGCACCTACTATTTCTGGGAAAACAAACTCAGCTCTGAGGTGCTACCAGAAACTTCACACACTCTAAACTCAGCTACGTTTATAGAACCTGTGAAAAAGCATCAGCTCATGTGGAAGGGAGGGGCAGGAATCAGCAAAAGAGGTTCTCATATCTCAAGACCTGCCTCAGGATGCTCAGGGGACACTGTGGCCAGCCAGGGGCCGGGCTACTGGAGGCTGGGCATGCTGAATGTTACCATCAATGCCTCGGCATAATTCTGCCTGTCTCTAACATCTCAGCACTATAATCTGAGTCAGAGAGGTATGGCAAGTCAGCTACATACACATGGAAAAGAATGCTGCCCCTAGGCTAGCATGGTTTCTCCCAACCCAGCAGGTAACCCCAAGCTGGGTTCTCAAGCTGGGCTTTATCCACTTCAGCAGACAGGGGAAGGTCACAGCGAGTATGGCAGAACTGAACGGAGGGAGCTGGTGGAAAGAGAGGCATGGAGGGTGGTTCTGAAAGCAGGAGACAGGAGGTGGACAGGGAGACCCCCCAGAGCCAATCTGCCTCTTCATTATCACTGGCAAACAGGGAAGGATGCAAATGCATGAAAAGGCACAGAACATCCCAGAGTCTCAACAGATGGCTTCAGCCTTCTTTCTTACCAAACCCATTATCAGAGAGGCTCTCTCAGTCTACCTGTGCAGTTAAGTTGTAATATGGCTAAAGAGCAGAAAAAAAGAGAAGCCAAGAACTTGAACAATC
The DNA here is from genome assembly GCF_015220235.1 of Choloepus didactylus. Classification (NCBI taxonomy): domain Eukaryota; kingdom Metazoa; phylum Chordata; class Mammalia; order Pilosa; family Megalonychidae; genus Choloepus; species Choloepus didactylus. Next base: position 46,873,849 of record NC_051316.1, on the reverse strand, counting down.
CACAGCTGGAAAATATTCCCGACCCCAGCTGATGGTTTATGGTGAGGTGGACAAGCTCTGCAGACCAGTGTGGAGCAGGGCCAGAGATGGCGAGTCCTCAGCATTCTTCTCCTTGCCTGCTCCTGTTTTTCTGACCACTCTGGCTGGCAGTAAGGGGTCACCTACTATAATCTGGACCAGTCTGATGTATTAACTACCCTGTCAACCACCATTCAAGAAAGCCCTTTCAAAATGATAAGCAATGCAGGGGATATTCCTTCCTAGTTTCAGACCAGGCATTTCTCAAAACACTTTCTGCTTTCCCTTACTTGTTTAAAAGACAGAACATCTTTTGATGTTGATTCTCAAGTCTCCAGACTGAACACTCCTTACCATTTAACTCTCCCTAGCTCGTGAGGAAAGCCATTCTTCCTGCTATCGCTATTGTAAACTGCACTGGTTTGGACCATGAGCCAGCCAGGACAGGACTGCTGCAGCCATCAGAGCCCTCACTCCTGCTGTAGGAAGCCTGTAACATTCTTAGTTATTAACCAGAGAAGACCAGCAGACGTAAGACTTAAAATCACCACAGGAAGACCACAGAGAAAACCACAAAACTATCTGGAGAGTTCTAGAAAGCATCTATTCATAGCATCTTGTTGGTGGAAAAGATCTCAGAATTCTTTCCCAGGCTCCTTGTTTTCATTCTTTATTTCCATTTAACATTAATTCTGCACCTGAAACCTGCTTAATTATTCACCATGGCCTTCTCCATGCCTCATCAATAATGGATAACCCGTATGATGGAAAACTTGCCCACCAGCAAGACGTGGTTAAGATGAGAGCATAAAGAATAGGATCCACACTCCTCACCTGAGGGAGAAATCAAGGCAACAAGATGTAAGCCAACCCTGGGATCTGTTGTCTTCTTGTGTATGGCTCTCTTAGCTCCAGCAAGACCCCTTAGCTCTCTGCCTCCCAACCCTTTTCGTGTTATGGCATACAGAGAAATGATAATATTCATATAACACACTGAGTAAATGAGAGGGTCCAGAGCCCTGGATGAGGCTGCTCAAGGTTGAAGCCCAGTGGCCTGAGTTACCCTCAGCCCCAAAAGCTGAGAGTATCAACTGACACACTGGTTGAAAAGCTCTGCTTAACTAACAAATGAGTCCTTATGGCAAACTCCTTTGACACTGGAAGTCCCTTAAAAATAAAGTTAAGATCCTTCTACTTTATGAACAATCTACCATCAACATGTTGGTTCCTCAGGCCAACACCTCCTCTTTTCCATTTCTGCAGCCCCTCTCGACATTCCAGCCTTCTGTGATGTAACCGCCCAACCCACATCTGTTCTGGCTTACCAGCTCCATTCCCCTTTTGGCCACTCTGGCCATCACTGTTGGTCACTTCAGGATCTGCATGTCATCCTATGCTTGGCCAGAAAACAAAATGCAGCCTAGGAGTTGAGAATGGCTGACAAGGTCAGCTGTCTGAGGGAAGACAAGGCCAGCAGCAGCTATATCCTCAGGTTTTAAGCCCAGCAGCGCTTTGCTGGCACAATGAAATGACAGATACCAAATGTGGCAGGAAGACTTCACAGATGGCCGCATTTCTCAGAGGGTATTTCCTGGCTGCTAAAGCAAACACTCTGCAATAGGTTGGCTCAAACTATGGTTATTTATTGGCTCATGGTTTTGAGACTAAGAGAAGTCCATATCAAGGCAGCATCAAGGTGATGTTTTCTTCCTGAAGACTTGGCATTCTGGGGCTGGCTGTGGTGATCCTTGATCCTTTGCTCCTCTGGCACTTAACAGTGCACATGGCAGCCTTCCCTGGCCTCTCCCTTCTCTTCTGGATTCCAATGACCTTCAGCTTCTTGCTTCGCATGACTTTCTCTATCTGAATTTCATTCTGCTTTTATAGGACTCCAGCAATAGGATTAAGACCCATCCTGATTGAGCTGGGCCACACCTTAACTGAAGCAGCCTCATGAGAAGGTCCTACTTACAATAGGTTCACATCCACAGGAAAGGATTAAGTTTAAGGACACCTTTTTTTCTCAATTACACAGCTCCAAAACCACCACAGATCCCCACTTCTGACACTCACACCCTTGAGTAATTTCCTGCCTGGGGAGGGACTGTGGGCTAATGACTTGTTCTAAGCAATAAAATAAGGTAAAGGTGATGAGATGTCATTTCTGTGATTAGGTACCAAAAAACTGTGCTTCTTTCTTGCTATCACACTCTATTTCCTTCTTCTCTTGAACACTTTATTAAACCAAGCCTGCCATGTGGGAGCGGGCCCACAGGGCAAAGAACTGAAGGTGGCCCCTGATTAAAAGCCAGCAAAGAACCAAGGTCCTCAGTGCAACAGGCTGTGAGGAGCTGAATCCCACTAACAAATACATGAGCTTGGAAGTAAATCTTTTCCCAGGTGAGACTTCAGATTACTAGAGACCATCAAAAACCTTGACTGCGGCCTACGACCCTGAAAAGAGGACCCAGATAAGCCATTTTTGGTTCCTGACCACAGGAGTTACGAGATAACAAATGTGGTTTGCTTCATGTCACTAAATTTTGGGGTAATTTGTTATGCAGCAGGAGAAAACTAAAACACCAAATAAGGATCTACATTAAAGCCTTGCCTTAAGAGCAGAGAAGGCTTGGAGTTTGGCTGCAAGCTCAGCAAAGGACTAGCCTGGAAATATCACACAGGCAAGAGGCTGTGTCTGTTTTAGCCAGGGCCTGTGTCTTAGTGACTGCTCTATTCTCAATGTCTTGCACAGTGCCTAAGCTAAGGAGGAACTCAAATATATTTGCTGAATGAGTGGATGATAAATTGTGAGACTGGCTTTCAGTTTGTGACTGGGAAAAGTGGTTATAACTCTCTCTGCTTCACTGGCAAAATGGAGAATAGCGTAACTTTATGGCCAGGCCCTACTTCTTACTCATAATGTCCTGTATGTTGCTGCTGTTCACTTAAACCCAAAAGTGTTAGCAGGCGAACAACTATAAAAATTTGACCCCATCACTTTATGGCACTTTACCAGCTGAGAATTGAGAACATGTTTATTCTTTTAATATTGTTCATCTAAGGAGAGGTTTCCCTTTTGCCATCCTTTTCTGAGGTCTGCTAGGCAGAATATATCAAGGTCCATTTCTGCTGTTCTGGCAATAGATTCTTTGGCTCTAAGGTTTTGCTTCTGGATAAGTGTCTGAGATGCTGACCCAGAGGTTCTGCCAGCTCCCCCACCCCTTCCTTTTTAAATAGTCTGAACCTTATCAGAGAAAAAAGTTGGTTTTACAACCAATACTGGGTTTTATAGTCTTCCATGGCTGACTAGGTGAATAATCCGTTTGAGGTCAGGTCCTCTTTCAGGCCACAACTGGAAACAGAATGGAGCTAACTATCATAGGACCTCCCTTGCTCTCCCCAAGAATACATCACATTCCAGTCAGGAATTGAATCCACCTTGCAGCAGAACACACATTCACCCTAGATTCTGTCTACTTGATTTCAGATCCCACTTGTACTCTCTTTCTTAGTACCCAGATCTTGGGAAAACTACAGCTGGCCCGAACTCCCTGAGGAAATGTGATCAGCAAGAGGAAACCTCCCAGTTCAGAAGGCCTAAAAGTAGTCTTTTGCTAAACTGGAATCCTTTCAGCTACAAGGCAGTTATTTCTATTTGCCTTTGTAAGCTTGACAACTGAGCCACAAGGTCAATAGGATAAGATGCTAACAAGTCTTAATGAATTAACATGTGCACTTGATCTGGATCAGTAGTTTCCTAGCTACAGTCAGAAGGAAAAAAACAGGTCCATTCAGGCTGCATGCTGAATTCAGGGTAGGGGAAACATGGGAGGCTAGGAATGGTGATGTCAAGGAAATTAAGGTCCCAGATCAAGCCAAGATGCTCCTGCTTCTCATTATATTATCTTTCTCAAAATTAAGACATAAAAAAAAAAAAAAGGATGGACACAAAAGTTCACCTGATCCTGGCAGGTGTTAACATCAAGCCTTGATTCCCCAGGATTTTGACAATACCTCCTTCTCAGAGGGAGTGGCTGGGATTTGACTAAGAAGTAGCAGTGCTGAAGTGGCTGCTTGCCTCAAAACACTTTCCCCATTGGTCTCTGGAATCAAGAGGGAGTAGGATGCCAATAAAAGGTAAATGTTTCTGAAGGGGAAAGTGCATGCCACATTATCATTAATTAGCAGTTCAGTTTGACTTAATCCATCAGAACAGCTCTAGAACAGGAGGCTGATGATATAGCACTGTTAAAGGTGGAAGTCAGGAAACAAGGGTCAGAGTACCTGGCCAGGACAGGCAGCACGGAGGGGCAGGTGAGGGATCCGAGGCTGGGGGAGAGCAGAAGGAAACAGCAGTGGAGAAAAGGTGAGGCAGGCATGCCAGAGGCCAGCTCCCCCCTCATTCACAGTTTGCCAATGGCCAACCCTGAATGAGGCAGCTAATATACCAAACTTGAGAAACTCATTTTATTTTCCTATAGCAGATCCATCTGCAAAACCAAGTGATAACTCATCTTATTGATGAGGAAGCTGAAGTTGAGGAGTAAAGTAGGTGACAACTCAAGGTAACTGCAGGTCAGCTGTAGGAAAAAGATTTAAATATAAGAATATGGACATAGCATCAATTTTGCGTGATGTACCTTGAGATTCAAGAGGAGGTCCTCAACAGGCTGATGCATGTAAGATAGTAGAAAATAAGATAGTAATTAATTAAATGTTAAATTGCAGTCCACAGTCGAAGTCAATAGTCAGAAATACCAATGCCAAGACCCAATCTCAGGTGATTCTGATCAGGCAGTTTGGAATCCTAGAGTCTATATTTTTAAAGAGTGGGGCCTTGACTTTATTGAATGGGAAAGTGATCTAGACAGAATTGAGTGCCAGTGTGGTAAGAAGTGTGGTATGGAGGCAAGTCTGGATAAGCAAAAGTAAATTTGGGATTTTGTGAGTGTAAGGCCAATGAGTAAGGTGAGCCCAGGCCATGAGAAGTCTTGAATGACAAAGGAGCTATTTGGCCTCAGGCTAGTGAGGTGTACCTAATCATACCTGGAATTTGCACTAGGAAATTACTTCCTGGGGGAACCTCTAATTTGCCCAAAGGGAATTAGATTCCCAGGCTGATTTGCCCTCACAAGGTCTGTGAAATGGTGTCAAAGACAGTGACTGGCAGGCCAAGGTCCTTGGGCCACATGCCATCTATTTTCAGCTTTCCTCTCTGGGGAAACAGGCCAAAATACCCAGCCCAGCTCCAAACCTCCAGTCCATTCCCAGCCTTGTTTATATAGTTTCTGATGTCCCACTGGCCGGGTCTGACTAAAAAGGTCAAGTAGGTGTGCTAAGTGGGCTGTTGAGTGTCTGTTGTCTCAAATTTAAGAAACAGAAAAATTGCACATGGAATTCTTCAGGAAAGTGAGGTGGGACTTTTTCTAAATAAAACAACATCCTCTCTATGGCTGCCCTCAAGAGAACAGCCAAGAATGTAGATTGAGAAATACATTTTTGTATTAAGAATATGCTGCTAGTTATACTTGTAGTAGGAATAGTTCTCATTTTAAAGAGACTCATGTTTATAGACAAATTGCATTTCATAACTCCTCAGGACTACATGGGCCTCAGGATTTAACTGGGTTCCGTAAGGAATTCAAGTATCTATGATACACCTGTTCTTCTTCCTGCACCTTCCCCTACCCCACTGCCCCAGTTCACTTTTCTTTTTTTTTTTTTTCACTTTTTTTTTAATCATCATTTTATTGAGATATATTCACATACCACGCAGTCATACAAAACAAATTGTACTTTCGATTGTTTACAGTACCATTACATAGTTGTACATTCATCACCTAAATCAATCCCTGACACCTTCATTAGCACACACACAAAAATAACAAGAATAATAATTAGAGTGAAAAAGAGCAATTGAAGTAAAAAAGAACACTGGGTACCTTTGTCTGTTTGTTTCCTTCCCCTACTTTTCTACACATCCATCCATAAACTAGACAAAGTGGAGTTTGGTCCTTATGGCATTCCCAATCCCATTGTCACCCCTCATAAGCTACATTTTTATACAACTGTCTTCGAGATTCATGGGTTCTGGGTTGTAGTTTAATAGTTTCAGGTATCCACCACCAGCTACCCCAATTCTTTAGAACCTAAAAAAGGTTGTCTAAAGTGTGCGTAAGAGTGCCCACCAGAGTGATCTCTCGGCTCGTTTTGGAATCTCTCTGCCACTGAAGCTTATTTCATTTCCTTTCACATCCCCCTTTTGGTCGAGAAGATGTTCTCCATCCCACGATGCCGGGTCTACATTCCTCTCCGGGAGTCATATTCCACGTTGCCAGGGAGATTCACTCCCCTGGGTGTCTGGTCCCACGTAGGGGGGAGGGCAGTGATTTCACCTTTCAAGTTGGCTTAGCCAGAGAGAGAGGGCCACATCTGAGCAACAAAGAGGCACTCAGGAGGAGACTCTTAGGCACAAATATAGGGAGGCCTAGCCTCTCCTTTGCAGCAACCGTCTTCCCAAGGGTAAAACTTATGGTAGAGGGCTCAACCCATCAAACCACCAGTCCCCTATGTCTGTGGTCATGTTAGCAACCATGGAGGTGGGGTAGGCGAATACCCCTGCATTCTCCACAGGCTCCTCAAGGGGGCACTACATCTTTTTTTTTTTTTTTCCTTGTTTGTCTTTTTTCTTTTTTCTTTTTTTTTTTTTTTTTAAGCTTTCCCTTCTTTTTTAAATCAACTGTATGAAAAAAAAAGTTAAAAAGAAAACAAACATACAATAAAAGAACATTTCAAAGAGACCATAACAAGGGAGTAAGAAAAAGACAACTAACCTAAGATAACTGCTTAACTTCCGACATGTTCCTACTTTACCCCAAGAAAGTTACATAATATAGCAACATTTCAGTGAACTTGTTCCTACTACATCCATCAGAAATTAACAGACCATAGTCATTTCTGGGCATCCCCAGAACATTAAATAGCTTATCTGTTCTTCTTGGATTATTGTTCCCCCTTCCTTAATTGCTCTCTACTGCTAGTTCCCCTACATTCTACATTATAAACCATTTGTTTTACATTTTTCAAAGTTCACATTAGTGGTAGCATATAATATTTCTCTTTTTGTGCCTGGCTTATTTCGCTCAGCATTATGTCTTCAAGGTTCATCCATGTTGTCATATGTTTCACGAGATCGTTCCTTCTTACTGCCGCGTAGTATTCCATCGTGTGTATATACCACATTTTATTTATCCACTCATCTGTTGAAGGACATTTGGGTTGTTTCCATCTCTTGGCAATTGAGAATAATGCTGCTATGAACATTGGCGTGCAGATATCTGTTCGTGTCACTGCTTTCCGATCTTCCGGGTATATACCGAGAAGTGCAATCGCTGGATCGAATGGTAGCTCTATATCTAGTTTTCTAAGGAACTGCCAGACTGACTTCCAGAGTGGCTGAACCATTATACAGTCCCACCAACAATGAATAAGAGTTCCAATTTCTCCACATCCCCTCCAGCATTTGTAGTTTCCTGTTTGTTTAATGACAGCCATTCTAACCGGTGTTAGATGGTATCTCATTGTGGTTTTAATTTGCATCTCTCTAATAGCTAGTGAAGCTGAACATTTTTTCATGTGTTTCTTGGCCATTTGTATTTCCTCTTCAGAGAACTGTCTTTTCATATCTTTTGCCCATTTTATAATTGGGCTGTCTGTACTATTGTCATTGAGTTGTAGGATTTCTTTGTATATGCAAGATATCAGTCTTTTGTCAGATACACGGTTTCCAAAAATTTTTTCCCATTGAGTTGGCTGCCTCTTTACCTTTTTGAGAAATTCCTTTGAGGTGCAGAAACTTCTAAGCTTGAGGAGTTCCCATTTATCTATTTTCTCTTTTGTTGCTTGTGCTTTGGGTGTAAAGTCTAGGAAGTGGCCTCCTAATACAAGGTCTTGAAGATGTTTTCCTACATTATCTTCTAGGAGTTTTATGGTACTTTCTTTTATATTGAGATCTTTGGTCCATTTTGAGTTAATTTTTGTGTAGGGGGTGAGGTAGGGGTCCTCTTTCATTCTTTTGGATATGGATATCCAACTCTCCCAGCCCCATTTGTTGAAAAGACCATTATGGCTCAGTTCGGTGACTTTGGGGGCCTTATCAAAGATCAGTCGGCCATAGATCTGAGGGTCTATCTCTGAATTCTCAATTCGATTCCATTGATCTATATGTCTATCTTTGTGCCAGTACCATGCTGTTTTGGCAACTGTGGCTTTATAATAAGCTTCAAAGTCAGGGAGTGTAAGTCCTCCCACTTCGTTTTTCTTTTTTAGAGTGTCTTTAGCAATTCGAGGCATCTTCCCTTTCCAAATAAATTTGATAACTAGCTTTTCCAAGTCTGCAAAGTAGGTTGTTGGAATTTTGATTGGGATTGCATTGAATCTGTAGATGAGTTTGGGTAGAATTGACATCTTAATGACATTTAGCCTTCCTATCCATGAACATGGAATATTTTTCCATCTTTTAAGGTCCCCTTCTATTTCTTTTAGTAGAGTTATATAGTTTTCTTTGTATAGGTCTTTTACATCTTTGGTTAAGTTTATTCCTAGGTACTTGATTTTTTTAGTTGCTATTGAAAATGGTATCTTTTTCATGAGTGTCTCTTCCGTTTGTTCATTTCTAGCATATAGAAACATTACTGACTTATGTGCATTAATCTTGTATCCCGCTACTTTGCTAAATTTGTTTATTAGCTCTAGTAGGTGTATCGTTGATTTCTCAGGGTTTTCTAGATATAAGATCATATCATCTGCAAACAATGACAGTTTTACTTCTTCTTTTCCAATTTGGATGCCTTTTATTTCTTTGTCTTGCCGGATTGCCCTGGCTAGCACTTCCAGCACAATGTTGAATAACAGTGGTGACAGCGGGCATCCTTGTCTTGTTCCTGATCTTAGAGGGAAGGCTTTCAGTCTCTCACCATTGAGTACTATGCTGGCTGTGGGTTTTTCATATATGCTCTTTATCATGTTGAGGAAGTTTCCTTCAATTCCTACCTTTTGAAGTGTTTTTATCAAAAAGGGATGTTGGATTTTGTCAAATGCTTTTTCAGCATCTATTGAGATGATCAATTGATTTTTCCCTTTCGAGTTTTTAATGTGTTGTAATACATTGTTTTTCTTATGTTGAACCATCCTTGCATGCCTGGAATGAACCCCACTTGGTCATGGTGTATGATTTTTTTAATGTGTCTTTGGATTCGATTTGCAAGTATTTTGTTGAGGATTTTTGCATCTATATTCATTAGGGAGATTGGCCGGTAGTTTTCCTTTTTTGTAGCATCTTTGCCTGGTTTTGGTATTAGATTGATGTTAGCTTCATAAAATGAGTTAGGTAGTGTTCCATTTTTTTCAATGTTTTGAAAGAGTTTGAGTAAGATTGGTGTCAGTTCTTTCTGGAAAGTTTGGTAGAATTCCCCTGTGAAGCCATCTGGCCCTGGGCATTTATTTGTGGGAAGATTTTTGATGACTGATTGGATCTCTTTGCTTGTGATGGGTTGGTTGAGGTCTTCTATTTCTTCTCTGGTCAGTCTAGGTTGTTCATATGTTTCCAGGAAATTGTCCATTTCTTCTACATTATCCAGTTTGTTGCCATACAGTTGTTCATAATATCCTCTTATAATTTTTTAAATTTCTTCAGGATCTGCAGTTATGTCACCTTTTTCATTCATTATTTTGTTTATATGGGTCTTCTCTCTTTTTGATTTTGTCAGTCTAGCTAGGGGCTTGTCAATCTTGTTGATCTTCTCAAAGAACCAACTTTTGGTGATATTTATCCTCTCTATTGTTTTTTTGTTCTCTATGTCATTTATTTCTGCTTTAATCCTTGTTATTTCTTTTCTTCTACTTGGGTTTAGGATTGGTTTGCTGTTCATTTTCTAGCTTCTTCAGTTGATCCATTAGTTCTTTGATTTTGGCTCTTTCTTCCTTTTTAATATATGCATTTAGTGCTATAAATTTCCCCCTTAGCACTGCTTTTGCTGCATCCCATAGGTTTTGGTATGTTGTGTTCTCATTTTCATTCGTCTCTATATATTTAGCAATTTCTCTTGCTATTTCTTCTTTAACCCACTGATTGTTTAGGAGTGTGTTGTTTAACCTCCAGGTATTTGTGAATTTTCTAAGTCTCTGATGGTTATTGACTTCTAATTGTATTCCATTGTGGTCAGAGAATGTGCTTTGAATAATTTCAATCTTTTTAAATTTATTGAGGCTTGTTTTATGTCCCAGCATATGATCTATTCTGGAGAAAGTACCGTGAGCACTAGAAAAGTATGTGTATCCTGGTGATTTGGGATGTAATGTCCTGTAGATGTCTGTTAAATCTAATTCATTTATCAGATTGTTTAGGTTTTCAATTTCCTTATTGGTCTTCTGTCTGGTTGATCTATCTATAGGAGAGAGTGATGTGTTGAAGTCTCCCACAATTATTGTGGAAACATTAATTGCTTCCTTTAGTTTTGCCAGTGTTTCTCTCATGTATTTTGTGGCACCTTGATTGGGTGCATAGACATTTACGATTGTTATTTCTTCTTGCTGAATTGCCCCTTTTATTAGTATGTAGTGGCCTTCTTTGTCTCTCAAAACATCCCTGCATTTGAAGTCTATTTTATCTGAGATTAATATTGCTACACCTGCTTTCTTTTGGCTGTAGCTTGCATGAAATATTTTTTCCATCCTTTCACTTTCAGTTTCTTTGTGTCCCTGTGTCTAAGATGAGTCTCTTGTATGCAACATATTGATGGTTCATTTTTTTTGATCCATTCTGCGAATCTATATCTTTTAATTGGGGAGTTTAATCCATTTACATTCAACGTTAAAACCGTGAAGGCATTTCTTGAATCGGCCATCTTATCCTTTGTTTTATGTTTGCCGTATTTTTCCCTCTCTCTATTAATATCCTTTATTGTACCCATACCGAATCTCTTTAGTACTGAACCTTTCTCCAAGTCTCTCTGTCCTGTCTTTGTTTCTCTGTCTGTAGGGCTCCCTTTAGTATCTCCAGTAGGGCAGGTCTCTGTTAGCAAATTCTCTCAGCATTTGTTTGTCTGTGAAAATTTTAAGCTCTCCCTCAATTTGAAGGAGAGCTTTGCTGGATAAAGTATTCTTGGCTGGAAATTCCTCTCACTCAGAATTTTAAATATATCGTGCCACTGCCTTCTTGCCTCCATGGTGGCTGCTGAGTAGTCACTACTTAGTCTTATGCTGTTTCCTTTGTATGTGGTGAATTGCTTTTCTCTTGCTGCTTTCAGAACTTGCTCCTTCTCTTCTGTGTTTGACAGTGTGATCAGTATATGTCTTGGAGTGGGTTTTTTTTGGATTTATTCTATTTGGAGTTTGCTGAGCATTTATGATTTGTGTATTTATGTTGTTTAGAAGATTTGGGAAGTTTTCCCCAACAATTTCTTTGAATACTCTTCCTAGACCTTTACCCTTTTCTTCCCCTTCTGGGACACCAATGAGTCTTATATTCGGACGTTTCATATTATCTATCATATCCCTGAGGTCCATTTCGATTTTTTTCAATTTTTTTCCCCATTCTTTCTTTTATGCTTTCATTTTCCATTCTGTCATCTTCCAGGTCACCGATTCGTTGTTCAACTTCCTCTAGTCTTGTACTATGAGTGTCCAGAATCTTTTTAATTTGGTCAACAGTTTCTTTAATTTCCATAAGATCATCCATTTTTTTATTTAGTCTTGCAATGTCTTCTTTATGCTCTTCTAGGGTCTTCTTGATTTCCTTCATATCCCGTACTATGGTCTCATTGTTCATCTTTAGTTCTTTGAGTAGCTGCTCTAGGTGCTGTGTCTCTTCTGGTATTTTGATTTGGGTGCTTGGGCTTGGGTTATCCATATCGTCTGGTTTTTTCATATGCTTTATAATTTTCTGTTGTTTTTGGCCTCGTGGCATTTGCTGAACTTGATAGGGTTCTTTTAGGGTTTGTAGACCTATTGAAGTCCTTATCTCTAATTTATCAGATCTACAGCTTCGTGGAGTACACTTTCTCTAACTAACCAGCAGGTGGCGTCCACGAGCCACCTGTTCTCCACAAGCCAGTTCTCCCCTGCTTAGCCTTTTTGGTGAGTGGGGGAGTGAGTCTTGTGGGGCCCAATTGGTGTACCAAGCTTGCGTGTGTAGTTGGTGTTGCCTGCCCTGTATGTGGGGCGTGTTTCTGGGCAGTCGGGGAGGGGGTTGGCCCTAACAATCAAATCTCTCTGATGATCCTAGAGTTTTAAAGCTGCTGCAATAGTCTAATCCTTCAGTTCAGTCCTGCCACAGTTTGTCTCTGCCACTGACCCACAAGTCTTTGGTATTGGCGTATGGCTCCTGAGACTTGCAAGTGGGCCCCTCTTCCAGGCTGTGCACCCCGGGTCCTCTGTTGAGGGATGACTGTGCTATGTCACAGGTGAGTGCCGTCCCCCCAGGGCAGTTCTGGGCTGCTGGGCTGTGTAGGGAGGCTCCCAGTCTGCTCAAATGATGGCTGAATGGGGGCTTTGTTAATTCACACTGCTCCACCTTCCCAGCTCTGGGATATTCAGCTGAGGTTGCAGGGAAGGCTAATGTCCACACCCAGTTTTGTGGTGTGTGCCTGTTATTTGAAGCACTTCCGTCACACTGGGTTGTCTGGGGCAGCTCTGGGCTATGGGGCTGGCGATGGGCAGGAGTGTTTCCTGTCCACCAGGATGGTGGCTGTGAGCGGACACCCCCCTTTTCTTGGGAAGTTGTGTTGTTTAGTGAATTTTCTCAGCCACTGGATTATTGCCTTTTGTCTCAGAGCTCTCTTAGTTCTGCTCTTGACTTGACGTGCCCAAATTGCAATTCTTTGAAGCTTTCTGTATTGGGTTTCTTAGAGTAATTGTTTTAGAAAAAGAAAAAAGGATTTAAAAAAAAAAAACGGCACTCCTCAGAGATCTAATGGGTTATTGAAATGCTAATAGACAAAGCAACCAGGGCCATTAAGGAAAGGTCCACAGGGCAGAGAGATCAGCTTTTCTTCGGGATTTGCATATGCGCCTCAAGGCCTGAGCTCCGCCCTTCCCCTTTCTGTGTTCACCAGAACTCCAAAAATCCTCCGCTTTTATTTTGGAGTTTTTCGTGTTGTTTTTTTTCTATGCCTGTCTCCTCTCTCCTGGGCTGGCTGCTCTCAGAGTCTCTGGTGTCTGGTCTCAGTCTATCTATGGTTGGAGTTTGAATCAGTAGAATGAGTTTCCCATAAGAGCAGCTACTGCAGTTCTCCCTTCTCCTTCCCGGAGCTGACAGCCCCTCCTCCCCCGGGACTGAGCCTGGCAGGGAGGGGCGCGGGTCCCCTGGCCGCAAAAACTTACAGATTTCGCTGATCTCAGCAGTTCCACGTTTTCGTGAGTGTTGTATGAAGTATGCCCAAAGACAGATTGCTCTGTGGTGTCCAGTCCACGCAGTTCCTGGCTTTTTACCTTCTTTCCTGGAGGAGTAACTAAAACTTACAGCTCACCAGTCTGCCATCTTGCCCCGCCTCTGGCCCCCAGTTCACTTTTCATAGAAAGGATCAAGAGTGCACAGTCGTGGGAGACTCCTGGGAAGTTCCTTGAGCCCCACCACATTAAGCAAGCATATCAGACACCTGCACAGTGGCCCTGGGTGCTGCATTCTAATCCAAAAATGATAAAATTCTCTCTGGCTAAATTGCCCATTTCCTCTCCCTGTTGCTGGTCCCATCATTTCTTGGAACAGTCACAATCCATTAAAAAGCTGAGAAAGATTCCTCTTGGGAGTGGGGCCAGGCAAAGGAAAAAACTGGAGCCTGGGGTTTAAAAAAAAAAAAATCAATCTTTCCCATCACTTTTCTTTCATTCTACAGAGCACAAAGTAATTGGAGAACTTGCCTTCTGCTGTGCAGATCATCTGACAAGTTCTGCTTCAGTGATTCCAAGATAGTGATGGGGAGATGTCAGTGGGGAGACGCCTGCCTCTAGCTTAACTGACAGCTGAGACTCTAAAGATGAGTTAAAATAACAGAGATAATGTTTCAAGTCCAGGAGGAGAGAGCAAAGCAAACATTCTTCCATTTCCTTTTGTTTTTTCATGATTGAAATGAATCACCTGCTCTCCAAAAGGGATTTCAAGGTCACACCTATTCATTTTGAAGATTAAACTGTAAGATCATGATATCTTTAAAAAAAAAAAAAAAAAAAAGGAATCAGGTCACATCAGGTCCTCTGAGTTCATAGAAAAAAATGGCTCATTTTTTTTTTTTTGTTATTGACAAGTAAGTTCTGTTACTGAGAAATACTCCCCACTGGCAGGGATATGACAGTTTACTGTTGATCATAAATTGCAGAATGGGCCATTAAATGCACCCTGGTAAGGGATGGCATCTCAAAAACATTTCTAAAGTAAAAGCTGCTAACCTGAATCAGTATGTAAACCTGAGGAGAAATCAACGCATCCACATCTGACTTCAGCAAGCCTCATTTCCACTATAGTGATTAGCATTCTTACTTGCAATCCTTCCCACACATCAGTGGTTTCCAAATCCTAAACCCATTATCAAGCCCACAGCTCCTGAACTCTTGAGGTTTCTCATTGTCGAGGTGTAAATCCACTTACCAATTAGTGTTCTTCACTTTACTCCTACATGTGCAATGTAAGCCAAACGGAAGTTTGCATGCTTAATACATACATAACACTCCATGAAATAAAAATGAAAAGCTCAGTACACTCATCTTACCATATAACATAGTTCATAAAGTATTCTATATACCTAAAATTGCCTTTCTCTAATTTTTCAAGAAAACGGATGGTAACAATGAAAAGATCCCTTTGTACAAGGAGTGACCTCTGAATTATCCAACTTTTTTACATGTTTAATTTAAAGAAAAGAAAAACATGAATATAGTTTTAAGTCAAACAATATGATAAGACTTAGGGCAAAACTAAAATCTTTTCCCCACCCCTGCCCTCTCCATAGTCCCACTCCCAAATCTTTTAGCACTCTTTTCTGATATTTACTTTCATCCTCATAAATATCATATTTATGTGGCCCCACCTTGATTTTTCAATTTTTGACATTTTCTCTTTGGCTTCATACTACAAAAGATTAGGATTTATCTCTCATACTACCCTTCCCTCATCTTCTCAATGTTACACTTTTTGGTTAATCAATATTGAGTGTTTGCCTTCTGAAGATGATCCATATAGTCTTCCTTGCTGAGCCACATGCATATTATTACATTTCTTGCCTGTATAACAACTGTTCTCAGTGAGGTAAAAAAATTGAGCTGCTTTTCCATTTGCTTAGTTTTCTATGTACTGATCAATAATTTATGCCAAATGCTCCTAAAACAATCTAACCTCCTTTCTGTACAAACATATCAGGAAATCTCTCACTTCCACTCTTTCTAGAAACCTCCTATCGGAGCTGTCCAACCTCCAGACCACACTGGACTGGTTGCTCCCTGGCCTGGTACACAGCTGCCATCTGGGGCCCCTTCCCCATCACCCTGGAGAGTGCCCAGCCACTCTTCCCGGGACCTCCCATCTTCCTTCTGGGTTTATGCCCCCATTTCGGTGGAGCACATCCTCTGGTAGCTTCCCAAGAAAGGGTGCATGGGAAGCGAGTTTTCTGGGACCCTGAATATCTGAAAACATCTTCATTCTGCCTTCACACATTGGAAATTAGACTTGGTGTAGGCCTCCCAGCTTCCAGTAACACCACTGTGATTCCTGGTCATGTATAACCTGTTTTTACCTCTCTGAAAGTATGTAGGTTCTTCTTTCTCCTCTCTGTTCTGAAATTTCTGTGGGTCTTTTTCTTTCTTGTTATAGTTACCCAGCAGAATCTTTTAATCTGGAAATTCTCATGTCCTTCAGTTCTAGGAAATAGTCTTTTAAAAATTTCCCCCATATTTTTTCTGTTTTTATTATTTTCCATCCTTTTGCCTTATTATTCTACTTTCTGGAGGATTTTCTCAACTTTTTTTTTCTAGCCTTTCTACTGAAGATTTTTTTTCCTGAAATTTTAAATTTCTGCTATCCTTTTTTTATCATACATAATTTAAGAGTTTTTTTTTTTGGTTTGTTTTTGGAGTGTTCTTTTTATTAAATGGCATCCTGTAATGGAAAAGGTTTGGTAATGGATGGTGGTGATGGTAGCACAACACTGTGAACACAATTAACTGCCCTGAATTACATATTTGAATGTGGTTAAAAGGGGAAATTTTAGATTGTATGTGTTATTAAGCTAAACATTAAAAACAAAAAAAGTCCATGGGACTGTATAACACAGTGAACCTTAAGGTAAATCATAGACTATAGTTAACAGTAAAATTATAAAAATGTGGTAACAAATATACCACACTAATGCAAGGTGTTAATAATAGAGGGATATATGGGAACCTTGCATTTTATGCATGATTTTACTGTAAATCCACTTCTCCAGTTAAAAAATGGCATCTTATTCTAGTTTAGTGACTCCCTTACCTTTGCTTCCCTTTCTGAGGACAATGATTGTAAGTGTTTTATAGTTTTCTCCTGCTTTGAGGACTGCCTTTATTTCTTTCCTCCACTTTCCTTTTCCCATTTGCTTTTTTCACATCTTTGTCTTACATGTTAGAGATGTTCTTCAAATGTCTGGTGATCCTTGGCTGTCCATTCATGTTTAAGAGTGGATCCCCAGAAAACTGAATGGAAGACTTGTGAGCAGCAATAACCTTCCCTGTGGGAGTATGTGTGGTGGGTGGGTGGGTGGAAGACCCAAGTGTTGTGCTGGGAAACCCCAAACATCAGTACCTGCAGGTATTTTCTCTTGGGTCTTTCTGATTCCAGACCCAAGAGAGGAATACACTCATCTCCTGCTGGGGCCTGGGGCTCGGGGATGGGAGTGTCTAAGCCTGACAGCTGGCACTCTCAGGGTCTCACTGAGCAGTCCCTGTTTTCTGTAAGGCACCTCATTCCCATTTTCAGCTACTGCTAGTGTCTCCAAGACTCACAGCTTATAGTAAACCTCCTATCTTCAATCTCTGACAATCTCTGATTTGACTGTGACTTGGTTCTCTACTCAAAATGATTTTGTTGCTGAAAGAGAGATCCACAGGCTGTGGAACTTACTTTCCAGAACTAGTGATTCATTATCACTATTTTTTAAGAAGGAGATTGGAGGTAGTTTTCAAAAATACACCCAGAAAAGAGAAATTCTTTACTAGACGCAAAGCATTTATGATACGTATTTTTTCAAGCATTGAGAAGACATTTTCACTCAGATGTGCTCAACAAGTTCTTGCTAATGAGCAATCCTTTCTTTTTCATTATGTACAACTCAGTAGCAAACAAATAGCCAGTTTGCTCCAGGTAAAGAGAAAAAAAAGTGCTGGTCGACATTGGAGGGAATTATAAGAGGTGTTAAAGGCAAATTTGGCTAAAAGCAGTTCTCTCTGAAGAGTGGTAATATGGGTGTTTTTTATTGTCATCTTTTCTGCTTAATTGTAGTTTCTAATCTTGCCACATTGAGAATGCGCTGCTTTTGTAATAAGAATTCCAGAGCCCGTGTCCCGGCCTGCTGACCGTAATCACAGTAGGACAGGCCTTTTTATTAAGACCCTATCTGCACTAATAAAAGGACTTAGTAAAGTCTCAAATCCATATCTCTTGAGTGGGGATACTGCTCACATGATAATGTTTCTTCCTATCAATCAATAGTTTAATCTTTTACATGTTTAAGAATCTCAGGGAGAATTTACAAAACAAAGCCAAAAAATGCAAAAAAAAAAACAAATCATTGGGCCCCATCTCAGGTAATATGATTTGGAAAGAAGGGCAGGAATCTGCAATTTTAACAAATCCCTCCAAGACCACACTTAAGGAAGACACCTTTAATTGCACCTTTCCATTTCCTACAACAGCATACATGGAATGAAAATTCTGTAAATATTTTTTGATGCCAAGGAGGAAATCAACAGAAAAACAAAGAAATATACAAATTTTTGCCAAATACCAAAGGAGTAGCAAATAAAGGTTTTTCCTATTAATATGGAATGAGAGATGAAATACAATGCACAAATCAAATGACTTAAAAATGACTGTAGGAATACTTTAAAGCACAGGGTTTTGGTTTTGCTTTGTTTTAACTACTGTGTTTTAACTCAATTCTCTAATTTCTTAGCATGAAGCTGAATTTCAGACTGTATGGGTTTTTGAAGCCCATTCAATAGTCTAGGATATATTCTACCTTTTGAATGGAACATCATGCTGTTTTAGTACAAGTGAATAAAAGCAAGCTGGTCCCCACCCTAGAGTGTGCTGCGGGTTCCCAAGGAGGTGGCAGAGGCAATGCTGTTAAGGCAGTTAAGCAACACTGAGGGAGCTGGCATGTGGGAAAGCTGAAGGAAGAGGCCAGCACCTGGACCACGTGCTTGTGCAGCATATTCTCTGATGGCTTTCCAAGTTTCTAAAAGGATGTAGAACCTGGCTCCTTGCCAGCTCCCTACTTTTGAAAACCTGTTCCATTTCTGCCTCTTTTGCAAAATACTTGCTGCAAGCCCTCCTAGTGGTGCAGGAGGTCAAGGAGAATTCCACCAGCAAGCGGACCTCGTTTTTAACTGAATCTGAAACCTGGAAAACAAAGAGACACAGGGCATTTCTGAACTAACTGAACCAAAATTGCCCCCTCTCTGGGGAGGATGGAGTTCCCAGTCCTACCAGTTTCCAACCTTCCCTTACAGGTGCGAGCCATTCAACCAGCTAACAGCAAATATTGACTGTTGCTAAGAAAGAAGGTGAATGAAACCTCTCGACCTGCCTAGTCCTTTACATATCAGTAAAATGAACAAACAGCTTACAACAATGGTGTCTCACTAACAAAAGATATCCTGAGAAACAGCCTGGTGCAATAATAAAATGCAGAAGTAAATGAAATTGAATTTAACCTCCTGACCCTTCTTTTACTCCAAGCTCCAATTTTAAATGAAATTGCTTCAAAATCAGTCAAGAGAATGAAAAAGCGAGAGTCAGAGCAGAAAGAGAATCTTTATGGCAAGGTAGTGGGGGCAAAGGTTAGTCTTCTTGATTGATTTTGAACAGACTGTGACACCCAAGCTTGCCATGTTATCAAATTTCTTACATATTTTAAAAACAATATAAAATGTCAATGGGGACAGCAGTAGCTTTCTGTACGTCTTCACAATAAAGCACAATTGGGTTTACAATTAAAAAATATGTGTTTTGTAAAGGGGGAGGGACACCCTGGTACCACAGAACTGAAAATTAAGCACATAATGAAATGCATGAGGAGGCACAGGTAAGGGAAAAAAAACTACAGAAACCCCTGGCAGGAAAGGGCCCAGAAGGATTTCCTCTGAAGAGGTCACACTGCCCATCCCTAATCTTTAAAGAAGTGGTTCTTAAATTATAGTCCTAGTCCCATCAGCATCACCTGGGAATTTGTAGTGACAATGCTGAATTTTGCCAGAAGCTTGTGATTTTTGATAACAACAGTTTAAGAAATTCCCCATCTTTTTTGTTCCAGGAAACAGCTCACTGCAAAGAAGTGAGTTAGATAAGATTCACAGATGGCCCCCTTGTTAATCTATTACAAAACCAGACACAGAGCCTCCAAATTCCTATTTTTGCCTCATAAATGATCAGCTGAACTGCTGAAAAATTGGAACAAAATACTTCTTAACCAAACTTGGGTTAAGTTTCTCTCATTTCCCCACATCCCTGAACTATTATGGACAGTCTGCAAGCCCTCCTGGAATAGGCTAGCCTCACCGTAAAACATTCTCCTCAGATACTATCCTATCAAGCCACCCTTTCATTCCAGTTCCCCACATCCAGTTCTTTTTAGCCTTGTTCAGTTTTCCCTATAAAATAAAAAACCTTTTATAGAAGATCTTATGGTCTGGGATTTATTTTGCTTTGTTTAATTTCATATTAGAAATGCAAATTCCTGGGCCCTACCCCAGACCTTCTGAATCAGAAACTCTGGGGGTGTGCCCAGGAATCTATTTCTTAAGGAACCCTCCTGGTACACTTTGAGAACCTCTGATTTGCAGCACTTCCTCTAAGCATCTGATAAGCACCACTGGGCACTTCACTCCCTTTCCCTTGTTCCTCATTTACTGGATCTTTTGTGCGAACTGTCCTTTATGAGGCTTATGGCAGCAGGTGGAAATATCTTAGTATTTCCACATATCACTTATCCTGGAAATCATTTCCCAATGACAAAAAGGGTCGCAGAGAACACCTCTCCCCTCCCAGCCAAGCAGGGAGCTGAGCAAGCCCAAACCCGCATGTACTTACATCTCCATCTACCGGCCTCTGGTCGTCACAGTCCCTGGTGGGGCTAATATCCTGACGCATGACCCAGATAGGCTCTTTGGGCTCGTCGGGGGTGTAAGGTGAACGGATGGTCCTGGTTTTCACCTCCTCGATGGCTTCCTTGATGTCCTTGATGGCCAGTGAGATGGCATCCCTCTTTTCCTTGCTGTACCGCTGCACCACCTCGCCGCCGCCAACAGAGCCCACCGCCCGCAGCCCTGCCGGCGCCTGCAGCGCGGGGCTGTCCGAGAGGCCACCGCCCGGGGTGGGGGCGCGCTCCAGGTCCTGCTCGGCCTCGGGCATGTCCTCGGCCGCCTTGTCGAGGCTCTGTGAGCTCATGCTCTGCTTGACCTCGGCCACGATCTGGTCGATGTCCTCCTCCTGCTCGTAGCTGTCCATGCGTGGGTAGGGAGCGAATTCAGCCTCCTTCTCGGGGCTGTCGGACTCGCCGTCGGAGCGCTCGTCGTAATGGTGCAGCCGCGCGCCCAGGGCCTCTTGGCGGTACGCAGCGGCCTCGTCGCGCTCCTGCTCGTACAGCCGCAGGCCTTCGCGCGCCTCCAGCTCCGGTGCGTCCCCGATTTCCTCATACACGTGCTCCTGGAGGCCCCCGTAGTCGGCGTAGGGCTCGGCGTAGGGCTCGTCCTCGCCGCGGTGGAAGAGCCGGTGCGTGTACACGTAGCCCGAGTAGGCGGCGTTCATGGCCTCCTCGTGCTCCAGCGAGTGGAAGTGCAGGTGGTTGGGCAGAGCGCGGCGGTGCGTGGCCTCAGCGTGCTCAGCCTCCGCCTGCTCTGCGTACTCCTCGGCCTCGGGCCGGTACTGCACGGCATACGCACTCTCATCCTCCGGGTCCTGCGCGCGCTCCGCGTCGTAGCCATCGCGGGCCGCGGCAATCACGTCGCCCTCGGCCGTGTCGGTGTGGTTGTGGAAGCCGCTCTCTGTGCTGGCCGAGCGTGCCAGGCACTCGCCGCGCTCCTCGTCCTCCTGCTGCTGCCCAAGCTGTGTGCGCGGGTCTTCGACAGCACGGGCACGCGGGTGGCGGCCCGCATAGTGCTGCTGCTCCTCCTCCACTTCCGGGCGCTCCAGGTCGGCCTCCACCGACTCGTTCACCTCCCCGCCTGCCGCCTCGTCGGTCACCTCCACCTCTGCGGACCCCTCCAAGTGGTTCATGGTGGGCGTCGGGGATGGCTAGGAGACAGGCTGGGTCAGCTCACTGCACTCTCATTTTGTTCCTCCGGCCTAGGAAAACAAGGGAAGGGAAGGGGCTGTTACATGGTTCAGATTGTAGTTATGAGCTAAGTACCAAGATAACCATTAAAACAGCTGCTATTGATCCTCCTGGATATGGATCAATTAAAAAAATAGTGCAAATTTAAGCTAAATCTGGCAGCCCATAGCTGATTCTCTTCATGGCAAATATACTTTGTAATTACATATCGCCTAGTTTAATTGCCTATTGGCTTTCTCCTTCCCCACCCCTCCCAACTGAGCCCTCCTGAGTGCCTTATTCTCCACCAGGCTTACTACGAATTCAGGTTCCATTTCTGAGCATATGAATAAAAAGAGCACTGCTAAATTGAGCCAACTGACACATTTTCCATCTGGTAAAGGATAAATCTCTCTACTTTACAGTAGCATCCTAGATTCTTTAGAAAGAATTCTTTAAATAAATTTCAAGGAAAAAGTAATCTTGAGATGTTTGGAAGCCATTGTTGTCAATACAAATAAGCAGCACTCTGAGGGGGGGCCATTGGCCATCAGTGGGTTCTAGTCCGGCTCCATTACCTTGGCTTAATTTTCTGGACCTCCATGAGACAGGACTCATTTCTTACATTCAGGACATTAACCATTAACAGGTTTTACACAGGAAAAAAAAAAAAGGCTCCATCATCAAATAAGTTTGGGCATGCTGACTTAGAGTTAACTTTTCATTGTGAATATTCAAGGAGGAGGATGATATAGGATGCAGGAATTCCTAAACTTGTTTGATCAGAATGTCAAATACACTTAAACACTTAACTAGCTGATTTCTAAAACTCCCTGCCCATGTACCCTGGATCTAAAATTCTATTAATTCCATGATTACCATTATTACAGGAGATGGATAACATGACTTTTTAAAAAAAATACGGGCAGGTCTCTTTACCTATTTCCAGAGAAACTAGTAGCTAAATAGATAGATTTGGTTTCAACCTCTCTCAATTCTTATCACAAAATGGCTCTATAGCATAATCTGTGTACAGTGTATGGAACAGACACAAAGAATGTGAAGAACCACAAAAATAGGTGGGGTATCTATGATTTCAAGATACCTGTGGTAAATGGGTTCAACATTGTGTGTAAACTTTTCTCATTGTATTCTTGTGCAGAACCCATCTTACAAACAAAGAAACAAAAAATGAAGGCCAAGTAAGCCCTTAAATGTGACAGCAGAAGCTCCGGGATGACCAGGGGCATCCAACTGAGTCTCTAGTAGGGATGCAATACATTCTACTCAAATCCCCACCACAACCAGAGTAGTTTCTTTCAAGCACTATGATAGTTTCAGAAGTAAAGGAGTTACCAAGTCCACCTTAAAATAGAAGTATCATCTTTCCCCCATTCTTTGATGGATACAACCCTGACTGACATTCATTGCAAGAAAATAATCATAGTTTACCAGAGAAGAACAATCCTTATTACTTCCATAATCAACAAAAGTACTTGCTCATACAAATTAAAGCCAGCCTCCTTTCAAAGAAAGTGGCTTCTTATTAACTCCTGAAAACAGTGACTGTGACTAAGTGTAAAATTGTGTTTCAAAAGCAAGCGTGAGAGGAGAGAGGAGCAAGATGGTGACAGAGGAATGGAATTTAGTCAGTCCCCTGGAACAACTAATAAACACCAAGGAACAACTAGTAAATAGTCTGGAATAACTGCTGGGGGACAACCATGACTGTCCACACTTCATAACTCACCTGGATTGGGAGGAATGCCTGAGATTGCAGCACAGAATCTGTTAGTAAAAACTGAGGACCTGAGCCGGGAGGCCCTTCCCCCCATGGCAGGCTTTGCTAGAGAGAACTCTTGGAGCTAAGTGAGCAAACATAGCTCAGCTGAGCTCCAACTGGGGTTTTAATTAACAAATGTAGACTGCTGAATTCCAGCTACAAACCCCCAACAAGCAGAGGCTTTTAGTGATGACTGACCTTAAAAAACCCAGAAGACTCATCTGTACTGGGAGGGGGAGCCCGGAAGACTGGGTGTTACCTCTGGCGGATGAGTGAAACTGGGGGGGCCGTGTACTGGCTCCAAAAGGGGGCTTTCTGTCCCTTTTTCTCTCTCTCAACCTCAGGGGCTCAGAAGAGAAAGCCACACCCATTTTTAGTTCACATAACTATGACCCAGACGGGTGGAGATAACAGACAGAGAGAGAATTCAAATGCAGGTGATAAATCTCTAGGGGGTTTATCTTTCCTAAGAGTAGGGAGGTGGGGCCTAGCTTTCCCTTCAGAACCAGACCCCAGAGCCTGGGGGATAACAGCCAAACAGAAACTGAAGCCAAAACACATCTCCTTACACCAGAAAGGAGTGACGGGCTGACAGGCACCACCTGCTGGGCAGGTTAGGAAAAGCACAGTGACTGGAAACCTCACAGGAAAGTCATTCCTCTAAGATACATGGTGAATATAACCCAATTCTGAGACCCAAACCTGTTCTGGTCTGGGAAAATCTGACTGGGTTAACCAAAGAAACCAGATGCCTAGACAACAGAAAAACTACAATCTATACTAGGAAAAACCAAAATATGGCCCAGTCAAACGAACAAACTTACACCTCAATCAAGATACAGTTGAGATATTGTTTCACTTTAATGAAACAATCTATTAAATATTTTCAAAGAGATATGCTAAACCAAATAAAAAACCAAATCAGGAGGCGGGGCAAGATGGAGAACTGGTGAGCTGTATGTTTTAGTTACTCCTCCAGGAAAGTAGGTAGAAAGCCAGGAACTGCATGGACTGGACACCACAGAGCAATCTGACTTTGGGCATACTTCATACAACACTCATGAAAATGTGGAACTGCTGAAATCAGCGAAATCTGTAAGTTTTTGCGGCCAGGGGAACAGCGCCCCTCCCTGCCAGGCTCAGTCCCGTGGGAGGAAGGGCTGTCAGCTCTGGGAAGGAGAAGGGAGAACTGCAGTGGCAGCCCTTATCGGAAACTCATTCTACTGATCCAAACTCCAACCATAGATAGACTGAGACCAGGCACCAGAGAATCTAAGAGCAGCCAGCCCAGCAGAGAGGAGACAGACATAGAAAAAAAACAGCATGAAAACCTCCAAAATAAAAGTGGAGGATTTTTGGAGTTCTGCTGAACATACAAAGGGGAAGGGCAGAGCTCAGGCCCTGAGGCTCATATGCAAATCCCGAAGAAAAGCTGATCTCTCTGCCCTGTGGACCTTTCCTTGATGGCCCTAATTGCTTTGTCTCTTAGCATTTCAATAACCCATTAGATGTGTGAGGAGGGCCCATTTTTTTTTTTTAATCCTTTTTTCTTTTTCTAAAACAATTACTCTAAGAAGCCCAATACAGAAAGCTTCAAAGACTTGCAATTTGGGCAGGTCAAGACAAGAGCAGAACGAAGAGAGCTCTGAGACAAAAGGCAATAATCCAGTGGCTGAGAAAATTCACTAAACACAACAACTTCCCAAGAAAAGGGGGGTATCCGCTCACAGCTATCATCCTGGTGGACAGGAAACACTCCTGCCCATCGCCAGCCCCATAGCCCAGAGCTGCCCCACACAACCCAGTGTGACGGAAGTGCTTCAAATAACAGGCAAACACCACAAAACTGGGTGTGGACATTAGCCTTCCCTGCAACCTCAGCTGATTGTCCCAGAGTTGGGAAGGTGGAGCAGTGTGAATTAACAAAGCCCCATTCAGCCATCATTTCAGCAGACTGGGAGCCTCCCTACACAGCCCAGCAGCCCAGAACTGCCCTGGGGGGACGGCACTCACCTGTGACATAGCACAGTCATCCCTCAACAGAGGACCAGGGGGTGCACAGCCTGGAAGAGGGGACCACTTGCAAGTCTCAGGAGCCATATGCCAATACCAAGGACTTGTGGGTCAGTGGCAGAGACAAACTGTGGCAGGACTGAACTGAAGGATTACACTATTGCAGCAGCTTTAAAACTCCAGGATCACCAGGGAGATTTGATTGTTAGAGCCACCCCCCTCCCTGACTGCCCAGAAACACGCCCCACCTACAGGGCGGGCAACACCAACTACACACGCAAGCTTGGTACACCAATTGGACCCCACAAGACTCACTCCCCCACTCACCACAAAGGCTGAGCAGGGGAGAACTAGCTTGTGGAGAACAGGTGGCTCGTGGACGCCACCTGCTGGTTAGTTAGAGAAAGTGTACTCCACGAAGCTGTAGATCTGATAAATTAGAGATAAGGACTTCAATTGGTCTACAAATGCTAAAAGAACCCTATCAAGTTCAGCAAATGCCAAGAGGCCAAAAACAACAGAAAATTATAAAGCATATGAAAAAACCAGACAATATAAACAACCCAAGCCCAAGCACCCAAATCAAAAGATCAGAAGAGACACAACAGCTAAAGCAGCTACTCAAAGAACTAAAGATGAACAATGAGACCATAGTACGGGATACAAAGGATATCAAGAAGACCCTAGAAGAGCATAAAGAAGACATTGCAAGACTAAATAAAAAAATGGATGATCTTATGGAAACTAAAGAAACTGTTGAACAAATTAAAAAGAATCTGGACACTCATAGTACAAGACTAGAGGAAGCTGAACAACGAATCAGTGACCTGGAAGATGACAGAATGGAAAATGAAAGCATAAAAGAAAGAATGGGGAAAAAAATTGAAAAAATCGAAACTGGACCTCAGGGATATGATAGATAATATGAAACGTCCAAATACAAGACTCATTGGTGTCCCAGAAGGGGAAGAAAATGGTAAAGGTCTAGGAAGAGTATTCAAAGAAATTGTTGGGGAAAATTTCCCCAATCTTCTAAACAACATAAATACACAAATCATAAATGCTCAGCGAACTCCAAATAGAATAAATCCAAATAAACCCACTCCGAGACATATACTGATCACACTGTCAAACACAGAAGAGAAGGAGCAAGTTCTGAAAGCAGCAAGAGAAAAGCAATTCACCACATACAAAGGAAACAGCATAAGACTAAGTAGTGACTACTCAGCAGCCACCATGGAGGCAAGAAGGCAGTGGCACGATATATTTAAAATTCTGAGTGAGAAAAATTTCCAGCCAAGAATACTTTATCCAGCAAAGCTCTCCTTCAAATTTGAGGGAGAGCTTAAATTTTTCACAGACAAACAAATGCTGAGAGAATTTGCTAACAAGAGACCTGCCCTACTGGAGATACTAAAG
This sequence comes from Choloepus didactylus, assembly GCF_015220235.1. NCBI lineage: Eukaryota > Metazoa > Chordata > Mammalia > Pilosa > Megalonychidae > Choloepus > Choloepus didactylus. Next base: position 46,847,065 of record NC_051316.1, on the reverse strand, counting down.
GGAGCCTACAGACAGAGAAACAAAGAAAGGACAGAGAGACTTGGAGAAAGGTTCAGTACTAAAGAGATTCTGTATGGGTACAATAAAGGATGTTAATAGAGAGAGGGGAAAAATATGACAAACATAAACCAAAGGATAAGATGGCTGATTCAAGAAATGCCTTCATGGTTATAACGTTGAATGTAAATAGATTAAACTCCTCAATTAAAAGATATAGATTCACAGAATGGATAAAAAAAACAAGAACCATCAATATGTTGCATACAAGAGACTCATCTTAGACACAGGGACACAAAGAAATTGAAAGTGAAAGGATGGAAAAAAATATTTCATGCAAGCTACAGCCAAAAGAAAGCAGGTGTAGCAATATTAATCTCAGATAAAATAGACTTTAAATGCAGGGATGTTTTGAGAGACAAAGAAGGCCACTACATACTAATAAAGGGGGTAATTCAACAAGAAGAAGTAACAATTGTAAATGTCTATGCACCCAATCAAGGTGCCACAAAATACATGAGAGAAACACTGGCAAAACTAAAGGAAGCAATAGATGTTTCCACAATAATTGTGGGAGACTTCAACACATCACTCTCTCCTATAGATAGATCAACCAGACAGAAGACCAATAAGGAAACTGAAAACCTAAACAACCTGATAAATGAATTAGATTTAACAGACATATACAGGACAGTACATCCCAAATCACCAGGATACACATACTTTTCTAGTGCTCACGGAACTTTCTCCAGAATACATCATATGCTGGGACATAAAACAAGCCTCAATAAATTTAAAAAGATTGAAATTATTCAAAGCACATTCTCTGACCACAATGGATTACAATTAGAAGTCAATAACCATCAGAGACTTAGAAAATTCACAAATACCTGGAGGTTAAACAACGCACTCCTAAACAATCAGTGGGTTAAAGAAGAAATAGCAAGAGAAATTACTAAATATATAGAGACGAATGAAAATGAGAACACAACATACCAAAACCTATGGGATGCAGCAAAAGCAGTGCTGAGGGGGAAATTTATAGCACTAAATGCATATATTAAAAAGGAAGAAAGAGCCAAAATCAAAGAACTAATGGATCAACTGAAGAAGCTAGAAAATGAACAGCAAACCAATCCTAAACCAAGTAGAGGAAAAGAAATAACAAGGATTAAAGCAGAAATAAATGACATAGAGAACAAAAAAACAACAGAGAGGATAAATATCACCAAAAGTTGGTTCTTTGAGAAGATCAACAAGATTGACAAGACCCTAGCTAGACTGACAAAATCAAAAAGAGAGAAGACCCATATAAACAAAATAATGAATGAAAAAGGTGACATAACTGCAGATCCTGAAGAAATTAAAAAAATTATAAGAGGATACTATGATCAACTGTATGGCAAAAAACTGGATAATGTAAAGGAAATGCACAGTTTCCTGGAAACATATGAACAACCTAGACTGACCAGAGAAGAAATAGAAGACCTCAACCAACCCATCAGAAGCAAAGAGATCCAATCAGTCATCAAAAATCTTCCCACAAATAAATGCCCAGGGCCAGATGGCTTCACAGGGGAATTCTACCAAACTTTCCAGAAAGAACTGACACCAATCTTACTCAAACTCTTTCAAAACACTGAAGAAAATGGAACACTACCTAACTCATTTTATGAAGCTAACATCAATCTCATACCAAAACCAGGCAAAGATGCTACAAAAAAGGAAAACTACCAGACAATCGCCCTAATGAATATAGATGCAAAAATCCTCAAGAAAATACTTGCAAATCGAATCCAAAGACACATTAAAAAAATCATACACCATGACCAAGTGGGGTTCATTCCAGGCATGCAAGGATGGTTCAATATAAGAAAATCAATGTATTACAACACATTAACAATTCGAAAGGGAAAAATCACATGATTATCTCAACAGATGCTGAAAAAGCATTTGACAAAATCCAACATCCATTTTTGATAAAAACAGTTCAAAAGGTAGGAATTGAAGGAAACTTCCTCAACATGATAAAGAGCATATATGAAAAACCCACAACCAGCATAGTACTCAATGGTGAGAGACTGAAAGCCTTCCCTCTAAGATCAGGAAGAAGACAAGGATGCCCACTGTCACCACTGTTATTCAACATTGTGCTGGAAGTGCTAGCCAGGGCAATCCGGCAAGACAAAGAAATAAAAGGCATCCAAATTGGAAAAGAAGAAGTAAAACTGTCATTGTTTGCAGATGATATGATCTTATATTTGGAAAACCCTGAGAAATCGACAATACAGCTACTAGAGTTAATAAACAAATTTAGCAAAGTAGTGGGATACAAGATTAATGCACATAAGTCAGTAATGTTTCTATATGCTAGAAATGAACAAACTGAAGAGACACTCAAGAAAAAGATACCATTTTCAATAGCAACTAAAAAAATCAAGTACCTAGGAATAAACTTAACCAAAGATGTAAAGGACCTATACAAAGAAAACTGCATAACTCTACTAAAAGAAATAGAAGGGGATCTTAAAAGATGGAAAAATATTCCATGTTCATGGATAGGAAGGCTAAATGTCATTAAGATGTCAATTCTACCCAAACTCATCTACAGATTCAATGCAATCCCAATCAAAATTCCAACAACCTACTTTGCAGACTTGGAAAAGCTAGTTATCAAATTTATTTGGAAAGGGAAGATGCCTCAAATTGCTAAAGACACTCTAAAAAAGAAAAACCAAGTGGGAGGACTTACACTCCCTGACTTTGAAGCTTATTATAAAGCCACAGTTGTCAAAACAGCATGGTACTGGCACAAAGACAGACATATAGATCAATGGAATCGAATTGAGAATTCAGAGATAGACCCTCAGATCTATGGCCGACTGATCTTTGATAAGGCCCCCAAAGTCACTGAACTGAGTCATAATGGTCTATTCAACAAATGGGGCTGGGAGAGTTGGATATCCATATCCAAAAGAATGAAAGAGGACTCCTACCTCACCCCCTACACAAAAATTAACTCAAAATGGACGAAAGATCTCAATATAAAAGAAAGTACCATAAAACTCCTAGAAGATAATGTAGGAAAACATCTTCAAGACCTTGTATTAGGCGGGCACTTCCTAGACTTTACACCCAAAGCACAAGCAACAAAAGAAAAAATAGATAAATGTGAACTCCTCAAGCTTAGAAGTTTCTGCACCTCAAAGGAATTTCTCAAAAAGGTAAAGAGGCAGCCAACTCAATGGGAAAAAATTTTTGGAAACCATGGTTCTGACAAAAGACTGATATCTTGCATATATAAAGAAATCCTACAACTCAATGACAATAGCACAGACAGCCCAATTATAAAATGGGCAAAAGATATGAAAAGACAGTTCTCTGAAGAGGAAATACAAATGGCCAAGAAACACATGAAAAAATGTTCAGCTTCACTAGCTATTAGAGAGATGCAAATTAAGACCACAATGAGATACCATCTAACACCGATTAGAATGGCTGCCATTAAACAAACAGGAAACTACAAATGCTGGAGGGGATGTGGAGAAATTGGAACTCTTATTCATTGTTGGTGGGACTGTATAATGGTTCAGCCACTCTGGAAGTCAGTCTGGCAGTTACTTAGAAAACTAGATATAGAGTTACCGTTCGATTCAGCGATTGCACTTCTCGGTATATACCCGGAAGATCGGAAAGCAGTGACACGAACAGATATCTGCACGCCAATGTTCATAGCAGCATTATTCACAATTGCCAAGAGATGGAAACAACCCAAATGTCCTTCAACAGATGAGTGGATAAATAAAATGTGGTATATACACACGATGGAATACTACACAGCAGTAAGAAGGAATGATCTTGTGAAACATATGGCCACATGGATGAACCTTGAAGACACAATGCTGAGTAAAGTAAGCCAGGCACAAAAAGAGAAATACTGTATGCTACCACTAATGTGAACTTTGAAAAATGTAAAACAAATGGTTTATAATGTAGAATGTAGGGGAACTAGCAATAGAGAGCAATTAAGGAAGGGGGAACAATAATCCAAGAAGAACAGATAAGCTATTTAACGTTCTGGGGATGCCCAGGAATGACTATGGTCTGTTAATTTCTGATGGATATAGTAGGAACAAGTTCACAGAAATGTTGCTATATTAGGTAACTTTCTTGGGGTAAAGTAGGAACAGGTTGGAAGTAAAGCAGTTATCTTAGGTTAGTTGTCTTTTTCTTACTCCCTTGTTATGGTCTCTTTGAAATGTTCTTTTATTGTATGTTTTTTTTTTTAATTTTTTTTTCATACAGTTGATTTAAAAAAGAAAGGAAAGTTAAAAAAAAAAAAAGAAAAACAAGGAAAAAAATATGTAGTGCCCCCTTGAGGAGCCTGTGGAGAATGCAGGGGTATTGGCCTACCCCACCTCGATGGCTGCTAACATGACCACAGACATAGGGGACTGGTGGTTTGATGGGTTGTGCCCTCTACCATAGGTTTTACCCTTGGGAAGACGGCTGGTGCAAAGGAGAGGCTAGGCCTCCCTACAATAGTGCCTAAGAGCCTCCTCCCGAATGCCTCTTTGTTGCTCAGATGCGGCCTTCTCTCTCTAGCTAAGCCAACTTGAAAGGTGAAATCACTGCCCTTCCCCCTACGTGGGATCAGACACCCAGGGGAGTGAATCTCCCTGGGAACGTGGAATATGACTCCTGGGGAGGAATGTATACCTGGCATCGTGGGATGGAGAACATCTTCTTGACCAAAAGGGGGATGTGAAAGGAAATGAAATAAGCTTCAGTGGCAGAGAGATTCCAAAAGGAGCTGAGAGGTCACTCTGGTGGGCACTCTTACGCACACTTTAGACAACCCTTTTTAAGTTCTAAAGAATTGGGGTAGCTGGTGGTGGATACCTGAAACTATCAAACTACAACCCACAACCCATGAATCTCGAAGACAATTGTATAAAAATGTAGCTTATGAGGGGTCACAATGGGATTGTGAACGCCATAAGGTCCACACTCCACTTTGTCTAGTTTATGGATGGATGAGTAGAAAAATAGGGGAAGGAAACAAACAAACAGACAAAGGTACCTAGTGTTCTTTTTTACTTCAATTGCTCGTTTTCACTTTAATTATTATTCTTGTTATTTTTGTGTGTGTGCTAATGAAGGTGTCAGGGATTGATTCAGTTGATGAATGTACAACTATGTAATGGTACTGTGAACAATCGAATGTACGATTTGTTTTGTATGACTGCGTGGTATGTGAATATATCTCAATAAAATGAAGATAAAAAAATAAAATTAAAAACAAAACAAAACAAAAAAAAAACACAGAACCCCATGGGGAGAGGTGCTTTGGGTGGGAAATGAAGGAACTATTTTCATGAAGAAAGAAAATTTGGGAGAGAGTCATTTTCTATATTTTTGGGCTGAAAATGGCACACTGCATTCCAGTCAGGAGTTGTGACTGTAATGCGGTGCCATTTCTGAGCCTTAAACTGCAAATTTGGGATTTACTGGAATACACAGCTTTTGACAGTGATAGTGTGTCCATTCAAGCGACCTCTCATCCAGACTTGGTGAAAGGATTGGTTTTGGACACAGACAAGACACCTCTGGGGACTCTTGAAAAAATACTTATGATGAAAGGGAATTTTGCAACAGACCATAGTCTCACAAGTGCAAAGGAGAACAACAAACTTCCACAACTGAGTAATTGCATTAATAGAAACTCATTTTTGTACACAGGATGATGAGACCAGAGGAAACTTGGATCAAATTTACAAAAGGACCACATGGATGCAGTTTCTAATCCACACACTGCCATTGTGTTATTTTTATGGGAAAAATTTTCCCACCATTGTCTATATCTGCCCTGTGCAAAATGGTAACCATTTGTCACATGTGTCTGTTAAGTTCTTGAATTGTGGCTAGTTTGAATTGAGATGTGCTGTAAGTGTAAAAGACACAGAATTCTGAGATTTACTATAAAAAAGAATATAAATTATCTCAATAATTTTATATTGCTTACATGTCAAAATGATAATATTTTGGTTATATTGGGCAAAATAAAACATTACTAAGATTAAAAAAAAAAACAAACCAAATCAATGAGTTCAGGGAATATACAACAAAAGAGATAAAGGGTATAAAGAAAACACTGGGTGAAAATAAGGTAGAAATCGAAAGTTTGAAAAAACAACTGGCAGAATCTATGGAAATGAAAGGTACAACACAAGAGACGAAAAACAGAATGGAGACATACAACAGCAGATCTCAAGAGGCAGAAGAAAACACTCAGGAACTGGTGAACAAGACACCTGAAATCCTACACACAAGGGAACAGACAGGGAAAAGAATGGAAAAATATGAGCAATGTCTCAGGGAATTGAATGACAACATGAAATGCATGAATATACGTTTCATGGGTATCCCAGAAGGAGAAGAGAAGGGAAACAGAGCAGAAGCAATAATTGAGGAAATAATCAATGAAAATTTCCCATCTCTTATGAAAGACATAAAATTAGGGATTCAAGAAGCACAGCATACCCCAAACAATAGATCTGAATAGACCTATGCCAAGACACTTAACAGTCAGGTTATCAAATGTCAAAGACTGAGAGAGAATCCTGAAAGCAGCAAGAGAAAAGTGATCCATCACATATATAGGAAGTTTGACAAGACTATGTGCAGATTTCTCAGTACAAACCATGGAAGCAAGAAGGAAGTGGTGTGATATATTTAAGATACTGAAAGAGAATAACCACCAACCAAGAAACCTATATCTGGCAAAACTGTCCTTCAAATATGAAGGAGAGCTTAAAATATTCTCTGACAGAGACAATGAGCAAGTTTGTGAACAAGATACCTGCTCTACAGGAAATACTAAAGGGAGTACTACAGACAGATAGGATGAGACAGGAGTGAGAGGTTTGGAATACAGTTTTGGGTGATGGTAGCACAGCAGTGTAAGTACACTGAACAAAGATGACTGTGAGTATGGCTGAAAGAGGAAGTTGGGCGCATGTGGGACTGTATAACTCAATGAAACCTAGAGTGCTCATCAGTTGTGATAAAATGTACAAATATGCTTTTATATGAAGGAGAACAAATGAATGTCAACCTTGCAAGGTGTTAAAAATAGGGTGATACTGGGGGAAAAATACAATCAATGCAAACCAGAGACTATAGTTAACAGAAACATTGTATTATGCTTCCTTTAATGTAACAAAGGCTATATACCAAAGCTAAATGCCTTTAAGAGGGGGACATAAGGGAGGGGTATGAAACTCTTGGCACTGGTGATGTTGTCTGACTCTTTTATTCTACTTTAATTTAATTCTATCTTTCCTTTTGTTGCTTTTTAGCTGTCATGTTTTTCTTTCTTTCTTTTTCTTTTGTCTCTCTACCTTCTTTGACTCTCCCTTCTTCTTTGTGGAAGAAATAGAGATGTCCTTATATAGATAGTGGTGATGGTGGTGAATACATAAATTTGTAAGTATACAGGGAACCACTGATTGTTTATTTAGGATGGAAAATATGGTGGGTGAACAAAACTGTCTTAAAAAAATGGGTTGATGAAGAAATCCTGAGGGCACTGTATTGAGTGAAATAAGACACATAAGGACAAATATTGCACGGTCTCACTGATATGAACTAATTATAATATGTAAACACATAGACATGAAATATAAGTTAACAGGATATAGAACAAGGCTAAAGAATTGGGAGCAATTGCTTACTGGAATGCAGAATGTTCAACTAGGTTGAACCTAAGTGTTTGGAAGTGGACAGAGGTGACAGTAGCATGTTATGGTGAGAATAACTAACAGTGCTGAATGGTGTGTGAGTGTGGTGAAAAGGGGAAGCTCAGAGTTACATATGTCACCAGAAGGAAAGTTGGAGGTTAAAAGATGGGAATGCAGAAAACAATGAATCTTGTGGTAGACCGTATCCATGGTTAATTGTACCAATATTAGATATCTCTTTCGTGAACTAGAACAAATGAATGACACTATAACTAGAAGCTAACAATAGAGGGGTATATAGAGAAAAATATACCTATTGCAAACTATGTACCACAGTTAACAGTATATTAACATTCTTTCATCAACAGTGACAAATGTACTATACCAATACTATGAGTCAATAATGGAGGGGGCTGGTTAGGGGTATGGGAGGAACTGAATTTTCTTTTTTGTCTTTATTTCTTTTCTATAGTAACAAAAATGTTCTAAAAATTGGAAAACAAATGAACTGTAGTGATGGATGCACATCTGTATGATGGTACCATGGGCAATTCATTGTGCACTTTGGATCTTTGGATAATGGTATGGTATGTGAACAATCTCAAAAAAATTAAAATAAAGAAATAAAACATTAAAAAAAAGAGGCAAGTGTGAGTGCCCACTGAGGCCCTGATGAATGGCTAATGCTCTGAACAGAAGAGGCAGAAGGGTTGGTGCTGACGGCCACCTGGTTAAGTGGCCTCCAATGGCACACGGAAAGTACACAACATATTCAATGCAGAACACTGCACAGACAAGAACCACCTACCTAAAATGATTACACATATCCACAACTTCCCTTTTCAGAAGACCTCAGGAATGAACAACAGATTTTAAAAAATTACATGAATGGTACACTGGTTTCTTAATGTACAAAGCTAAATCTGATGCACACAAAGCAAGCATTCACCAAGAGGAATACCAAACACTTCCCTGGGTACTTGCACCCTGAGGATTCTCTGGTGTGTTCAACGTTAGGAACAGAGTCACAATAGCTCTATCAAGCACTGGGATGGCCAACAATTCATCAAAGCCACATGCAGAAACAGACTGAATACTGCCTTCAGTGAACATGGCTCTTCTTAAAGAAGAAAATCCATTGAAAATAAAGACAAAATCTATTGATGTATGTATTAAAAAGAAACTTTAGTTTATTTTGTGTTAAGACAAATGATGCACTCTCAAAAGGCACTTACCAATTGATACAAAGGAAATAGAATTTCCATGTATATACATACACTAAATGATGGTAGATTAAAAGAAACCAGTTCTTTGGGGGGAAAATACTATTAAAATAATGTGGTTTTGGTATAGTGGAGCTTTCTATTCACTAAATGCATTCTCCTCATATCCCCATTTCCAATCCCCAGGAGAGCATTTATGCGCAGAGTAGTATTTCATTCAACATCATGTCAAGAATATAGTTTGGGTTGTGGTGTTGGGAAGATATTAATTAATCAATAACAGACATTGATTGGAAGGACTTCCCAAGGACAAAGGCAGTTAGCAACTTTTAAGGAAAGAGCTGTAGTTGGTAGTCAGGTCCGTCAGTATGTAGCACAAGAGAGGCCTGTTGTCTATACTCTGGCAACTTTGGGGGTTATATTTATAAAAAAATACTGAAGCTGCTTTTAAAGAATCCCAGGTTATTGTGAGAAAATGCATCGATACAACTTTTTTGAAAAGCATTTTGGCAAGATGAATTAGTCTTCAAAAGGTACATCCCTTTGCCCCAGTGATTCTACTTATAGACATCTAAAAGGCAAAACTCAGATGTGGACAAAGATATTTCCCTCAGTATTTGTTTGAAAAGCAAAATTAAGCATTAACATTTATGAAGCACTAATAAGTATGACGCTAGATATGTAAGCACGATACTGCAATCCAGGATGATGTGGGGGTCTTCTTGCTGGGCAGCTGCACCCCAGACTTCCCACAGCACTCAGACTCCTCCTGCCACTGTGAACTCATCATACCTCCACACCCTCCCTGCCCACCTGGCTCCCAAACCTGCGCCTCCTCCTGTATTTCCTGTGTGGGCAAATGGCACCACCAGCTACCAATTGCCCAAGGTCAAACCTGAGAGTCACCAGTGATTGGTCTCTTTACCCCTTCCCCAAGCTGAAGACCGAATCCATTGGCTTAAATAACGTCAAGCTCACCCTCTCTGCCACTGCCTTGTCTAGGTCCGTCTTGCCTAGATAATTCCTTCCCTGACTCTAATTTCTGTCTCCTCCAAGGCACCCTCACCATTGCCAGCATGATTTTCTTTCTAAGATACAAATCTGAATTCCATAACCCTACTGGCTCAAATTCTTCTGTGAGTCCCCTCTGCCACCTAGTACACATACTTAGCTAACTATATACCAGGCACAAGCAAGCATTTCTCAAATAATAACTCATTTAATCCTCACACTAGGCTATGAAGAGGATACTGCTATTATGAGCCCTTTTACAAAAGAGGAAATAGAGGCACAGAGAGGTTAGGAAATTGCCCAGGCCACACACCTGGTATTTGTTTCTTGCTTTCTAGCTCTAGGGCCTACGGTCTTGAGTCTTATTCATGGCAAACAAAGCCCTTGGCCACTTCACTCCTCCAGCCTCATCTCCACACTGCACCTGCACATGGTGTTCTAACATCCTGAAGTCCTGTCACTGTCCCTAACCGCCTTCCCTCTTCTCAGAATATTTTTTACCTACGACTTTTCTTGGGTGACTCTCGTCTTCTCCAGAGCAAGTTCATACTTAACAAGGGTCCATGACATGCAGTCTCCAGGTAGACATCTAGCACTGGGATGGAGCAGTGATGGGGCCAGACAAGGCTCCTGCTCACAAAGCTCTCATCCTAGTGTGGCTGTATGTCGGGGTGGGGGTGGGGGGCGCAGAGGGAAAGGAGAGGGGAACGGACAATAATTATGAAAAGAAATAAGCAAAGGAGATAATTTCAGAGACTGAAAAGTTTTACAAAAAAAATCAAACAGGGTGTGGAATATTAAGTGGAGGAGAGGAGAGAGTGTTACATAGACAGTGGTCAGAGTTGGTGATACTTGAGCTGAGGACAGAATGATAAAGAGGGAGCCATGTAAAGATCTGAGTGCTGTGGCCTTGAGGTAAGGGAAGACTTGCTGTGTTCATGGACAGAAACGATGTCTGTGGGCAGGAGTGGTGGAAATAAGGGACAGTGTGGTGGGAGATGAGGATGAGGAGATGGGAGGGGGCCTAGGATGTCTTGGTAAAGAATTCAGCTTTCACTTCAAGTGCAGGGGGCTGCTACAGGAGGGATTTAAGCAGCGGACCAGCAAGGCCTGGCTCATTATCCCCCACGTTGACCCTGCTATACTTTGTCTATCACTGACGATAGGACCTATCATTTTGAGTAACAATTCCTTGTTTAGGTGAAGTACTGGAAAGAAGAGATCTTGTCATTTATTTTTGATTCGCCAGTGCCAAGGACAGAGGGTACAACAGTAAGTACTCAAGGAAATTTTAGTGATTAAAAAAGAAAGTAATCTTTATTTTTTCCCCCAATATGTGCGGCCGTCTAGATATTGGCATGATCAGCTTTGGAGAAGAACTCATTTCTTCTATCCATCTTGAATCTTTACTGTCCTCATCCACCTATGCCAACTCCTCCTTCTTCTGATGTGTTAAGTGCCCAAAGAAGTCTAGTGATTCCACATTTGCCTACAATTATTTGAGTTTGTTGACCCAACTGGCATTTATTGAACACATGCAGACACTGTGCCAGGCATAGAGGATGCAAATATTTCTAAGCCTTGGTCCCAGCCACTAAGGGTAAAAAGCGTTGGTAATTATAGTACCTGGTAATAACTGCAAAATAGAAATAGGTTCGAAGTACAAAATGAGCTGTGAGTTAAAACAGCAGCACCAACCACATCATCTTTGCGAATCACCTAAGTGTGGTTTAGGGGTTCTGGATTTCATGAACTCTTAAGCATCCCAGGAACTAAGGCCTGAGGGAGGAGTGCCCTCAGCCAGTCAGTGTTCTGTGTTCTGGCCCGATTTACCCCCCGAGGCTGGGGTGACGGGCAGGGAGGGAGGAGGAACAAGTGGTTGAAGAAAATCCCCCACTGACTGCAAAAAGGCTGCATGCCCTGGAAGGCACAGGCAGGACAGTCCCCTCCTGATGGGCACACACGACATGGGGTCGTGGCGGCAGCATCTCGGCTGCAGGAGTGAGGGTCTCCAGGCTGCCAGCAGCGAAGCCCGGGGGCTTTATGGCCCCGGTCCTGGAATGCTCCACAGTCCAGCTGGAAAAGCCGAGTAAAGGCAGGGAAGACCACTGCATTGCACCCTTTAGAAATACAACATTTCATCATTCAGCAGATGGATCAATATATCTTATAATTGGTTTGGAATTAATAAAAGGGGAGGCTGTAAATTACCTTAGTTGATCTTTCCTTAAGTAGTCGTTGATAAGAATTTCCAATAAACTGTCCTTTTAACTCATTCAGAAGCAGTTTTAGAAGAAAGAAGTTCTGATTGAAAATAAAATGTAATCCAAAAAAGAGCAAAAGGAATCATAGAACAGATAAACTGTGTTCTATTCATCCAATGGAATCCTAACTATGCTGTCATAAGATGAACGAGCTACATCTATACTCAACAAGATGGGTGAATCTCATGAGCATGATGTTGAGTGAAAGAAGCTGGACACAAATGAGTACATGCCCCATGATTCCATTTATGTAAACTTCAAAAACAGTCAAAACATGTCTATGATTTTAAAGGTATAGACGGTTATCTTGGGGATAGGTGAAACAAAGAGGAAATGCAGACAGGGCTTCTGAGAACTGGCAATCCTCTGTGTCTTGATCCAGGTGCTACTTAAATGGATGTGTTCACTTTACAAAAATTCATGGATTCATGCACTGCTGTGTGTATGTTTTACTCCAATAAAAACGTTTTAAAAACTATGCCAGGTTGGGCATATTTTATATTGTTTCATCCCTCTAAGAGAGAGCTGTTGGCAGGTCTGCAGAATTCTAAGTGCAGTATCCTTGAGAACGAGTTTCTACATTTTCCTCACGTGTGTACTTCTATGTTTGTTTTTGTGGGTTGGTCTTTATCCTCCCTACCTCGTTAGGATCACAGATCTTTTATTTTTGTTGGATTTTCCCCAAAGTGCTTAGTTTAGTGTAGTCACGAAATGTCAGACCCCCTGGTACATTTCTAAACTGCAGGATCGGAAATGCATTTCCTGTATTCTGAATGTCACTGAGAACAATGATAAATTTTACTTTTGTTTTTCTTGATTTTCAAAATTCCCTGAGTACCTAATATATGCAAAGCTTCTGCTATGTGGTGCATCATTTGGGTGTAGCAAGAAAGCAAGACCAGAAGACAACTCAATGCTAACTCCACCCCTTGCACCCAGTGAACTTGGGCAAGTCACTTATCCTCCCAGTCCCTCAGTTTCCTCATTAGTAGGAAAAAAAAAAAGCAAGAAAGGAATCATACTGGGGTGCTAACACAGGAGGGTATGGAGGATCATGGGTGGGGGCGATCGTCATGCAGGTGTAGCGAGAAACACACGAGTTTAGAGGAGTGGGGAAGCAGAAGGAGAGGCAAACAAGAAAGAAAAGAAGGAAAAAAAAGACTGTACTAACCATCCTCCCCCCTGAAAAACTGGAATGAATGTGATTCCATTTATACACAAGGTTTTTTATGCTTTTGTGTATCTTAAAATACCATTACTGCATGTGGACTTACTGAGTGTTGCTTGTCTTCCCCTGGTGGAGAGGGAAGTAAAGTCTATTTCTTGAGACTTCACACTGTGCTCACGCACCTGCACACACACACTGCTCCCATCAACATAACACCCTCCACCAAGCCACTGGAAGGGCGGCCTCTGACCCTGAGACCATGGCAATACACTAATTTCCACAGCAACAAGCAGTTGTTTGCCGCATAGGATTGTGCCCTGGATGCAGAATTCACACACACAAAACCTGTATAGGTTGGGAGATTAATGGTTCTTTAAAAGAAAAAACAAACAAAAGGCAAACCCTCTATAAAATGAAAGGGGCAGTGGACTAAGATTACCTGGCCATATTTGCTACCTTATAAAAATGTCTTCCTTCCATGAGTTAGCTCAATTGTGAAACAGCCACTAGGGAATCCAAAGGACATTAAGAACCCCACTCAGATCATCAGCTCTTTTAAACATGATGCATCTATTTAAAAAAGAAACATATAGGAGGCAAATTTTAAAAAGTGTAGAGTTCATTAAACTTAATCTACTTTGATTCACTTGGAAATTAAATTTAGTGATACTGGGAACCAAGATGGGTTTATGAAACACAGTTTTTCCTTCCTAAAGTCATTTCTGTTTTAGATAGGTTCATACTGTCAGAAAACCCCTCCCAATACAGAACATCCTACCTCAGTAGATTACTTTTTAAGTTTCTCCTGATATCTTTGTGCCTGAAACTGCAAAGCATGGCTTGGCAGATGGTATTGGTGATGATTTCAAAATGAGTTGAATACTGGAACCTAAGGAGTGTTGCTGAACAGCTAGATGTCAACTCACAGGGAGCTCTGTCTGGCTGGGCATCAGGGCTGTGTCCTTGACCCTATCTAGTCTAGATGAAGAATGTGGACCCAACGACTTCAGTTTCCCCTCCAGATCCACTGTGCATCTCTCTCTGCCTGCTCTGTGCTGGCCTCTCTGGACTGCATCAAGAGCTCTCTGCCCTCTGGTTTCTGTTTGGGTTGGGCGATGGGGAGCTCTGGTGTGATGTCAGAGAGAGGGAGGACAGTTTGGGGTATTTGTTCTTCTACATCTCTGCCTTCAAGGTCACCCCTGCTGCCCATGTCCCTCATCCATAGGTAACAGCCCCCTTAGGCAGCCTCTCCCCACAGTACTTCACAAGACGGCTCCCTCCCCTTCCCTTCAGGCCTATGTGTGGTAAGGGTGGCAGGATCCCACACAGCCCACACTTTCATAAATACCCCTTCTATTAAACTCTCTGAATATTACCTAATTTATGTACACCATCTGCTTCCTGCGGGGACCCTAACTGATGCCAAAGGTGGGCTACTCATATTGGTAGATGAGAAAAATTAGTTAAAGAAAAATGTAAAACAATATATAGTACAGCTATGGAGAAAATCATGAACATGGCACCCTAATGGGAAATACTGCTCCAGGCTCTGCTATGCCTCCCAGCTCCACTGTGCCGCTGCTCTACAGACTACGTGACATTCATAGAAAAGCCCACACAGGGAGCCCAACAGGCAGAAGAGCCTGCCCGCCTGGTCTCAGCTTCAACATCTCTCTTCTTCCTAAGGCGGAGTCCACCAGACGTTCTCCCACTGTCCGATCTCATCAACTGCAGGCTCAGTCTGTCCCCAGTCTCTCGCCTATCCCAACTCTAGACCCAGCTTTCACTCTCCCTCAAGGATTTGGATCTGGTCCTTGATGTTCCACCCTGTGATCTCAGTTTCTCCCTTGGGGACAGACTACCCCATGTGGGTAGCTGCCTCATCACCACACACACCCTGCTCCTTGGATACCCCATTTTCGAGATCAGTAATGCCAATGGCTTGTCTGGTTGGCTACTCATTGTCCACTGACATATCCCTTGGGGATTGCATACTGCTTGCTGGACTACACTGTCACCCACACATGCAGCATTTGCCTTCCAACACCTGCCCAACACAGGTGTGTGGGGCCTGGTCCTTCTCAACAAAACTTGGCAGATTCTATACTTAACCTGTTTCAAAAAGACTGCTATTGCTCAGAACACTTTGGCCACTCCTTTATTGGCATTGCTTTCAAAGATTTATCATCCACCTAATATCTAAGAGTTGATCATGAACGCTGTTTGATATTCTCCAAATATCAAATCCCTAAAGGATCATCTTATCATCTACTATGCTTAATAAGATAGTGTAATGGTTAAGGGGATGGATTTGGCAGACAGACTACGTGAATTTGAATCCTGGTTTTATCATTTACTAGCTTTTTAGCTTTGGACAACTGCCTTAAAGAAAATGCCCCAATTTCATCATCTCCAAATGGGGATAACAACAGTACCTACCACAAAGGGTTATTGTAAGTGTGATGCAAGTTACTATATGTAAAGTGCTTAGAACAGTGTCTGATGTATTGTAAGTGCTATTTAACATTCATTAGTGCATTTTCTGAAACACTATAATTAGTATTCAACAGATCAACACACAATTTTTAAAAAGCA
The DNA here is from genome assembly GCF_015220235.1 of Choloepus didactylus. Lineage (NCBI taxonomy): Eukaryota > Metazoa > Chordata > Mammalia > Pilosa > Megalonychidae > Choloepus > Choloepus didactylus. The sequence goes on along the minus strand of NC_051316.1, from coordinate 46,831,065 downwards.
AAAAAATTAATTAAAATAAATAAATGTTAACATAAATGACTTGAACACATGGTACAAGGTGAAAGAGCAGAAAACAAGCATTTAAACTACTTTTGATCCTTTTTAAAATAAGTCTGAGCATAAATAAATCCCATCAACTAATAATTGCAAAACCTACTACATTAGGTCAATACATGTGGTGCTTTATATGCTGCGTTTCTAACCTTCACAGCGGCCCCAGTGGGAATTATGACTCCATTACGTCATTGATTATGAAGCAGAGACTCAGACAGTTTAAGTAACTAATCCAAGGTCACACAGAGCTAGAAGGGTTGGAGGCAGATCTGTCTGGCTCTCACTCTTCATGTTCTTCCTATTACATTACACTGAGCCCATAAAGTGATGCAATTGATTTTTTTAAACAAACTTCTAAATTGATGTAATCCTTTTAGAACAGTCACCTTGGCAGACTGCACACTTCCATCTTCTAAGGGCACTGCTTTTCTTCAAAATGCTTTGGCCATTCCTCTATTAGAGTTGCTTTCAAAATTAATTTATGAGTTTTGAACTTATTAGCAAACACTTTTTAATATTTCACAGTCACATTTATATTCATTTTTGACCTCAAAGGGTATAATCGGGATTTAACATTCACCCTATTAACAAGATTTGGCTATGAATGGAGTCTGATGTTATCCAAATATCAAATCTGTCCCCAAAGGATGAAGATGTGTGACAGCCAAGATTATTTAAAAGACTCTGGTTAAAGCTCTGAAGTCAATTCCAAAAGAGGGCTTTAAACATTGGTTTGATGTGAGACCAAAGGAAGAGATGTTTAGTTGGTGCAAGATCTGTATTTCCTAAACACTTTAACTCATACAGTTTCTTCAAATACCATAATTACATGGAAGTTTTAAGAGAAAATGAGAGCTGGTAGGTTTGCATAGGTTAGTGTGAAATAGCGACACATCCCAAAGTAATATGGGCAGGGAATAAAAATATGTATACAAGGCCCCCCTGAGGAGCTGGGGGAAAATGTAGAGGTGTTGGGCTTCCTCACCTGGATTGTTGCTGATGTTCTCACAAACATTGAGGACTGGCAGTTTGATGTGCCAAGCCCTCTATCATGGGACCTGCCCTTATGAAGCTCATTACTACAAAGGAGATATTAAAGCTGCTTATAATTCTGCCTAAGAGTCTCCCCCTGAGTGCCTCTTTGTTGCTCAGATGTGGCCTCTCTCTCTAGCTAAGCCAACTGGGCAGGTGAACTCAATGCCCTCCCCCTCCAAGTGGGACCTGACTCCCAGGGGTGTAAATCTCCCTGGCAATAAACGATATGACTCCTGGGGATGAATCTGGACCCGACACCGTGGGATTGAGAACATCTTCTTGACCGAAAGTGGGATGCGAAACGAAACAAAACAAAGTTTCAGTGGCTGAGAGATTCCAAACAGAGTCAAGAGGTCACTCTGGTGGGCATTCTTACGCACTACATAGATAACCCTTTTTAGGCTTTAATGCATTGGAATAGCTAGAAGTAAATACCTGAAATCATCAAGCTACAACCCAGTAGCCTTGACTGTTGAAGACGACTGTATAGCAATGTAGCTTACAAAAGCTGACAGGGTGACTGTGAAAACCTTGTGAATCACACTCCCTTTATCCAGTGTATGGATGGATGAGTAGAAAAATGGGAACAAAAAACTAAATGAAAAATAGGGTGGGATGGGGGGGTGATTTGGGTGCTCTTTTTTACTTTTATTTTTTATTCTTATTTTCACTTTTTCTAGTACAAGGAAAATGTTCAAAAAATAGATTGGGGTGATGAATGCACAACTATATGATGGTACTATGAACAATTGATTGTACACTTTGGATGACTGTATGCTATGTGAATATATCTCAATAAAATAGAATAAGAAATTGGTTTGGTTGACGGCCACATCTTTTTTTTTTTTCCTTTTATGTTTTAGTTATATGTTTTTATTTCTTTAAAAACTGTTAACCATCGACTGATGAGTAGAAGGGCAAGCTGTGATGTATACATATGATGTACTATTGTGCAACTACACAAAGGAATGAAGTCGTGAGGCATACATCAAGGTGCATGAGCCTTGAGGACATTGTGCTGAGCAAAATAGATGGCCACATCTTTTTTTTTTTTTTTTAATTCATTTTTATTGAGATATATTCACATACCATACAGTCATCCATGGTGTACAATCAGCTGTTCACAGTACCATCATATAGTTGTGCATTTATCACTACAGTCAATTTTTTGAACATTTCCTTACACTAGAAAGAATAAAAATAAGAATAAAAAATAAAAGTAAAAAAGAACACCCAAATCATCCCCTCCCATCCCACCCTATTTTTCATTTAGTTTTTGTCCCCATTTTTCTATTCATCCATCCATACACTGGGAAAAGGGAGTGTGAGCCACAAGGTTTTCACAAGCACACTGGCATCCCATTTAAGCTACATAGTTATACAATCATCTTCAAGAATCAAGGCTACTGGGTTGCAGTTTGACAGTTTCAGGTATTTACTTCTAGCTATTCCAATACACTAAAACCTAAAAAGGGTTATCTGTATAGTACATAAGAATGCCCACCAGAGTGACCGCTTGACTCCGTTTGAAATCTCTCGGCCACTGAAACTTAATTTTGTTTCATTTCACTTCCCCCTTTTGGTCAAGAAGATTTTCTCAATCCCACAATGCCATGTCCAGATTCATCCCCGGCAGTCATGTCTCACGTTGCCATGGAGATTTACACCCCTGAGAGTCAGGTCCCACGTAGGGTGGACGGCAGTGAGATCACCTGCTGAGTGAGTTTAGAGAGAGAGAGAGAGAGAGAGAGAGAGAGAGAGAGCGCCACATCTGAGCAACAAAGAGGTATGCTGGCGGAGACGCTTAGGCACAATTTTAAGTAGGTTTAGCCTCTCCTTTGCAGTAACAAGCTTTATAAGGGCAAGCCCCAAGATAAAGGGCTCAGCATACCAAACTGTCAGCCCTCAATGTTTGTGAGACTATCCTCCAGCTCCTCAGGGGGCAGGCAGGGGGGTGGGGGGTGGGGGGAAGGAGCTGCATATATATTTTTATTCTCTGTCCAAATTACTTTGGGATGTATCGCTATTTCACACTAGGCCACATCTTAAACGAAGCCTTTATCCTTACAGGTTGCCTGCTTTGAAGGGGACAGAGACCACTGGGATGAACACATTCTTGTGTGATTGCTACAAAACTGGCTTCATGACTTTCACTCCCCTGTGAAATCTCAATAATTGCAGCTAACAGTAAGCAAAAAAATTAATTTGCCCACTTGAATTAATTCGGTACTGCCAACCAAAAGGCTCTGATCATAGCAACCAAGTCTTTAATTAAAGAGAATTCTGAATTTATACAGACTTCCTTATTGTTCAGCTCTTTGTCTAACACGGTCAAATCATTCACTTACTCTGATTCCATTAAAATATAAGAAGTAAGCTTAAGGCAATCATGGCAACTCAGAGAGGAAATCTTGTAAATTTTATAGAAAACTCAAGGGATATTCTCCGGTAATGAAAGGCAACTAAGAGTCTATCTGAATTTTTGTGAAATGCCCCTGGCATAAAATCAAATGTGTCTACATAATCCATAATTTATTGAGGGTTAAACAAATGGTGTTTCCCCCTCTATGTTTTCATGCCCCTAAACAAGTCCCTTCCTCAATCACCCCCCACCCCCCATTTATAATCTCTACTTTTACACTCACTTTGGGGTATTAAATCACCAGCAACAAACAATGCAGGGCCATTTCCCTGATATTTCTGTACTATACAGCAAGCTAAACACACAGCATTACAGTGCCAAGGATAATAAGTCTTTAAAATCAGTTCAGCCATGTAGTTTTCAGAGCCCCATTACTTTATACTGCAAAAGGAGAAGGAAAGAGGAATAGGAGGCTAAGAACATATTGAACAATAGTTCATTGAACTGTAGTCTTTCCTCTGAGACCACATCACCCCAAATTTACTGCTATTGCTACTTTCACAAATTATTTGGCTCATTACAAAGTCAGTTAACTTGCTCCTCTCTCTTCTCTCAAGATTTCTGTAGCTTCCTACAGTACTTTCCTTCTTCAAATTCACATCGGAACACCAGCCACAATCCTAATTACAAAGCTTCAAATTAAATTCCTGTTTCAGAGCTTTTTGTTATCATCACTATTCTTACCCACAGGTCAAGGAAGTAGCACAGGATACACTGGCAATAATCCTCCAACATTTTTTCAGTTAGGCCTCAAATCTGACATGTTTAAGGGGTTGCTGTGTCCAGCAGGGTTTGCTCCCTCACAATTCAGCTTCACAATGCCCAAAGGACAAATCTATGAAGCAACAATCAGGTAGGAATATCAGAGATGATGAGAATTCAAACATGATGAACCGGAAATCCCATATTGATTCAAAGCCTCCCAAGAAAACCAACTCTCTCAATTTGGTCATGTTAGCAAAAAGTTACCAGGGAACCAAATGTAATGTGGGGAAAGAAGAAACTACTTTCCCTTAAAAATTATTCATAAATTATCTGGAAAAACCTTGAGAGTTCATTGGACATGTTTATTAGATGACAAAGTGGTAGGACATCTGCTGTTGCACTCTACTTCCAGAGAACTAATTTCATTTGTGTCCTAAATTTAGACCAGAGAGATCCTAACCTGGCTGTCCAGGGCCCAGAGCCCTGTCTGTCACCTCAAAGGGAGACCTGAGGTTCTCCAAAGAAAATTCCTTTTATCTTCCTTTATTAAAAAATAGTGTAGACCTTACTGAATATTTCATAGGGAAGACTGAGGCGGGAGATTACAGCACATTTCACACAGCATTCCCCTCCAAAACAATCCTCATTGGTCAAGTTTTTTCAAGGAGTATGATAACATTGGAAAATAAGAAGCCAAGAATAAAAAATGTACTTGTCCATTATTTAAAATATGCAAGCAAGGCTGTTGTACTTTAGCAAAACTAAGTCCCTGAAGCTTAAGTTAGGAGAGAGAGACTTTATAGCCTTAGTCACTGGCTATAAAGTCTCTCTCTTGTAAACCTTCCCCTATCCAGTCCTGAGTCTTCACTGTTCCTATCTCTTCCTTCCAGAACAGCACTGACCAACAGAAACATAATGTGAGCCATACATGTGATTTCAAGTTTTCTAATAGCTACATTAAAAAGGTAAAAAGAAACTGGTAAAATTAATTTTAATAATTTGTTTTATTTTACCCAATATATCCAAAATATTATGCCAACATATCAATAGAAAACATTATTACTGAGAAAGTCTACATTTTTTTATACTAAGTCTAATACACTAAAATGTGTATTTTACATTAAACTAACAGCAAATCTCAATTAGGAACAGCCACATGTTAAAGGCTCAACAGCAACTTGTGACTACGGACTATCATACTGGACAGCTCAGGAAATGAACCATCTGGGAAAACTATTCCTTCAGCTCAGTTTTTGACATGATGAGTGGAGAGTTCAGCACAGTCAGATAAACCTCCTGGAAGCCACTTCAGATCTACAGATGGAGCTTGGTCAAGAGGTAGTGGCTCGGGCTATTTACTGGCCAGCAACCTCCATCCTAGAGGTGGCATTGCCATGTGTGCAGAAGATTTCCCCCCAGAAGATCAATGAAAAGGAAGAAGAGGAGAGGGGAGAGGACAAAACCACAAAGGCAGGAGGGATGAAAAGCTGGGCTGAAGAATGCTAGCCACAAATGAAGTGAAGGAGAAGTTGGAGGAAAAAAATCCTCTGAGAAAAAAAGGAAACCAACACAGAGCCGGGTTTAAAGGAGTATGTCTCTTAGTACTTGTATTTGAAAAATATCTGTGTTGGAAGAAAACCCTTATGAAGGAAACACAACCCTTAATAAGAGGCAGTTCCTTGAAAATAATAGCCAATGTTGACCAAGTGCTTGCCAGATGCCAGGCATGTTTCTAAGCACGACACATATATTAATTTGTTTAAACCTCTTAGCTACAACTATCCCCATTTTTTTACATAAAAGTTACGTGATTTGCCCTCAGTCACCAGGCTGATAAGTTGGGCAGCCAGGATGTGAACCCCGACAGTCTGGTTCTGGGGCCTGTGCTGTTAACCACTGCGCTGCAGGGAACTTGGGAGTCATGTAAGGAGTGCTGGTTCTGACCTGCCAACACGGCTAAAAAAGGGAAACTGAGGCATTTAACCTGACATTTATTAGAACTTAAAGATATCCACCTCATTTTGCAACAAAAGAGGCAGGAAGAAAATGGGAAAATACATATGTATTTTTAAACTAAAGGATAAAAAAGGAAAAGGGAGGGGGTACAAAGGAAGGGACAAATGACCAGAAGAAAGAAAGAAAAAGAAAAACAAAACAAAACAGGTGGTTGGATGGGGGAGGAGGAGAATGATACCACTGGAAAATAAGAAGCCAAGAGTAAAAAATGTACTTGTCCATTATTTAAAATACGCAACCAAGGCTGTTGTACTTTAGCAAAACTACTGGTCCCTGAAGCTTAAGTTAGGAGTGGGGTGGGATGGAGGAACCTGGCTGGCACTGAGGGTCTCTTCCTTGCCATCTGGCATAAAGACTGCTCTGTGACCTGTGTGTGTAACTGCTATTTCCGGTGCCTCCCCCACCAGCCAGTGCTGTACAGCTGGCTTCTGGCTCACACAGGGCCTGCTCATCCACTGAGAGCCCCGTGGCTTCCCAGCATGCTGCAACCAAGCCACATTATTTCAGCTGGTGTTTCGGTCAGCCGTGAGCTGTCCCGCTTGTTCACCTCACAGCAGCCTTCGGCTTAGGATGCTGAACCTCTTTGGACTCGTGTCCCTCACGTCCAACTCTGTCCCACTCAGGGAGACTGTGCTGTTAAGGAAAATCATGCCTCTGAGCAGGCAAGCTGTTTTCCAGCACTTGATTTGTAATCATTAAGTCTGACCATTTTTCAGGGGTTCAATTTCCTTGTCTCTAAAAGCATAATTATAATAATAGTTTCATCATTGTAATAAAGGTACCATACTAATGCAAAATGTTAATAATAGGGGAAAAGCTGTGTGCGAAGGGGAGTATATGGGTGTATATGGAAGTCTGCATGATTTTTTGGTAAGCTTAGAACTTCTGTAAGAAAGAAGTAAAAAAAAAAAAAAAAATTAACGTCTGAAGGGCAATTTGAAAGTATCTATCAAATGACCACTCTACATATATTCACAAATGAGTGGGTGAAATGACTTAAATATTTAAATTACTAAAGGCTATTTAAGTTACTAAAGCATAGCTTGTGTTCACAAAAGACTGGAAATAATTAAAATGCCTAAGAATAGGGAATTGGTAAAATAAATTATGGTGTGTCCATGGAGTAAAATTCTATAAAATATAAGGAAGATGATCTTTATGTATGGATAAAGAACTCCAATATGTTAAACTAAAGCAAGGTTGGACCAGTGTGTAACAAATATTGACATATGTGTAGAAGAGGAGGGGAAAGAATATGTAAGTATAGAAATCTATGAAATGACAAATAAGAAACTAATACCAAGGTTACTTTTTCTGAGGGGAGGGGATGTGAAATGGGAACAGGGCAGTTGGAGGGCTGGGGTAGGACAGAGGCTATTCACCATATTCCTGAATCAACCACCTGGGGGAAAACTAACTACTGACCAGAAATAACCAGCATTGGATTGCCACTGTTAGGAAACTAACTTTTAATGTTTTTTGTTTTTTTTTTCATTTTTATTGAGATTGTTCAGATACCATACAATTATCCAAAGATCCAAAGTGTACAATCACTTGCCTCTGGTACCCTCATACAGCTGTGCATCCATCACACTTAATTTTTGTTCAATTTTTAGAAACTTTTCATTACTCCAGACAAGAAATAAAGTGAAAGATGAAAAAAGAAAAAAAGAAAAGGAAACTCGAATCCTCCCCTATCCCTAACCAACCCCCCTCAATTGTTGACTCGTAGTGTTGGTATAGTACATTTGTTACTGTTTATGAAAAAATGTTGAAATACTACTAACTGTAGTATATAGTTTGCAATAGGTATGTATTTCTTCCCTATATGCCCCTCTATTATTAACTTCTAATTGTATTGTCATACATTTGTTCTGGTTCATGGAAGCGATTTCTAGTATTTGTGCAGTTGATCATGGACATTGCCCACCATAGGATTCAGTTTTATACATTCCCATCTTTTGACCTCCAATTTTCCTTCTGGTGACATATATGACTCTGAGCTTCCCCTTTCCACCTCATTCACACACCATTCAGCACTGTTAGTTATTCTCACATCTTGCTACCGACACCTCTGTTCATTTCCAAACATTTAAGTTCATCCTAGTTGAACATTCTGCTCATACTAAGCAACCACTCCCCATTCTTAAGCCTCGTCCTATATCTTGGTACCTTATATTTCATGTTTATGAGTTTACATATTATAATTAGTTCCTATCAGTGAGACCCTGCAATATTTGTCCTTATGTGTCTGGCTTATTTCACTCAGTATATTGCCCTCGAGGTTTTCTCATCAACCCATTTTTTTTTTTTAATATGGTTTTGTTCACTCACCATACATTCCATCCTAAGTAAATAATTGATGGTTCTCTGTATGGTCATATATTTATGTGTTCACCACCTTCACCACTATCTATCTAAGGGCATCTACATCTCTTCCACAAGGCAGGAGGGAGAGTCAATGAAGGTAGAGAGGCGAAAGAAAGAGGAAAAAAAAATGACAGGTAGAAGCAGCAAAAAAAAAAAAATAACCTTAAATCAAAGTAGAGTAAAGAATCAGACAATACCACCAATGTCAAGTGTCTAACATGCCTCCCCTATCCCCCCCTCTTATCTGCATTCACCTTGGTATATCACCTTTGTTACATTAAAGGAAGCATAATACAATGATTCTATTAGTTACAGTCTCTAGTTTATGTTGATTGCATCCCTCCCCCAATGCCTCCCCATTTTTAACACCTTGCAAGGTTGACGTTTGTTTGTTCTCCCTCGTAGAAGAACATATTTGTACATTTTATCACAATTGTTGAATTCTCTAGATTTCACCAAGTTACACAGTCCCAGTGTTTATCTTTCCTCCTTTCTTGTGGTGTCTCACATGCTCCCCACCTTCCTCTCTCAACTGTATTCATAGTTACCTTTGTTCAGTGTACTTACATTGTTGTGCTACCATCTCCCAAAATTGTGTTCCAAACCACGCACTCCTGTCTTCTATCACTCTGTAGTGCTCCCTTTAGTATTTCCTGTAGGGTGGGTGTCTTGTTCACAAAGTCCCTCATTGCCTGTTTGTCAGAAAATATTTTGAGCTCTCCCTCATATATGAAGGACAGCTTTGCTGGATACAGGATTCTTGGTTGGTGGTTTTTCTCTTTCAGCATCTTAAATATATCACACCACTTCCTTCTTGCCTCCATGGTTTCTGCTGAGAGATCCGCACATAGTCTTATTAAGCTGCCTTTGTATGTAATGGATCACTTTTCTCTTGCTGCTTTCAGGATTCTCTCTTTGTCTTTGACATTTGATAATCTGATTATTAAGTGTCTTGCAGTAGGCCTATTCAGATCTCTTATGTTTGGAGTATGCTGCACTTCTTGGATCTGTAATTTTATGTCTTTCATAACAGATGGGAAATTTTCATTAATTATTTCCTCTATTATTGCTTCTGCCCCTTTTCCCTTCTCTTCTCCTTCTGGGACACCAATGATATGTACATTATTGTACTTTGTTTCATCCTTGAGTTCCCGGAGACGTTGCTCATATTTTTTCATTCTTTTCTCCATCTGCTCCTTTGCATGTAGGCTTTCAGGTGTTTTGTTCTCCAGTTCCTGAGTGTTTTCTTCTGCCTCTTGAGATCTGCTATTGTATGTTTCCATTGTGTCTTTCATCTCTTGTGTTGTGCCTTTCATTTCCATAGATTCTACTAGTAGGTTTTTTGAACTTTTGATTTCTGCCTTATATATGCCCAGTGTTTCCTTTACAACCTCTATCTCTTTTGCAATATCTTCTCTAAACTTTTTGAATTGATTTAGCATTAGTTGTTTAAATTCCTGTATCTCAGTTGAAGTGGGCGTTTGTTCCTTTGACTGGGCCATAACTTTGTTTTTCTTAGTGTAGGTTGTAATTTTCTGTTGTCTAGGCATGGTTTCCTTGGTTATCCAAATCAGGTTTTCCCAGACCAGAACAGGCAGGTACCAGAGGGAAGAAATATTCAGTATCTGGTTTCCCTGAGGGTGTGTCTTAGAAAATTGCTCCACCCTATGATGCCTCAGGTCACTGTACTTTTCTGCCCAGCAGGTGATGCCTGTTAGCCTATAATTCTTGACTGGTGTGAGGAGGTGTGGCCGTGTTCCCCCAGGCTCTGGGGTCTGGTTCTGAATGGAAAAGGCCCTACTGCTTTCCTGTTAAAGAAGATAAACCCCCTAGGGGGAGGTCATTAGCATTTCAACAGGCTCTCTCTCTCTGCTTGTGTTGTCTCCACCCTTCTCTGAGTCACAGCCCTGGAAACTGAAAATGACTGGGGCTTTCTCCACTGAGCCAAAAAAGAAACTGATAGTCCCCTTCAGACCTAGTCCAAGGAGCCCCTCCGGCTCTCCAAGGTCAGTCGTCACCCAAAGCCTCTGTCTGTTTTTTGGGGATTCGTACCTGTAGTGAGCAGTTCACACTCGCTACTTAAAACCCCAGTTGGATCTCAGCTGAGCTATATTTGCTTGCTGGGAGAGAGCTTCTCTCTGGCACCACGTGGCTCTGCAGCTCGGGCTATGGGGGAGGGGGTCTCACAACTTGGATCCACGGGTTTTATTTACAGATTTTATGCTTTGATCTTGGGCATTCCTCCCAATTCAGGTTGGTGTATGATGAGTGGACGGTCTCATTTTTCCCCCCGCAGTTATTCTGGATTATTTACTAGTTGTTTCTGGTTTTTTGTAGTTGTTCCAGAGGACTACTTAGCTTCTAGTCCTCTCTATGCCGCCATCTTGCCCAAGCCACTTTTAATGTTTTAAGCCAATAAAATGTTGGAATTTGTCTGCTATTCTAATCAATTAATGCACAAGGACATTTCAATGGAGCCTGGAAACAAGGCATTAACTTCCAATTTGACAAAGAATCACATCACTATCCCTATCAAAATTCCAGCCTTTTTTTGCAGAAATTGGAAACCTGATCCTTAAATTCATATGGAACTACAAGGGGACCTGAATAGCCAAAACAATTTTGAAAAACAAAAGGGGGGAAACAAAATTAGAGGGCTCAAACTTCCTGATGCCAAAATATACTATAAAGTTACAGTAATCAAAACTGGCCTAAGGATAGACATAGACAAACAGAATAGAACTGAAAGCCCAGAAATAGATACACATCCATAACCATTTGATCTTCAACAAGGATACCATGTACATGCAACTGGGAAAGAATAGTCTGTTCCACAAATGGTGTTGGGAAAACTGTATATCCACATGCAAAAGAATGAAGTTGGACCCGACTTCACACAAAAATTAGCTCAAAATGGATCAAGGACCTAAATATAAGACCTAAAACCATAAAATTTTCAGAAGATAAAATAGGGGAAAATCTTCATGACCTGGGATCCAGCAATGGATTCTCTGATATGACACCAAAAGCACAAGCAACAAAAGAAACAAGAGATAAATATGACCACATCAAAATTAAAAAACTTCTATGCTTCAAAGGACATCATCAAGAAAGTAAAAAAACAGCCTAGAGAATAGGAGAAAATAGCAGCAAACCATATACCCAATAATGGTATATTATTCAATGGTATATATATCAAGAATATATAATGAACTTTTACAATGTAACAGCACAAAGACAAAAAAACCCAATTTAAAAATGGGCAAAGACTTGAACAGACATTTCTCCAAAGAAGATACACAAATAGCTAATAATACGCACATGAAAAGATGCTCAATATCATTAGCCATAAGGGAAATGCAAATCAAAATCACAGCGAGATACCATCTCATATCCACAAGGATGGCTATTAAAAAAAAAAACAAAAAAACAAAACAGAAAATAAGTGCTGGAAAGGATGTAAAGAAATTGGAACTCTAGTGTGTTTTCAGTGGTTATGTAAAATGGTGAAGCCACTATGGAAAGCAAGATGGCAGTTCCTCAAAAACTTAAATATAGAGTTATCATATGACTCAGCAATTCTACTTCTAGGAATACGTTCAAAGAAAGTGAAAACAGCATCTCAAACAGATATGTGTACACCAATGCTCATATCAGCATTATTTACAATAGCCAAAAGGAAGAAATAACCCAGTGTCCAGCAACAAACGAGTGGAAAATAAAATGTGGTACATATACACAATGGAATATTATTCAGTCATAAGAAGGAATGAAGTTCTGAGACATGCTACAACATGGTGAACCTTGAAAACATTATGCTCAGTGAAATAAGCAAAGCACATGAGGACAAATATTGTATGATGTCACTAATATGAGATATCTAGAATTAACAATTTTGCAGAGAAAGAAAGTAGATTAGAAGTTACCAGGGGAGACAGGGATGGAAGAAAGAAATCATTTTCACTTGGTGGGCATGGCAAGTTTATAAATCAAAATTAATAAATTTTTAAAAAAAGAATCACTAAATAACATGCAAAAAGTATTCTCTTTTCATCATTTCAGTTTTTAAGTCTTCTGGGGGTTACCTCCATAAATCTACAGTATAAATCACAATTTATTGATTTGTTAATTTAGGCAATACCTATTGACTTCCTGCTATGAAAGATGAGGACTTTGATCAATTTCCCATTTCCCTCTGTCTTCTGATGTTTAAAAAGTGTATTTTTATTGCTCACATTTTTAATGTTAAGTTCTATCTTTCTAGTCAGTATCCTGACATCTCTTTCTGTAAATAATGCCACCCTTTCTTTCCACTTTATTTTTTCCTTCCACCTCCCACCCACTGGCAATTTCAATTTTACTTTTTATATTGTCAGTATCAACATTTATTTTATGCTCTGCAACCACAATCATGTCCTATATACTTTGTCCACAGGTTGACTTGAAACATTAAAAACTAATAAATAGCCATTACTTTATTATGACTGTATAAATAATGTGCACCTCTGAGCCAAGGAAAGTGCTGTGATTACATTTTTTTTGTCTTCATGAATCCAATATCATGACATCTGGGTCATTCAAAAGAGAACTTTCCTAGCATGAAGGCCGAACAATTTTTCCCCCTAACATCCCATCAATTGTTTCAAAACATGCCGTATTTTGGTATATTTAATATTCTGGCCATGACTATCTTTAATACCTTTAATTTTAATCTACTGGAGTTTAGTGACTTTTTAAAAATCATATTAAAAAAAAGAAATTTTGTCTTCATCATATACTTAAAGTTTTCTTTCCTCTCAATCAAATTAAATGGAGGAATGCATCACCCTTTTCCCCACAGACCTCTTTTTGGGGACGTTCCATCCTGTTTCTCCAGTGTGGGCTGGTTGCCCCTAAACCTGCTCCTCATGTCAGAGATGGAGTCCCCTTTGATGATTTCTTTTTACACTGCCTCCTGGGTCCCTTCACCACTCCTTTTGTTTCCTTCCTGTTTTTTTTTTTCTGGAGTACATCCTCAAAAACTTTCGTAAGAAGTATATATGTAATATGTAAACCTTCTGAGTCCTTGCATACCTTAAAATGCTTTGATTCTGTCCTTGCACTTGATAGTTGGGCACAGAATTCTAAGCCCATAATTTTCTTTGACACTGTGAAGGCAACACTCCGTTGTGGTCCAGCTCATTCAGGCGCATGTGAATCACCTGGGGGTCTTGTTCAAATGCAGATTCTGACTGGTGGGTTTAGGGTGGAGCCTGAGATTCTGCGTTTCCAAGAACCCCCAGGTGATGACCCTGTCTTCACTAGTGAGTATCTACCCTTCAGCGCACTGATGAGAAATCTGTTACCAGCCTGATGCACGTCCCTGTGTAGTTTCCACTGTCTGGTAGATTTTAACATATTTTTCTTGTTCTTAGTGTTCTGAAACTTCAGGGGGATAGGTGTGGGTGCTCACTTTTTTGTCAATCACTGTCCTCTGCACTTGGTAGGCCATTTCAGTCTGAAGATTTATGTCTTTCTTCAGCTTTGGGGAAAGTTTTATTACTTCTTTGATTACTTCCCTCACCCCCTCGGCATTTTCTCTAGTTTTACTTTCTGAGACTCCTGCTGGTTGGAGCTTCTGGATTGGCTGTCTACTTCTCTTACCTTTTCCCTGCTGTCTCCATCTCTTTCTCTTTTTGCTCTATGTCCTGTTAGATTTCCTTGCCTTGTTTCCCCCAAGCCCTTCTATTGCAGTTTTGGTGATCCTATCTTTGATCTCTAAGACCTCTTTCGCTTCCTATTACCTGTTTTCATATCATCTTCTTTTATGGATATTATGAATTCTTCCATCTCTCTGAACATGCTAATGGGAGTTTTTGTTTATTTGTTTTAAATTTCCTAAATTCCCTTTGCTTCCTCCAGGGTTAATTTTTCTGTTCATCTTGGTCTTTCTCTTTGATGTTGCTAGCTTTTCCCACATACTTAGTGATTCTTGTCTGTTTTTACTTAAGAGGGAAGGATTAAGTAGATACTGTGAGTTTTCCTTGATGTTGTATAAGTAGGATTGTTTCCTTTAATTTATTCTTTTTAATAATGTCAAAATATACCGCTGCTTATATAAGCACTAACTTATTGATGATTACTCGGTTATTTATACATTTTTCCTATACAAACAGTATTGCAATCACCATCCCTATAGATATATATCCTTGTGAGCTGGTACAATTATATCTACAGAATAAATCCCTAAAAGTGAAATTGCTGGTTGTAAGTAATACACATTACAAAACAACTTTTTATATAGAAAATTTCAAACATGTTGAAAACTAGGAAGAAAATATAATTATGTTCTTAATTTGACTGAGAGGATACAAAGATTGGAAGACATGACGAAGGCCAGTCTCGACCCACCCATACCCCTACCCACTTGCCTTCCTTTTGGATTATGTTGAAGCAAATGCCAGACATCAAATCAACTCAGCCAAAGTAATACACATTTCAATTTTGACAGATATTGCCAGTTGACTTTCCAAACATCTTAGTAATTTCCTTCCAAGTTCAAAGAATTTCTATTTTTTCACAAGCAACCATGGACATATTTTTCTTTTCTCCTCCCACCACCACTTGGAGGAGAGGGACAGGAAATAAAACATTCAATATTTCCTTTGATGAATTCCGAACCTACTAAGAAACAAAGTAGTCACACAAATGGAAACTAAAAATTATCATCTGAAAACCTGGATTGGATGATGTGCCTTTAGATCTGCAGTCAAATTGATTTACTACTACTTCAAGTCTGTGTTAGTTGCATGGATCACCTGATCATTGGGATATCAGCCAACCACAGGCCTCCCTTATTGGGGAGCCTACTGGATCACTAGGAGCACATCAGAATACAGTCTCACTACAGGCAGGAGGAGCTAGAAAAGAGGCCTCGGTTGGCACCAATCCAACACACATGGCTTCCTTTTCCAAATCCACCAAACGATCCTCCTCTTCTGGAGAAGAGGAAATCAGGAGGAGGGATAGGGGCCAAGAGTGTTACCCACAATGAATCATGAGACAAGGAAATGGAGTGCCCCCAAAAAGATATTATCAATATATTTAAATTTTGTCCATTTGACAGGTGGTATTTTAATTTGAATTTCCCTGATGACAGAGTGGTGTCCTTTTCATGGGCTGATGGATCATTACATTTTCTTTTCTAGGAACTGCCTGTTTTTCTATTGCATTCTTTTTTCTTATCTATTTGTAGGAGGATTTTTAAAATTTGAGAGATATTAACTCTGTCTATTACACTGCTGCAGATATTTTATCCCGATCTATCAATTGTGTTTTGACTGACTATTTAGTTTCTGTTTCCACAAAGAAATTTAAAAATTTTATTTAGTACTGCCTCTCAGCAAAGATGACTGCTTTATTGTGATGAAACACAACAGACTCTTTGGAACTCCAGGTTAATTGAAAGAAGGGTAAAAACCCATTATAAAAGGCTGAGCTAGGGCCTTTTCATTAATGCAGCAAAAAGATATGCTATAATAGTTTTACCTTTTTTCCTTGAAGTTGTCGACAAGGATAATATCGTTAAAATCTACTAGTATTTCCCCAGTTGTCCATATGTCATCTGGCCACATATATGGGCAGAAAATTATAAAATCAATTTAACAGCTCAGGAAGCAAATGAGATCACTTCAAAATGATTTTAATCTACTACACTAAGTGTGCATGAAGTGCCTACACACATTTCTCCCAATTTGAAATTCCAATTAGAGTTTGAGATCTTTAAAACACCTTGGTGATACACCCTGGTGCTGATGTAACCATCTGTGCTGATTTTCCCTTCTTCATCTATAGGTGAAAGGATGTGCTCTTATCCCAAACCATGGAATTTAAGGATAAAAAAGGAGCTTAATGCTTTTGTGGTCTAACCTTGCTTAACAGATGGGGAGAAGGAAAGCTAAAATGGCTGTTCCACCTCTCTCTAGGAGCTGCCCCTAACTTCCTTGCCACTGCCTGGTCTGGGTCAGAGGTCTGTGTTGCTCATCTCTGTAGCCCTGGCACCTAGCATACAGTAGGGCCTCAAAGAAGTTTGCTGAAGGATGATTTGTTCAAGGTCACACAACCGGTAAATGTCAAAGCTGCAGTGACTCCTGGTCCCGGACTCTCTCCCTTGTGGAAAACTGCCACACATTCTTGAGAGAGAGCAACGACCAAGCACCCAGGCTCTGGAGAAGGAAAGAGCCGAGTCAGAATTCCAGCTCTGCCACTTATGAGACGTGCTCCCATGAGTAGGATTATTAACCCTTGTGAGCTGGTCTGTCAGTTTCTCCTTTCTCTTCTTCTGTCTTAAACCCATTCCAGGCTGGTTCTCATCCCTACCACTCCAATGAATGAGCTCTTGTTCAGGTCACCAATGAGCCCATATTGCAAAATTGGGCAGTCAGTTCTTAGACCTCATTTTTTTTTTTTTTTAATTCAGTTTTATTGAAATACATTCACACACCATACATTCATCCATGGTATACAATCAACTGTCCACAGTATGATCATATAGTTATGCATTCATCACCACAATCTATCTCTGAACGTTTTCCTTACATCAGAAAGAATCAGAACAAGAATGAAAAATAAAAGTGAAAAAAGAACACCCAAACCATCCCCCCATCCCACCCCATTTGTCCTTTAGTTTTTATCCCATTTTTCTACTCATCCATACACTAGATAAAGGGGGTCTGATCCACAAGGTCTTCACAATCACACTGTCACCCCTTGTAATCTTAGACCTCATTTTACTTGACCAGTGGGCAGCACTGGATATAGCCAATCCTACCCTTGAAGCACTCTCTCTCCTGGCTCCCAGGAAACCACTTTCTCCCGATTCTCCTCCCTGGCTGTTCCTTCCAAGCCTCATTTACTGGGTCTTCTTTATCTCCCAGGCCTTTCAACATTGGAGAGCCGGGTTCAGTTCTTGGATTTTTCTCTTCACTGTCTACACTATACCAGGTGATCTCATCCAGGCTCTTGGCTTATATACAATCTAGACAATGACAGTTCTCAAATTTATGTTTCCAGTTCGGACAGCTCCTCTGAACTCCTCTAGACACTATCCACCTCCCTGACACTTCTCCATGGATATCTGACTGATACCTCAAAACTCTCATAGGTAAAACAAACTTCTGATTTCTTCTTCTAAACACATTCCTTCACAGTCTTCTTCATCACCCTTCTAGTTGCTTAGACAAAACCCTGGCATCATCCTTCGATCCTTTCTTTCACATCCTATATCAATTATGTTAGCAAATCTTTTCATTTCTATCTTCAAAATGGACCCAGAATTCAACTTCATTTTACTCTCTCCATGGCAATCACCACCAACTCCTACCAGGACCATCTCAACAGTTTCTTAATTGGTCTCCAGGCTTTCAAGATTCTGACAAAATTTAAATTCGATCACGTATCTCCTCCAGAGATTTCCCACCTCACTTTAACTAAAACCCGAATCCTTACAATGACCTACAAGGCTTTCTGGAATATGGTCCACACTGCCCCTCTGACTTCCATTCCTCTGCTCTTCCCTGGTGATCATCTGCAACAGTCACACTGGCTGTTTTAGTTTCCTCATTGCTACAGCAAAATACCACACAATGGGTTGGCGAAAACAATGGGAATTCATTGGCTTATGGCTTTGAGGCTAGGAGAAGTCCAAAATCAAGGTGTCATCAAGGTGATACTTTCTCCCAGAAGACTGTGGCTGCCAACAATCCTTGGTCCTTGACTTTTCTGTCAAATGGCAGTGCACATGGTGGCCTCTCCTGGCTTCTCCCTTCTCTTCGGATTTGGATTCTGTTGCTGTTCAGCTTCTGTCTGCTCCCTCTGGCTTTCTCTCTTCTCTTCCTACCCTAAAATGCCTTCAGTAACTGGATTAAGACCCATGCTGATGCAGTTGGGCCAAGCCCTAACTGAAGTAACCTCATCAAAAAGTCCTATTTACAATGGGTTCACACCACAGAAATGGATTAAGAGTAAGAACATGTTTTTTCTGGGTACACAGCTCTAAGCCACCACACTGGCTTCCTTGCTGTTCTCTGAACACGCCAATACGCTCCTTTGCACTCGCTATTCCTCTGCCCATGACAATCTTCCTCTAGACAGCCACATGGCTCACTCCTTCATTACTTCATGTCTCTGCTCAAATGTCACTTTGTTAGAAGAGAAGCTCTTCTTGACAACCCATCTCCCTCTCTCTTTACCTTATTCTTCATAGCATGAATTGCCCAATATGTATGTGTCTGTTTGTCATTTGCTTCCCTCCCCATCTCTAGAAAGTGAGTTTTCTAGGAGTAGAGGATTCATTTACTGCTGTGTGCCAGGTGTCTGGAACAGTGTGTAATACTTAACAAGTGCTCAGTAAATATCATTGAGTGAATAAATGAACAAGCCTCTAAGTAGGGACTAAATTAGATGAATATATATATATAAAGCATCTAACAGAGCATTTGGTAGACTGTGACTTCCTCACAAATGTTTATTTGTATCAGTAACAATAACCTGGGGAAAAAGGGAGAAAAGTTACGCAGCCCAGGTTCCCAACAGAAAGGGTAAATACACAATGGGAAATCAATCTATTTCGCCTTGAATTAAAAAGGAAGTTAACTTTTATTTTCTCTTTAGCTTCTATTCAGAGTATATTGCTGGGACAATTCCGGTCTATATATTGGGAGGAAAGGGGAGAGCAATTTTTATTTTTATAAAAAAAATTTTTATTTTTGCAAATGGTTTTTAAGTGTAACTATTTTATAGGTTTATCATTGTAAAAAAACCAGTTGATAAATATTTCAAAAATATATATAATTTTAATTATCTTTAGTGCTTCCTTTTATTCTCAAAAGGATCCAGGTCTGGATGATAAATTAAGTGGTCACTCAACTTAAGACAGATAATCACTCCTGAATTACAGAAAAATAGTATTTCATCCTAGTTCTTCTGCAATGGTCTGTTTTTTAATCAAATTAAAATGAGCTACAAATAGGAATTAATCTTCTAAGGACTACTGGGGAGGAGAGTGGGAAAGTGAGCCGCTTCTCATTTTCCTTGCAGGGGAAATCAGCACAAGGACATTAAAATGCTTCTGCAGGCCCCAGATAGCTAGTGGCAGACCTGGAGTGCAACTGAAATTTCTGCAAACTCCATTAAACTGCCACCCTCTCTAGACTAAAATCTTCTTTTGTTGTCCAATTAGTAGGGTTCCTTGATTTCTAAGAACAGCATCCGATGGATTTAAAACTGAGTCAGTCCTGGGAGGGGCTGTGGCTGCTAATGGGGGGGAAGCCCCGGACAGTTCTCCCCAGCCTGGGTTGCCGGCTGGCTCCCTGCCGTGCTGGGGTTTCCCCACCAGTCCTGGCCTCCACAGCCCACACCACCTTGGGTTTTGATTGCTACATTGGTTCTCCACTCACTGGGAGAGGAAAGGAGTCTGGAAACTATTAGAAAATGGAGACCTACAGGGTTGAGGAGGTACTTGATTTCTAGACTGACTCTGCAATTGTGCTTCAAGTAGGAGCACTGGTAACAACTCCAAGTTGTGCTAACACACATGCTCCAGGCTGGGAAGGTCACGTCAGCCAAAAGCACTTAGATGGCATTTCCTGTGTGCCAGGGACTGTTCTGCACACTTAACAAATACTACATAATCCTCATAATAACCCTATGAAGTAGTTATTATCCATCTTTAAAAAGGAGGACACCAAGGAACAGGAGGCAGAGTGACACTCTCAGGGTCACAAAGCAGGTGAGCTGGTAAGACTGGGATTGGAATTTGCACGGTCTGGTTTGTTATGAACTCTGAGGTCTTAATCACCAGGCTTTGTGTCTCTCCAAAGGCCAATAATGTCTGATTTTTCCCCAATAACCTAATGGGTTAACTGGATCTCTCTGCCATCATTTCTTCCATTCAAGGGAGTATTTAACAAACAGTAAAAGCACATAAATTTGGAAACAGATAATTTGACATAAATTGCAGGCCTCTTAAACTCTATTTCCTTCCTTATAAAATAGGGATAGATATGGTGTCCATGCTTGATGTAAGGATATAATTAAAAGATGTTTATAAAGTGCCTAGTCTTTGTACCAAGAAAGTGCTCAGTAATCCTAGCTACTACTACTATTTTGTTGCTATTTTTAGGCTGAAATGGAACTTTTCCATTGCAATACCTATGGAAGAGTTTGTAAAGTAGTGGAAACAATATTTTCAGTATTTAAGGTTTGTCTAAGGGATATTTTAAAAGCACTTTAAAACCATTGGCACATATGTCAACATTCCATGCAAATTATAAGTCATCTTTAAATATTCCTATGACATATTGTAAAGAACCTTTCCTTGTCAACCCTTTGTTGACCAAGTTCCTGTTGCAATTGAAAGTAATGCAGTCACTTAATTCAAATGTTCTCTATCATCCAAATAGGATTTTTTTTCTACCAATTTATCACATATATGCGTGTAATATGTGGAAAGGTGTTTATAGACAAATCCATAATAATACAAGAAAAAAAGGGGGGAGTAATAAAATTCATGCATAGAGCTTCCTGTCCCATACCCCAGTGTGGGGACCCAGGGCCCGGGCTCCCTCTCCCTAGTAGGGAATTAGGCCCCACAGCATCTAACAAACTGCATGACCAGGACAGAAATTAAAGGTACAGACGGTATCGTAAACAAAGCATTGAAACTCCTCTCCCCTGGTCACTGTGGATTACAAACCTCCAGACCCCTTTGTCACGAGACTCTACCGAAACCCTGTTCTCATACCCCATGGAATGTCTTTGTCCTAAACCCTTACAAGCTGCCCTTGCACTCTCTGCCCTTGAGGAGCACTGACTTCCATTTTCCAGCCAGCCACCAACAGGAAGAATCCTCTTCTGTTCATAAGTCCTAATAAACCCACGTCTAACTCCCTGCCTGGTGTGTTCTTTGGTCTTAAGGCTGCGTCAACCCGAGCCCTTCAAGAGCCGGACTGAAGCACCCAGCCAACATAACCCACAGCGTCTCTCAGTCCATGCCTGACCATTCACACAAAGGGTCCTCAAGTTTTTTTTTTTGCATAAGGAGGACTCCCACAGGAACATAGCTTTACTATCAGTACTGGTAAATGAAAAAAAATATGATGACTAAAACATATCTATTAACACTTTCAAAGGAATTTAAATTTTATTAATTATTAAGAGTATCTAAATACATTTGGAAAACAGCCACACCCACATGTGCAGGGTATGTTATTTATTCAGTCCTTAGATAATGATTGTTAACTATGTGGATGATATCAACGATCCCTCAACAAATGAGTGTCCACTCTCCTACCCCACATTGCCACCTCAAGACTCTCTACTCACAGATTAGAAACACATGCTTTTCTCTTCAACCAGACCAGATGGTAAGTTTTGAGGTCTACGTGCAGTTTATCACAGCTCTTCTTTCCTAGTTGTTCCCCCACCATCCACAGGATCCCTGGGGTCCTTGTTAGCCATGTTTATTACACTGGGTTTTAGCCAACTGATTAGGGGTGAGCCCATACCCATGACAGGCCCTAGTTCTTTCTGCAGAAATTCAGAAATGAGACTAGGGCAGTTTGTTTCAGTGCAGGCTGGTTTCATGAATAAGGAACACAAACCACCTTGGGTGCTGTAATTTAGCCAGCTTGCACAAAATGCCTTGAAAGAAGATGTGCTAATTGGCATGGAGAGACTGGTACAGAGAAAGAAAGGGCAGATCTGGGAGAGTGAGACAATAAAAATAATAATAAGGCTGTTCCTCCCCTCTACGTGGGATCTGACTCCCAGGGGTGTAAATCTCCCTGGCAACATGGGATATGACTCCTCGGGAGGAACCTGGACCTGACATCGTCGGATTGACAACACTTTGACTGAAATGGGGATGCAAAATGAAGCGAAATAAAATTTCAGTGGCTGAGAGATTCCACATGGAGTCAAGAGGTCACTCTGGTGGGCACTCTTACACAATAATAGATAACCCTTTTTAGGTTTTAATGTATCAGAATAACTAGAAGTAAATACCTGAAACTAACAAACTGCAACCTAACAGCCTTGACTCTTGAAGACGTATGTATAACAATGCAACTTACAAGGGATGACAGTGTGATTGTGAAAACCTTGTGGATCATACTCCCTTTATCCAGTGTATGGATAGATGAGTAGAAAAATGTAGACAAAAAAACTAAAGGAAAAATAGGTCAATGGGGGGATGACGTGGGTGTTCTTCTTTTACTCTTTTTTTTCCTATTCTTATCTTCACTTTTTTGAAAATGTTCAAAAAAATAGATGGGGTAGAGGCAGAAGAACATTGGTGGCACAGAGAGGAGTGGAAGCTAGTCAGTCCCCCTGGAACAACTAATAAACAACCAGGAACACTAGTAAATAATCTGGAAAAGCTGAGGGGAGAAAAACATGACCATCCACTCATCATACACCAGCCTGAATTGGGAAGAATGCTCAAGATCGGAGCATAAAATCTATAAGTAAAAACTGTGGACCCAAGCTGAGAGCCCCCTCCCCCCACAGCCTGAACTGCAAAGCCTTGCAGTGCTAGAGAACAGCACTCCCTGACAGGCAAATATACTTCAGCCCAGCTCCAAATGGGGTTTCAATTAACAAACATGGACTGCTCAATACAAGCTATGAATCCCCAAAAAGCAGACAGAGGCTTTTGGTGACAACTGAACTTGGAGAGCCAGAGGACCTCTCTGGGAGGGACGGGTAGACCATAGGACCAGATGCTGTCTCTGGCCAATGGGAGAAACTGAAAGGGGCTGCAGAATGACCCTGAAGGGGGGCTTTCTGTCCCTTTTTCAGCTCGGTGGAGAAAGCTTCAGCCATTTTCAATTCCCAGTGCTCAGACCCAGACAAGGGTGGAGATAGCAGAGTCAGAGACTATTCAAATACTAATAACCTCTCCCTAGGGGGTGTATCTTCCCTAAGAGGAAAAAGCCAGTGCCAAGCTCTATTACCTGCCTTCCATTCAGAACCAGACCCCAGAGCCTGGGGGAAAACAGCCATGTGCCACATCTCCTTATACCAGTCTGGACCTACAGGCTGACAGGTGCCACCTGCTGGGCAGAAAAGCACAGCGACTTGAGGCCTCACAGGGTACACAAATCTTCTAAGACACATCCTCAGGAAGACCTGATACTATTGCCTCCTTCCAAGACCTGAACCTGTTCTGGTCTGGGAAACCCCAACTGGGGTGACCAAAGAAACCAGATGCCTAGACAACAGAAAACTACAAACAACACTAAGAAAAACGAAGTTATGGCCCAGTCAAAGGAACAAACTTACATTTCAACTGAGATACAGGAATTTAAACAACTAATGCTAAACCAATTCAGAAAGTTTAGGGAAGATATGGCAAAAGAGAGGAAGCATATAATGAAAACACTGGGTGTACATAAGGTAGAAATCAAAAGTTTGAAAAAACTACTGGCAGAATTTATGGAAATGAAAGGCATGACACAGGAGATGAAAGACACAATGGAGACATACAACAGCAGATCTTAAAAGGCAGAAGAAAACACTCAGGAATTGTAGAACAAGGCACCTGAAAGCCTATACACAAAAGAACAGATAGAGAAAAGAATGGAAAAATATGAGCAAGGTCTCCGGGAACTTAAGGACAAAACAAAATTCAGGAATGTATGTATCATGGGTGTCCCTGAAGGAGAAGAGAGGGGAAATGGAGCAGAAGCAATGACAGAGGAAATAATCAATGAAAATTTCCCATCTCTTATGAAAGACATAAAATTACGGATCCAAGAAGCACAGCGTACCCCAAAGAGAATAGATCTGAATTTGCCAAGACATGTAATCAGATTATCAAACATCAAAGATAAAAAGAGAATCCTGAAAGCAGCAAGAGAAAAGCAATCCATCACATACAAACGAAGCTTGATAGGACTATGTATGGGTTTCTCAATAGAAACCATGGCAACAAGAAGGAAGCAGGGTGATATATTTAAGATACTGAAAGAGGAAAAAAGCATCAACCAAGAATCCTATATCTGGCAAAACTGTCTTTCAAATATGAGGGAGAGCTTAAAATATTCTGACAAACAGACAATGACAGAGTTTGTGAACAAGATACCTACTATACAGGAAACATTAAAGGAGGCACTACAGACAGAAAGGAAAAGATAGGAGTGAGAGGCTTGAAACACAATTTTGGGAGATAGTAGCACAGCAATGTAAGTACACTGAACAAAGATGACTGTGAGTATGGTTGAAAGAGGAAGGTTAGGATCATGTGGAACACCAGAAGGAAAGAGGAAAGATAAAGACTAGGACTGTATAACTCAGTAAAACCCAGAGTGTTCAACAATTGTGATAAAAGGTACAAATATGTTTTTATATGAGGTAGAACAAATGAATGTCAACATTGCAAGATTTAAAAATGGGGTGGGATTGGGGGGAAAATACAATCAATGTAAACTAGAGACTATAGTTAACAGAAACACTGTATTATGCTTCCTTTAAGATAACATAGGCAATACACCAAAGCTAAATGCCTATGGGGTGGGGGGGGGACATAGGGGAATGTTATGGGACTCTTGGCACTGGTGATGTTGTCTGATTCTTTGTTTTACTTTAGTTTAATGCTATCTTTCCTTTTGTTGCTTCCTAGCTGTCATGTTTTGTTTTGTTTTGTTTTTCTCTCTTTTCTCTTTTTCTCTTGTCTCTCTACCTTCTTTGACTCTTCCTCCTCCTTGTGGAATAAATGGAGATGTCCTTATATAGATAGTGGCGATGGTGGTGAATACATAAATACGTGCCTATACAGGGAACCATCGATTGTTTACTTAGGATGGAATGCATGGTGTGTGAACAAAACCATCGTAAAAAAATGGGTTGATGAAGAAACCTTGAGGGCACTACACTGAGTGAAATAAGACAGACACATAAGGACAAATATTGCATGGTCTCAGTGAAATGAACTAATTATATAAACCCATAGACATGAAATATGTTACCAGGATATAGAATGAGGCTAAAGAATGGGGAGCAGTTGCTTATTATGAGCAGAATGTTCAACTAGGGTGAACTTAAACGTTTGGAAATGGACAGAGGTGATGGTAGCATGTTGTGAAAATAACTAACAGTACTGAAAGGTGTGTGAATATGCTGGAAAGGGTAAGCTCAGAGTCACGTATGTCACCAGAAGGAAAGTTGGAGTTTAAAAAATGGGAATGTATAAAACAGTGAATCTTGTGGTGGACAATGTCTATGATTAACTGTACAAATATTAGAAATCTCTCTCATGAACTAGAACAAATGTATGACACTATAACTAGAAGTTAGTAACAGGAACACACCACCCCATGTGGAACTAAGGACTCGCCACCTGCTTACAGGGAGCTTTAGCCTTTAGTAACATGTTAAAACTGTAGGCAACTCCTGGTCAAAGTTGTAACCAGAAAGTAATTTTTAAAGACCTCTGGACGAAACAGCAATTCCAAGTTGACTGTATACAAACCGGAAGGGTGGGAAAAGATGAGCTTCATTGGAGCTGGTGGTGGTCGCAGGTGTCAGAAATAGCAGAGCCCTGCAGACCTGGATCCTGCCTCCTCCACCCACTCCCCCACCCCATTCCCGAGTGGCTCTGCCACCACCACCAGCTCCTCCTGGGCTAGTGTTCAGCGAATCTCAGAAAGACCCAAGTTGGTGGCTAGCAGGCGTGGGCCTCCCCACAGTGACCCTTTCCAGCCAGATGTCCTCATGACCCACGCCATTTCCCTCTGCTCAAATTTTAACTTAAGAAGTAACACTGGAAGGTGGAAGAAGATGGCGGATTTGGTGAGACAGGGCAAAAAAAAGTCTTCATGAAAAATACTAGATAAAAGACAGAAAGTGCTCCAGAATACCAGTTCCAGAGACACACCAGCTGGTCAAGGTCTGCTAAATCCATAGGGACTGTGCAGTTGGTGAAACCAAGAGTCTGCGTTCTGAAATGAGTGAGTGAGCCTGCTGGGGAACTGGCAGCCACAACACGGTTGGGAGAAACCAGGGGTTGGCATTTGGAGACGGTTAGTTTAAGAACCCAAATGCAGCTGTAGATCTGGTAGCAAGAGCCACACAACGCAGTGCGGTGGGAATTCCTTCCTGCAAAATGTGCACATGCCTCAGTAGCTGGCGTGGATGATAGCCTTTTGCACAATCGTAGTTTATTGCCCCAGACTTAAGAAGGTGGAGGTCTGCAAGAAAGGTAAAATAACCATGCCCCATACAGCCATCTTTTCAGCGGGCTGGGAATGCCCCTGAGCGATGCAGCAGACCAGCGCTTCCCTTGCGGACTGCGCTCACCTCACCTGTGACATTGCGCTGTCTTCCCCCTGTAGAGGCCCTTGGAAGCGGGACTGCACAGAAGTCCCAGGGACCATACACCAACAACAGGGATTTGTGGGTCCATAGCAGACATAGACTGTGGGGAGACTAAACCGAAAGTTTGGACTCCTACAACAGCTATGAGTCTCTAGGAACACCTGGGAGATTTGATTATTAAAGCCACCCTCCCTTCCTAACTGTTCAGACATACCCCCCGCATTCGGGGTGGACAGCACCAACTACACACAGAAATTTGGTGTACCAATTGGACTCCCACAAAATTCAGACTTCCACCCACCACAAAGACAAAGTTGGGGAGAACTGGCTTGGGGGAATAGGTGGCTTGCAGATGCCACCTGCTGGTTAGTCAGAGAAAGTGTACTCCAACAAGCTGTAGCTCTGACAAATTAGAGATAATTGTTCAAAGAAGTCTACATATCCTAAAAAAACCCTATCAAGATAAGCAAATGCCAAAAGGCCAAAACCAACAGAAAAACTTAAAGCATATTAAGAAACCAGCAGACATGGATTACACAAACCTGAACACCGAAATCAAAAGATCAGTGGAGATACAGTACTTGGAGCAATTAATCAAGGAACTAATAACAAACAACCAGATCATGGCACATGATACAAAGGACAAGAAGAAGACCCTAGAAGAGCATAAAGAAGAATTTGCAAGAGTTAATAAAAAAAAATAGATGATCTTATGGAAATAAAAGAAACTTTCGATCGAATTAAAAAGACCCTGGCTCACAGTACTAGATTGGAGGGAGCAGAACAGTGAATCAGCAAGCTTGAAGAGGACAGAACAGAGGTGAAAGAACAAAAGAAAGAATGGGGAAAAAAATAAAAAAAATAGAAATGGATCTCAGGGATATGATGGACAATGTAAAATGCACAAATATAAGAATCATCGGTGTTCCAGAAGGGGAAGAGAAGGGTAAAGGTCTAGGAAAAATATTCAAAGAAACTGTTGGGGAAAATTTCCCAAACCTTCTAAATAACATAAATACACAAATCATAGATTCCCAACAAACTCCAAACAGAATAAATCCAAATAAACCCACTCTGAGACATATTCTGATCAGACTGTCAAATGCTGAAGAGAAGCAGCAAGTTCTGACAACAGCGAGAGAAAAGCATTTCACCACTTACAAGGGAAACAACATGAGACTAAGCAATGACTACTCAGTGGCCACCATAGAGGTGAGAAGGCAGTGGCATGACATGTTTAAAATTCTGAAAGAGAAAAATTGCCAACCAAGAATTCTTTATCCAACAAAGCTCTCCTTCAAATTTGAGAGAGAGCTTAAAATCTTCACAGACAAATAAATACTGAGAGAATTTGCTAACAAGAGATCTGCCCTACTTGAGATACTAAAGGGAGCCCTACCAACAGAGAAAGAAAGAAAGGAGAGAGAGGTATGGAGAAGGGCCCAAAAGTAAAGAGTTTTAGTACAGATACGTTAAAGGACATTAAGAGAGAGAGGGGGAAAATATATCTGACAAACATAAGCCAAAAGATAGGATGGCTGATTCAAGAAATGCCTTCACAGTAATAACAATCAATGTAAATGGATTAAACTTCCCAGTTAATAGATTTAGATTGGCAGAATGGATTAAAAAATATGAACCATCAATATACTGCATACAAGAGACTCATCTTAGACACAGGAACACAAAGAAATTGAAAGTGAAAGGATGGAAAAAATATTTCATGCAAGCTACAGCCAAAAGAAAGCAGGAGTAGTAATATTAATCTCAGATAAAATCGATTTTAAATATGAGGATGTTATGAGAGACCAAGAAGGCCACTACATACTAATAAAAGGGACAATTCAACAAGAAGAAATAACAATCATAAATGTTTATACACCCAATCAAGGTGCCCCAAAATATCTAAGACAAACACTGGCAAAACTAAAAGAAGCAATAGATGTTTCCACAATAATTGTGGGAAACTTCAATACATTACTCTCCCCTACAGATAGATCAACCAGACAGAAGACCAATAAGGAAACTGAAAACCTAAACAATCTGATAAATGAATTTGAATTAACAGACATATACAGGACAGTACATCCCAAATCACCAGGATACACATTCTTCTCTAGTGCTCACAGAACTTTCTCCAGAATAGATCATATGCTGGGCCATAAAGCAACCCTCAACAAATTTTAAAAAATTGAAATTATTCAAAGCACATTCTCTGATCACAATGGAATACAATTAGAAGTCAATAACCATCAGAGATTAGAAAATTCAAAAATACCTGGAGGCTAAACAACACACTCCTAAACAATCAGTGGTTTAAGGAATAAATAGCAAGACAAATTGCTAAATATATAGAGACAAATGAAAATGAGAACACAACGTATCAAAACCTATGGGATGCAGCAAAAGTGGTACTGAGGAGCAAATTTATAGCTTTACATGCATACAATAAAAAGGAAGAAAGAGCTAACATCAAAGGACTAATGGAGCAACTGAAGTAGCTAGAAAACAAAGACTAAACTATTCCTAAACCAAGTAGAAGAAAAGAAATAACAAGGATTAAAGCAGAAATAAATGACACAGAGAACAACAACAACAAAAAAAAAACAAGAGAGAAAAAATAACAAAAATTGGTTTTTCAAGATCAACAAGATGGACAAGCCCCTAGCTAGACTGACAAAATAAAAAAGAGAGAAGACCCAAATAAACAAATAACGAATGAGAGAGATGACATTACTGCAGCTCCTGAAGAAATTAAAAAAACTGTAAGAGGATACTATGAACAACTGTATGCCAACAGACTAGATAATGTAGAGGAAATGGACAATTTCCTGGAAACACATGAACAACCCAGACTAAGCAGAGAAGAAATAGAAGACCTCAACCAACCAACCACAAGCAAAGAGATCTAATCAGTTATCAAAAAGCTTCCCACAAATAAATGCCCAGGGCCAGATGGCTTCACAGGGGAATTCTACCAAACTTTCCAAAAAGAATTGACACCAATCTTACTTAAACTCTTTCAAAACACTGAGGAAAATGGAATACTACCGAACACATTTTATGAAGCTAACATCACTCTAATACCAAAACCAGGTAAAGATGCTATAAAAAAGGAAAACTACAGGCCAATCTCCCTAACGAATACAGATGCAAAAATTCGCAACAAAATACTTGCAAATCGAATCCAAAGACACATTAAAAAAATCATACACCATGACCAAGTGGGGCTCATTCCAGGCATGCAAGGATGGTTCAACATAAGAAAATCAATCAATGTAATACAACACATTAACAAATCAAAAGGGAAAAATCAAATGATCATCTCAATAGATGCTGAAAAAGCACTCGACAAAATCCAACATCCCTTCTTGATAAAAACACTTCAAAAAGTAGGAATTGAAGGAAAATTCCTCAAAATGATGAAGAGCATATATGAAAAACCCACAACCAGCATAGTACTCAATGGCAAAAGACTGAAAGCCTTCCCTCTAAGATCAGGAATGAGACAAGGATGCCCGCTGTCACCACTGTTATTCAACATTGTGCTAGAAGTGCTAGCCGGGGCAATCCGGCAAGTCAAAGAAATTAAAGGCATCCAAATTGGAAAAGAAGAAGTAAAACTGTCATTATTCGCAGATGATATGATCTTATATCTGGAAAACCCTGAGAAATTGATGACACAGTTACTAGAGCTAATAAACAAATTTAGCAAAGTAGTGGGATACAAGATTAATGCACATAAGTCAGTAAAATTTGTTTACACTAGAAATGACCAAAGTGAAGAGACACTCAAGAAAAAGATACCATTTCCAATAGCAACTAAAAAAGTCAAGTAACTAAGAATAAACTTAACCAAGGACGTAAAAGACCTATATAAAGAAAACTACATAACTCTACTAAAAGAAACAGAAAGGGACCTAAAAAGATGGAAAAATATTCCATGTTCATGCATAGGAAGGCTAAATGTCATTAACATGTCAATTCTACCCAAACTCACCTGTAGGTTCAATGCAATCCCAATCAAAATTCCAACAACCTGCTCTGCAGACTTGGAAAAGCTAGTAATCAAATTTATTTGGAAAGGGAAGATGCCTCAAATTGCTAAAGACATTCTAAAAAAGAAAACGAAATAAGAGGACTTACACTCCCTGACTTTGAAGCTTATTATAAAGCCACAGTTGTCAAAACAGCATGGTACTGGCACAAAGACAGACATATTGACCACTGGAATCAAATTGAGAATTCGGAGATAAATCCCCAGATCTATGGTCGACCGATCTTTGATAAGGCCCCCAAAACCACTGAATTGGGACATAACAGTCTTTTCAACAAATGGTGCTTGGAGAACTGGATATCCATATCCAAAAGAATAAAAGAGGATCCCTACCTCACACCCTACACAAAAATTAATTCAAAATGGATTAAAGACCTCAACATAAGAGACAGTATCATAAAACTCCTAGAAGATTATGTACAGAAACATCTTCAGGACCTTGTATTAGGAGGTCACTTCCTAGGCCTTACATCCAAAGCACAAGCAACAAAAACAACAACAAAAAATAGGTAAATTGGAACTCCTCAAACTTAAAAGCTTCTGTATCTCAAAGGAATTTGCCAAAACGGTGAAGAGGCAACCAACTTAATGGGCAAAAATATTTGGAAACCATGTATCTGACAAAAGACTGATATCTTGCATATATAAAGAAATCGTACAACTCAATGACAATAGTACAGACAGCCCAATTATAAAATGGGCAAAAGATATGAAAAGACAGTTCTCTGAAGAGGAAACACAAATGACCAAGAAACACATGAAAAAATGCTCAGCTTCACTAGCTATTAGGGAGATGCAAAGTAAGACCACAAAGAGATACCATCTCACACCAATTAGAATGGCTTCCATTAAACAAACAGGAAACTACAAATGCTGGAGAGGATATGGAGAAACTGGAACCCTTATTCATTGTTGGTGGGACTGTATAATGGTACAGCCACCCTGGAAGACAGTCTGGTGATTTCTTAGAAAACTAGATATAGAGCTACCCTTCGATCCAGCAATTGCACTTCTTGGTATATAACCAGAAGATCTGAGAGCAGTGATACAAAAATCTGCATGCCAATGTTCATAGTAGCAATATTCACAATTGCCAAGAGATGGAAACAACCCAAATGTCCTTCAACAGATGAGTGGATAAATAAAATGTGGTATATTCACACGATGGAATACTATGTGGCTGTAAGAAGGAACGATGTTGTGAAACATATAACAACATGGATGAACCTTGAAGACATAATGCTGAGCGAAATAAGCCAGGCACAAAAAGAGAAATATTATATGCTACCACTAATGTGAACACTGTGAAAAGTGTAAAATAAATGGTTTATAATAATAGAGGGGCATATAGGAAAAAAAATATATACCCATGCAAACTATATACTACAGTAAGTAGTATTTCAAAATTCTTTCATTAACAGTAACAAATGTACTATACCAATACTATGAATCAATAATGAGGGGGGCTGGTTAGGGATATAGGAGGATTTGTGTTTCCTTTTTTGTGTCTTTATTTCCTTTCTGGAGTAATGAAAATGTTCTAAAAATTGAAAAAAAAATTAATTGTGGTGATGGATACATGGCTGTATGATGATACCGTGCTGTACAATTTGGATCTTTGGATAATTGTATGGCATGTGAACAATCTCAACAAAAACAAAAAAGATCGTTGAAAAAATTTTGTGCCAAACACTTCTATAAATTCTACTGAGCCTTGTATCATAACTTGGTGTCATTTATGCCTTCAAATACACATGAAATAAAAATTAAAAGGGAAAATAAAATATCAAATTGATACAGTAAATTTTTTACAAAAAGAAGAATGCTTAAGACTTATATTCTCAACTACTTAATCTCAAACTAATGCAAAGACTTCCTACCATTTTGATGATGAGTTAAAGAACAAAGCAGATTTCTAGCACATGAAGAAAATACATGGTAAATTATTTAAGAAAAAAAAGGAAGTGATATATTAAGAGTTATATTTGCCACTTAAAGATTGCCAGTAACTCATATAAATTAAATTATAAGACGAAAAAAAAAAATAGATGGGGGTGATGAATGAACAACTATATTATGGAACTGTGAACAACTGATTGTACAGTTTGGATGACTGTATGGTATATGAATGTATCTCAATAAAATTGAATGTAAAAAATTAATTCCTCATATATATTTAAAATTATTCTTCCTTGACCTGATATTAGCAGAAACATGCTTATCAAATTTGTTGGAAAAAAAAAAAAAATAAGGCTGTTTGTGTTCTTGTTAGTTTTCAGTCCCTTCAATGTCCAGGCTGTATCTCTGGCCCTTGGAATCCAAAACACACTTACATATTCTTTAAATACACATTTTCCCTACTCCCCCATCCCTCAAGCTGGCTTTAGCTGGTTTCTATTACTTGCAACTAATAATCCTACCCAAGACAAACTAGGACGTAGGATCATGTGGGGCAGGGAGACATCTGCTAACTCAAATACGCTGCTTGCAAATAAATAACCATAAAGTGTCACATCTTGTTGTTCTTAATACTCAAGGTGTTTCGCCTGTCTTTCCTTCTGGATGGCAGACACCAAGCCTCCACTATAATTTGTAACCTTTCAAATGTGTAACCTTTAAAATGCTCCCTCTAAAGGAAGTGCTCTGTAAATCTGCATTCACGATGCTGATTTTCAAGTGTTCTGGGTCTTTCATTTGGCTCAGATGTGAAATCATTTTAGATGCTGAAAGAAAGAGGATTTGAAAACAGGTTATTTAATCCACTTAATTTATCAATGAACGGCCTTTAGCATGGGAGCTTTTAAATGTAATGGAAGCTCTAGGCCATAGTTACCTCTTCAAAGAAAAGGAGAGCATTTTGAAGAGTTATCTTTGCTCTGGCTAGTAGGAACACATGCTTCAGTATAAATTTCTTAGAGGATAATAATCTTTGAAATTATACAAGATAAAATAAAAGCTCACAATTTCAATTTGAGAATTCCAGTTTAGATGGAGAAAGCAACCTGAAAATGAGGGTGTCCTCTCTACTTGGGGGTGCCCTTTATATTTTTTGGCCTAGATTCCATTTCATCATCAAAAAAAAGCAGCATTTCACCTTTCTGGTTAACCCATGAGACTTGGAAAACCGGAAAGCTTCTCAACTAGACATTTCATTCCAGTAAGAAGAGTGAGTTAAACTTATTCAGACATCCATCTCCTCTAGCACTGTAAAACGACTGCCAGAAACAGGTTTTGGGGTTGCCGGTCCAGGCCACACAGCGGTTTCTGCAGGATGGTTCCCATCCAGAGACCCTGCTGAGGGACAGGCCAGGGCTGTCGTGTAACGAGAGGAACCCAGGAGGCTGAGAGAGCTAGAGAACCCCGTTCCAGGGCCTGGCCATCCTCAATTCCCAGAGGTTGCGATGCATGTGACAAACACCTCTTTAATTAGAACTGGCTTGAGTTCCTGGGGAAAAGAAGCCTTGAGAATAATTTTACTGTTTTTTTTTTCCATGTTAAATACAGATTGTAGGTTAAAAATAAAAAACACACAAATTTTGTACTTTCTCCACATTGTAAATCTGTGGTTCTTTTAAAATATAACATTAAGAATTAAATCTTAAAGTGAAGTAAGAGAAAATAAATGATATAAATAACAATGTGGGGTCTTTAAGGCCACTGACCCTCTCTAGAGGTGCCTCAGTTTCCTTAATTGCAATGGAGGGCAATGTCAATGACTGACCCACCCACTTCACGGGGTTATTCTGATGACAAAATGAAATAATGCGTGTGAACAAGTTTTGGAAATTTAAAAGACTTAGACATATTTATGAATTTTGTTTGAAATCATTTGGTAGAGTTAAATTTATTATTAAGAAAGAGCTGTTTCTCATAGCTTTTTTCATAATGATAGAAGACACTTTTGAATCTTGTGGTGGTCTTTAAAGTGAAAATCAATTGTCAGAGCACAGATACCAGTTAGGAATTAAATTTGGCTGCTTAGGAACAAAGTATCCCTCCCTCCCTCCCTCCCACCACTGGTTTACTATAAAAGAAGTCCAGAGGTGGCAGTCTGTGGCTGGTATGGGGGCTCCCCAATATTGTCAGGAACTCGGCTCCTCCTACCACCTGGTCTGACATCCTGAGGGTTTGACTCAACCTCATCCTCTCAAGATGATGGCCTGAGTGCCTGCC
The DNA here is from genome assembly GCF_015220235.1 of Choloepus didactylus. NCBI lineage: Eukaryota > Metazoa > Chordata > Mammalia > Pilosa > Megalonychidae > Choloepus > Choloepus didactylus. The sequence goes on along the minus strand of NC_051316.1, from coordinate 46,795,879 downwards.
ATCATCTTTGTATTCCAGGCAGGTCGAAGGGCAGGGAACAGGGCAAGAAGGAGTGTGCATCCGCTGAACCAGCTCCTTTTAAAGAGCCTTCCTCAGTCCCCATCCAGTGACTGCCATTCATAGCTCCTCAGTCATAACTGGGTCACGATGACCACTTCCAGCTGCAAGGGAGATTTGGAACTACGGGGCTTTCATTTTTCCTTTCTTTCTTTCTCTTTTTTTTTTTTTTTTTTAATCTAAGCACCTTGCTACCACAAATAACACCTGGGTTCTATTAGTAGTTAAGAAGGGACGGGAAGAATGGATATGGAATAAGTCTATATCACACCAGTAACTGAAAATTCTCATTACTAGAATGCTAGTTCACCAATTTTATTCATTTTATTTTCTAAGATAGTTTAAAGCCAGACATCTTGGCAACACCCTAAAATAAATGAAACTCCATGGCCTTGGCCAGGATCATGACTGCAAAGCTTCCTCCATTCCCAGGCAAGTCCTTTCCTCAGACGGCCACCCCATGTCTGGTTTCAAATATAACTACCTTTTGAGGTTCCTACTGGGCAAAGAGCTGGGACCAGGAGGTGTGGTCGGCAGAATAATGGCTCTCAAGCAGTGCCAGTCCCAATCCTCAGAACCTGTGAAAATGTGACTTTACGTGGCAAAAGGGATTCTGCAGATGGACGAAGGAGGCAGATCTTGAGATGGGGACATTTTCCTGGTTTATCTGAGTGGGCACCATCTAATCACGTGAGTCCTGAAAAGTAGAGAACCTTTCCCAGTCAGCTCAGAGAGATGAGACCCAAGGGAAAGTAGGAGAAATCAGAAGCAGGAAAGGGACCCAGCCTGCTGTCGCTGGCTTTGAAGACAGCGAAAGGGAGCCTGAGCCAAGGAACGCGGGCAGCCTTTAGAAGCTGACCGCCAGCAAGAAAACGGACACCTCCGTCCTACAACTGCAAGGAGCTGAACTCTGCCAACAACCCAAATTAGCAAGGAAAGAAACCCTCCCCGAGCGCCTCCAGAAAGGAGCACAGCCCTTAGGACATCTTGATTTTAGCCTAGAAAAAACCGCGTCGGAATTCCCCAACCTAAAGAACCCTAAGATAATAAATTTGTATTGTTTTAAGCCATTAGGTTTGTGGTAATTTTGTTCAGCAGCAACAGGAAACTAATACAAGTGGATTGAACAAGGCGGCCTTGCAATGTTTCTCATGTTTTTAAACAAGTTAATAACAAACTATCTCCTTACCTACACAGCAACAGCTTCCGACTGTGGGAGGGTGGAGGCCATTAATGAGCAAAAAGCAGCGGTAGGGTGGTCCAGGAGCCTGTGCATCCGGGCGCCAGGAGACCCACGTCTTAATAATACCAGCATTTCACACATTGCTACTCTTAAGTCATCAACCTCGGGAGCCCACAGGTGGGGTCGGAGCCTGGCTGGCAGGTAAATGCAATGACTGCAGCTGTGGGTGGATGACTGGTGAAGTGCAGGCCAGGGCCAAAGACCTCCACCTGTGGGTTGAATTAAAACGCGCTGCCAGTCAAACAGGCCCTGGAGGCCCACATCCAGCCTCCGGATCACCGTCAGTTTCTGCTCAGGCCACCAGAGGGCGCAGCAAGCAAAGAGAAGATAAAACAGGAGGAAAGGGATATACATGGGAATGTGGATGAAATAAGAAGGTAGGAAATCAGAAAGAATTCAGAAAAGATGGGGGAGAAATGAAACCTTGGAAGAGGAAAGACAGGATTGCATGTTGTTGGAGGCTGCCTCTTACCACAGGTGGCCTCCTCCCCTGCCCTGGACCAGCCATGTCCAAGATGCTCTGATTAGAACACCTGTTAATTGGTTGCTCCTCCCCCCTCCTCCCCACAAAGCTCTTTGGTTCTTCTCTTTGAGGTAAACAAGGTCATTTGACTTCAATCTAATCTGGACTAGAGTAACTGGCATCTCCTTTGTTACTAAAGCCAGCTGCTGAGGCAGCAAGACAGCTGACGCTCTGAAACGCCCAGGGCCGTGGAAACCAAAGCCCTGAAGTCGACAGAGCTTGTCCTCATGATGGGCAAGGGGAAAGAGGGGAGACAGGAAAACCACAGGGACAAAATGCAGTGTCCACAGGGGCCAGGCAGCTCATGTAAATCAGTGACGCAAACAAGGTATAAGAAAAACCTTTCAGTAATAGTTACAGGACAGAATGTGGGCCAACACTAAACAAACCCAGCTGCAGGGCACTGCAGACTCTCAGTTCGCAATCTCATCTTTAAAGCAAAGTACAGAGAATCATGGTGGAAGCAGACTGTCACCACCCAGCTAGATGGTGGGTTTGGGCAAGAAGGGGCCGTGTCATTGTCATCATCATCCAAACACCCAGGGCAGTGCCTAGGACACTGTAGGTGCTTAGAACAGTGTCCCTCTTCAAGAATATAGTTCTGTAGTTTGTGCCAGCTCCGGTCTTTGCACGTTTTGTCCTTTTGCATTCCGCCACCCTCTCATCCAAATGTGTCTAAAACCCACAAATATTTCATTTCCTTCCAACTTGGTCCAATGAATCATCAACTTCACACCCTGTCAGGAATCATGATATGGCTTTTAAACTGTAATTCTTCGTTCTTTTACAGCCTCTTACAAATCCTAGTGGTCTTGGCCTCACTGGCCTGCAGATGACCTCTTGTGGTAAAAGAGGGTAACTACAGAGCCAAAAGCCTTTTAAATCCAAATAGTTCAAGTCAATTCAATCAATAGTTATAAATTGTCCAAAGAAGAAGAGAAAGCCAGAGAAGAGCACTTTTAAAATAACTTTGGTACTCAAAGAAGGGAGTGCCTTGCGGTGGAGAGCAACATGGAAAGGAGGCTTACGTTAGGAGAGGGGAGATATAGTTGTCTTTTTTTTCATAAGTTGCTTCCCAGGATCTTTTTCCATCACACATCAAAGGCTTTGGAGTCTAATGATCTGGCATAAAACCTGGATTCAGGCATGCATAAGCTGTGTGAACTTGGGGCAGTTATTTAAAGTCTCTGAGCCTCAGTCTCCACATCTGAAAAAAATGGGAATAATAATTATCCCCCCTCCATGTAACTCTCATTGTTGTTTTGAGGTCTGACTTAGATGAGAGATGTACAGTTTTTTCTTTATTGGACCTCATAATCTTTGGATTTTGATATATTTTCATCATTGGTCCTCCCATGGCCTGCTTTTTATGTATTTAGCCATTTAAATAGTTATTTAAAATAATGTCATAAACTGTACTTATAACCAGTAAGTGCTACACAGTTATTAATTTCTCAGGGATTCAGTAATAAAATAATACAATCATGACAAATGGTACAGTTTCTAGCCACCAGCCATCTTTCCATAATATAAACGTGGGTCACAGAGATTTTTTTCTTCCTCCCTTCCTTCAAATGCCGTTTAAAATTTTCTTCCTCCTATTTCTCAACTTGTCACTTATTATTTTATTTTTATTTGTACCAATTCTACATTCAATTTATTCCCATATTATTTTATAGGTGCCCTTCAATTAATTCATGAATGTAGGTTCCTACTGGGAATGACAAAAAAGGAAATCGTGTTAGGTTCATCATTAGATCAGACAACCTTTAAGTCATTCATTCATCCATTCCTTTCACAAATATTTACTGAGTCCCTATTATGTGTGGCATTGTGCTAAGCACTAGGAACATAAAATGAATAAAACAGACAAGGTCCTTTCCCTCAAGGATCTTATATTGAGGAATTTATAATACAAATAATCAAATATATACTGTGAGTTCTAAGAAGGGTTGTAAAGGGAGCAAATAAGGTTGAAGATACAGGAGATGGGAGAGTGAGAATGCAGTTTTTTGGGGAAGAGCATTCCAGAGAGCACAAGGAGCACATTCAAAGGACCTGGGGTAGCAAAGAGACATTTTATTTTGCCCCTCCGTATGTAAATAATTTATTGGACATCCCCTGGATATCTGGGTACACTGTATAGATGTGTGTACATACATACATATATGAGTATCTTAAAACCTGATCAGAAGGTTAAACCCTTAGCTATGAGAAAAAAAAAAGGTGTTGACATGTTCTGCCTTTAGGTATGTTCATTAAACATACATTTTTGTGGCAAGAAACGTGTGGAAAAATAATCCAATGGATGCTTTTTGGATCTTTAGCTGGCCATTCAGCCTTGGTGACAGATTTTAGTGAACAAAATCAGGGTTGTTCTGTAATGCTGCCACACACTGTGGATCCCAGCAGCTTGTGGGACTTTACAACTTAATATCAAATCTTAAAAAATAAAATAGCTCAATATAATCTGTTTAATTTCTTACTTTAACTTATAGAGTCTTAGAATCAATCGCTATTTGTTTTGTTTGTCTTCCCCTGTATTTTCTCTGCAACTGTTAAACTATTTTGTTAGAAAGAGAAAGCTGGATGACCTTTTTGGCTCCTGAAATGAAAATCTTAATTACTCGGTATTATGAAGTTTTGAAGGCAGGGAGAAACAAGGCTGTTGAAGGGTTCCGTGAAATCTTTATTAGTACCAAACCTATGTACCATGAAATGGCAATCTGAAGCATTTCATTTTTTCTTTTAATTTTTGCTGTACAGACAGATGCAGGCTTTCTCTCCACTTCCCTTAATTTTGTAAATTTTTAATGCCTATATCCTGTAAATCATGGTGTTTGGGGTTAATGTAGAGAGATAGGGAAGCACGTGGCAGGGGGAAAAGTGACTTGTGCTGAGAGGCCAAAATAGAAACGTTCAGAGAGTTTTCAAGAAACACTACCTTTCAAGAAACACCACAAAGGTGCATAGAAAGTTGGGCAGGGGTGGGGTGGGGCAGACCTGCTGGAGAACAGTGGGGCATACTGCTGGGAAGGTGAGGAACAAAATATCATGAAAGACTTTGAATACTAGGGCATCATCCTAGTAGTGCAATCACTGTGAAGGTTTTTAAGAAAAAAGTGAAATGATAGCACCAGTGTTTGTCTTTCAGTTGATCGCCACAAATTGGGTGTTTATTATAATGTCTAAGCCAAGCCAGATATGCTTTTTCTCCTTGTTTGATTTATTGTGCTTTTCTCTTCTAGTCTTAGAAAAAGGGTGCCACAGAGCAATCAAGAGAGTAATAAACTAATGGCTCATTCTTCATGCATAAAATTAAGATGTCCTGCATGAAAATTGATTTACATTGAGTTAAAACAGGAGCTCACATTCAATTCTGTGTAACGTTTCCTCCTATTTCTCCCATGGCTGAGTTTAACAAATCCAAGGTGGGAAGATGCATTTACAACACAACTTTTTCTTTTCTCTGATGTCAATCAATGTCATTTCTAAATTCAAAACAGAAACTACTTCTAGCATTTCAGGACTTAACTCACTATTAGAGTACTATTTATTCTGCTTCAGAGCAAAAATTTTACCTTAAAAAGTTAAGATCCCATTCATTCACGTACTGGGGAACTACCCTGACAGGTTTTATTTGGTTTAAAATCAAGAGTTCAATGGAAGACCTATTTTTACAGAACGAGAGCTTCTAAAACTGTAAAACCTAGAAAGACAGATGTCAAGGGTGAACCCCTTTCTACCCTGAACATGCTCACCCACCTCAAACAAAATGGTACCCTTTCTTGAACACATTTTTTTCAGTTGAGGTACAATTTACACGATATAGATGCACAAATCTTAAGTGTACAGGGTGATGGATTTATATTATCTCTATCTATATATACACACACACACTCTTGTAGCTACAAGATATAGCACATTTTTATCACCCTAGAAAATTCCTTTTTTGCCTTTCCCAGGCAATATGTCTCTCCACCCTTACAAATAACCTCTATTCTGACTTCTTTCATCATAGATTAAATTTGCCTGTTCATTAACTTCATAAAAATGAAATCAAACAATATATACTCTTTTATGTCTGGCTTCTTTTGCTCAACATATTGTTTTTGTAGATTCACCCAAGTTGTTATATCTGTCAATAACTCATAACTTTTTATTGCTGAGTAGCATCCCATTGTATGAATAGACCACAATTTGTTCATGCATTTTCCTATTGATGGATATTTGGGTTGTTTCCAGGTGGACAGTACTTTTGATAGATCTTTATGAGATTTCAGACTAGGCTAGATGGGCTTAAGAAATGAACTGAGAATTTTAAGTTAGGAGCACAGATTCTTTTTACAGATCGTTCTGGATATCTTACATTGCAAATTCCTGGCAGAAATAGAATACATCTTTTTCACACCCTATAAAGTGTCTGAATTAGAATTATTAAGCATCCAATTAAATATATTTGGTTCAGCACAGTGCTAATGATTACGAAAGTGTGGACTGAATCCTCTATGGGCTGGTTGGTTTTCCTGGTTAAAAAGAGTCCATTCCCAGTTGCAGATAACAGGGACCCCGGAGCCACCTCACCAGGGCATGATATTGTGCACAAGGTCTGTGGAAATGTCAGTGCACATCACCTGGATAAAACCCTTATCCAGACTACATACAGCCCAAAGTGCATCATATTCAATTTGGTTGAGTCCTTCAAGATGCAATTTATTCAGATACCTACCATATAAAATATGAAGAAAAATGTTAAGGAAATATTTCTGCTAATTAACATATGCTGATTTTTATATATTACATTTATTATCTTCAATCCTCACAACTCTGCCAACTGAGTGTTGTTACTCCCATGTTACAGACTCAGGGGGATTATGGCTGTGTAGTTAGTATCAAGCAGGGCCAGAATTCTCTCAAAGGGTGTCACGTTCCAAAACCCATCCATCCTCTTTACACTAAGACATCTCTATAACTTCAGTAGGCACAATAAATTCCATACTGGAAGAATTTACATAACCATGCACTAGTACATTCATGACCAGTTCATGTTTTTATTATTATTATATTTTATTATTAAATACAAATTTACCTTTTTAAGTATACAATTCAGTGGCATTAATTACATTTACAATGTTGTGCTAGTACCTCTACCTTCTGTTACTAAAACTTTCTCATAACTCAAAACAGAAACTTTGTACCCATTAAGCAATAACTCCCCAATCTTCCCTTCCCCACAACCCCTGGTAAATTCTAATCTACTTTCTGTCTTTATGAATTTGCTTATTCTAGATATTCCATATAAGTGGAATCATACAACATTTGTCCTTTTGGGTCTGGCTTATTTCATTCGACACAATGTTTTCAAGGTTCATCCATGTTGTAGCATGTATCAGACCTTCATTTGTTTTTATGGCTGAATAATAATCCATTGTATGAATACACCACATTGTGTTTATCCATTCATCTGTCAATGGACACTAGGGTTGCTTCCATTATTGGCTGCTGTGAATAGTGTCGCTATGAACACTGGTGTACAAGTATCTGTTTGAGTTCCTGCTTTCAATTTTGGAAGGTAGGCATATACCTAGGAGTGGAATTGCTGGGCCATATGATAATTTTGTGGTTAAGTGAGGAACTGCCAAACATTTTTCTAACAGTGGCTGCACCATTTTACATTCCCATCAACAATGCACGAGAGTTCTAATTTCTCCACATACTTGCCAACACTTGTTATCCTCTACTTTTTATATAACAGTCATCCTAGTGGGTGTGAAATGCATCCATGGCTTTTGATGATGATGAATCCAAACCCCTAGTATCTTAATGCCAAAAGACTCAGTATACAAACAGACCCCAAAAGCTTTCTTAGCACCCAACACGTGCAGGGAGCTTAATATTTTATGAGAAAGATGTATCTATGTGCTTGTAAGAACAGCTTTCATCAGGGCTGCAGTGCCACACCAGTCAAAACATTTCATCATTTCTAAGCTTTTTATACCTCAAAAATAAAATCATTTTGATTGTGAGATTTTCATCCTGCTTCTCAAATAAGGCACATGCTTTAAAAATAGCAAGAACAGCAGGTATTTTAAGGCTAAAAAATATATAGTAATGTCCTCAGATTCCCAAGATACGTCTTTCTATGAGAACTTTTTCTATTCATCTTGATTCAGTAGTAAGGACACCTGCAAGAAAGAGCAGCTCTCTTCACATGGCATTCCTCAAGAATTCATCACAGACATTAACAGATAATAGGACAAAGAGTAAGCGAAGAGACATGAAGAACTACTGACGATTCCAATATCTTGCACATGTCCTGAGAAGACAACATTCTCCTAATTTAAGTATTCAAAACTAAGAGCGGTGCTGCAGACTAGAACATCCCAACATCAGAAAGTCATTTTGCTTGGAGATAATCCAGGTTTCTTCCAAACAAAAGTAGGTGATTTAACCACAGAAACAAGTTTTAACAGACATTTGCACAACCATTTTCCAATGAATGGGAAGAAAAGAGCGAAACCACTGCGCCAGATTTCACCCAGATTTCAAGTAATCCTTGAACTGTACAAAATGGGCATAAAAGAAATGGAGAACCACCCTGATGGCCAGTGGGGGCTGGATACCACCAGCCTTCACCTTCGCACATTGTTTGACTATGGTGGGTGTAGGGTCTGGGGATACAAAAAATGTCATTTGTACTTTTCATAAATACTTTTCTGCATTATCTAAAATCTTCATAAATATACATTTAATGTCTAAAATTATTATTTCATATGATAGTGCAGTAACCTGTCTGATCATGGGCAACACTTTTAAAATGATCATCTCAGTGTAGACAAAGGGGCAGAGACAAAAGGCATCTCTTCTATACATCGGCATACCTGGAAGTATAATTGTTCCAACTATTTAGCAAATGCTTTGAAATATATGTCAAAATTTACCAATTTAGCAACATACATCAACATCTTTAAAATGTTCCTAACCTTAGACCTGGTGATTAGGCATCTAAGTTCTATTCTGAGGACGTAATCTGAAAGTTTATGTAGAAATATTAGTTTCAGGCGTTTTATAAATAAAAATTTTAGAAGTAACTCAAATAATCTACTAAAAGAAAACCTCAAAGATGAGAAAGGATATTTCATGGTTGTTTTAATTTACATTTCTTTGATTACTAATGAACAGTTTTTTAAATGCATACTGGCCATCTGGATTTTTCTCTTTAAGGAACTGTTCCTGTCCTCTTCTCATTTATCTATTGTGATATTGGTATTATTCATAAAAATTATATAAGCTTTTTTTGTAATGAGAATACTATCCATTTATCTGTCAAATTTTGTTTATGATTTAGGTATCTGTTTAAATCTAAGCCTAAAACTTAGGAACCAAAAATGAGGAAGCAGGTTAGTGGCAAAAGGCAAACAAACTAAAAAACAACCACCACAAGAACAGAAAGAAAATCACTTTTATATGTATAGTTCACCATGAATTACTTACTTGAGCCATATCAGAAAAGCATTTAGATACTTCTCCAACCAGGGACTCACATGCAGTAAATGAAGTCTTTCATAGGAACCCTTAAAGCACAGCAATTATACAAACACAATCCAGAGAAATCTGTCACAATCATGTTGACATGCCCTTCCATTTTGTATCAAGCAGAAAATGCTGAGTTAGTCCAAATACACCACATCTGAAACAAAACCGGGTTTCCTTTGGTCAGTGAGAATAGGCCAAAGCATTCACCACACACTAACGACAGAAACCTTAAGAGGAGATACGGGAAACCAGAGAGGGAGATCCTGAACACATCTCTGCACACTGAGACTGAGAGATGTGCTGTACAGCCTGACAGATTTTACACAAATGGCACCCATGGTGACTTCCACTGGGGTAAGAATTCTGAAGCCCAGGGCAAGTTTGGACGAAGCACAACTATAGTTTATTATTCTTTGTGTAAAGGGACCAATAGTGCTTTTAGAAAAATGCAAACCTGTGTATTATTTATTCCTTAGAGATGGGTTGATGCTCGCTTTCCACGGTTGCTTTAACTCTTCAATTACATTGTAAAAATAGCTGTGGCGGGCTGTTTTATTCCTTTTGTGTTAACCCAAAACACCCATGGAATACATAATTTGGAGACCAAAGCTTTCACTTATGAAAGTTAAGAAAGGTTTTGGAAGACAGGTTAATATCCAATGGGCAAAGGCAGAATGGAGAAGGAAATTAGCAAACATTCAGTTAAAATGTTCTCAAGGGCAGGGATTCGGTGGTAATAAATGGAATCATTTCGAACTTGAAGGAGGTTACCTGCGGGAAACTGCAGATATCACTTCAGGGATCTCTCCTTTTCATCAGCCTATAAATGGAGCTGCCTGTAGAATTTCTAGGTCAGCAAAAGATACAGAAGGGATATTAAAATCTAAAAAATGAAAGGCTGGTATGAATCATTTATAAGGGGTTAAGAACACTGTATATTAACAAAACAGGAAGATACATGCCAAATATAGAATATTTTCAAAAACCCTGGAAAAAGGAGGTGAGAGAATTAGATATCCAAGAGGGATTAAGTGCTGCATTTTTCCTGATAAATTCTGCATTCGCCCAACCCCACAAAGAGAATGGATGTCCAAGTCTTCTCAGGATCACTTTGCCCCTCCATCCGTGACAAAGTATAGGTACTTAGTAAGTGTGTGTTGAATACATAAATAACGCCTCAGGAAGAAAATTTAACAGAAAGAATGTTTAGGTGAAAATTCTGAGGACTAGGGCCAGTGAATAATCCCAAATTCATCACAGAATTCTTAAACCTTATTTTAGACGACAGCTCTTTCCCTTCTTCCCTGCTCTGTCACCCCATATCAGAAGTGCTTAAAGCTCCAAAGATGATTGGCTGGGGCTTATATCCACTGACAACACCTTTTCTTTTTTTTGAACACAGATATCTATGCATAGTTAAAAGATCAGAAAGTAGACAACACGATGGAGAAGCAGCAGCAGAGGCTTGGGCATGTGTGATTTCAGGACAGTGTGGTCTCGTAGAAGTTTCAAACTGGAGCACTAGCTCCTGTTTGCTGCAAGCCTCAATGCTCCATGTTGTCTTACAGTGTTGCCTGGTTTACTCTTTACTGGTACTTCTTTTGTGGCCTAAAACATGTTCAATTTTTGTAAAAGATGTATGTGTGTGCTTTAAATGTAGACTGCCTGATTGTTGAGGGAGGGTTCTTGATACATTTGACATAGCATGTTCTTTAGCAAGTGTTCAAATCTTTCACTTCTTTGGTCATTTTTCATCTGCTTAAAGTGTCATTTTCTGAGGGATATGTGTTAAAATCTCTCATATAAACTATAAAGTTTATTATGATTTTACCAATTTTTCCTTATTATGCTATCAAATTTTGATTTATTTGAGCGTTCAAACTTAGGATTTTTACATCTTCTCAATGAATTATTCCTAAAAATTTATTTCTGCCTTAAAATTTATTTTGCATATTAATGTGATTACATCACCTTTCCCTCTTTAAAAAAAAAAGATCTTCCTGATTTATTTTTTGCACCCCATTTTGGGTTTGGGTGTCTCTCTTATAAGTAGCATGTAATTGAATATATGTATTTTTGGTCCAATGGGAGAATCTCTTTTAACAGATGTTAAAAGTTGTATCTGTTAATAAGTTACATTTACTATGACTATTGATTTAATTGGACATATTTCTTCCATTCTTTTCTTTCTATTTACCATGCATTTTCTATGCTTCTGTTTTTCTCCTTCTTTCCTGCTACTAGATTGAATAATGAAATTATTCAATCCATTTCAAATAGTGACTACTTTAAATTTTTACCATGCATACTTGATTTAATCAACATCTTAACCTTCTTCCAGAATGAAACATCCAGCATCTTAGAATCCTTTCACTCCAATCACCATCTACCACCTACCATGGTTGATACCTAGTGCTTCAAGACCATTTTGCTTTTAAACACCCCCCTCTCCCCCAAAGTCATTATTACTGTTGTTAGTCAATGTTTGTTTAAATGAAACCATTTATTTACCACTCTTTGCTCAGTGTTCCTTATTACAACTCACTTCTATCTTCTGGGTTCTGTCTCATTTTTACTGAAATACATCTTCAGGTATTCTTTTATAAGGATTTGTAAAAAGTAAACTTAAAGGACCTTAACTATGCCCTCTCTCTTTAAAAAATAAATATTCTTTGGTGGGGAATATAAAAACACATAAGGTGAGGTACGTAAACTATGGAAATCCGAAGGGTTTAGTTCAATGGATTTTTGCATATGCATATACCCATGCAAATAGTACCCAGATTAAGATTTATAACATTTCCATCACACCAGAAGGTTCTATCAAGCTCTCTCTCTGTCAACATTCATCCTCACTAGGCAGACATCTATTATGATAGATTTATAAGCCTACTTCTTGTATTTAATATAAATGGACTCATACAGTAGGTATTCATGTCTGGCTTCTTTCACTCAACATAATGTTTGTGAGATTCATCCATGTTACTGTTTTTATCAGTAGTTTATTGTTTCCTATTGCTGGGTATTCCATATCTTTATCACTCTTAAATGATGATTTAACAGGATACAGAATTCTAGGTTGATATTTTTTTCTCGGCTCTTTGAAGATGTTACTCCAATATCTTTTGGTCTTTATAGTTGTCAAAAAGAAGAAGGCTGGCAGCGGAAGTGTTTTTTTCTTTGATGGTAATTTGACTTTTCCCTCTGGTTATTTCTTCCCCACCCCTCGGTTGGTTTTTAAATGATATCTTTGGTGTCCTGAAATTTCCATGTTATAACAAGGTCCCTAAAAGAGTTGACAGAAATCAACGTGTTTCATCAACCTTAGGGCTTAGGACTTTCTTCAAAGATAGACAATTTTCCTAGACTTCCACATCACTGGGGTAGATTTGGACTGCACACTTGTACACCAGCACATAGAATGTACTTGAAGGATGGTGTTTTCTAAATCCCCTTCTTGAGAAAGGGGCAGCACTTGAGGAGCTCAGCTTTCTATGAGGGTCAAGCTTTTGCTTCCGGCTTGCACAGGTCAGGTCACACCTGCTGCCCTGCAGCCCTGGGAGTTAACACAAGTCTCCATTTCCAGTTCCAATAGCATCCAGGGCTGTAACTGCACTTTCTTATCTGACTTTTGTGAGCTTTCTCTTCCTTTCTTGCACTTCACCTATGTCCCTTTCTTTCTTTCAATTTCAACCATTATGACATTTTAAAAAGTCCGTTTTAACCAACATTTCTGTTTGTTTGTGGTTAAAGGAATCTAAATCTGTTTCACTCTTTTATCATTTATCTGGCCCTGAAGGACTTCTGAGTGGATAAGAATTAGGGCCCTGAAGCTAGACAGACCTGGTGTTGGATAATTGCTTTGCTAATGACTACACTGTCTGATACTGGGTAGTTCTTTTTAACCTTTCTAAATTTTCTCTTGCTCATCTCCAAAGTGACGATGATAAAATTCTTACTCATAGGGCTGTTGTGAGGATGCAATAAGTTAATACAGGTTGAACACCTGACATAGTACTTCTCCGTAAGCACTCATTCAATGCTATTATTATTAAATATTGCATAATAATGTTACTCAGTTTATTAATTTGCCTATCTAGGAATTAAATTTATGTATAAGTTATTGCTATACAGAAACAGAAAAATGCCTTTCCTGAAAAAAAGTAACCTGAATAATAGCTAAAAATGGTACTATGGACTCTATATATAAGGTACATGTTGCTCTTTATAAACGCAAACCTACAAAAGACACCTGGTCTCATATTCTACACAGTCTGAGAAGAATTGTCCAAGGTTTGGAAAAAGCCTTTGAAAGTCAGAGAGAGAACAAGATTGAAGGCAGCACTTCTCAAAATGCAGATGCACGATGAGGTAAGGGGCTAGTCCCAGAATGTCAATCAATGCCCTTGCTTCCTTCATTGAGAAAGTCGCTATGATAAAAAAAATGAACTAAGCAGTGTGCTTAGTGATGTAGCTGGTTTATATCGCAGTGCTGGTCCCTTATCTCACTGAAGACCAGTATCAAACGGCTCACTGATTTAGGGTCCCTCTGAATAGTGCTGCTTTGGGGACGTGTAATGCTATAATAGGAAGGAAAAAGTCCTGGATGTTCAGGGCCTGGGTTCAGCAATAGCCTCTGAAGGAGAACAAAACTACTTCATGAAATCAAAGAAAACTCATGATGACCCAGTTAAAATCTGCTATAGACTCCAGACGGTTCACTGGAGTCTTGACTATAGGTGACTTTGGTGTCTAGATGGATCTGCTAATCCTATGACTTATCATATGTGGGTCTAGGGGATGTTTTAAGGTGATAATGGTTACCCCAATATTCATTTCTCCTATTTGCTCTCTAACAGTTTTTTTTTTGGGGGGGGGGGCGGTGGAGGGGTGGGGTGGGGTAGGCGGGATGACACCATTTCTCAGTTAGCTTTTTCATTATTTTCCAAAGTAGCAGCAGCTTGACTGACCTGGTGTCATTTCAAGGTAAATCTAGTGATATTTTGTGTACATTTAAAAAGAATTGGCTTGCTACTATTAGGTCAAATCAAACGTTAAATTCAATTCACAAGCAATTTTTTAAAGTCTTATAATGGATAGCAAGAGAATTATATTTTACAGTGTAAATATTACTGACAAACTAAAAACACCTTAGATTTTGTTGACTTTGCATTTCTGCTTTGGTCAAACTTCTAAAGGTTAATGTAAGTACTACAGAAAAATAACAAATTTTGTGTGCTTGGCCTGCCACAAAGAGAACATATTAGATGCCCAAATAGAAAAACTTAATTCTTGGCTTAAAGAGAAAATATAATGACCTTTTTAAAAATTGTGGTAAAATTCAACCATTTTTAAGTGTACATTTCAGTAGTATTAATTACATTCAGAATGCTGTGCTATCATCATCATCATCCATTACTAAAAGTTTTTCATTATTCCAAACAGAAACTCTATGCCTATTAAGTAATAACTCCCCATTCCTCATCCCCCCTGGTAACTTCTAATCTATTTTCTGTCTCTTTGAGGATTTGCTTATTCTAGATATTTCATATAAGCGGAATCATACAATATTCATTCTTTGTGTCTGGCTTATTCTAGACATTTCATATAAGTGGAATCATACAATATTCATTCTTTGTGTCTGGCTTATTTCACTTAGCATAGTGTTTTCAAGGTTCATTCATGTTGTAGCATACAACAGAATTTCATTCTGAATAACATTCCATTGTATAGATATAACATATTTTGTTTATCCATTCTCTATCAATGGATGAACGGGTTGTTTCCATCTTCTGGCTATTGTGATGCTACTATGAATAATGATATACAAATATCTGTTTGAGCACTGCTTAAAATTCTTTTGTGTATGTATCTAGGAGTGGAATTGCTGGGTCATATGGTAATTCTATATTTAACTTTTTGGGGAACCAACAAACAGGTTTCCACAGCAACTGTGCCATTTTACAATCCTAACAACATACTGGGTTCCAGTTTCTCTGCATTCTCACCAACACTTATTTTCCACTTTTTAAATAATAACTATCCTGGTGGGTGTGAAGTGCTATCTGACTGTGGTTTTGATTTGCATTTCCCTGATGACCAATGATGTGGTACATCTTTCAATGTGCTTATTAGCCTTTTGTCTCTTTGGAGAAATGCCTATTCAAGTCCTTTGACCACTTTTAAACTGTGTTGTCTTTTTGTTGTTGAGTTATAGGAGTTCTTTTATATTCTTAATATTAAACCCTTATCAGCAACTATTGCAACTTTCAGTTCCAACTATTTTCTTCCCATCTATAGGTTGTCTTTTCACTTTCTTGATAATGACCTTTGATGCACAAT
Source organism: Choloepus didactylus (assembly GCF_015220235.1). Taxonomy (NCBI): domain Eukaryota; kingdom Metazoa; phylum Chordata; class Mammalia; order Pilosa; family Megalonychidae; genus Choloepus; species Choloepus didactylus. The sequence goes on along the minus strand of NC_051316.1, from coordinate 46,780,178 downwards.
AGTTTTTAATCCTTATGAAGTTTAGTTTACCTATTTTTTTCTTTGGGTGCTTGTGTTTTTGCTGTCACATCTAAAAAATCACTACCAAATCCAAGGTCATAAAGGTTTTCCCCTATGTTTTCTTCTGAGAGTTTTGTGGTTTTAGCTCTTATGCTTAGGTTGCTGATCCATTTTAAGTTAAAATTTTCACAATATAATGATCTTTTAAAGCATTGATTTAAAGAATAATCAAGTCTAAAAACAACGAATCTGATAAAACAGTATTGGTAGGTAGGCTTGAACATCCATAGAAAACAATTATTTTAAAATTCAAGATTCCTCCAAAAACGTGATTTACACAATATACCTTGCTTCTTTGGAAATGACTATTTTCTAAATCTTGAACAGAATTTAAAGTCACCTCACTACACTTGAAAGCCTTCAGTTAAGTTTTGCTCTGAGCTATATAGCAAGATCCATAGGCTAAGCCAGTCCATTCGTAAACTGAACTCTTTCAATACAAAGTCTCAAGTCTATCTTATTCTTTAGACATAAATGGACCTAAGTCTGGCAAAATCCATAAAGTCTGAATTATATACCCTTGTGTTTTTGGTAACACATTCTTAATAAAGATAAGAAAAAAATATTTATCTAATTTGTCATTTTTCAGTTAAAGATGACTTGTTTTCCACATCTCCTCAAAAAAGATTTTGAAATTAAAAAAGCTTTTGCCATTAAGTTTCTCTTCTACTCTCAGCAGCAAAGGAGATATCATCAAAACTCCTTTTTTATGACTGCAAGTGAAAAACTCCCAGTGTTAGCACAAACTTTTATTTTCATCAAGACCAATCTTAAGATTTGTTTTCTAGTCTCTGAATTTCAAATATTCTTTTCAATTCGAAAGTAGAAAATGTTAATCTATATGTTAATCTATGGGTTGTTTGGATACAGAAAACCCGGTACCCATACAACCCATAGATTAACCTTTTCTATTTCACTGACACATAGAACATATGGGCTCACATCTTTGCCAGTTTACTGTACTTGGTTTTAATTGGAAAAAAAAAAAACCCACAAATAAATTGTCTAGAGAGACTTTTCCATCATCAAGATTATGATCACTCTAATGAAGCCAAACCCTTCTGGATCAACTTTGAATTCTGTGGTTCGCAACAATCAGGTGGACAGCCTTCTCCAAGACGTCTGAGAGAAGAATAGGTCTTTAACTTTGCCAAAGACTGGTTATTTCCATAGCACTCATTAGCTTTTGTTAATGTAAAAGCCACCAGGATAAAATGTCAAGAAATACAAGCTACCCAGTTTGAAAACAAATAGTGCAACGTCTCCTCGATGTCAACTCTCAGTAAGCTGTGGTGGCATTCATTGGACTGCAAGAGACTGTTCTCTGCTGCTGGTGCTCTGTTCCCACTGACACTATCCCTTCCGCAAAGTGCAAATCCCCAAACACTGAGTTCCAGCAGCTCCTTCTAAGCATTCTCTCCTGATTTTTGGACTTCTAATAGACACCTCTCGGTTTCGGTAGCCCAGGCTTGAGAGTGAATGATGGAACTAATACCCGAATGCAACTAATCGGAAGAGCCTTGGAAAAGCGGGAGCAGTTTAATCTGCTCGCCAACGGTGAGAAACTGAGTGACAACCACTTTAATGCCAAATGACATTTTCCTTTCAAGAGCTTTATGAACATTAATACAGGGACCACAGAGAAATATTTAAAACAAAGAACATCTTCACTTTTGACTGCAAAACCACTGAATTCTAAAAGGCCCATTTCCCACCATTTTCATGGGGAGGGAAGTGCACTGCAATAAGTGGGGCTTCACATTGCGTCTGCGGCTGGAGTGGGGGGGGGGTTGCAAAGTGTTTTGGGGGCTCTTTATGCTCTTCTTCAAATGACAAGAGTGAAAGTCATAATTTCAATCTGTTGATTTTTAAATAAATGCATGTAAATAACTACCTACCAGGTAGTTGGATGGGGCTAGAGTTTTAAAGAAGCAGGAGCCATAATTCTTGTCTTCACAGAGCTGACACTCAAATTGAGGACAGTATCACTAACATTATGATACAATTAGAATAGGATATAAAATATACTTTATTTCTACCCTGCCAAGGACTCTGCTAGTCCCAGGGATATAAAATGATTAAGACCCCATCCTTAAGGCCCTCTCAGTCCAACAGAGGACACCAATCACACAAGCACGATGGAGAAATACTAACATACAATAATGATGATGACAGATACGATGCAGTGAGGAAGGCTGTAATTGTGCCTGGGAATGCTGGGATTGTGATGAAAGTCCACGTGGGCCTCCATACAGGGTAGGAAGGGGAACGAAGTCAATTTCCCCTCTGAGCAATCCAAATAGGATAACATTAATACGATCAAGTCTTACCAAGAGTGATCAATTCTGCTACAGCCACGTAGCATTCACCAGACATTTGCTTTCCTCTTGGCCACACCTCTAGTTTAAGGAACTCTCAAGTGCTCTAATACTTAGTAACCCCCCTGAGGCAGTGTGAAATATTTCTAAGGTGAATTTAGCGAGAAGGCTGCAGCTCAAGAACTTAAAAAAACAAAAAAAAAAAAACAAAAAAAAACACACCTTCCTTTGTTGTTCCTCAGAGAGTATGGGCATAAAGCCAAGAGAAGAAAAGGTTCTAAAATACTCATCCTAATCCTGAAGTAACAAACAGAAAATGAGACTGATTATTCAACCATGAAGGCTTCCAAACTAAAATGTGAAGGTGATTTATCATTTTGGAGGCCACTTTTGCAGGGCTTCTCCTGTTAGCAACAGACCCTGTCCGGCTCCACCTCACAGCGTGTGTAGTGACACAGGGACGCGCAACCCTGCGTGACAGTCAGTGCCCCATGGTGGGAGCGCATAATGGCCTGGCATTTACATACATACCTGGTGAGACCCCTTAGGCTGTCCTTACGTGCAGCTGCTCTTCAGTCATCTCTCCCTGCTCACTGCCCCAGAGTGATGTCATCCATCCATGACCTTAATTATCTTCACGCTGATGCTCCCAAGGATGTATCCCCGATTCAAACCTCTGCAGAGATTCATACCTGAATATCTGACTGCTATCTCCTCGTGGGTGTTTCTAACTGCCCAAAAATGAACTCTTCTCTCCCATCCCGTTTCTTCTTCAATATTATTTATCTCAGTAAACAGCACTGACATCCGCCATTTCCAAAACAGAGCCCTGGCAGTCATCGATGGTTCATCTTTCTCTGCATTCTCCATGTCCAACTGCTCATCCAGTTCTCTTTTTCCATCTCCTAAACATTGGCCACTCTGCCCCTACCCACAATGTCCACTCTCATCTGTTCTTGCTGCCTTCCAATCCATTTTCCCCTGCGACCAAAGTGATTTTTCTAAAAATGCATGCATTCTATCATATTTACAATATAAAGAGAACAAGTCTTTCCAAAACATGCTTCTGGTCACCTCTGCTTCTTCAAACACTGAGGAAATTTCTGCCACCTCCACAGCAGCCCAACACATAGTCCTTCTCTTAACTCCATTCTCATTCATTCTGAACCCCAGGGCACCATCCTCTCATATCAGCCTGACTAGCGACTGATTCTGATAGAGCACAGGACTGTCAGAATGACCTGCAGGGCTCTTCAAACTGTACGGGGTCCTAGACATCCCTCACCACCCACCCTCCACCTTGAGCATCTCCGCCTCTGTGAGCGTATGTTCCTGCAGGGTGTGCATCATTGCCCAAGTATGAGGGGGCAGAATAAATGGAGCCCTTGGGCTTGAGTTGAGGAGCCCAAGCAGAGCTGACATGCCCCTGCCTATGCTGCTGACATCATCATCTACCTCTGTCTCCAGTCCCAACTTCATCTCTTTCAGAAAATTCTACCCCCATGGAAAAAAAGAGTAAATTCACACCTTCTGCCAATAAAAGCTCAACAACCACACTAAATAGGAGAAATGACACATGCAGACACAGCTGTACACTCCCACCAGTGCAGGCTGGGTGGCCAAACCATCTGGGTGGGAGTCACAGAAACGTTCTCCACTTACAGAAGAGCAACCAAAAGCCACAAGGATTTCCTGAGAAATTTCTCATTTCTCAAAGCTCCTCATCAGAGTCAGCCTGTGATAACACTTCAACAACAGCAACGGGGGAAAATTCATGAAAGATCCAGAGGCTTCTCTTAGCTGAGGATGTAACTCTCTCCCTTGAAAATTTAAATTGGGAGACAAATAATCTAACCAGGCATTCTACATTTTAGGGCTTTAATCTGTTATTCAAGATCAAAGAGAAACAGCTACATCATCCATTTATTTAACACAAATATAGCCAGAATGCATGCATTATATCACGTATACTTCAACAGAAAGAGAACCAGCCTTCCCCAAACATGACTCTGGTTGCCTCTGCTAGAACTTTTAGATGTACCCTCATTTCCTCCAACTCCTCTCATTTTCTAACCAGCAATGGAAGAGATAATATAAAAAATATGAAAGTTATTAATACACATAGTTTATGATGTAGTCACTTAGGTTCTTGATAAACAAATCTGGTACTTCTTTGGAAAGTTACAAAATGTAATGTTCAAGAATGTGCTCTGCCACTTAACAGCTGTGTGTTCCTGAGCAAGTTATTCAACTTTCTACTCCTGTTTCCTCACTCTGATATTAATTGTCTGTATATTTTAGAATTATTGTAAGGACTAAAACAAATAATATGTGTAAAGAGTTAAGAGTAGTGTCTGGCATGAGTAAGCAACCAAAAAACAGTAGATGAATTATTTTCAGCTAAGCATGCTAGAGGTATAAATCATATGAGTCAGCATACGATATCCGGACTTTCTAGGGCGGTTCAAATTCTATAATCTGACATGTCCCAACAATCTAGCTATGGAAAAGGATGCTCAAAGTCAAAATCGGTGAAACAGGAAAACAAATGTTGAAACATTCCCTAACTATAAGTATCGCTTAGTTAGGGACTAGGCATCCTATAATATTTCAGTTTGACCTCCTATGGTGCTTTCTCCCCAAAAAGGGAAGTTAACTTTATCACCTTTCCATAAGACAAGGTTTTTCATTCAGGTGTGGCTTAAAACACACACACACACACAAACACACATGCACACACCTAAACTGGAAAAGTACTTTTAAAAGAAGTGATTCTTGTGCAAGAAATGGAAGCCAAATAGAATTTTTTGAGGCTATATGACAGTGTGTGAGTGATAAGTATATATATATATAACCACATATTATAGTGTGTGTGTGTGTGTGTGTGTGTGTGTGTGTGTGTGTGTGTGTGTCAGTGGTTCTCAACTGGGATGATCTTGCCCACCCACAGGGTACCTTTGACAATATTTGGGGACATTTTTGCTTGTCACATATATGAGAGATGCTACTGGCATTTGGTAGGTAGAAGCCAGGGATGCTGCTAAATACATTGCAATATACAGAACAGCTCCATAAACAAAGTGTTATCCAGTTCAAAATGTCAATTGTGCCAAGGTTGGCAAACTCTGAGAAATATATTTTTATTATTTTTGTTTCTACTATGCATATCATGAGGGAGACTAAGGCAACACCAGAATTTCAACTAACACGAAGAAAAAGAAAACATTATCCACAAGAGTTAATATTCTTCTTGCAAAACAAAACTCTACTGTAGGGGTGAATGCCAGGTTTAATGTTGGGGCAAAAGCCCTTGCTTTCTTCTGGGATAATACTGATTCGAAAGTGGCCAAGAAATTTGCTGGAGTCTTTTTTTCCTTCCTAGATAAGAACACCCCGAATCAAACTCCAGAAATAATTAAATCAAATTGCCAGGCATGCAGCCTTCACTGTGGGTGAGTGACATTGTAAATTCTTGTTCCTCTGCCAGGTAGGTCAGAACTGAGGGAGAGGTTTAAATGTATTATAAGATTATGAATCAGAGAATATTAATCAGGCTTCTGAGGAGCTGGAGAGGCACTTAACTCATCGCTTCTCCTTCCAGCAAGGGGTGGAGGTGGAGAGTAGGTGTGAGAACCTGACCAGTTTTTAGGACCTAAAGACTCCTTATACTTCTTCATTACCACATTTTGATAAAATTTACTGCTTTATGAGATGGAAGTATTTACTTTAATTTAAAAGGCCTGAGTGCCTGCGATGTGCCAGGCAGTAAAGCCACCAGTATGAGTGAGAGATTCCCTGACCCCCAGAGGCCAGACTGACTGAGGCAACAGTCCTATGTTCAAGGAATCCCAGAGAAAATGCAGACAAAAGTCATTATCTGGGGTGGTTAAGGCAGGTGTCCTAGAAAAGGGGATGTCTTCTTTGGCAAAAAAAAAAAATTTGCCAGCTGTACAGGTTTGTGTGAAGTCACTGGGGTATAAAACGTCACAACACGTTCAGGACATTTTACCCTGGACTTCTGGAGCTGAGAGGAGAAACTCTAGGAAATATTGCTAAAAAGATGGGCTGGGGACTGACGAATATAGTTTTGATGGTGTAAAGTTCAGTTTTCTCATTGTCATATAGGATTATTTTTGAGACATCTTATAATATTATAATCTATCCTTTATTTTAAATTCAAAGGGATTCCCGGAAAATATGTTTGGTCCTCCCTAAGCAACTCTGTTTTGCTGACATATCAAGATTTATAAACAGATGTAATTTGATAGAATGGTTCCATAAAAGGGAAAGGAAGTGAATTGTTTTGTAATAGAAAAAACCCCATCCTCTAATCAGTTTTGCAGCTCTTTCAAGGAACTTTTCGAGACATGTTGATACAGCAATCCCCTTTTGCTTATTTTCCATCACCTTTCATCCAATGGGCAAACTACATCCTCTCTGTTACAGGCTAGCTTCTGTATTTCAATCCCCATATAACACTGTAGATGCCATATAAGAACATGAACAGGCTATAAGTTAAATAAAACTTCACTCTCAGAGTCATTGACTGTCATAGCTTCTGATTACCAACTCAGTTTTCCCTCTATTTGTTTACAACTATGTTCTGAAGAAATAAAATATTGGCCTTAATAAATCAACATGAACAATATCAGCCTAATAAAACAAGTCTCTTCTGGTTTTTATTACTTATTACATTGCAAAGTAATGCTCCATCTCTCAAATGGGAGTTGGACAGTGGCCACTGTAAGGCAGTGCTCTAGGACTACTATGGGATTTCTGCTTGAAAGCACAAAGAACACACATTCTTCCCAATTCCCCACTGCTCTGTTGACCCTGCTGTCATAGTTTCCCTGTGCTTTCAACAGCAGAGACACTGATAGGATACTTGAAGACGTCTCTTCCTTTCTCCTTCTCCCTCAATGGGTATTTTCACCAAACCCAAAGTCAAACAAGCACAATTTTTATTATTAACTGATAATTCTGAAAATTGTAAATGGTAAAAAATGTTAATTGTTCAATGACTTAGTGCCAAAGATAGAAAAATCTTCAAAAATTAAATCATAAAAATAACCACATTAGAGAAAATAAAAGGAGAAATTACACAGAATCCCACCATTATTATTCTGTTTTCTGTGTCATTTGTACACAGTTGTAATCATAAAGACCATGTAATTTTGTCTTCCTGTCTTTTTATCCATTTAAACAATTATTTGTCTATAAAATGGAATATTATACAGGTACTAAGATGTATGTTTTATGAGACTATTTAATGCTTTCAATATAATGCTAAATAATAAATATAAGGTAAAAAAGACTATATAAAGTATGATTCTAATTATTTGTATATATGCACAAACACATACACAGATGGAAAGAAATATACCAAATATTAACAGTAGTTATTTTTGGATGATAGGATTACTTTTTTTATTATAATTTTCTGAATTTTTCAAAATTTCTACAATGAACATTTAATATTTTACTTTAGAAAGAGATTTAAATACTACAATAAAATTTTCCTGTGTTTCTAGTGTCAATAACCATCATTTTAATGCTTGTGTAACGTTCCACTGAATGGATGTAGCATTTTTACTTAATCAGTTCTCCTTTGTGGAGAAATGTAAGCCATTTCTAATTTTTGGCTATCATAACTCATGCTTTACACGTTGTGATGGCTCCACACTCAAACTGCTTTACTTGAAAACACGGCCCTCCAAGATCTGACCTCTGCCACTGCTTGGACCTCAGCGTACAGTGACAAGGACAAACTGAAAGCCAGATGTTCTGGCCGGAACCCCTCTCCACCACTTCCTCACGGCATGGTGCCTTACTTTGCAAGGACTAACAAATACCACATTCTGCTTGTCTTCAACAACAGGAATCTATTGTCTCACAGCTTTGGAGGCTAAAAATCCAAAATCAAGGTGTCGGAGGGGCCGTGCTTTCTCCAAAGTCAGTGGCGCGCTGGTGGTGGCTTGCCGGCAATCTAAAACTCAGTCACTGCCTCCTTCTGTCTTGTCCTCACACCTGTGACTGTGTCTAAATTTCCTCTGCTTAAAAGGTCTCCAGTCATACTGGGTTAAGGCCCACCCTGCTTCAGTCTGGCCTCATCTTAACTAACAGGACCTTTGGGGATCCCATTTACAAATGAGTTCACATGCCCAGGACCAGGGGTTAGGACATGAAAATGTCTTTGTGATTCAATCCTTAACATGTGTCCATGGGATGAAACAGCATGTGATGATGGATACAGAATTCCTGACTCATGGATGGTACACAAAGTGTGCTGCTAGTATTATTTTGCATCTTCCCACCCCTCATTCCCCTCTTGCCCCCACTACAATTGGGTCAAGACAATCAAGGAGTCATTTGTGAGTGATGAAATTACATGAGGAAAATGTTATTCACATAAAAATATTTTAAAAGAAATTTTATATTATCACTATAAAGAAAAACTGGACACAACCATGAAAATACATCTATAACTATTAAATAACGAATGCTCATCCATGAACCACTTAAAATCATCTGGCTAACCACACTCTGAGAAACACTTATTTAACTAAACTCCTCACATTGTTAATGATAAAAAAAGGCCCAGAGAGGTTAGGAATCCAGGTCCCTGGACTTTCCCACCAAGCGGCCCTGCTGGCCGCCCATGAGAAGTGACTGGACGTGGTTTGGAAGAAACCCAGGAAATCACTGGAACGGGTCCAACTGGAGAAACGCTGTTGTCCCAGCTGACCCTGCAAACACGCTCTCCGCACCTCTTAGCTGATCTCAAAACAAAGCTCCTTGGATTTGCTGTGCTAAAGGTAATTGTTGAAAGTCTAGTGGCAAATTAGAAAACATCAATTGCACTTTCTTCCTCTAGAGTGAGAAAGCAAATCAACCAAGTAAAATTAGGCCATCCCAGCTGCAGTGTCAAGGGAGCTACTAGCAAGACCCAACACAGCATGAGAAACAGAATTCAAGTCCTCCTTGGCATTCGCTGGGTAGCTGCCCCTTTACACTCGAACCCAGAATCAAACCACTAAGCTTTCCGTGTCCTCCCAGACTCTACCCATGCAAGCCAAAGCTCCACAGCCCACACACTGTGGTTTGCTTTCTAGAGCATGTGCTGATTATGCACGGCAAGCCCAGGGGCTCCAGGGTCAAGATTTTAATCATCTTTTGAGGCTCAGCTCAATGATCACCCCCTGCTGGAGGCTTTCCCAATGTCTTCTCACATTCACTGATTTCTCCTTTCTCTAAATTCTATATGGCATTTCTGTACAAAGGAGCTTTGAGACAGCATTCTGGTTGGAAGGGAGAGGTTTAAGGGACTATTCCTGAACCTGTATTTATATAGTAAGCACAATGTTTTACTTAGTTTATATGCTTTACATAAAAAATAGCAAAGTTCCTAAAAGTGCTTTTATTCATACTTTTCAAAGACTGAGAAATCGATTGTCTACATCTGGGAATATTACTACTCAGAAGGGTGGCTGGGGAAGAGGTGGTGGATTTTACGGGAGCAGGAAGAGCAGGAATCCTCCCTCCCCTGGCCACCACTGGTGCTCTCTCTGCTCGAGTGTTTATTGCCTTTACAGTCCAGTTTCACACATGCAGTCCACCTGCCACAACAGGATCTCTGCATTTCAACAAATGTGATTTTATCAAAACTTAACAAATTGTTAAGTATACAACTCTATGAAGACAGGGACTCTTTTGTTGTACATATCATTGTACACATAGCACCAATCAACACCTAGCACTAAGTAAATATCTATTGAATGAAGGAATGAATGAATGAATGAATAAGAAACAGGGCTATTAAAAACTGTGTAATAGAAAGTCACTCTTCTAAAGGCTAAAAGAGGATTAGGGAACAGAGTTCCAGCAGTAACCAAGTTGTATTTCTTACAGAAATTCCAATAAGCTTCTTGCAGATAGAAGGCACAGCTAAAAAAAAAAATTCCAAGATTCAGCAGACTCATGCAGGTCAGCATTAAGGGCATCTCCTTCTCCCCATGGGGCCTGGGGCGAGCACGAGCACAGCACCCGTTGTGACGGTAACATACAAAGCCACATGAGCACCACTCGGCTGCACCTGGAGCCATGTTTTTTCCTAAGAACAATGATAATCCTGACCATGACTGAATCATCATCACCCTGGCTACATTATAGAAACCATTATCCCCAAATGATGGACTCCTGGGTATCAATTTGCTTTATTGGAATTTCAACTGGAGAAGGAATATCTATTTTTCATTTTCATTTTGTCTTTACTAACGTAATTCTTCAATTAGAGTGTAAGCAGAGGGTGCATTTTATATTCATCTATGTAATAATAACATCAGTCTTCACCCTCACAATAACCCAATGAGCTGGGTAATGGCATCAGTCCTGCTTATAGCTGAGGATATTGTTTTGAGAAGAAATCCAGCCAAAGTCACATAGTCAGTAAGGGGAGGGGGGAATCAAACCCAGGCAGACTGGCTCTTAAGCATCTTGTTAAACCTATTGTGATGCTCACAGGCTAAGTGGTAGATCTCAACTAATGCATAGTGGTTGCCTGATTCCTGTAAATATGCCATACTAAAATGAGATGGAAAGGGAGAGGTAACAAGTGGGTGGGGAGAGGAGGAAGGAAGAAGAGAAAACAGAGAAAAGTCAATTTGGGAGCAGATCAAATACGATTATTATTCTTGCTCATTTTATCCCATTTCTCAAAAGGCAATTAGACACAGGAGTGGCTTTTATATCCATGCACACCCAACTGGATCTGTTAGCCTTTGACCCAAAGCTATGGTTATCTGTAGTCCCATATGGATTCTTTCCCACTTCCTTAAAAAAAAGAAAATAAATAAAACTCACATCTCCCTATGTGTACTATTCTCAAAATGCCAAGTCCTAATTTAACAACAAATCTTTACTGGGCAGAGAATATAAACAAAAGTGAGGAGATGGGAAGTCGTGGTCTCTGTCCTTGAGGAAATCGTTTTAAATGCCTGGATGGCACATGGGAGTTTGCATGCCAAATGCTTTGATTGATAAAGGCTGGCAGGAGACTGCCAAGGATCCTGAGTCTGAATCTAAGCCTAATGGGAGAGCTCTGTTTTCAATTAGCAAATGTCTGCCAAAGGCATGCAGTGTGGAAGCTTCTAGCAGAGAGTGTATACTTAATAAATACTGCTTCCTTTATGTTGAATTCAGCCCTGGAAACCTTCATACCGACCAGAGCACCAGAGCAAAACCTTTCTCCCACGCTGCCCCCAACCCAGGACAGAGAACAGGCACTGAGAAGGAAGATGGACTTTTCCTGAAGGGTAAAACTCAATATGCCTTCAAGGTTCATACATGTGTTAGCATATATCAAACCTTTGTTTCTTTTTATGGTTGAACAATATTCCATTGTACGTATATACCACACCACTAAACAGTGTTCCACATGACACATACTGATTGAGCCTACAAAATTCTGTGGGCTATATAAAGTAACTTCAGCTTCCCACTATGGAAACCTCATGTGTCCCACTCAGTTTCACCTTGGAAAATTCTGTGAGGTTGCTCTCAAATAGTTAACAGTACAATGAAGACCCATTAGGAGCTGAATCGCTGTCCCTAAACTGAATAGCTTAATTGCTTTTCCAGCTTCCTGGTAGGTATTCTGACCTGGATCCATCTCTGACATACCACTATGAGTTTCTGATATCTTACATAATTTATAGTCTCTCATTTCCCAAGCAGCAGGTGACAGAGATCAAAGATGGCCCCAATCAGTGACACCACTGAAATGCCTTACAAATGGCATCATTTCCAGGCACCCTTTTCTGACACTGTCATTTACTGGTACGTCTGACCTAAATCAAATTCAGGCTCATGATGGGCCACATAAATGGTATCAGTCAATGAAAGAGTGTTAAAATATATTATCACCCTATCCTGCCCCACAATTTCCTCACCTTGAAATTATATGTTAGCATGGCCACAGCTATTATTTCTGTTGCAAGTAAAAATAAGATCAGTCTGTGAGATGCGCTGAGAAAACATCCCTGGCATTTACCTTAGGACAGCCAGAAAGCTTAGCTCACCACACTTTGCTGAAGGTAGACAAAAATAAGAGTCTTGACTCATTCAAAAAAGTACTGCAAGGGGACAAATTGTTTTGTTAGGAAAATATATTGCCAGCAGGTGGGGGGGGGGAGCTGACTGCATGAGACTTCAAATCTTTGAGGGCTCTTAGATTTTGCCTTCTGAAAACAGTTTCAGAAAAAGAAGGCAGAGCCCAGACATGAAAGGACAAATATTATATAATTGTACGATTTCACTTATATGAAACACCTAGAATAACCAAATTCATAAAGACAGCAAGTAGATTAGACCAGGGGCTGGGGGCTGCGGGCTGGGGAATTATTGCTTAATGGTGCAGAGTTTTTATTTGGGGTGATGAAAAAGTTTTGGTAATGGATGGTGGTGATGGTAGTAAAACACTGCAAATGTAATTAGTTACTGAATTGTAAACATGCAAGTGGTTAAAATGGGAAATTTTCTGTTGCATATAGGTTACCACACTAAAAATTTTTAAAAAGCAAAGACATATCCAGTCTAGAAAAGTTCCCAACACACAACAGGCATGCCATAAATATTAAACAATGGAGGAAGGACTCTGCAGCAAGAATTTCCTTCCTGACACTGTGAGTGGGGTATAGCAAGAGGAATATAGCACTGGGGATCAAGAGATTTGAATCCCAACTGGGTGACTTCTCAGCTGTCTGACCCTGGTCAAGTCGCCTGACTCACTGAGCCCCAGTTTCCTCGATGGGAATTTGGGGTTAAGGACAAGAACCTGGATTCCCTCTCAGAGATTTAGCGAGGCCTGCTGGGGAGGGTGAAGGTGATCTGTGAAAAGGGACCACAGCCCAGGATGCTCTTGTTGGTTTGTCAAAGGAGTCCTGGTTGATGGTCATTATGTTAGTGTCCTCACGATCACAACAGCTTTTCACAAGCAGATAAAATGTGCTATTGCTCCCTGCGACTCATAACAAATTTTTAGCATACAGATATGTCTATTCTAAGTAGCCATCTGAAGCTAACCCAGCACCCAACAGATCAAGCAAAGCCACAATTTGTTTTCTGATTAAAATGATCAGTAAAATAAGCAAACAGTGGGAGGGTCTTTAATAGCTAAGATCCCTGTTTTAGCTTCCTAGCTGCTAAAACCAATACCATTTAACGGGTTGGCTTAAACAATGGGAATTTCTTGGCTCATGGTTTTGAGGCTAGGAGAAGTCCAAAATCAAGGCATCAGCAGGCAATATTTTCTCCCTGAAGACTGAAGCATTCCATGGCTAGCTGCTAGTGGTCCTTGGGTCATTAGCTTTTCTATCATGTAACAATGCACAATGGAGTGTCTTCTCTTTTTTCTTTTGGGTTGCGTTGACTTACAGCTTTTCCTGTGGCTTCTCTTTCCATGTCCAATTTACTTTGCTTATAAGGACTTCATACATATTGGATCAAGTCCCACCCCCATTCAGAGTAAATGAATGAACAAGCAAATGGATGAATAAATATACAACCAGCCAATACAAAAATCCTGGGTGTTAAAGGTTTTGACAACTGAGATTTTTAAAAATAATCTATTACTGCACTACAAAATAACCCTTCATCAATCAGACACTGTTCTTACAATTCTATCTTAAGCTGCTATATCTCAAGTAATTATACCAAAATGGTGTTATTAGAGCTAGCTCAAGAAAATTACTCAGCAAGTGAATGGGATTTAAAAGAGAAAAAAAAATCACCTCAAAAGAGATTTCTAATTACATAGTTAAAAAAAATTACCAGGGTTTCCATCCCTACTAAGCCTTGAGCTTCATAGAAAGCCTTAGGTAGCAGCAGTTTTCATGACTGACGACCTCCTACCCAATGAATTATCTTGATGTTACGTATAATGTGTGGTATTGCTGAATCACTCTGTAGTGTGTGCTCCAGCCAGCTGGGGGGCATTAAGGAAGTACTTTGCTTCCACCTCTTCATCTCTCAAATGTGGGTACGAGTGCCTACTCTGAAGAGCTGTGCTTAGTACAGTGTCCAGCACCCAGTGAGCACTGAATATATGTCAGCCATTTTCTTTCTGCTTTTAAAATGCTTTTCTATCAGGTCAGTTGAAGACTGGCTAAGATCTGCAATCTCTCCAGCAGTGAGTCACACTCCCTTCTTGCGTGTTTGCTAAATAAACTTCTTTAATGTCACTGAATTCTTCTCTTCCAACTGCTGCCAGGGAAAGAAAATATTGACCAACCCCCAATAAAAACCCAACAAACATTATCTATCCATGCTTGTTTCTTGAACAAGTCTGTTAAGTTTCTAGAAGGTAGTGATGGTGGTGGATGACGATGACTGACATTTTTTGAGGGCTTACCATGTGGCAGACACTGTTTTCAGTCTTTACATGAATCAACACATTTGACCCTCACAAGAAGCCTATGAAGTAGACAACAAATCTGACTCACTCTGTATTCAGTCAATAATATATTCACCCTCTATCCACTCAATAAATGAAGACTTATGTGATGTTTACTAGTGTACCACATGGGCTATAGAGTCCAGTGGTTAAGAATGTTCCTGGCTCCTCTAGTTCCCAGCAGTGTAACCTCAGGTAAGTTACTTAACCTCAAATTACTAGTACCTCAATTTCTTCATAAGTAAAATGGGAACAATAATAATAATCCCACATGCAACTGTTAGAAAAATGAGTTGAAACACATAAAAGGCTTAGAATGGTGCCAGACACACAGTAAACGCTCAATACATTTTAGCAAACTTTACCTTGGGTCCATTTTAAAGAGGAAATAATATCCTTTCCATGAAGTAAAATCCATCACACACTGATTATAAGTACAAACAAGCAAACTATACTTTTCTTCTCTTGTAGTAAAGGATGAAAGTTTGAATTAACTTAAAAACCTGAATTACTCTTGGACTAGCCAAGAAAACGAAGGAAAGATCACTTATTATCCAAGATGAATCAGTCATCATTTATCTATAGATATTCAGAGGAGCCTTTTGATAACTAGCTTAAACCTGTGAATTATTTCATTTAGTATACTGTGCCTATGGACAGAATAGAGTAATCTAAGTCCACCAAAATTGAATATTTACTTGCTTATTTATTTATACATGCCTGCTTACTAAACAAACATGGTTGAGTATTCACTACACAACAGACACTGTTGTAGGCACTAGGGACCCAGAAGTGAACAAAACAAAGTTCTTGCCCTTGGAGAGCTGACAACCTTTTAGGTGAGGTAGGCAACAAATAAATAAATACATAATATTATGTCACATAGTCATAACACCATATCTAATTAATAAATTTGCCTTTACAAAGTCAATGGCTCCTTAAAATACTAAAAGCAGAAGGGAAAGAATTAAAGAATCAAATAGTTAATGAACCATATTAATCTGCTTGTCCTGCTAACTCAACTACTTGACCCTAATCCTGTGCTAGGATCCTGTGAATGAAACCAGGAGACAGAAATAGAATAGCCTGGGGCCCAAGGGAAGGGGTCGATGCCAGCTCCCTCCATTTCCGCCAGAGCCAGAGGGTGTCCTAGACCAAAGTACCCTGGAGAGAAGGGGAGCAACTCGAAAGGTTGATCCAGCCCTGGCTTTGGTGTGCAGCTTCTGCATCTCTCCCCTGGCCCCAGAGATGCCATCTGACCACTAGCTGCAGGCCCAGCCCAGCCAGGTCCCCAGAACTCAGTCCTGACCAACTGATGGGATTTCTGGAGCTCTGGTTGGACATCCAGGGCTCAATAGCTAGATACCTTTGATCATTTCTGACCTGTACTTGTGCTCTGAAAAGTGGGCTTCCTTCTTGTTCATGAGACTTGGTTGCCAACTGATGACCCACTTCTGGTGATTGGATTCTCATCTTAATCTCTGCACCAAAGCCCATTTTGGTCACCTGCTGAGCACTACAGTACCCCTAGGTTGGAGACTACTTGCCTTTCTCCTGCTCATGCTGTCCCAGAAACCCAAATCCAGTTTCTCATTTATCCCTGGTGTGGGATGTCTTCCTGCAGTTAGTCTTCCCCAGCATTTTCAAGTGGGTCCACTGATGTATACACCTACTCTGTGGAACCCAGCCACAAAAGAATTTTGCTCTGCTGTCATGGAGCTCCTGAGCCTTCACTGTGGCTGCTAAACAGGATTTCGGCTGACACGCCAGTTGGAGCTATCACTCAACATCCCACCCATATGCCATGACCACTAAAAAGACAGATCAGTATACTTCTAGGGCTTGGTCATTACAGTAGTCAGCATCAAGTACCAAGTAATTGTGTGCAGATTGACAACTTTCCCCTCCTGCATAGCATCCTCCCAGAATCAGATCTCCCTATTTTATGCTCAGAATATCTGTGCATCCTTTTTTATTGTAAAAATTTCTATTTTTATATTTATCTGAGTGTTTGATTAATGGATATCTCTTCTACTTTACTGCAAGCTCCAAGAAGGCAGGGATGTGTCTGCTTTGGTCATGCTGCATCTGCCTGGGCCACTGTATGGTCCCAACAAGTATTTATTGAATGAACCTTACTCCACAGAACGTGGCCTCTAGTTGATTAAGCCCAGACCTCATAAATTGGCTTTTGGGTAGAAGATACGAAAATAAATCACCAAACGTTCTCTTCATCTTTGTCTAACCAAACCTGGTGCTCCCATGAGGGCTCTGTTTCTCCTGTAGGATTCTCAAATGGTGTCTGGTTTTCTTTACCACTGCCTTTGTTTTCCTGTATCTGGAAGTGCAGTTGGTATCCTACTTACTCCTCATTACTGCTTCCAGACCATTCTCTCCTTGCTCCCTCAGCTTTGAAGCCCACCTTGTTACACTATTCATCACCCACTGCACCCCACTGTTTCATCATCCAGCAATCTCTGGGTTATCCGACCTCATTCATTGGGTCCTGATTCCCTCCCTGCTGTCATAATTCTGGTTGATTTTAATATACAAGTTGATGATTCTACTAACACCATGACTCCTAAGTTCCTTGAACTCCTCTCCTTTGATGACCTTTTTTCTTACCTTACTTCAGTCATTCAGTCTTACACTCAGCCTTGTCATGAGCTACAACTACAACCTCCATGAACTAATGAGAAGTGGGTGACATAAGGAAAGCACAGGCTGCTCATTACAACTAACAGCTCAAAATACTTAGATTCATCCTCCGTCAACAAAAAATTTAAGCTTACATAAGACAAAGAGCCAGTAGTTACCATGTACTTTCAAAAGAAGGTGTGACTGAACAATATAATTCTGGAAGAGACCACTGATGCTGAAGGTATTCAAGACGAAGAAAAAAGCCTTTCCAAAAATGTTGTCTATTGATCTCAAGATGAACAAATTTGGGGAGTATTTAGAATTGTACATTGTACAATAAATCTCATGAGCTATAACTTGTAGTGGAAGTTTGACTTTTTTTGTGTGATTGGTATCAACTCATCCCAACTTCCTGTGCTGGTTTGGATGTATTATGTACCCCAAGACACCATGTTCTTTGATGCAGTCTTGTGGGGGCAGACATATTCAGTCTTGATTAAGTTGGAACCTTTGGATTAGGTTGTTTCCATGGAGATATGACTCAATCAACTGGGTGAAATGTTTGATTAAATTATTTCCATGGAGATATGGACCCCATCCATTCAGGGCAGTCTTGATTTAATCACTGGAGTCCTATAAAAGAGCTCACAAATAGAAGGACCTCAGAGCAGCTGAGAGAGACATTTTGGAGATGGCCACTGAAAGTGGACTCTTGCTGACATTTTGGAGAGGTGAGCCCAGTGTTTGTTCCAGAGAAGCTAAGAGAGGACAAAATGTCCCAAGAGCAACATTTTGCAGAATGCACAGGAGCTGAGAGAAGAGCTGGAACACAACCCAGGATCCGCAGATGCCAGCTACGTGCCTTCCCAGCTAACAGGTTTTCTGGACACCATTGGCCCTCCTTTGATCAAGGTATACTTGAGATGATATCTTAATGTGGACATTTTCATGGCCTTCAGACTATAAATTTGCAACCAAATAACCCCCCTTTATAAAAGCTAATCCATTTCTGGTATTTTACATAACAGCAGCATTAGCAAACTGGAACACTTCCTGTTAGAGTTGTTTCAAGATCCACCACTCACCCAATCTTGGTCCACCGTAGTTTGAATGCCCCACTTCCTTCCCCACAATCCAGGGATGGAGAACACAACACTAGTCTAAGGTAACAGGTCACATTCCTTTGGTCATTGTAATCAGATCTGTGATGGAAAGGAGACCTAATCAGAGCCAATGAGACTGCTGAGGCTTCTAGGGAATCTCACTGTTGACCACTGTAAGGCTGTAAGGATTGGAGCTTCTGCAGCCATCTTGCTTCAGTGAGAGGAGAGCCTGTCTGAAACTGTGGACAACCTAGAAAAGAATACAGAGATGGAGAGAGGAAAACTGGATCCTGGTGTCACTGAGTATCTAGATCGAGCCACATACTTGCACCCTCAGTAATGTGAGCTGTGGCAGAATTAATGACAAGTACTCACCACATTATTTGCTTTTCCTGAGCATAAAAGAAGACTGCATTTCCCAGCCTCCCTTGCAGTTAGGTTGGGTCTATGAGAACAAACTCCAGCTAAACGAATATTACCAGAAGTGATGTAAGCTGCTTCCAAAAAAAAAAATCCTATGAGATCCCCATTACTTACTTCTCCCTTGACAGCACCCTTTGGGATATTCCAGAAGGAAACAAACAGAGCACTGTGATACAAGATAACTGAGGCAGTGGCATAGGGCGGGAGGTGGTTTCAGAGAAGGCCCCTCTGTGGGAATGACATTTGAATAGGGACCTGATATGCAAAATGAAATTTTGCAAATTTCACAGGTAATTAAAGACTATCCCTACCTCTTTCACAGGTTCTTAGAGCACTCGCATTGGGTGAGGGGTGGGAAAAAGAACACATCCATTAAACGGAACAGCCAGTGCAAAGACCGTAAGACAAACAAGTGCTTGTCATGTAAAAGGAAGAGAAAGGAGGCCAGTGACACTGGAGCTCAGTGACAGTGGGAGAATGGAAGGGTCCGGTATTCTAGGTGGGGTAGGCTGGATCTAGCTGTCCAGGCACGAGTGGTGGCAGTGGAGATGGAAAATAAGTGGAAAGATTCACGATATATTTAGGATGCAGCACAGACAAAACATCCTGGTTGGTTGGATATTAAGGAAGAAGAAAAGGGAGGACATCAATGATGTCTCCTAAGTCTTTGGGTAGATGGCGATGTCATTTACTCAGATGGTAAAGATGAAAAAAGAACCAGTTTGGGAGGAAAATAACCAGAATTTTCACCTTGGACATGTTAAGTTGGAGCTGCTTGTTAAACATCCAAGTGGAAATGTCAATTTAGACATCGCCACAGAGCTGAGTGTCTCTAAACAGCAACGACGATGATGATGATGATGACAGTGAGCATTTACTGAGCTTGTGTTACATGTCAGACATTATGTTAGGTACTTTGTGAGATTATCTCATTTAATGTCACCACAATCCTGTAAACTAGTGTCCTATTTTGTAGTCAAGGAGACCAAAGCTCAGATGTGGTAAGGGAACTTGCCAAGAGTACCATGACTGCTTAATAAATAACTAGTAGAGTTGGACCTTCTATGGCATGAGCCCTTGTCACAATCACTGTTGCTTAATCACTGTTTGTTGCTTGATTCCATCAGTCATAGGAAAAACCCAAATAACTAAGAGGCTAGGCCCAAACACAAAAGGGTTCCATTCTAGTTCTTTTTTCTCTGCTCTTCTGCCTCCTAATTCCTTAGTTCCATATAAAGAGAGGCTTCCGACCCACTGGTTCACCTTCCTCTTTCACAAGGGGAGTGTGTGTACGTCATGACAAGATTTGGGCATGAAGTCACCAGAATCTGGGGGCAGGGGGCGTCTTGGCATACAGCTTTAATTCAATAGCTCATTAATTCCATGGGTTTTCAATCTTTTAGGTTACTGGGGTAGTCTTTAGTGAATTAACACTAAAACTCATTATGTGAATTTAGAGTCACTTGTTTTTGTGACCCCAAAAAGGATCAAGGAGCTCCTCAAAAGAGCCCAAATCATGAGCAGGAATATCTGAGATCTGAACTGAATCAGATTCAAGCAATTCAAAGTAGGACTTGTTTTTCTACTTCTCTCCAGCCAAACGTTTAAGATCAATCTCCTACTCCTGGAAATAGAAAAAAGAACAATTCAAAATACTCACTGCACACTCTGCCTGAAATTTTAAGAGAAATGAGCTTCCAGGATTAAAGGTAAAGACCATACTCCTTCTCAATAGAGCTGTATTAGTTTCCTAGCTACCTAACAAAGAACCACAGACCGGGCGGCTTACTTATTTCCTCACAGTTTTGGAGGCTGGAAGTCTGAAATCGAGGTGCTGGTAGGGTCGTGTTCCCCTTGAAGGCTCCAGGGGAGGACACATCTTTGCTTCTTCTGAGCTTCTGGTGGTTGCTGGCAATCCTTGCTGTTCCTGGCTTGCAGCTGTTACCACTCCAGTTTCTGCCTCTGTCTTCCCCTGGGCATCTTCCGCCCATATGTGTCTGTCTGTCCCTGTATCTCCTCTTATAAGGACATCGGTCATTGGATTAAGGCCCACCCTAATCTAGGCTGACCTCATCTTAACTTGGTGACATCTGCAAAGAATCTATTTCTAAGTAGGGCCACTCTCCTAGGTACCAGGGTTAGGACTTGAACGTATCTTTGTGGGGGATACAATTCAACTCCCAACAAGGACGGCAGAAAACTGGTTTGGTAGGAGAAGCAGCGAAGCACAGGCCGCTCTCTCTTCTGGACTGCCCTTTCTGCCTTTGTTCCCTGGACTCACCCTTGCCAAGCCTTTAAGCCTTAGCTCAAATGGCAACTCCTCCAGAACTCTTAGGTTGTGCCAAGGGCACTTCTTTTGTGTTTCTATACCTGTGCTCATTCTTCTTCTTAAAAAAAAAATTACAAAATGTGTTGTCCATGTAGTAACCTGTCTCCTTCCCTCCCAGGCTATGAGTTTCTCATGGAGAGACCACGTCTTACCCATTTTAGAACCACGCCCTACTCCTCACCTGGGTGATTAGCCCAGTTTCTGGCAGATAAAGTAAAGTTCAATAAATAGCTGTTGAAGTGAATGGCTGACCGAGTGGCACTGTGTTAGCCAAGGAAACTGTATCCTGTGGATTCAGGTGACCTCGGCTCTGATCCTGGCTTGCGGCCAACTTTCTATGCTGCAGAGTAAGTCCCTTACCCTCCCTGGGTCTGTCTGTTCATCAGCTAAAATAAAGGGGCTGGACCAGCTCACAGCTCTGAAGGCCTCTCAGCTCTGGCAACGAGCTATCTGTGCCAGCAGGCAGATGGGAAAGCAATGAGGATAATGAATTCGAGGCTGGCTCCACAAGGCTTCCACCATTAATCACAATTCTCCAATCTGACAAAATCCCTCCCCAAACGATCTCAAAAGGATGCTGCACACAATGAAGGAGAAGTAATCACGCTCAATTTCCAGACAGAGCATCGTGCTCTCGTGTCTACTAATTGTCTCAGTCCTTTTCTGGAATGCGTACGCTGTGCTTCCCTGGCTTCTCACTGCCCGCCTCTGGGATGGGGGGTGGGTGGGAGCATGTGACGTGACTCGGGACCAATGCCAGTGGCTCCTGTTCCCTGGCACGTCCTGCAGACAGCTAAACGGCACGCAGGGTATTCTGCATGTTTTAATCTCCAGATCTGGTTCCAAACTCAACATTTAGATCAAAATCCTTAGAGAAAGCTAGTGGCTTTCCCCTGAAAGTTTTTTGCCAAATGCAAATCTGAATAGACCTGTGAAGAAAATCATTGCCATGACTCCAGGAGGGCCCCTGTACCTCCACTGGAAACTGTGAGAGGAGGTGAGAAACTGCATGCTGTGCTTCCTCCCTGAAGCAGGAGCAGGGCTCTGAGGACAGAAGTGTACTGCCCATTAGGCTCCAGGATGCTAAATGCTTTCCAGGTAGAGCATCCCCTTTAAAGTCCTAATATTTTCTAGATAACTACATTTCCCTCTCCCTCCACATGCCTTTTTTTTTTTTTTTAAACTTTTTCTTCTCTTTAGTTCTGTCTTTCTTAATTTAGTCATCTCCTTTGTATTCCTGAGTCCACAATGAATATAAAACTCTTCTAGTGGAATAACATTTTATACTTTCAAATATAGATGACTTACAAATGTCCTCAAATGTCTTAATGTATAGGATTTCCAGTTTCTTTGATTAAGTACACTCCTCAAGGCCAAGGACCATGTCTGCCACTTCTTTGGAATGACCAACATATAAGCAGTCAACACATATATGCCAGGTCCTCGGTACACGCGCGTGTCTTAATTGACTTTGATGTGCTGGGTGATTTTAATAATAATACCCAGTCCTCACCTTATTTGACCATTGCTCAAGTAAATTCTACAGAATGTATTCTGACAGTTACATTTTCTTCCTTGTACATTCCTCATTTTTGATAATTAGACAGCTATTTACATAAATTACTCCTATTAGAATGCAGAATAGGAAACTGAATTCTCTCTGCATCTTAGACACAGAATATTTTATGACGTCTTCACTCTTATGTATCACAAAGCCCATTATTTCAAGGCCAAAGAAAATAGTTTCTTATGTGTTTTTCCTAGTATTCCTAAGAAAGAAATTGTCCTAAACTCGAAAAGTAAACTGTAAATATGACTATAGTACATTAGTAGGTACCGAGGTTTTGTATCTACATGAGAATGTTCTGTCATTTTACCAATTAAATTAGGTAATATGATAAAGGCTTCTGCAACCAAAAAGTGCTATAAAATGCTATATATGAAACTTACTAGTTATTCAAATATCGCAGACTAATTATCACTGTTAGAAGAAACGAACTTTTGGCATTCAAGTATCTATTCCTCATATTATTTCCAAAGATAATGCATTTAAAATATAAAGCCCATGAGTCTGCATCTTTATTAAATTTTTAAAATTCACACATTTAAAGTCAAGCAACAAACTGTATTTCTTTCTTCTTATCAGAGCATTTGGAAGTGGATATAAATATACCTGCACTTATCTTTGTCATTTATAATCTCTAAGAAGCATACTCTTTTCTCTTATAGAACTAGTTTTTCTAACAGTAGTCACACTATCATGCATATGTGATATGGGGTTGCTTTGATAGGAGAAATTCAGAGTTATGATACATCACTGGCTTAGATCTCATCCAGTTATAACCACTGAAAATTCTTTAAAGAATTATAACCATAAGAATTATCAAACAGCCATCTACAAGCAACCAAAGGAAAGTGAAAGAGACCCTGAGAGGGTAAGGATCTGAGGTTCATGTGTAAGCGGAGAGCAGATGTAATATGTGGATCAGGAAATTACAAGAGGCTAAAGTTGCAAGCATATGCCTGAAGCACAAGCATTATTTTTATGCACCAGTTTAGAAAATAATGGAGCAGAAAACAAAGGTTTGACCATTTGCTGAAAGGAAATTTCAATTGAGGTCCATCTTTTCACTTTCCTATTGACTCCAATGAAAGCCAAAATAGATAAGAGGGCTAGGATTAAAAAAAAAATTAAGTAAATAAACAAAATACAAAGTTACTTTTCAAAAAGGAAACCTTTTGCTTTATCAGCTCTTTCCATTCCCAAAGAACTCATTACTTAACGAAAATACATTTGTTCATTCAGGTTCTCTTAAATGACTTTGCCTAAATGACCTTCATGACATTTATTATCCAACTCTTACTTAACTTTCTATAGTTTAAGTTAGACTAATGTGTTTTTACAGCATTTGCATAGCAATGGAGGTGTTGCATCTTTTGGTGCTACAGTCCAGAGATTTTCTTTATTTATGTTGAAGAATAGTCTTGGCCTTTTCCTCTCTGTGGCCTATCACACTCCTGAGTTGGACCATAGGCTGTGGATCTTCTTCCTGTTGGTTCTGTCCATCTTTTCCCCTTGGCTTTGAGATTTCCCCCCCTGCCTCCAGGATTATCTATGCCACATTATGGTTGCAGCAATGGACAAGGATACTGCTTCTCAAACTTCAATGTGCCTAAAATCACATGAGGGTTTTTAAAATGCCAATTCTGATTTAGTGGGTTTGGGGCAGTGTCCAAGAGTCTGCATTTCTATTAAGCTCCCAGGTGATTCTGCTGGTCTGTAGACCCCACTTTGAGTCATAAGGGACAAGGGTATATAATCAAGTCCTAGGGCTCCCATCTCCCCTCGTGATGTCAAACTAGCACTTGGATGCTCCCTATCTCTCCAGCTTACTATTTCCCATGAAACAAATGATCAGAAGAAATGTAAACCAAGAAATGTGAGAAAAATCAGGAGTGAGGAAAAGATAAGAGGGAGAATGACATAAAATTATTTGGATGACATTATGCAGGCAGGGTGGTGGTGATGAATGGAGTATGATTGGAGATAATAACATGATTATATTATAGGATTATGGTTGATGGGAGATTATAGCAACATATAACAATAGGATTGAGGATTCTTGATGATAATATGATTGGGGATTCCTGGTGAACGAAGACTAACAGGAAAGACTCATCAAACTGATATCCCAAAGAGTTCTGAAACACTTTCCACCGAAAGTTTTCAGCTGTTTTCTGATGAGGACTCATTATCCAAAGCAATCATATAATATTTTCTCATGGGAAACGGTGCTGAAGAGCACAAGCTCTGGAGTCTGACAAGAGACCTTGCTCTTCCTATGTGAGGCAAGTTGCCTAACCTCTCTGGACTTGAATTCCCTCACCTGTGGAAGGGGATAATAACGACTACAATTTAGCTGTAAAAATTAAATGAGAACTGTGGTATTAAATACTTAGTACAAAGCCTGGCACAAAGCAAACATGCAATTAAGAACAACTCTTAGTAATATTATTCACAAAACTTCATACAAAGGCTGCCATTGAGTGCCCAGGTTCTGGGTGTCACGTGGCCTTTTGGCCTGAGATCTAACACTAACTATCAAGCAGGCAGTAAGTTACTTGATATTTAATATTTTCTATTTCCTTTCTTTCCTCTTCCATTTGGTTTCTATGGGAATCTGCTTATGAGGGATTTCAAAGTATACTGAAGAAAATCCACCTAGTTCCCAACTTCTGCATTCTTGTTTATTAATAGAATCACAGTTTCTTAGAATGGCAAAGACCTATGAGATGATCTAATCTAACCTGTTCTCCAGTGCTTGGGGCTATGTCACCCTTTCAAGAAATATTAGTGGATCTCTAATTCTTAGGCCATTTTGAATCCACTGGCAGCCATCTGGGGGCAGCTCATGTCAACCATACAATAAAGAGTTTAGGCTATGTGGTTACTCTTTCCCTCCCTATTCAAGGCACTTTTTGTTTACTTGTGGGCTTGTAGATTGTTTCCAGATGGTTGACGTTTCTAGAATTTTACCAGCCCTTGGCTAAACCTAGCATTTCTACATTGAGGTTAGATACCCTGATCCACTGGGCTGGTGGAAGTGATGTCTCAGGAGACATCCCAAGGTGAGCTCAGCAATCAGCGTGGTCTGAGCAATGGCTCAATACACCTCCCAGAACCCAAACTCTGGAAGGGATCTTAAGGTCGTACACATCAGCTTCTAAACTATGTTCTGCAGCACCTTATATTCATATAGGGTATCTTAGAGCCCTGGTAGAGGGAAGGGAAGGCTGAACCACTGCGACTCTAGATATCTCCACTCAATTACAACAACTTCCCTTTTTTCAATTTGTATTTGGGGTTCTACTGACAATCTATATATTTAAAACCACTGATGTAGAAGCTTTTTTATTTTCCAGGCATCTATTTTCCTACATCAAATTTATCTGTATTAGTTACAGTGAGAGTTTAACTGTAAGTAACTGAGACACAAACTAACGGGGAATTGACAAGATAGACATTTATTTCTCTTTCACATAAAAATCCAGGTTAGTGCCAGTTATTGTGGGACCAGACCATTTCAGGCTTTCTGTTCTACATTCCCAAATGTGTTTTCCTTATCCTCATTTCATGGTGCAAGATGGAGCTCCAGCCACCACATCCATCTTCCAAGCATGCTAGAAAAGGTGGAGAAGAAGGATGCACACCATCTTGAAGAACACCTCCCGGAAGCTGCTCTTTGTTTCAGTCTCATTGGCTAGACCTTAGTTGCGCTGGCTACACATAACTGAAGGCAGGCTGGGAAAGGTAGTCTGCTCTATTCTGGGTGGCCATGCCCCCACCTAAATACTGGGAATTCTATACATCTGGAAGTAGAGAGCAGATCCTGGAGGACACAATCTGATCTATCTTCAGCCCAGTCAGCTGGTTCACAGCTTGGATGTCAGATTTTCTCCTTAGATCTTCATAGAGCAGATCAGAAGGAGATGCGAAGATACCTTGAAAAGTGACAGCTGAACAAGCGGTAGCAGCTCAGAGCCATTTAGTGGAGCAGCTGATCAATATTTACAGTGCAACACAGACCTTGGTTACTGAGAAAAGGTTAAATTATGCTTGACACATTCTGATTAAGACATGAAGGGACTGATACATTACAGAAAGATTCCCATCAACATGGCTGAAAGTTTTAAAAGACATTTAAGGTCATAAGCTCTATGGTCATCTGGGAAATGTACTTGATGCAGCACCTCTCACTCCCTGAATGTGTCGGGTAAATGAGAGACGCAGCTCTTGCTCGAATTCTTCTGAACCTCAGAAGGAAGTTGTGGTATTGGGCAGGGGGGACAGGGAAGCACAGTGAATGTAGCTGCCCTCTAGGTCTCTCCTCCTTGAACAGGGTCTGGCACATAGTGTGTGATGAATGACTCTTTATTGAATGAATAAATGAATGGGTGAGGTTGGGAGCCTAAGACTCAGCTCTGCCTAGGAGCCTTCAAGAGGACTGGGTTCTTAGAAGATCTAGGAGCAAGATTCCCCTTTCTAGAAAGGGCTACGGGTATCCAGAGCAGTCTCAATGGGGTGCCTTGGACCTACAGTGCATCAGGAAATAGCCTTTAAGTTATAGTGCACAAGAAAGGAGGACTCTCTAAGGCCCAAACATTAGGTTTTCTAACTTGATTTATTTCAAACTCTATTTTAGTTTATATTCCATTATTTTTTAGGGTTACTTGAAATCTCTTCAAAACTAGTCTAAATATCAATTGCATATATTAGAGAACTGCATTTCATTCCAACTTTCAATATTTTTAAAGTGTTTAGCCATAATACCTAACAACTTTGCAAATACTAAAAATGTTTTTTTAAGCATTTTGTACAATGCACTCACAGTAGCCACTGTTCCTTTTAGATCCTCCAGGAGCCCATTCCCACAATGTCCTAGGTTCTGTTCCTAACTGACTCACCAAACAATTTCAGGAACTTACTTACACTCTTATGGATTCCCCTCCAATGCCAAACCATTTACCAGCACTCTTAAATAGTTTGCCAGAGTTTGATAATTCATAACCTCCATTATCAACCTCTCTGAGGAGAGAGTACAGAGCTTTCACAAAATTTTCCAGTGCAGTGGTTCTCAAAGTGTGGGCTCCAGAATAGCAGCAGCAGCAGCACCTGGGAAGTTGTTAGAGATGCAAATTCTCAGGTACCTGGGGGTACAGCGGAGCAATCTGTATTTTAACAAGCCCTCCAGGAGACGATGCATGCTCAAGTTTGAGAACCACTGCTCTAAGGTGTCATTGTCCTCCAAAATGTTAAGAACCAGCACATTCACTAGGAGGTTGAGGTCAGTCTGAAGACCAATGCAAGTTTCTTTTCTGGGATTTTGTGAGTTTTTTGCAAGACTGATCCAAGACAGGTCAAAAGTTCACTTTCCCTGGTGACATTTCTGTGAATCTCATTACAACCTTCACCTCACTCACAGGAAATCAGCTCTCCCCACCCCATGCATGCAGGTTTATCTCAAAGGAGCAGCTGCTATGTTCCCCCTTCTTATCTGCCGACTCCATGGTAATGGCCAGGAAAGGGAAGATTTCACAACTGTGGCTAACATAAAAATCAAGACCAACTTCCCTTTCTCTGCTTTCTTGATGAAAGTGCAAAGAAGGGCAGGAGCAGCACAGGCTGTGGCCACCCATAGTTTCCACTGAATATGGTTTAGGTGATCCTGTAGAAAGAGCACTAGATCTTAGGGTCAGAAGACTTGAATTCAAGTCCTGCTGCTGTCTCTTACTAACCATGTAACTCTCAGCCTCAGCTTCCTCATCTGGGAAATGAGGTTGGCAGGGCTCTTGTGCCAATCAAAGATGATGTGAGTGGAAGCCCTCTGTGAGAAAGTACCCCAGTAGTCTCATCCTGAACCCAGCTCTACACTTATCAGCTATGTGCAACTTTGGGCAGGTTTCTCCATCTGTAAAATAGGTATATTAACCTGACTTCCATCTTAGAGGGTTGCTCTGAGGATTAAATGAGATAATATAAATAAAAAGCATAGTACACTTCCTAACACATGGTAAAAAGATCGTAACTGTTTAATACTAGCAGTAGTAAAGCTGTATAACTATATAAATGTCAGGTAACCTCAGTGTAATTTTAGATTACAAAAATAAAAGAAAAAAGAAAAGTTGACAATAGCACAATAGTATGTGCAGCACATTCACATATTTTAACAACAAAAAATAGATAAACACTGTTGAGATCGTTAATGTGAACAAAATAGAATATTGACTTTTCAGAAAAAGTTTCAAATACAATACATTCCAAAATCCAGAGTCTTAAATTCCATTTTTGTTCAGGAGGTCAGTTTCTTACTTCTCAGAAGATAGTTGTTCAGACACAATAAAAATGATACTACGTAATACTCATATAACAGTAAACATTCTTTTCAAACTAATTTCATCTCTATTACCTCAGAGAAAATAAAATACAGGAAAATTCCCTTAAGTATAGAAAGATTTTTTTTTCCCCAGAATACAACGCGAGCTAAAAGAAAGCGTAAAACCATCCCCATCTCTGGAACCTCGCTTTGCTGACTTGCATGAATATACAACCAGCTGTCAGCAACTATTAAGTGGATAAATTACATGAATTCTGATAAATCCTTCCAGATTAATTGTCACAGAACAGCCAAATGTTTCAGGTGATGGCATTAATCTGTTTTGACAGATTTTGCTGTCTGAAGAGTAACAGATTCGTAGGGACTTTAAACTGATTTAACAAGAGCATAGAATAAAAGAGTTGGAAAGATCTGAATTGAAACTACCTTTGACACAGGTCTCTTTCCTCCAATAAAAGAGTTGGAAAGATCTGAATTGAAACTACCTTTGACACAGGTCTCTTTCCTCCAGTATTAAAGAAAAAATATTCAAAAGCCTCACTCTTCAATCTCCTTTGGTAGTTCTAGAATCAAATAATTTCAACAGACAGGCAGCTACTGTTATCTCTGACTCACAAACAAAACTACTTTCCTTGAGAGACTCAGCTACATTTTCCAAAGTGTTTCAACTCCCTCTAATCCCAAACAATGCTCAGGTCACACAGTAAACCCCAAACTTCTTAAACACAAATGTTTTCAACCAGATAATTTCATCAAGCCATATAACACTTACTTCAACTATTTTGATATAGAAAAAAATCATTCATTCAATCAAAAGATATATTTACCAAACAGGACGAACTACATGTAAGGCACACAATTTATTCACTCATTCATTCTTTTTCTGCAATTCAAAAAAACTGAGATGTAATTAACATTCCAGAAAATCTACCCTTTAAAAATGTATAGTTCAGTGGTTTTTAATATATTCACAAGGCTGTGCAACCATCATCTCTATCTAATTCCAGCACATTTTCATCACCCCCAAAAGAAACCCTGCACCTGTTAGCAGTCACTCCACATTCCTCCTCATACAGCTCCTGACAACCACTAATCTACTTTATGTCTCTATGGCATTCATTCATTTTTATTATTTTTGAGCATATACTCAGAACTAGATCCTCTTTTAGGCACTGAGGGACAGACTGGTGAACAAAATAGGCAATATGTCTGCCTTAAAGTAGTTTAGTGACTATATGCATTTCATAAAATAAGAAAAATACATATTTAATAATATGGAAATACATGCAAAAAATAGAATATGCTTAGTCTAAAACACAAAAAGAGATGACTTAAATCTGGCTTAAGACCCCAGATTTAATATCAAATTAATAAGTTTCCTACAAAGGCAACATCATCATCAAAATAGTGGGTGTGCCAGTTTGTATATATTATGTACCCCAGAAAAAAGCCATATTCTTTGGTGCAATCTTGTGGGGCAGACGTATTGGTGTGGCTTAGGTTGGAACCTATTGGTTCAGTATCTCCATGGAGGTGTGGCCATGCCCATTCGGAGTGGATCTTGATTGGTTTACTGGAGCCTTATATAAGCTCAGACAAAAGGAGCTCATAGCTAGTTGGAGCTGAGACAGACATTTTGAAGACAGCGTGGAAGCTAACGCAGACATTTTGGAGAATGCCATTTTGAAATGCAACCTGGGAGCAAGCAGACGCCAGCCACGTGCCTTCCCAGCTAACAGAGGTTTTTGGATGCCATTGGTCATCCTTTAGTGAAGGTACCCTCTGTTGATGCCTTACCTTGGACACTTTATGGCCTTACAACTGTAACTTTGTAACCAAATAAACCCCCTTTATAAAAGCTAGTCCATTTTTGGTGTTTTGCATTCTGGCAGCATTAGCAAACTGCAACAGCAGGTTACAACCAAAACTTGTGAGCTCTAGTCAATGATACATTTGTTTTAGGCAGAACACAATAATGCAATTCTGCTTTTAATTTTTTGTAAGGAAGAATGTTTATAAATCCTAGCAGTTCATTGTAGCAGGATTTGATCTCTTGAATCTGAAACACCCTGTTAGCTCACCTTTCTAAAGCTTTGCTGAAGCTCAATCACTGCTCCAAACTGATGGATCCCAGTTGGTTCTACATAGATTTGCTTAAGTCTATAAGCGAAACATTACCTACTAGTACTTTGAATATCACTGTATCTTTATACATAAACCTTTCTCAATTGTATAAATTCAAACATAAGTCTATAGTTAAGAGTAAGTGGAGCTCCCGAGCAGCCCACATGCTCACACCTGGCTTCTCTTCAGGCTGCCCAGGGTGGCTCTTGAGCCTTCTGCACCTGCCGGGCCCACAGCCCTGCCACCATGGTCCAGTCAGTTTGCTGCTACTCCCATGGGTCACCTAAGACAGATGAGGAGTTTGATGCTCGCTGGGTGACATCCTTCCACAAGCCAGATATCGATGCCTGGGAATTGCATAAAGGGATGAACATGCTTGTTGGCTATGACTTGTTCCTGAACCCAAAATCATTGGTACTGCTTTGTGGGCATGCTGACGGTTAAACAATTTTGCTAGTACAGTGCGCATCCCTAGAGGTTGTTAAGGGCAAAGGACCTCATAAGGAAATCTACCCCTATGTCATCTGGAAACTTGGACTAACTTTAAATGAATTGGGAATCTCCACTCCAGAGGAACTGAGCCTTGACAAAGTGTAAACTCCCATGGGTGGGCTTTTATCAGTGTTGCTACTTGATTATAAACTGTTACCTGCAAATATGAATGATAACATATAAACTTATTCAAATAAGTTTTCCTTTATTGAGAACAAAACCATGTCATGGAAACTTGGACCTTAATAAAAGAGAAACAAGTTTGAACCGAAATTAGGTATTTTTTCATATGCTGGTATCGAGAAGCAGAAAATGAAATGCTGTAGGGTCATAGACTTCTTTTGGGCTGAGAGACTGCTTGAATTCTCCAGAAATCATCTGACATGAAACTCGGCTACACAAACATATTTTGGGTGCTCTGGCTGGTAAATTAGCTGAAGGCTGAAAATGATTTATCTAACTTGTCCCCTGGGCATAGGGAACTGGTTATCTGTGGGGACAGATCAAATTGTGTACCTTCCCAAAACAGGTTACATAAAGTTTAAAAGTGGCTAGAGCAGTCAAAAAAAGAGTAAGTGAAGATGGAGACTTAGATATTCTCTGTGATTCAGTGAAATAGCTTCTTTGTCTAGTAGGACCATAAAGTCAAATGTTTTCTGTAATTTGAGTGACCTTATAATGTATTATCCAAACAAGATACTTTTGGGAGTGAAAGAGACAGCAGACATGAACCTGGACAGTGCCAGGCAGAGGGAGACACCTGGCCTTCTCTGGTCCACCTAGAGTGGAGAAGAGGAAATCAAACACTGTGATATTACATAGTAGGAAATGCTGATTATTATAAAGAGATAATCCCTTATGAGTGCTCTTTCATGTTCCTGGGACAGACTCAAGTTACCCTGAATATTAAAAGCTGTTTTAAAGCATCTCTTGCAACTCCGTACAAAGGAGATTATAATGAGGACAAGTCCAAAATAATTAAGTGATAAGGATACGTTAGAAGAGGTTATGAGTTGACATTTGTGTGTGTGTGTGTGTGTGTGTGTGTGCATACTTGGGTAAGTGGGGAGGCACAGCAAGGAAGAAGGAAGCTAGTGTAATTTCTTTCTTTTAAAAGAATTAAAGAGAAATACTTAAAAGCAGGACAATTTAGTCATGACTCACGGAAAAACAATAGCTTACAACTGCAAAGCATAACACAGAATGATTTTTCAGTAAAAACAAAAAGCACAGCTTTCTTCGTGGCCCTTTTATTTTTCTGATATATTAAGGATTTAACTAGTTTTTGCTAAACCGCTCATATTTCCAAAGATTCTTTACCTGTAGAGAAGCTTTCTCAGGAACAATGTTTCTGAACTTGAATAATGGTACTGACCTCTTTTACAATAAAAAGATAAAATTATCTCAGACCTCCCCATGGCTCACTAAAAAAAAAATAAAAAATTATAATTATTATGAGGGTATAAACTCCTTATGTTTTAATCTCTTATATAGCTATAAAATCAGAACAAATTTATAACTGATAATACAAACAAACCCACAATGTCAATGAAATCCAAATGGATCACATTAATTAATCTATGTAATATACTGTAGAAATTAAATTTCCGCACTGTAGCCCAGTTCTTTCAAGCTTGGCCTCCCTATTCTTTTGTGTGCCATGTGATGACTGAGTTTCCCAACTACTTTTTCCTAATCAGACTCTACATGCAGTTTTCACGGTCACAAACACTGCCTCATATCGTCACTTGGCCTTCCCTTGGCTGTAAGGCACCATTCATGATTAAATTCACCTCCCTCCTTCAAGTCACTTTAAAGAAGAACCACTTGGTACCAGGACATTAACGGACACACAGGCACCGAGGGCAGTGAAACTCGCCGCAGCACTTAGTTCCAAGGTGGTCACTGGGAGAGTCCAGAGCACACCTACATTTAATTTGTTTTTAAATTATCATCAAATGAGTTTCACTAGAATTATGAGCTCCGTGAAGTCAAAGAGTTTGGTCTGTTTTGTTCACTGTAGTATTCCTAACACTTAGCAGAGTACCTAGCACATAGCACTCAATCTATATTTATTCAGTGAATTAATGATTGAATGAATGGAATACTCAAAGAGAACTCATGTAACATAAGAAACATACCCACGTTCTCCAGTTTCCTAGAGCCTGAAAGAAGAACAGAGGCAGAGTCCCGCCTGTAGGCTTAACAACTCTACCTCCACAGAGGAAAAACGCACACTAACACTCACTAGATTTCATATCCACCTTACTTTGAAACAAAAACATTTGTATGCAAACAAATGGACTGGCCTTTTCTCAAAAATATCAGTACAGCCCAAAGGGGACTCCCTGCCCTCTGTCCATTAGCCAAGAATTGCTTGTAATTAATTAAAAACCAAGGCAGGCAAATGGTGGTGCCATGGAGCAGGAGAGAGGAGGAGGGGAGAGATGGAGACGAGAAAGCATTAGCCCCTACTGTAGACCAGCAGGCACTGGGATAGGGACTTCACATCTGTTACTTAGTCCAAACTACACAAGAACTCTAGGAGGTGGGCTTTGCTTTATAGTTTAACTTACTTTTCCAGATAAAGAAATTGATGCTCGGAGCAGTTGAACAAGGTTCACATAGCAGGTAAGGAGGGAAGTTGGGTTTTGAATCCAGCTCTGCCCAATTAAAATCCTTACCTGTTCACACGCTATGCTGCTTCCTAAAAGAAGTGACATATGGTGATAAGGGGACAAGAAAGCAGATGATAAAAAAGCAGATGAAGAGATTTCCTGTCCTGAAGGTAAATAGAAAAATTAGAAAATAAAATTATACTGTACTCATTCATTTCTAAAAAACATAGAAGTTGTTTAAAAGAAAATCCAACAGTTCCAACCAAACCTTTATTTGCTTTTAAATTCAACCTTTATTCTTTGATCACCTCTTGTGAAATGATAAAAGGGAAACAGCAGCAACATTCACAATTACTGCAAGAACTGGTGAATGAACAAATTATATATTTTTTTCAAGCTTTCTCCAAGCTTCAGAGCTAAGCTTTACCCCTATGTGCTTTGAACACCACACTACAATACCCAATGCTACATAAAACCACATGCTTTCTTACATTTCCCCCAAGTAGTTTATGTAAACTTTTAACTTACTAAAGTAAAACATAGATAGAACTAAACTGTTCTGTTTGTGCTCATGGGTGGAAGTACTAACCAGAGGTTATAGCTGAGGCTCCCAAGTCAGACTGCTTTCCTGGAATCTCAT
The DNA here is from genome assembly GCF_015220235.1 of Choloepus didactylus. Taxonomy (NCBI): domain Eukaryota; kingdom Metazoa; phylum Chordata; class Mammalia; order Pilosa; family Megalonychidae; genus Choloepus; species Choloepus didactylus. The sequence goes on along the minus strand of NC_051316.1, from coordinate 46,745,088 downwards.
GTTGTCTCTTACTGGCTGTTTGGTCTTGAACAAGTTTTTCTTGACTTGGTTAAAACTCAATTTCCTTATCAGTAAAATGGGGATAAGACCAGTAGCTCTTTCATAGGCTGGTTGTGAAGTTATGCATGTAAAGCACTTAGCCTGACATATAAAAAGAGCTAAATAAATGTTAGTTATTATTATTAGATTAGGTCTAGAAAATATTAGACATAACAAGGTAATATAGGGTAGAAAAAGGCCACATATGTTATTTTTAGACTCCTCTGATCACCATAGATGATCACACTTATTATTTGGAAGTACATGATATTGTAAACTACCCTGGTATTCAAATGCACTGGTATTCCCCCAAGAACATTTAATACTATATTTGGAAAAGAAATCATAAAATCGGTTTAATTACAATGATGAACACTGCTGGCTGCATCTCAGTGGTAAAATACATAAGTGTTTACTAAGGTGGGAACTACTGCAGGGACAAACAAATGCACTCACACAAGATTAGGAGCATCTTAATCCATCTGGTTTACTCTTTTTTTTTTCTTTAATTGAAAGGAATATTTGAATCTATACCAGCATCAAATTACTTAAACAGAAAGGGGATGGGTGGAGCAGACAGCAGAACTATAAGCGATACCCAATGCTATTGCTCAGATATCAAAACAGCTAAAAAGAAAATTCAGAGAAGAATGATGACAGATTGGGAAGAGAAGAGGGACCATTGCCTGGACAAGTCTTATTTAAGGCACTGGCTGCCATAAAGACAGTATTTCCAACATGCTAGTTGAATATAAACAGGGAAAAGAGGGTACAAAGGAATATCTATAAACACCTTTACTTTCAAGAAGTCCCCTTTGGGTACTCTTTTCCTTCTTGGAAGCAGTAATAAAGACCTAGAGAGTAATTACCTGAAATTACCTAAAGCAAATGGAGTTAAAAGCCACCCTTATTGAGAATTTGGGTTTTGGTTATAGGCCCATCAGCTACACTTTCCCGCCTTTGAGCCCTAATTTTCTGACATTTCCACCTCCCTCTATCCCTTCCCAATAGTAGATGTGGCTTTTTTCTATACTATGCCACTGTGATAGCTTTAATATTTTCTAGACATAATATAACGATAATAACTATCATTTACTTGGCTTTTATGTGCCAGCAGGTTATATCTACCATGGTACAGGATCTGCTTTTAATCTAAAATATTAGTTCATCCAACAACCATGTACTGTATGTATGATACACTAAGCTAAAGTTCATAACAAATGTAAAACAAACAAACAAACAGATGTCAATCCTATTTATTCATTCAACAACTTTTTAAAAAATGCTTACACTTTACTCCTTGCTAGGCACTGTACTGGGTGGGAGGGGCAGGGCAATGATGCTGAATAAAAATAATAATTCATGTCTCATAGGGTTCATAATACAGTAGAGAGCTTAAAATAGATGGAGGAGTAGAAGGCTTATACACTAGCAAGAGGGCATAGTTTAGAAACTCAGTTTATCTGTCCTGGATAACCAATAATGGCATCTGTGCCAGTTTGAATGTATTATGTCTCCCCAAATGCCATTATCTTTGATGCAATCTTGTGTGGGCAGACCTATCAGTGTTAATTAGATTGTAATTCTTTGAGTGTTTCCATGGAGATGTGCCCCACCCCAACTGTGGGTGATGACTCTGATTGGATAATTTCCATGGAGGTGTTACCCCACCCATTCAGGGTGGGTCTAAATTAAATCACTGGAGCCATATAAATGAGCTGACAAACAGAAGGAACTCATTGTAGCTGTGAGTGACATTTTGAAGTGCAGCTGAGAGTGACATTTTGAAGAGGAGCTACAGCCAAGAGGGATACTTTGAAGAATGCACAGGAGTTAAGAGAGTAGCTGCAGATGAGAGAGAATTTGAAGATGGCCATGATCCAGAGAAGCTAAGAGAGGACAAACACCCCAAGAGCAACTAGGAGTGACATTTTTGAGGAACTGCAGCAAGAGAGGAACGTTCTGGGAGAAAGCCATTCTGAAACCAGAACTTTGGAGCAGACACCAGCCACATGCCTTCCCAGCTAACAGAGGTTTTCCGGATACCACTGGCCATCCTCCAGTGAAGGTACCCAATTGCTGATGTGTTACCTTGGACACTTTATGGCCTTAAGACTGTAACTGTGTAACCAAATAAACCCCCTTTTATAAAAGCCAATCCATCTCTGGTGTTTTGCATTCTGGCAGCATTACCAAACTAGAACACCATCTAATCTAGTATATGTGCCTAGATTCGATCATTACCATCATCAAAAAATTCTTATGGACTATTCCCTGTACACATACCTCGCTTTAAGAGCCAAAGGATTCAGTTTAACAATAACTTCACCCCAGATCATAATACAAACTTGCTGAAGGCTTGGGAGTTGTTGAGAATATGGGGACATCATGGAGACAATAACAGGGACTTCACCTCCTCCACTCTTGCCAACCCTCTACCCACTCCCTGCTCAGTCATGCAACTGTGAACATTAACTATTTGGGAGCACTCCTCCAAATCCTTTTGAATCCTGCTTTTTTGCCAATGAAAAGATCAAATAATCAAAGCAGGCAATGTTAAAGCTTGGGCCTCCCAGTGCTTTACCCTCAAGCTTAAACACATACACACTTAGGTGTACCAACACAAGAATAGCAAATATATACATATTTGATGTCAACTTCATTGATTGGTAATGTCTGCCTGAAATGCTGGGTAGAAAGTTTTGTGATTGATAGCGATGTCTGCCTTAGATGGGATGGGATATCAGCAACATGTTATGCTACATATTCATCATCCTTATACTAGGTGTGTTAGTACACGTCCAGAGAACTGGATCAGAGTTCAAGCGCTTTGACAAGCAAACAGCCATCCACAGACGATAGCTTTGTAGAGCATTCCCAGCATGTCTCCAACTCTTCCATGGCTGCCAACACAAAGTAGCACCAGCTACTTTCCTAGGAATCACTTAGCTTCGCTTGACTCAATTTAATTCACTGAACATTCAGTGTACTGGTGCTATGTGCAAGAGACACTGTTCCAGGTGCTGCAATGATTAGTTAATTGATACAAAGAACAAGTTCCAACCCCCACAAATCTCACGATGTAGAAGGAGGTTAAGGCAGGTACTTGAATAACTTATTATATGAGGAAGAATATATATTCCATGGAAAGAAACAAACAAAAACAGGGGTTTGAAGCAAGTCAAGATCACCGGTTACAGTTGTTGTGACAGGTATAATCAGGCGGGGATAAGTGGTAGGAAGGGTAGACCCCAGAGAGAAAGAGGAGTGTGATCTGTAGCCAGGCCACAAAAGGGCATAGGCTGAGAGTGGATTCACTGACACAAAGAAAGGGTAGTGCTAAGATTTTTCCTGAGAAATTCTTGGCAAAATATTTTCAACCTTTATTTTTTTTTTAAATTAAATGCAGTTTTATTGAGATATATTCACATATCATACAGTCATCCATGGTGTACAATCAACTGTTCACAGTACCATCTTACAGTTATGCATTCATCATTTTTTGAACATTTTCCTTACACCAGAAAGAATCAGAATAAGAATAAAAAATAAAAGTAAAAAAGAACACTGAAATCACTCCCCCATCCCACCCTAGTTTTCATTTAGTTTTTGTCCCCATTTTTCTACTCACCCATCCACACACTGGATAAAGGGAGTGTGATCCACAAGACTTTCACAATCACACTGTCACCCCTTGTAATCTATATTGTTATACAATCATCTTCAAGAGTCAAGGCTACTGGGTTGGAGTTTGACAGTTTCAGGTATTTACTTCTAGCTATTCCAATACATTAAAACCTAAGAGGTGTTATCTGTATAGTGCATAAGAATGTCCACCGGAGTGACCTCTTAACTCCATTCAGAATCTCTCAGCCACTGAAACTTTATTTCATTTCATTTTGCATTCCCCTTTTGGTCAAGAAAATGTTCGCAATCCCATGATGTTGGGCCCAAATTCATCCCCCGGAGTCATATCCTGTGTTGCCAGGGGGATTTACACCCCTGGGAGTCAAGATCCCAAGTAGGGGGGAGGGCAGTGAGTTTTCCTGCTGAGTTGGCTTAGCTAGAGAGAGAGAGGGAGGGCCACATCTGAGCAAAAAAGAGACACTCAGGGGGAGACTCCTAGGCACAACAATAAGCAAGTTTAGCTTCTCCTTTTCATCAACAAGCTTCGGAAGGGCAAGCCCCAAGATAGAGGGCTCGGCATACCAAGCCATCAGTCCTCAACGTTTGTGAGAACATCAGCTATAATCCAGGTGAGGAAGTCCAACACTTCCGCATTTTCTCCCAGCTCCTCAGGGGGGCCCCGCATATATATTTTTCTTCTCCACCCAAATTACTTTGGGATGTTCAACCTTTATTTTTAAGATTACATTACAAAGAGGAAAAGGTACAAACGTGTTTGAGCCAGAAGAACTCGTTTCCAATCCTAATCCTGCCACTTACTAGCTGGGGGATCTTAGGTAAGTCTCTCAACCTCTCCGAACTTCGTATCTACAAAACAGGGAAAATAATGTCTACCTCAATGGGCTGTGCAAAAGTTAGTTGAGAAGCAGTTTGTAGAGCAGCTAGCAAAGTATTTAGTAGATGGCAGGCATCTAATACCCTTTGGTTCTGGGAGTTCCGAGAACTACAGAACTGCACAAGTCAACATTCACTGCAATAAACACAGTATTTATTGCTTTGAGGCAATTCAAAATAAATTTAAGTCTTAGTTCCCTCTTTTAAGAAATTCCTCTAGTGGTGAAGAAAAGGAAATCTATATCATAAAAAACCATAAGAAAAGAAATTATGTTCATGAAAAGGAACCCATAGTGTATATATTACTTTAGAAACAGACACTCTAAGTAATTATACAATAGTCATTCATTCAGGCTGAGAGGACTACTGAAGTAACTGGATAAATCTCCATAAATTAGGAAAGGAAATATAAGACTCATAATACTACAAGCACATTTGCTATTTCAGCCCTACAGTTTACTAGCTGCATGGCCCTGAGGAAATTGCTTAACCTCTCTGAATCTCTATTCCTTCACCCATGAAGAGCATATTAATCTCTCTTCTGTCTGTCTCACAGGGATGCTGTGAGACTCAAACAAAATAATGTATGTGGACAGGCTCTGCCAACCATAAAGAGCCACACAAAGGCAAGGCACCATTACAACCATCGTCTCAAAGACACAGCCCCGCCCCCCACATCTGCTGCACTTAGAGTAGGACAAACAGAAAAGCCAAGATGAAATTTTACTTGCTTTTCAAAATAAACCTACATTATGAAGAAGTTTGGGCCCAACACATGGTCACCTCTTCAATTTGGGGTTTTCATGGACGTGTTCTCACCTAATTATTCAGATTGACACTCAGGCACTCAGGCTGCCCGTGCATGTGTAACACACAGATGCACATGCATGCACACACTGATTTAGCAGCAATTTTTCCACTTCTTATTTGCACAGCCACAAAAATTCTCTGACAAAAAAAAAATTCTTTTTTTTTGGCTTCCGCATGAAAATTTACCTGAATTCTGTAGAACATTAGGAAAAAAAAAAAAAAAGATTCTCAACACTCAAAAACAAGCAATTAAATACTGAACTGAAAACAGTCTTCCCTTGACATCTTTTTCTGAAAGCCCTGTCTGTCTTGTGGAAAATTAGGTCTTAGTTACCAAATTTCCTCTCCTTCACTCTCTGTAAATTAGATCTGGCAGTTAATTCTGGTGGTTTGCAATTTCTCCTGAAGATGATCTAGTGGCTTTTTTTTATTATTCTCTATGCCTGGCATAAATTTTAGCCCCATTTTCCCCTCCAAATTGGTATTACCAGTTCTCGGCAAGAAAATGAGAGGATGAAATGTCCAGGCTAAGCTAAGGAAATGGCTGCATCCAGCCTGGAGGTGAGACTGAGAAGCTGTCCTGAGAGAACTGTTTGTTTGAGACGATGTACTGTACCTCCCCACCTCTTCCTTCTAAGGCTAGCACAGAGAAAATCCAGGAGTCAGAAAGTGGCCAGAGATCCTGACCCAGTCACTGAGACCCACTCCATCTTGTGTGGGAAAGTACTGGGGAAGGGTGAAAGCAGGCAGGCTCAGCACTGTCTGGCCACCCCAAGGAGCTACACACCCAAACAAAGTGAGGCTCCACAAATGAGGATGGCTGCCAGAACTAGCAGCAAGGACAGCAGAATAGTCAGTACTGCACAATGATTAAATCCGAAGGCTCGGGAGCTGGGATTGACCCTGGGCTCCGCCTTCTATTAACTGTAGGGTGTTGGGCAAGTTATATAACCTCTCAGTGCTTCAGTTTCCTGATCTGTTAAATGGGAATGGGGCGTCAGTAAGGAAAAGTGTTTGATGTATAGTGGCCGTTCACCAAATGGTAGTTATTGTCACCAGTGAGGCGAACTTAACTAAAACACTGAAACCTTAAAGGTATTGATGCCCTGGCTATCTAGTTATCTTGATGCGAGTGGGATTTTCTTAAGGGCTAATTCCTCAGGTATCACTTCAAGTAGAACTTTAACACCATTTCATTACCCTGTTGTCTGGTGCATCAATATCACTGAAATTCCTTTCTGAAAGGTTACTGATGCCCAATTTCTACCATGTATACCAAGTTTTCCACTTTATGGCAGTATGCCTCTTGATATTATTTATCGGTCCTTAATTTGAGAAAATCTGTGCTCTTGCGATTTCTTGAAACTGCACATTCTGGCTCTGCTGCTGCTGCTCTGACTGCTCGTCTTTGCTCTGTAGTTGGCTCCTCCTCCACCTGGAAGGAGGCAGCCCTCATGGTGGTTGTTCTCTTCCATTCTCCCAGCACTCTACATTCTGCTCCTTATCTATGTCATCCATACCTGTTCTGGTGTACTAATAGTTCCCCAGCTTGCTTTTTTAGCCATGTCTACTCTTCTGGGCAGGAAACCCAACTTTTCTCAATATTCATGCTGTGCCAGTTTGAATATATATTGTGTTCCCCCAAACGCCATTATCTTTGATGTAATCTTGTGTGGGCAAACATTATCAGTTTTGATTAGATTTCTTTGAGTGTTTCTTTGGATTGCACCCCACCCAGCTGTGGGTGATGACTCAGATTGGCTATTTCCATGGAGGCGTGACCCCACCCATTTAGGGTGGGCCTTGATCAGTGGAGCCATATAAATGAGCTGACAGGCAGAAGGAACTCACTGCAGCCGTGAGTGATGTTTTGAAGAGGAGCTACAGCCAAAAGGGACACTTTGAAGAAAGCACAGGAGCTACAGATGAGAGAGACAGTTTGAAAACGGCTGGTGAAAGCAGACCCTTGCTCCAGAGAAACTGAGAGAGGACAAATATCCCAAGTGTTAACTGAGAGTGGCATTTTTGAGGAACTGCAGCCTAGAGAGAACATCCCGGGAGAAAGCCATTTGAAACCAGAACTTTGGAGCAGACACCAGCCATGTGCCTTCCCAGCTAACAGAGGTTTTCTGGACAGCGTTGGCCATCCTCCAGTGAAGGTGCTCGACTGCTGATGTGTTACCTTGGACACTTTATGGCCTTAAGACTGTAACTGTGTAAGCAAATAAACCCCCTTTATAAAAGCCATTCCATTTCTGGTGTTTTGCATCCCAGCAGCATTAGCAAACTAGAACACATGCCATATCTCAAACTCAATTTGCCAAACTGTTCTTTTCTTGTTAAACCTGTGGCCCCTCCGTTCCCTATGCTGAGTTATCCCCAAAGATCCTTCCAGTCAACCAGCCGAGAAATCTAAAGTAAAGAGCAGACAAGCTAGTGACAAACTCCATCCATGGAGAGACTGTATAGCACAGTGGATAAGGACATGACTCTAGAGTCAGCCTGTTCAGGTTCAAGTCCAGGCTCCAATACTTATTAGCCATGGAATCATGGGCACATCCTTTATTCTCTCTGTGCCTCAGTTTCTACATCTGTTAAAAAGGGCATAATAATTCAAATACTATTTCCTGAGTTTTTTGGTGCCCCTTAAATTTGGGGCCTAAGGCAAATGCCTCACTATCCTTCCCTGCTTTAAAACCTGAAGCACACTTTTTCACTTTAATTATTATTCTGGTTATTTTTGTGCGTGTGGTAATGAGGGTGTTGGGGATTGATTTTGGTGATGAATGTACAACTATGTAACAGTACTGTGAACAATCGAATGTATGATTTGTTTTATATGACTGTGTGGTATGTGAATATATCTCAATAAAATGAATATTAAAAAAAAAGGGCATAATAATAGTGCCACCATGTAGAGGTGTGAGAATCAAATGATTTTTTTTATATTAGGTTATTAGAAGAGCACCTGATGCACAGCATTAAATGAGTATTGGCCATCCTTATGACTATTCTTCACTAATATAATAGAAGAATTGAGTGAGTCAGGCTCAGCAAGCTTCTCAGGCAAGTCTTTCATGATCTTTAATCTGCTTTTTAGTAATGAATAAACCAGGTAGTTTAGCAGAAAAGAAGCAATTAATTGGAACACAAAGTTGGCTATGATTAGCAACAAACTATGTTCTACTGTTTCAAATGGCAACCTGATAAATAGGATAGATGTTACCTCATTGTTCATCAGAGCCAGAAGGAGCTTATAGATCACCCCATACATTGGCCACCAAATATGGGGTGCATGGGAACCACCTGGGAGCTTTAAAAAAAAAAACAGATTACCAGGACCCAGCCCTTGATATTCCAATTCAGTAGGTCTGGGGTGGGTCCCAGGAATCTGGGGATCCAGGTTTGGTCTGCATGGAATCAATTCATCCCCTTCCTGACACATATCATGAAACTAAGGTGCCCCAGAGTATGCCCACTTTCTCCTCATCTCAGAGCCAGCCTCACATGGGTCACAGATATCTCCTCCAGCAAAACCTCTCTAGAAAGTGAAACAAAGAAGTGACTCAAACACTGAGGACTAAATCCCCAAAGGAGATTAAATATGAATATGCCTGTGCCTACAAGAACTGGTAGGCTCTGGCTAGATTTCACAGGTTCTTCCATTTGCAGAGATATACGCCCTTGACAGATGTTTCTTGCTTGTGAAGTCATTCAGCAACAATATCATCTGAGGCCAGTGCAAATTAAAACAAAGCTGGTCTGCACACCTTTTTACTGCAAGCAGCCTTTGGAAATCTGCTTGCAACGTGTTCTTCTGTAGGTCCGAGAACAACCTATCCAGAGGCTGTGAACTAATTTCCTGCCAAGATAAAGATTTCTCTATGGAAGTTTCAGTAGGGATAAGAAATATGATTTCCCAACTTCTCACTACAAACCCTTCTTTAATCACTTGGAAAGTAGCTCATTGTTAGCTGTGGATTTGGCAATCATAGCCCATAGAAACGGCCTGGGTTGCCGTTGTCATCAGCACAGGCAGCAACAGAACTCTGCAACAATGATCTCATGGCTCAAGTGTCCACACCCTTGGCAGAGCCAGGGGTCCTCTCCAAAGACTATCCAAGGGCCCAACTAGAAAGATAAGGCGTGCGCTCCATCACTGAGAGGCCAAATGTCTGACATGATCTTTGGCTGAAATGGCCAAGTTGGCTTGAAAAGTCTGGAAAAGAGCAAGTTCAAAGCTGGCTCACAGAGACTCCAATCCAAAACCTAAATCTGTAACTGAGGGTTGGGACTCTGTTATGTTTCCATTTCCTCTCATTTATTGAACCCAGCACTCATCCCAGACTGCAATGAAAAAGATAACAAGAAGGGTGAATCTATAAGTTCAAAGAGGGTCTCATTTTTCCTTTATTCCCAAATGCTGCCTCTCCCACTTCTCTAATAGACTTTCTTTTTCTTTCTTTCCTTTTCTTATTTATTTATTTATTTATTTATTTATTTATTTTTGCTTACAATTCGGTTTTTGTTAAAAGGCAGAAATCTTATGGACAAACGGTAATTTTAGCTCTTGCATATGCTCTTGTCAGAGCTAGTTTGATTAAAGAAAAGAAGGGAGCAAACTCAAAGTCATGAAAGAACAAGACTTAAAATGGGAGGCAGATGGTTCACAAAAAAAAAAATCTTCTCAACCTCATAAATTTTGCCAAGTACTGAACCTGACTAGTTTTGGTAATTGTTCTTTACAACAGTTGTTCTCAATTTTCATGCGTATAAAAATCGGCTTGGGGTGGGGGTGATGCTTTAAAAATGCAGATCTCTGAACTCCAGACCTTGAGAGTCTGATTCAGAGGTTTTGTGTACAGCCCAGGAACTTGCATTCCAACCGGCTCCCCAGCTCTTGGGATACATATGGTTAGCCCCAACACTGGAGAACACAGCTCTATATCCTGCACAATGCTCGAAACAAAATCAGTGGACAGTTTTGTTGTTTCCAGCTTTGTGACCTTGAGTAGGTCATTTTAATGTCTCTAACTCCCCCTTTCTGTGTTGCAATACCTCTCTCACATGGATATCTTGAGAATTACATAGGGTAGGTATAAATGTAATTTTAGATATGTAAAGCAACATTAAATGCAAAACATAAATCATCATAATGCATTTTTTCCTTTTCACTCATTTAGAACATGCTGGCAAACTGCTTCTGAGAGATTCTTGATATGAAATAAAAAGTTCCTGCAGGCCCAAAGTAGGCAACTGTGCAGCTTGAGCCAGTTTCTGATGAAAATCAAATGGTCTCTTGATTCAATAAAGAGCAGCATGAATTTACAATACAGTGAATTTAAGTGGGTGGTTACACTGCATACAAGGAGCATGAGGATGGATAAAGGTTGTGTTCCGGTTTGCTAATGCTGCCATTATGCAAAACACCAGAAATGGATTGGCTTTTATAAAGGGGGTTTATTTGGTTACAGAGTTACAGTCTTAAAGCCCTAGAGGTGTCCAAAGTAAGGCATCAACAATGGGGTACCTTCACTGAATAATGGCCAATGGCCACTGGAAAACCTCCGTTAGCTGGGAAGGCACATGGCTGGCATCTGCTCTGGGGTTCTGGTTTCAAAATGGCTTTCTCCCAGGATGTTTCTCTCTAAGCATCTAGGAGTGTTCTCTTAGTTTCTCCCAGACAAACTCTGGGCTAGCAAAAATCTCCTTTCAATGCTGTCTCCAAACTGTCTCAGCTATGGTGCGTTCTTGGTTCTTTCTCCCAGGACGTTTTTCTCTAAGTGCCTGGGGATCCTGTCTTATCATATCCTGGGGCATATCCTGGGGCAAACTCGGGGCTTCATCTCTTAGCTAAACGTCCTTCTGTCTGCATCTCCAAGCACTTCTAAGCATCAGTCAGCAAGCATCTGGGCCTGTGTGGCTCTTTTTAAAGTACTCCAGTAAACTAATCAAGACCCATGCTGAATAGATGGGGCCACATTTCCATGGAAATAATCTAATCAAAATTATCACCTATGGTTGGGTGAGTCGCATTCCAAGGAAACAATCTAATCCAAATATCCCACAAGATTGGATTAAAACATGTCTTTTGGAGGGACATAATATATCCAAATTGGCACAATATGCTTTAAGATTAAAATATTGTACACACAGAGCAAATAATACTCATTCTTAAAGTACCAAACAATTTGCTCAGATCTAATCAGGAGCCCAAATGAAAAACACATTCAATTTTGAAACAATTTTTATAGCCCCAATAATTTCTTTAATTTTCATCTCATGAATTATTAAGTTGCCCACAAAACAGCACTATTCTGTGAGAGCAGGAGGGTCCTTGTTTATTCTCAATGGAAGATGAATCTAGTCACCCCCATTCCTACTCCCACCTCCACCCCACAGAGCTCAGGTGAGATGCCCTGCAGGTAAAAAGGCCTGGTTTCACACTTTTACCTGAACTAGACCCACCTCAGGTGAATGCTAAGGGAATTCTGAACTCTAGAGAGGAATCTGCTCAAGACAAATTTCCAAGAAATTACATCAATTTTTTTCAACAAAATAAAAAGGGCATGAGCAAAACTTGGTTCTTGAGCAAAGGTTTTAAAACAAGGTATGATACATAGCTCAAGTTTTCATAAAAACAGAGAAACTCAGATGTGAAGTTGAGTTTAGATAGACCTCAGTAGTAAATTAAAAATGCTTCAAATTCCCTTTCTCCACTGTCAAACTGAGACATATTTTTCAAGGGTTTCCTTCCCACTTTTCAAAGGAAAAATAGGTCATGACCAGCCTTAGGTTACAGATATGTAATTGCTAACAACCAAACCACAACAATAGCTTCCTGACAGGTCTCTCAGTGTCCACACTGCCCTCATGGATTTGCCTTCCAGGGATCTTTGAGTTCTACTTGTGCTTAAAATGAAGCCAAATTCCTTTACCTGCCTTGCAGGTTTCTGCCTTATAGTGGACCAACTTTCCCTCTCCCACTCTACTGAAGCCACAAAGACCTTTTTTTCATTCGAGAAATGTTAGTTAAAGTCTGAAACATATGCTAATGACTACAAGAGGTATGACTCAACTCCTAACCATGAATTTGTATATTCAATGGCGTAACGTGTCACTTGGCTTGAGTTTCATCACTGCCTAAATTACTCTCTGGTAATAAATTCAGAAAATTAATTCTTAAGCATATTATCGGTGCAGTATATCCAATACTACTCTGATCATCTGAAAAGGTTTTATCTGAGTTACTTAGTAAGGAGATTAACTTCAATACTGGAGAGACTCAAACATGAACTACCATTTAAATATCATTCTAGGTCTAGGAAAAAGCAATTTGTAAAGTACCAGTTACGTCAAATTTTTGCAAGGACCTTTAGACGAAGTTACTATTTTTCTAGAACTAATTGGCAGATTCTAAATATAATTCACAAACTTATAAAGTCAGTGAAGTGCAACAAAAATATCAGTGATATATGTGGTCATGCTGATGACAAACTGAGTTTTAGCCAGAAGCAGCTACTAAAAAAGTGAGAAATAGCTGTGCTAGCTCAGTTTTTCACCATGGAGTCTTTTCTATTGCATTGGAATAAACTGTTTTCTGGGCAGATGCACATTAGGGGAAGTTAGCATGTTTAAAGGATGATACAAAAGCCTACCATGGGGATCCAATAAATAAAATTCAAATCAATATTTTTCCATTTTAATATATCACCCTTCCTTTTAAGAACTAGAAGTCACAAATTTTATTATAACATACAAGGGAGTAAGAAGTAAGCTAAACTGTGTAAACAAACATCTGTTGGAAAATGTAGCATATGTAAATACAATGTGTTGCTCTTTTCACTTAGCAAATGATTTCTGAGAAGCACCTGGCATTTTGGGCTGTTTACATGAATTTACTCCTTAAGAACTGACCATTCTTCCTTGATAGAATGGAATAGAAACATAAGCTTTCAAAATCCAAGAAAAAAAGAGAAATATTATGATTCTCTCTTCTTGTCCTGGTGTATACCCAGCTATTCATAAAAGCTAACGGCGACTCTTCTCATATTTATTTACCTACTGATGCCAGCTGTAAGTCTCCAAAGTTTATAATCTTGGGGCCAATGGGAGAAAAACAGCACTTAGAGGAAAAAAATCTTTGATAAATTTAGAATTATTTTAAATAATGCCCTTACTTTTGCAGATTTCTACCTAAGTAATACTAGCTGTCAGGGCTTAAAAGTGCCTTCCAATTGCTATTCAAAGCCCTCCAAACCATACCACACTGCTGACCTATTTTTTATTCTGAATAAAAACTAATGCACTCTGTAGGCATTTCTTAAAGCACTCTAAAAACATGTCATTAGTAACAGAAACATGCTACATAATAATTACCAAAAATATAGTAACTCTAAATGTGACGATTTTTATCTCAAAAATTACTGTATTTTTAAAAACTGAAGAGTCACATATTTTTTTTTTTTTTTTTTTTTTTTGGTTGTCTGTAGGTTCATTATGGTTTAATTCAGTTACATTCACACTAGAGTTTTTATTTTCCCTCCTCTCTTGCAGTCAGATTCTGAAAAACAGTTCTTCCATTAGCTAGATCTCTGGAGGAACGTATCCTTCCTTAACTGGCCTGCATGGGAGGACAGACTTTCTAATTTTATAGCAAAAACAGAGAATTTGAGGATGGGACATGCTCGTTCAGTTCATCTGCACTAGCTCCCACCCTGACTGTAGAATTCCTTCTGTAGTTGAGTTCCATCTGGTTGTTAGTTTACCATTAGAACTTAAAGGGCTTTCCTGGGTGACATAATGAGAAACCAAGTGGAAATTCAGTTAATGCCACAGAAAGCACAGATGACAGCTACCAAGAAGCTCTGGAACCAAACCCTCCCTTCTTCAAGAGTGAGTTCTCTGTTTTCCCTCCATTATTAGGGACTCTCTCTCACACCCGAAATAACCAACAGAAATCCCACAACAAGAAAGAAGACTGAAAATGGAATGCAAATCAGTCCTACAACTAGAAAAATAATGGCCCAAATTCCTCCATTTTATAGCACCATTCACTTCAGAAAAAGATTTGGCATCTAAAAGGCAGAAAGCACTACTGGGGAATGAGAAACCTGAGCATAACAGACAGAACCTAAGGTGACCCCAATGACCCCATCTTCAGCTGTGCACGCCTTTGCATTATCCCTCCCTTTGAGTGCAGGCAAAACCCTGACTTGCTTCAAACCAACAGAATATGGCAAAGGTAATGAGATGTTACCCCTATGACTACAGTATGTTATGTAAGACTGTCTTGACAGACCTGGGTGAGCGATTCTCCTTGCTGGCTGGGTGAAGGAAGTAGGTTGAGGAAGCCCACATGGCAAGAAGTTGTGGGTGACTTCCAGCCTCTAGTCAGCAAAAAGCTGGGACTTCAGTTGTACAGCTGCCTGAGCTTGGGAGCAGATTCTTCTTCTCTGGTCAAGCCTTCAGATGAGAACGCAGATCCCTGGATTGCAATCTTGTGGACCCTGAGCAAAGGACATAGTTTAGCTATGCCTAGACTCTTGACCCATGGAAACAGCGAAAGAATCAATGTGCTTTGTTCTCAGCTGAGTTTGTGATGTCTTAGGCAGAAATAGAAAACTAATACACAGAGAAAAAATGAGAGTCATGAGTCCTGCTTTGAGCATCCTAAAAATGAGTTAGAACCACTTTAAGTCTCTCTTCTAACTTCCATCCTCTGCAGATAATCACAGGAACACTCAGAAAGCAACTCAGAGTCAGCTAAGAGTACAGTGCCATATTTCAAGTATGCCTATCAGCTTCTTAGATGTTTTCTGTTTTCCTACAATGAAAAGCTCATTAACCAGAGGAAATTCTTAAGCAGATAATGAAAAATAATGGACATGGGGACATGTTCTAAAATCTTATTACACTATACAGGTAACTTCTAAGTAACTTAAAATTCCTGGAAATGCAGAATAGTGAGATACAATCAATTTACTTTCATCACCTATAGCTCATGTTTTTTGCAGAAAATTTTTCCTTAAATCTCTATACCTGTGAGCTCATATGATAGTTCTGGAATAAAAGTGAATTAGAAAGAAAATGCCAAATGGCACCTTGTATCTTGAAGGTGTTTTCACAGGGTTGTCATATTATTTGTGTTACTCTCCAGCTACATTAACTCTTAGTTGCATTTCTTAGACTATCAACATTTTCTCCATAGCTTTTTAACAAGATGAAAACTCCAAAAATCAACCATATAAGGTTGCTTATATAAAACTGTATATAACTCCAGTAATAATGGGAGCATAAATGTAAAAATTATAGCTGAAGTCTGAATGAAACTAATTCTTAAACATATCCAGTATATGTCTCAGGATTCCAGCCTCTCCTTCACTTATCTAATGTCAGTGTCAAGTATTTAGTATTGTTCCAGTTTGCTAAAGCTGCCCATTGTGCAAAATACCAGAAATGGATCAGCTTTTATAAAGGGAGTTTATTTGCTTACACAGTTACAGTCTGAAGGCCATAAAGTGTCCAAGGTAACACATCAACAATCGGGTATCTTCACTGGAGGATGGCCAATGGCATCTGGAAAACCTCTGTTAGCTGGGAAGGCACGTGGCTGGTATCTGTTCCAAGTTCTGGTTTCAAAATGGTTTTCTCCCAGGACATTCCTCTCTAGGCCGCAGCTCCTCCTCAAAAGGTCACTCTTAGTTGCTCTTGGGGCGTCTGTCCTCTCTTAGCTCCTCTAGAGCAAGAGTCTGCTTTCAATAGCCGTCTTCAAACTGTCTCTCATCTGCAGCTCCTCTCTCAGCTCCTGTGTGTTCTTCAAAGTGCCTTCTTTGGCTGTGGCAAGCTCGCTCCTTCTATCAGAGCTTATATAGTGCTCCATTAATTTAATTCAGACCTGAATGGATGGGGCAACACCTCCATGGAAATTATCCAATCAAAGACCTCGCCCACAGCTGAGTGATTACATCTCCACAGAAACATCCAATCAAAAGTCTCCAACCCAATCAACACCAATATGTTTCCTGCCCACACAAGACTGCATCAAAGATAATGTCATTTGGGGGGACATAATACATTCAAACCAGCACAAGTATGTAGTTCTTATGCGGATTTTCATTTCACATTATGATTAGCAAGCTGATGCTAATAACAGCTTATTCCCAATAGTAGCCATGATATGTGTTATAGATTGAACCTCTAAGGTTCCTTCTAGTGCTAATAGTTCATGATTAAGCTTACATTTTGAGTAATATTTATCAAGCATTTGTAGGTATTAAGAATTTATATGAAATAAAAACAGACACAATGCCACCACATAATGACAAGCTGCATAAAATGGACCTAAATCCATATTTTGTGTTATTGAAGATATTGAAGTTCCAGAAATTTCCAGAGAGGCAAAGCATGGGAAAGGTCTGGAAACTGAAGGTCCAAGTTGATAGTCTTGGGTCAGGTCTGCTTAAGGCAAATCAAAGGCCTAAAGCCTGGGAGATAAGTCAAGTTGGGAGATGGAACCATCAGTCACTCAACAAATACATATTTTGTATCTACTACATACTGCCATGGTTCTGATGCTGGGGTTACAGCAGTGGTTAAGACCGACAAGATCCCTTTTCACATTATACTTGGGAGACAAATAATTAACGAGCAAGCAAATAAATACCAGAGGTAATTTCACATAGTGGAAAGTTAAGTCAATTCAAGCGAACACATTAGTGTGGTCCTACTCCCTGCCAGGTAGAGTTCTGGTGCTTGAGATACATCAGTGAAGAAAACAAACAGACCCCTGTCTGCCTGGAGATCACATTCTACCAGGGGAGAGAGACAATAACCCAAGTGATAACAAGCAGATAAATGATATAGTATATTGAAAGGTGATATGTGCTATGTAGGAAGAGAAAGAGAGAAGGAGAGGGAGTGCGCACAGGATAAGGGTAATTGGAAGTGTGTATGTGGAGGGGCAGTGGAACACAATTCTAAAAGTCAGGGTAGGCCCTGTTAGGAAGGTGACATTTGAACAAAGACTTGAAGGAGGAAATGTACTATAAAGGAGATAAAATTGGGTTATAAGACGGAGTGACTGGAGCAGAGTGCAGGGAACTGCATTAGACGGAGTGGCCAGTAAAGTCCTTTAGCTGAGGCCTCTGTGTCAAAAAGGAGCCAGTCACACAAAGGTCTGGCAGCAGAGCATATCAGCAGAGGAAGACTAAGAAAGCTAGAGTGACTGGGCATAATGATCAAGGATATGGGTCAGCTAGAGATGAGGGCAGGACCCAAATCATGTAAAACTAAGTCAAAAAGGTCAACTTGGATCCTTGATTTCTCTGTTTGCTACATTGCTATCCTTTCCTACATCTCTGGCCTCTCCTGAGTGTCACTTCTTGGAAATGATATATAAAGGTAGAAATTTTTCCAATGAAAAAATTCTTTGGGAATTTGGTTAAGTGAAAGCTCATTCATCAGCCTTGATGAACTTGGCTCAGGGCAGGTCGCTTAGTCTCAGAGATGCTGTGGGGAGAAGTTAGAGTCTGAGAGCAAATGAGAAAAGGGCTTGAACTTTCTATGTGGCCTTGTGCAGGAAATCATGGTTTTTTTTCACCTGTAAAGTAAGGAGTTTAATAGCTGCCCTGCAGGGCTGTTAATTCATCCTTCTCAAGTTCTCTGGCCAGTGCCTGGCACTTGGTAGATGCGATTCTGTTGTCACTGCCTTCCAGAGGCTCAGAAAAATTACCTTTTGTTTGAGAAACAGGGTAAATAAAAATAACCTTAAAAGGGAAGGAGAAAAAAGTTATCACCAAACTGCTTTGAGTGACATCACCGCTAATGATGCACAAACTAACCTTGCCTTATAAAACTAAAATTCCTAAGCATGGGAAGAGATTCTAAACACATAAAATCTCAAATTTCTTTCCAATTGTCAACTAGAAGTAAATATTAATCATTACTGAACACTCCAACTTCCCCAAATGCATTTTATTTCCTTTTACTTTATTGAGAGAGAAGCAGCATAGGGTAAGAGTGTGGCTTTAGAGCTGAATTTCAATCCCTCCTCCCACTTCCTAGCTTTGAGAACCGGGACAGATAACCTAAGTGCCTTAAGCTTCCATTTCCTCTACTGTAATGTGTCTAATTATAGTAACTATGTCATGAGCCTGTTTTCAAAATTAAAGGAATTAAAAGAGATAAAGTATTTAGAGGAATAACTGGCATAAAGTAAGCTTCAATAAATATCAGGATGATGATGACGGCAACTACTACTACTTGTATTCATCCACCTTTTGCTGGAGTTCTCACTTGAAACCCATTAAGTGATTGAAATCAGATATCTGAATTACTATGTCCATGTTTGTCATTTTCTGTATAAAACAATGCAAACTGGAATATGTTATTGGAGTAGATTTTGTTGGATATTTTCCATTTGCCCTTCCCAGTCTGCTCTCACCCTATTCTGGGCTCCAGAAGGCTGATCTTATGCATCAGAGGGCTTCTCTGTCCTCTGGCTTCTGGTCAGGATCCAAAGGGACGTAATTGCAGGAAAGAGGCGAGAGGAATGGAAGAGGGTCCTGGATATGCATTGGGCTAGCTCCTTCTCCCAAGGCCACAGCTCCTGCCAGGCTGCCTTCTCTTACAGCCCTAGCTGCTCTCTCCAGCACGTGATAATCCTCCCTCTCCTGGCTCTTTCAGGCCTAGAGGAGGTAAAGGCTTCCCCACCATGGCCAGTCCCAGGATGCTCACCATCTCTCATTGTTCTCCTTTACTCTGAAAACATGGTTTTAAATAGTCCCTTCATTAAAATTTCCTAAATCACCCAATTGTTTTCTGATGGGATCTAGCTTAGTGATATATGGCCATGCAAAACGTGAAGGAAAGGTAGCACCTTGAACACTTTATATAGATGAAGAAACAGCAGTGAACTAGAAGACTGAGACTGTCACCCAAAGCTTTCTACTTCCAAACTCTTGTTATCTGAGCTAGAAAACTCACATGGCGGGGTGGGGGGTGGGATCTGTGATGTCTTCTAATCCTCTCGGCATTTACAGTCCTCACTGACCTTCTGTTCAGGTAAATGTTATTTCCTCTGACAACTTGCAGGATGAGAGGGCTTGCTGGTTCTCCATCTTTCAAATGATCAAGTTTCCTCCCCATCCACATTCAATTCACTGAGATCTGCTACTCTTGAGAACAAGTTCAAATACTGTACAAGTTTTCTCACGCTACCTTGCCTTTTCCAAGCTGGCCTAGTGGAACTGGAGTCAAAAGATACATCTGTGAACTCTCCCTGTTAACAATCGAGCCATCAGTAATGCTGAATGCCCCAGGGCTGCAGTTCTTTATTATAACCAGAAACATAATTTTAGAAGGTGACACCTGCATTAACTTCCAGTCACACAATATGAATTAATCATTAATTGCATCATTAGGTCATACACTATATCAGAAAGTTGCTCAATAAATGTTTGTAGACTGCTTTAGTGATCAACCATTGGCCCAAGTAAATAAGATGGGCAAAGCATGTTACAGTAACATGGGGCTGCAGACCCAGGCTAAGAGGCATTTCTAAAAAGGAACCAGCTCATGATCAAGTGTACAGAGAGGATGTTTGTTTTATATAACACTTTCTGTCAATTTAATATGGATCCAAAACACATCTGAGAGAAAGTGATATAAAACATTAAGATCTTCAACACAGTCATGATATAAAAACATCACAATTATGAAGAATAAATGCCAGCTACATTTTAGTAGGAAAAAATGGATAATGTTTTAAAGAGGGGCCAGACTGGAGGCATTCAACACAGGGAAAAAAGAGCCAGGACATGTGAGATCAATAAAAGAAAAATCAGGAAAATCAGGCTGACTTCACTGTTCATGTGAGGCACATAATTCAGGAGTTGCAGCATCACTGTGAGTGCCTTCCTTCAGAATCCACAACTGAGCAGCATTAGCAACCTCTGAAAAAGGCGTTGTTTCTTTCAAAACACGATGCAGCTGACGAGCTGTAATTTTATTTACTCAAGAGATGTACTGCTGAAGAGCTGTGTACAAACCAGATTTTTGCAAGAGAATCATATTTCAAATGCAGTTTCATGGGCAAAGTGGTCAAGTAAATACTTTGTACTGTGAATAATAAAACCCTTGCCCCTGGCCCTCTCTTCATTTATGTGTGTGAGATTAAACAGCTGATTGTGTGTGTGTGTGTGTGTTTAAATAGTGGAGCGACTCATTCAGGTTTTAAGTCAGCAAGACTCAGGGTAATTAAGAGTCACATCAAATGTTTCCTAAGAAAAGACAATCTTGTCAGTCTGAGCAAAATTATGAAAAATCTTTTACTTCAGATGCCTCAACACCCATTCAGAAGATTAATGGGGAAAATATGTAAGTTTAAATCTTTAATGAATTCACAAGAAAACAGCACAGTGATAGCCTGGGTCAGGGTTTCTCAAACTTGAGGGTCCATGGCTCTATTTTCAGTGTTCCTAGAATTATAGGAGAATTTATATAGATATTGATCTCTATGTTAATCCAATGCTCTCACCACTTACATTAACTTCTTATTTATAAACACAAAAACTTCTTTTTTGCAGGGACAATTTGCAATTTAAAGACATTTTGTATCATCTATTTATTCTTAACTGAAGTCTGAAGCTCATTGAAGTCACATGGATATATGCAAATTTTTCTCTTATAAAAGGGATTTATAATCCTGTAGTGTTGAATTTGAATTGGAAGGTTCTGTATGAATTCATGTTGTATTTTAACTTTTAAAAAATATGTGTTTTCTAACTTTGCCTATTAAACTGGCCTGTAATGAGCAATCCAGGGCACTGAGTAGCCCCAGTGGATTGTGGGCTCCAAATACCATTTCCCACTCAAAGAAACAAGGGTTCTTAGGAGAAACGGGTATTCCAAGGCCAGAGCAGGAAATGCAAAAGATGATTCCAAAACATCTTACCACACTGGAAACCAAGGGAACTGTCAAAAGCTATGAAAATTTAGGAGCCAACTTTAATAGGTTCCTACTGTCCAAAGATGGGAACATTTGAGCCTCAATAAGGAAAATAACCCTAATGGGTTAAAGCACATCAAAAGGGTTTAGATCCATGACACTAAAGACAACCATAACAAGAGTCCTCGTCCTCACTGGTTACCTCTGGAGGACGCTAGAGAACCAAATAATCATTTTGAAAAAGAAGCATTTTGAGAATCTCTTGGGTGGACATGAGATTTTATGTTGAGTGTATTTGGAAATACATACAAAGATAAGAAAAAAATCAATAAAACCAACAGTTATTTCTTTGAAGAGATCAACAGAATTCCTTGACTTCTGGCTAGATTAGTCAAGAAAAAGAGAGAAGACACAAATTACTAATATCAGAAATGACATGAGACATCACCACAAGCCTTCCAACATTAAGAAAATAATGGAATATTATAAACAACCCTATGCCAATAAATTTTATAACTTAAATGAAACAAACAAAATGAAATAGATAAATGAAAACACATCTACCAAACCTTACTTAAGAAGAAATAGTTAGCCTGAGCCTTCCTCTATCTATTAAAGAAATTAAAGTCATAGCAGTACACCTGCATATAAAGAAAACTACAGACTCAAGTGGCTTCACTGGTTAACTCTACAAATATTTAAGGAAGAAACAATACTGAGTCTACTCAAACTCTTCCATTAAAATAGAAGAGGAGAGAACTCATTACATGAGGCTAGCATTACCCTGATAAAAAAATCAGTCAAACATACTACATAAAAAACAAAACAACACAAAATTACAGTGTGAAATTGACAAAAGGACAGAGCTATAAATCAATGGAACGAAACAGTCCAGAAATAGACCCACTATAAATGATCAATTGATTTTTGACAAAGGCACTAAGATAATTCAACAGGGAAAGATTGTCTTTTAAAAAATGGGAATGAACCAACTAGATATTCATATTTTTGACAAAAAAAAAGAGAACCTCAACCCTTACCTCTCACTATATGCAAAAATTAACTTGAAGTGGGTCAGAGACTAAATGTAAAAGGTAAAGTTTTAAAACTTTAAGAAGAAAACACAGGAGAACATCTTTATGTTAGGCAAAGATTTCTTAAATAGGACACATAAAAAGCACAAACTATAGAAGAAAACCTTGATAATGTATACTTCATAGAAATTTAAAACATATTTTTGGAAAGACAATGTTAAGGAAATGAAAAGACAAATCATAGACTGAGAGATAATATTTCAAAACACATATTTGATAAAACACATATCTAGAATATATCAAGAACTCTAACAACTCAATAAAAAAAACAACCCATTAAAACTATGAGCAAAAGATTTGAACACTTTACCAAAGATGTATAATAGGTCAATAAGCACTTGAAAAGATACTCGACATCATTAGTCATGTGGAAATGAAATGAGTTAGTTCTATACACCTACTAGGATGACTGAAATTAAAAAGGCTGAATATCCCAAGAGTCGGCAAGGATGCAGAGCAACTGGAACCCTCATCTAGTGCTGGTGGAAAATAAAAATGGTACAGCCACTTTGGAAAATAATTTGGCAGTTTTTTATAAAACTAACTATATACTTACCATACAATCTAGCAATCCCACTTCTCGGCATTTACCACCCCCGCCCCCCCAAAAAAATCGAAACAAAACAAATGTCCACACAAAGACCTTATGCAAATATTCTTAGCAGCTTTATTCACAATGGTCGAGGGTAGGAAACAACCCAAATGCACATCAAGTGGTGAATGGATAAACAGTTATACATCCAAACAATGGAATACTACTTGCCAATAAAAATGAAAAAACTACTGATCCATGCAAAAACATGGATTAATCTTGAAAGCACGCTAAGTAAAAGAAGCAAGGCACAAAAGGCTAACTTGTATGGTCCCATTTGTATGACATTCTAGAAACAGCAGAACCTAGAGGTAGAAAACAGACTGGTGGTTGCCAGGGGCTGAGGGTGAGAAGTACTGACTACAAAGGGACGAGGGGGTGTGGAGGGGGGACTTTTTGGGGTGATGTAAATATTTTGTAATGTGACTCTGAAGATAGTCACAAAACTACCTACATTTGTCAAAACTCATTCAACTGTACCCTTTATTATGGGTTAAATTATACTTATAATTTAAAAAATTATAATTTTAATATAATTTATAATTAAATTATAATTTATTATATAATATATAATATATAATTTATTATATATTATATTTATTATAATTTATAATCAAATATAATTTAAAATAAATTTTTAATTTATATTATAATTTTAAAGAGCCTAACAATTGGCTGAGAAGTATATGTTACAATTGAAAATACTTCCCTACATGCTGGTAACCACTCCATTCTTCGAGGCCCCAAGCTCCCTTTGAAGTCTTTCTTCCCTTGCCCAGTCCCAGAGACACTGACTTCCCCTGAATGTTGGTGCTCCTTTCCTACCTCTCACCTGGTAGAGAATAGTGTTCTAGCCAGCGACTATCTGGTTGAAAGGAACAGGAGCTCACTCAAGTTGGCTTTTGTAAATGGGAATATACTAGCAAGGACCTGGGTATTTTATGGAATTCAAAAGTGGGAAGTACAACTTAGCCCTAGGAGGGTTTGGAATCAGGAATTGGCACATGTCTACTCCTATTCAAGGCCCCACGGTTTCTCAGATCTGTTGCTTCTCCCTTGAGTTTGCCTCATTCCTCTTCTTTCTTGCTCCAGGCTGTTCTCTATGCACATGGACCAAACATGGCCCTCTCAGCCCTGCCTGACCTCTTATCACTCAATATGACCCAACAGAGTAGTCTCTAAGATATTCCATCTAACACCATGGGTGAGTGGTGTTAGACACTGCCAAGAAGTCAAGCCAGAAGTCACTGGATTGTTTATAGGAAACCCTCAGTGATCCTCAAGATAACAGTTTCAGATCATGGCTGGAATGGAAAGGAGATAGAAAGGAACTGTGGAGAGGTTGGGTAACTACAGCTTATCTGTGCTTTATTGTTTCCAAAGCATTTGCATCTCATTTGATCCTTACTGACCTGGGGAGCAGGGAGGTAAGAAAGATTGCAATTTATCCAAACCACAAAAACCAATAGAATTGAGGTCATTTTCTCTACCATGATCAGGACAGGAAATTGCTCAGTTATTTGAAAACATCATTTAAAGCAAGGAACCATAATTCATAAGGCTGCCCACCGCCTGGACTGCATTCTGTGTTTGGTGAGTTCACCAATTTAATGAGTTTAGGTTGGGTGTGGTAATGTTGCCGACCCCAACATGAGGGGCAAAACTAAATACTTGCTTTCCCAGTCTCCCTTGCAGCCAGGGAAAAGGCACAGGATCCCAGCTCTGCCTACCAGGAATCCCTGCACAGAGGCTGATGGTTACAGAGCTTGCGATGAGAAAGGGGAAGGAGGAGCTCACTCATCTTCCAGTCTAGGCAGTGGCTGTGTGGCTGAGTGCTGGACACAGAGGTAACTTCAGGATGGCATGGCCAGCAACTGTGATAAAGTGAAGGTCCTGGCACAGGGGGAGTGGGGCAGAGAGCTCAGGAGAGGTAGTATTTCCTCGTCAGACCAGTTCTGAGGCTTGGTTTTGGGTGCTGTTTCAGGAACGCAGCCTTCACCCTGGCTTGCAAGGTCTCTCAACAATTCTGTGAATGGCCCAATAACTTTTCTGATTAGTCAGCCAGAGTCATTTTATGGGGCTTGTACATAAGGGTCCCGATTGATACACAATTATACCATTGATGTTTTATTTTACTTTAAATCCTACATGTGTATATTCATTTGCCAATCACGGGGCCAGTTGAAAGCAAGGACTCTTATAAGCAAGCTGAAAACAGGATGTTTTATTTTGATAAGCACCTAGGAATCATTTTTTACATTTATTAAAACTTATTTATGATATTAAGTGAAAATACGTAGGCTACAAAATAGTGTATATGCTATTTTTTATTAAATACACACACATCCCATACACACAAGGGGGAAAAGATTACAAAATGATAAGAGTCATTATTTTCAGCTGGTGGGGTAATAAGCAATATTTATTTCCTTTTATTTTGCTTATAAAAATTTTATAAATGTTCTATGTGCAGGTGTAATTCTTGTATGATGATAAATTATTTTTAAAACATACAGAAACATGGCTGTTTTGTTTTGTTTAGTTTTTTTCCTGCAGACTGATGATTATTTTCCATCTCCAATGGAATGTTTGGGGAGGAACTTCCTTCCCTTGGTCTGATATCCCCACAAGGGATTGGCACCTGGGTAACCTCATGGCCTCTCTAGACGCACTCCACTCCCCAGACTCACGCCTCCTCACGGGAAGGTGTCCTGCGTGACAGTAGAGCTCAGGAGGAAGTCCTGTGCACGCCGTGCTCAAGCCCTGCCCATCCTCTTTCACAGCTGCTGCCCCCAGGAGGGTACGCCCCGATTGCTCTCTGCCCGCAGGTGAGCTTACCAGGCACGCACTGCCCCTGCGGTGCCAGGCCTGAGAGCACGAGTGCGGCCAATTCCAGAGTTCTTTGTGGCTGCACACCAAGTCAGAGTTTCCAACTGGCTTTATCAGTAACAGAGATCCATTTGTCTCCTGTGTGTTGTTTCTTATCTGGTTCCAAATCTGGGAAGGGGATTGAAGGATGTGATTTAGTGGCTCCAGAAACGCCAGGTAACTGGGACCCGGGATTAACCCTATTTGTTTAGGCCTCTCGGTGCCCCTCTGTGCATCTGTGCTGGGACTCTGGTGAATACAGGCTGGTGGACGGCTCGTGTCAACTGCCTGTAACTCTGGGGAGAGGGCACGGGGCCCACAGATGTGCGGCCAGCCCAGCCTGAAGCCTCTCTCCTCCCTGCCGATCAAGAAATGCATCATTACTTAGTATTCAGAACCTCCTAACAGGATTCAGTGCCTTAGTAACAGCAATATAAAACCTGTGCCATCAAATAAAATATCTGAAGCCAGGCCCTGAGGTTTCATTAGCAGCAGGACATTTTAATGGGATTATAGGTCTTTTGTTCAGAAAGCAGACACTGTTCAAGTCTAGAAAGCTTATCTATTGATCTTAATCTTTTTCTTCACGAAGTATATAAGAAGAAAGCAAATCATGGAATCTTAAATCTTCAGTTCTACCTCCCATATTTTATTATTCCTTGCCTCCCTCAGATAAAGTATCTAAGTTTCATAAATCATTACTCAATATCAAATCATAAAACACACCCATCTTTCCAAGAGTTTATCAGCATTTTGCAAAGTAGCCGAACACAGCAATGCTTTCAAAACCACAGTAAAGCAGTCAGCCAAATTCCAAATGTTACACATAATCTCTATCGGACAATAACCAAAGCCAATTGCTTCTTTCTCAGGTTTCCTGACAATATTTTCTTCAAATTTACTCTAAGGAAGAAAGCAACAGCTTAGTAAGACCTGTGTGCCATTAAACAGGAAAGCCAACCTCATCAAACAAACCAAGCCTTTCACAATTTGCTTCCTTAATGCAACAAAATGGATGCTATAAAAATGTAAAGACCCGAGCACACACACAAAAAATAATACCACTGAGTATCTAAAATCTTCAAATAAAATGTCTCCAATAGCAATGTTTTCCAGGAAATCAAATCAAGGTGCTACCGACCAAGGGAGCTGTTGTCTGACCCTTTTAGTAAAACGGGCAGACCTGCTGATTGGGATTTGGTGGCTGGTCTCTCGAGGGTTGGAACCTGAGGCTGACAAAGACTGTGCTACAGGGTCAGGACTCCGAGGTGAATTTCAGCTGCTGCTGCCTGGGCCCGGCCACACCACCGACCTCAGCGTGGGCCGGAATCCTACAGCGTCCTCCGCACACTAACCACCACAGCCAAAGGCTTCTTGGAGCCCTTGTTTATGGGGTCTGGGGTAGGTAAGGGACCGGTTGCCACCAGGAAGTGAAGAGCCTGGGCTAAATGTCCTTCTCCAGACTCCTGCACGGCCACCAGCCACCAGCCCTCTGGCCTCACCACTTCACACCAAGAGCCAACCTGCTCTCAGGGGAATTTAAAGAGCTCTGGGGACGAGCAAAGGGTTAGAAACAAAATTCTCCTAGAGACTGGAACAGAATACACAGATGGGTTTAACTTCACAATAAAGTCACAAGGAGCACTCTAACAAACTGCCCTATTATACCTAAAGGCCCTGGCCTGGAAGTAACTTTCTAATTAATCAGCAATTGATATGATAAACTGTACTACCAGCCATGTTTACGTAAAAACACATTTATAAACATTTTACACAAACCATTCACCTATATTAAAGATAAAAATTCATTAAATTCTTAACAAATTGGTAAACCATTTGTGCTCAGCTGTTTCTCTTTTCAATCTATTTGTTCATTTCTGAGTGGGTAAAAGTCATTATTTTTAAATCCATAGAGACATTTTCAATTTACAAGCATCAAGGCCACAGCTATTATAGATCTCTATGGTTTGGGGGCTTCAACAGATGAGCCCCAGATGCAGTTCAGAGAAGGCCTGAAGCTTTATAAAGGTCTCAGATGGGTGAATCTGACTTGTCGAACTCCTGGTCCTTGCTCTCTCTCTCATCCAGGCTGCCCTGGAAAGCACTTAGTCTACCAAAGCTCAAAGCATCCATATGGATTAGTGAATCCAATTCCATGATGCTATTTGAGCACACTCGCCAGCATCTTCCTCACCTCCACATCCAGTCCAGCTCCAAGTCCCGATGACTTTACCTGCTAAATATCTTTCCAGTCTGTCCATTTCTCTCCAGTTCTTCTGTCTACAGTATCCCAAACCATCCTCTCTCTGGGTTTCTGTAGTAGTCTCTTAGCTGGCATCACCTTTCATTTTGTAAAATGTTTACACATGTGTGTTCCCTCTTGCCCCCCACTCCCCTCCAAACTAGTGCCACAAATCTGATCCTGTCTTTGAAAAACTAAAATGGCTTCCTATTGTTCTCAGAATAGAGAGCAAAATCCTTTGGCCACCTGCAGCTGCTGCCTGACCTGGCTGTGGCTCCCTCTCCAGGCAGTGACTCCTCACTGTCCCCTCCAGACACACCCTGTCCCACAGCCTCAGTAACCTCCCCACCCCAGAGAAGCTTTCTCACATGCTCAGCACCCTCCCTCTTCCTTCACAGCATTAAACAGTTTGTAATGACATCTGTGTGGTAGTGTGAGCAGTGTCTGTCTCCTGTGCTGGACTCTAGAGCTCCCTGAGGAAAGGGGCTGCCTGGGCCTGCTCTCATTCACCCCCAGGGCCTTGCACTGGGTCTGGCACACTTTCTACCCACAGAAATACCTGTAGAGCGAAGCTGAGGGGGAACGTTTAGAAGGGAGTTAGGACTCAGTTCACAGTGGTTAAAGCCCATCTCTCTCAGGCTTGCTTTCCTGCTCTACAACGGTCAGTTTTTTTCAGGAGCAGGAGGACCTGGAGGAAAATCCACTCTGTCTACCCTAACAGATCTCCCCACTATGACCTCAAAAAAGGCTTAAAAAGGGATGGAGGGACATTTAACTGTGATTTTTGAAGACAGTTATAGCAGGCTGGCATCTTTTCAGCCTCTGGTTAACAGTATATTTTAAAGTAATAATAAAGATTTTAACTGCTACAGCTTTGAGCTAAACTGAGAAACTGTCTAGGAACTGAGAATTCAGGGATGTTGTTCCCACAGCCCTGTCCCCCATGAATAAACAGGAAGATGAAAGATTGACTGAAAAGGCAGTGTGGCATACTGGTTACAACTACATAGCCGCTGGACCTGGGCTCAAATCCTGACTTTGCTACCTACTGGCTGTGAGATCTCGGGCAAGTCCCTTAACCTCTCTGTGCTTCAGGGTCCTCATTTGTAAAATAGAGATAATAATAGTATCTGCCTAACAGTGCTACTTGGGGGGGGGGTGATTAAATGAGTTAATAAATGTTAACTACTTTGAACATTGTCTTATGTTGCTTATAGAAAGCAATACAAACATGCTTGCTGTTTTACTATCACTAGGAGGTTTAAAGCTGCTTTACAATATTCTGGCTAAAACTGTTGTGTTTTGGTTAGAATGGAATCCACTGAATGTTTAAAACTAAGATGTTAAAACTTAAAATACGCACTTCCTTGTTTTGTTAAACTACTTTTGATGAAACTATTCTAAATGCATAACTTTGTTGATTCAGATAAAACAAATCAAACGCCTGTTCGTGGATGGCCGTTGGCTTCTTAACAGAGTGTGACAAAAACATTCCTCAAATATGCATGAATAACCTGCTCAGTACCCAGTGAATTCACAAGCCTATGCTTCGTTTACCTCTGCTACATAAAGTAACAAAATCACATTCATTTACTGAATTAAACAATAAAACTAATCAGAAAAAGTCTAACAAAATAAATCACTGGGTTAAAGCAGAATGTGTGTTCCTAAATCTACCCTGGAGTTGTGAAGACTGACTATTAAGAGTACATCAAACAAGAAGGTACTAATTACAAAAAGTTGATTAGAATGTTTCCAACTAGACATACACCTACCCTATGACCAAGGAATTCCATTTATAAATATATACCCAAGAAATATGAACGAAGACAGGAAAACATATACAAGAATGTTCACGGCAGCTTTGTTCATGATAGCCAAAAAACTGGAAACAACCCAGATGTCTACCAACAGGAGAACGGATAAACAAATTGTGGTGTATTTTTACTATTGAATACCACACAGCAATGAGAATGAATGAACTACTGATGCATTTAACAATATGGATGCATCTCATAGTTATTATGTGAAATAAAAGAATCTGGACAGAAAAGAAGACATCTCTTGATATGACATTCAAGAATTAGCAAAATTAATCAATGATGATGGAAGTCACAACAGCGGTTACCTCTGGGGAGTGGAGAGGCAGGTACAGACTGGGAGGGTGTAAGAGGAAATCTTATGGAGCGGTGCAGATGTTCTGTATCTTGATCTGGGTGGTGGCTGCCCGGTTTATACATATGTACATTCATCAAGCTGTATGCTTAAGATCTGTGAACTTTATGCATTTTACCATATATGTTTCACCTCATTATTAAAGAAAATCTTCCCAACTAGTAATTTAAATCATGACTAATTGCACTTTAATTTAACAAAATTGACTTCCATTTGATTATTTCATATCTTGCTGGATATTATGGTAGACTGACTTATGTACCCCAATTTAGACTTGTTCCTAATCTTAATTGGCATCCCTGTCAGTGTGAACCCATTGCAAATAGAACTTCTTGAAGATGTTATTTTAATTAAGGTGTAGCCCAACTGCATAAGGGTAGGTCTTATTGTGGATTACCGGAAGCCTTATAAAGAGGACCCGGAAGTCACAGACATGGGAAAGGAGAGGGCATCATCATGACAGCTGGCAGATATACAAGCCAAGGAACCCCAAGGATTACATCAAACCAGCACCTGAGCACTACTGACCTGGGAGGAGGCAATCCTTCTAGCTCCAGAATCATGACAATAAATTCCTGTTGTTAAACCAAAACAGTTTGTGGTATTTGTGATAAAAGCTCTGGAAAACTAAGGCAGACATTAAATAGGATGCTGAGTATGGCCCAAAGAAGCCCCCAAGACTGAACCCATACAAAAGGTGTCAAGTGCACCCCATCTTAAATTGAGGTGCCAAACCACCTCTTCAGCACATGCTATGAGACTATGGAATTGCTATCACTACCACCCATCTAGAGAATATCAAAGGTTTAAGGTTGAAGAAACCCTAGGAACAGCTTTAGAAAGTTGGCAGAGTGGTCCCTGAACATACAAACCAAACCAAGTAAGGAACGCTTCAAGAGAACACTCCAAAAGCTTGAAACAGGACCTCTGTTCATGGGATCCCGGTGCTGGGAGAAATCTAAAGACTAGTCAGACCTGGCAGAGCAATTTTTAAAAATCAAAAATTAGGAGTTTGGAAATTTTATTATTACATTGGACTGCATTATGTGATTAAGACTGTATTTGACTTTTCATCACTTAAGAGTAACTGGGAAATCTAAGGAAACTGCCCAAGATCATATTCCAATGGGGAAAAGAAGACAAGTTGTGAAGTGGGTATTAAGGGACCATGAGAGATGAAACAGAGTTGGCTGCTATTGGCATCCTATTGGGTCCAGCCTATTCAACAACACTGTCTCTTTAATTTGTGATTCCTTAGATAACAAGATAGTGTTTTCTGAGCCTGCCAAAGTTGTTACTTAGGGTTCTGTTTACTATTTATTTCCCAAGATTAACCTTAGGTGAAAATGTGGGAACCTTGGTTCAGGCTGAAAGCAGCTTGCTCTCCTGTGTTGGTGTTAATATCCAAAAATGTTAGGAAAAACAGCAGTCCCCTTGCTTAGCCCAAAGATATTAAAAACAGCCACTGGCTCACACTATCCAGCTAAGTTATAACAGATTGTGACTTTCATTTTAGCTAATATAGCACTTTGCCAGATAACATTTAGATTGGCTAATTCTCAACTATTAGCCTATTTCCATGAAGTTGCAGGAATATAAATATTTAAGCATTTTTCTATAGAGATACAGATTTATCCGAAGATTCTAATTTAGCCTTTGTTTCTGGAGGCAAATTGATCACATACATTTTTATCCTTTTCCCCTCAGGACCTCACTTAAATGAGTATAAAGGCATAGTTAAGGTATAAATCCACAAAGAGAATGGAAGAAAGAATGTCCACAAACAAGAGATTTCAACAAATTTTGTTGGAACTGAATGGACTGTAGAACCCTATAGATAAAGGTCAGCAGAGGGTGGGGTAGACAAGACTCTGGAAACAGTTGGATCCCCAGCCCTCTTCTCCGTGCAACCCTCACATATTATCAGGAGTGAGCAGCCACTACCACCCACCCCCGCCAAATGAAAAGGAATGGCATTTAGAGATTCCCAGTGAAGCAACTTAACTTCTCCCTGTTGGATCACCCTAAAGATCCCCATCTTCAATGTGATTTCAAATCCAACTGCAGCTCTTATGGCTTCTTCTGGGGGCTCCTCAAAGGGCTGCCCTAGAGCAGCACAAGTGCTGAGAATTTATGCACCACCCCTGACCTCACCCTGCCTTTAAGCAGTGACTGGCAAGGCCTGGAGTATGAAACTCCAACCCACACTACCTTTGAGGTTAGCTCATACTCCAGAGCTCCCTGCGGGCTCAGGCTGAGATCACCCTCTGTGGACCTCTGACTAAGCTCACACTCTTGCTTGGCTCCCTCCCTTTCCCTGCCCTGCTTTTCTCTTTTCTCTTACCAGTTTTTCCTGGGAGCATCCTTAAGAAAGCACATGCACAAGAACCCTCTCCTCTGTTCTGCTTCCAGGAGACTGACCTAAGTCATATACAAACCCTGCCAACTAACACAAACCTCTGGCCAGCCTGAGTGCCACATGCCTAAATATAAATGGACAATCAATGATAACAAGACACTTGCATAAAACCCCCAAGATGGAAGACATCAATCAAAATAAATGAGATGTAAACAAGCTCTCTGTAATTCCCCAAGTAGAAGAAAGAAAAAGGAGGGGGTGGTAGGAAAGGGGAAAAATAAACTCAGAAGGAAGAGAAGGTAAAATTCACCACAAAGGCTAACCTAATAAAGCAAACCTCAGTTGCCCACCTTCATAAGCACATTCTCTTTATGTCATCAAGGGGAGCCTCATTCCACATAAGAAGCTGCAGACAAAAAGATAATTACTTGCCTGTCACCATGCAGTTCTCTGGGGAAGGCTGCCCTTCCCCTCCCCACCCCCAGCATCCAGGCACTAAGAGTAATTTTGAAAGTAGTCAGTGCACTCCTGGTAAGTACTATGTTGGGTCTCACATGGAGCAGCTTAGACATAATAGACCACAAAATTCTGAGCCTCTCATTCTCCACTCTTCCCCAAGCTGGCTTCAAATACCTCACATGGCTTACATATAATATGTACTTCTAACACTGGCTTAAATTTCTGTCTTCAAAACTAGATATCACCTACCATAGCAGTAACAACTTATATCAAGTAGAAAGTACACTTTATAATTTATTTTACTTGTGCCAGGGATCTTTTTTCCAGGTTAGGGGAATTTAAGAAATTTGGGCAGGCTAGAAAATTAAGTACTTAATCAAAAGCTGACTTGTTTCTTTCCTGAACAAATTTTAATAAAAGGCATATACTATTAATGACTCTGGTTCCAATAGTCTAGCATATTTCTTTCTTCCCACCCTTTAAATACATGCATACACACACATACACACACACACACACACAATTTCCTCATTATAGAATAACACATTCATTATAGATCATTTGGAAAAATAAAAATCACACACACACTGAACACTAATTTCACCATTCAGTTTTTGTCCATCTCATTTTGAGAAAGAAATTTAAAATGTATATATTTCTTAATATTTCCACTCCTAAGCCTGTACTTTTAAAGAAATAAAACAGGGGCTGCATTCAAGGCTTTGTTCTTCAGAGAAATGTTCATGATTCCTAAAAATACAGATAAAAAAGATAAAGTACATTCTACTAGGTCCGCTTTGTTTATAGCCAATGCCAAGAGTTCTGGTCCCCATGTTGAATTTTGGGAAAAGCACATCAAAAAGCAGAGCTGCACTTCAGCCTCCAGAGCTCCTGATAGTAACAGAAAGCCCAAGGGACCAAAGCTAAACACCTGGCCATTTTAGTTATTCTCTAATAAACCATTTTTACGCTAAAATGTTTGTTTCATTTTCTGTTTGTTTTTCCTTTCCTCCATCCCTGACATTCTTTTCCTTTTATGGCTAATAGCAGAGACAGAAAAAGAACAACAAAACTTACAGTCAAGAATCTTAAAACCGTTAAATTTAATCACAAAATATTAACTCAATAATCCCCAGAAGTTTATTAGAATACAGGCAGAAATTTTTTTTTAAAAGATGAAAAAATCAGACACCTAGAAAATCAACAGGTTTTCTTATCTATAGTTATTCAACAAATATTTATGCAACATATACTATATATGTGTGTATATTATGTATGCTATTATCCTATCCAGTCCTACTGGAGATGGAAAAATGTGGATGGGAGTGTATTTGGGGGTGAAAAGATGAGACAGAGATGGAAAAGATGAGCAGGAACTGCTGTAATCCAGTGTTAACGGTGGCTGTTTGCTGATGAGTGGTACAAAGTGCTGTGGGAGTTTAGACTAGAAGTCTACAAGCCAAGGCCTGTAGGCCAAATCTAGCTCACAGCCTGTTTTTGTACTGCCCATGAGCTGGGAATGTTTTCTACATTTTCAAATGTTTGAAAAAAATCAAAAGAGGAATAATGTTTTGTGACACTTAAAAACTATATGAAATTCAAATTTCAATACCTGTAAAGAATGTTTTATTGGAACACTGCCCTGCTCATTGGTTTACATATTGTCCATGTTTGCTTTTGCACTACAATGGCAGAATTGAGAAGTTGCACAGAGACTATATGGCCTGCAAAACCTAAAATATTTATCATCTGGCCCTATACTGAAAAAATATGTCAATCTCTGGTTTAGAAGGAAACGTCCCTTTTGACCAGGGTCATTATGAAGGGAGTGACACAACAATGTACTTTTCTATAGCCCTTCATATCTCATTTGATCCTCTCAGCAGCCCTGTGTGGGAAAAGAACATCTCCACTTTACAGCAAAAGCAGAGGCTCAGCCCAATTCAGACACGTGTTCATTGTTAGTGGCTAATTAACGGCAGCGCCATGTTCCAACTCGCCCTGGGCCCTTTCCACCCCACAGTGCCACTGCTGAGGCTGGAGAGATGTTGGTGCAACAGGAACACACACAGACACCCCACGTGGGACCAGGTCATCATAAACAGCAGATCCATCTGTGGCAGGGACAGGGGGCTGCTGCCAGCCCTGGGCCTTCTGTGGGTGGAGGACAAAGGGAACTTCAGGATGGTGGCCTGTTCCTATCCCTAGATTGGAGGCAAGTCCATTCCCTGTCCCTTAGCCACTGAAAGAAACTCTGAGAGCCTCAAAGCTCTCCTACAATATAAATTATAAATTATGAAAAGTAAATGGAGGAATTATGAGGAGTGGATGAGTTAATCGTGTGCAGTACTTAGCAAAATGTCTGGCATATTATAATTCTAACTATTATTATTGTTTTTATTCAATGGATGGGGAACCTATTGAGCTTTACAGAAATGAATCAATATGTGCCTATATCAGATAAATAGAGAGCGATAAAGGATTCAATCATATCTGAACATAAGATTAGGTTAGATTTTCATACTACCCAACGCTACGGAAACAGTCCATCTATGGAATAAATTCTAGCTCCTTCAGGAAAAAACTGTCCCAGGTATTTGCTCAGGAAATAAAAATTCTTGGGTGTTTAAGTTATTTGTAAAAGGAGTAAGTGTAAAAACTATTTGCACATCTGGGAAGAAATATATTAGGTTGAAATTTAGAATTAAGTAATTGAACTGACCATGCAGAATTCTAGGGGCTTGGGGCAGCAGCTATGGAGAGAAGGAAGAGAGAAAGACAGGAAATTGCTGCATGGGGGGATTTCACAGCCAGTCCTGTGAGTAATCAGTCCACCAAAGAGGTTGGGGCCAGTGGCTTGGCATGATTTACACAACCCAGGGAAATCACTACTTTTAAGAACAAATCCATTCATCTTATGGTACTTTCCGTACTTTCCACTGACCCCTTTAAAAGCTTCTTTTTGAAAAGTCTACTTAAAAATAAACTTTCCCTTTAGGGTACACCATCAAATATAAATATATGCTAATGATTTAGGACAAATGAAAAAACCTGACATGGAATTATTTTGTATTACAAAAAACTAAGCACTCTTCTGATTGATGAAAGATAATAGAACAGGGTTTTTAAAAAGTGCATGTCAGGACTCATTAGGGTTGAATTCAGTTTAGTGGTTGGCAACCAGCATTTTAAAAAATATAGAATAGATCAGAACAGAATTAAATAACAGAGTGATCACAGGTAATAAAGGCCACATATTACTGAATGAAACTTTCTTTCAGTGATATGTTGTGTGTGTGTGGCTATATTGCTCATCTATGTTGCTGGGCTATGATATAAATTGTATTCTCACTATGGGTCACAGCCAAAAAGTTTAAAAGCCATTGCAATAGAGTGTGATCCACTTTAGGGAAATCCAGTATAAAAATCCTAATAGCCAAATTAGGAGGTAATTATCCCCATTACATGGAATTTCTTTATGCGACAAGCTCTTCCTCTACATTTAAAATACGCAACAATTTACAAAAAAAAAAAAAAAATTATGCACAACTTGTCAAGTATTTCTCATCTTTAAAATGAGGTCTACTTGTTAATGAATTCAAAACTGACCTCAAGATAAAAATTTACCAAAAGTCAGAAACAAATGATTACATTGTTTGGAATGGTGGCTCATCAACTCCTTTATGAAATTAACCACTGCTATATTTTCCACACTAATTGTACATTAATTGACCCACCATGGAGCAGAAGAGGAAGAGACGAGGAAATTCAGTGGGCAGGGACCACAGAACCACCACCGTACCCCAACAACTCCCACAACCGTCACTTTATATACCTAAAAATAAAATGAGATTTCTATTCCCTCAAAATTTATATTTCAGAAAAGAGAAACTCTCTTTATGTTTGAATCCTTACAAAGTCTCCCATTTTATGGGCATTCTCTCAATCTTTCTTCCAAATGCCAAAAAGCAAAAAGCCTATTATCTCCAAAATAGCAGGAATAGAAAATTATGCAATTCATTAATGCTAGCTGCGATGTCAACCAAGTTTAAAGAGAGAAACCACATCAAAAAATAGTACCTGGTAAGATTGCAGATTTCATGACAAGGTATTTGAGAGACTGCTTGAGAACTATTTGAAGAAGGTAGCCTGAAACAACCACAATCAACACTAGGTTGGGAGGCTTATGGAGGCTACATGATTGAAATAGTACAAATGAATGAACAAATGAAGGAGTAAAGAAGACAAAGATTTTAACAGCAATTTAAGAAGATATTCCTGGATTGGATGTCCTTACACAAGCCATACAGAAGTGCTGGGTTGTGGAAATCATGTATATACATCAATGGGAAGAAAGAATAGAAACAAATGTTCTTATGTGAAATAAATTTATAGTGGCAGCATCATATAGAAATTTAAGAAGTGTTATATCTCAAACAAGTTAGATGGAAATTAATATTCTTTGATGCCAATAGTGGCCTAATAATGACAAAGTCTCTGAAGTCAAAGAACCATGTGAAATATTTGAATAAAATGACTTCATAAAATGTGAGTGGAAGGATGCTCTATTTCTAAATTATTAATTTTATATAATGCAATTTAAAATATACATAAATAAATTAATAAGTAAAATATAAGTAAGCACTTCATTTTACCTATAGTCCCAAAATGTGCCTATTCAACTTAATCTAAACTTTTGTTCAAACCTTCTCATTGGAAAATTGGGACAACCATATAATCAAGGGTACCTTATACATGGGCATATACAGTAATTTGCATCCCAGATAACTGAGACTTGTCAACAACTGGCTAATGAATGAACTGAAAGGTAGGCAGCTGTTGCTGTATTTTGAAATCCCTAAATTAAAACGCCAAAAACTGCTTCCAAACTTAAAAAAAAATCTTTATATCTCTTTGGCCATGTGGAACAGACGCAGTTGGTGCCCTGACTCATTCCTCTCAGCCCGCTTCTGATTTCATCTACAGCTGTGGTGGACAGTTCCCAAACATACTGACAGCCCCCTACCTCTAGCTCTCCCTGCAGCTCTGCTTCTCTGCCCAAGGGCTTTCTCTGGTGCCTCTAGAGCTTGCTCAGGCTAATAGCAGCTCTGAAGTGCTGGGGAGTTAAGAGGCCCAGGAGTAACCCTCAACCAATGAGGGATAGGAGCTGATGGATAAATACCCCAGTTTCCCATTCCTTGGTGAACAATTCTAAGGCACATTCTACACAGTACCTCAGAGGGTCCCCAGCAAGACTGAGCTTCAATTGCCCCCACTGGTGACCTGCTCATTAATCCACCTCTTATTGGCTTTCCTCCCTTCCCTGTCACATTTTCACCATTCTCTCACTTGTGCTTCCTGGGATCCCCTCCCACATATACTACCTGGGACTGCCCACATAAACTAGTTTGGTATCCTGTGGCGATTTTGTGTTCTCTTTGAAAACAGCTGTCTGCCGAGTCAAGAGCCTTTTCCTCATTCTTTACACCTGACTTACTTTAATCTTTGAACATGCCTGATTCATGCTTTTCAGTAAGTATATACTCATCTCCTAATGCA
Source organism: Choloepus didactylus (assembly GCF_015220235.1). Classification (NCBI taxonomy): domain Eukaryota; kingdom Metazoa; phylum Chordata; class Mammalia; order Pilosa; family Megalonychidae; genus Choloepus; species Choloepus didactylus. The sequence goes on along the minus strand of NC_051316.1, from coordinate 46,706,421 downwards.
AAGAGTTATTCTGCGTTTGTAGGGAATACTCAGATGAACAAAATATAGTTCCAGCCTCAAGGACCTTACACTCAAGAAGGGGATATGAATCATGAAAGAAGAAACCCTACAATCAAAGAAGATACAGACCACTGAAGAGTGATGTGGCAGTTCCAAGGAGAGGGACTTCCGGCTGACGAGTATTTCATCACTACCCAGACAGAATCCATCTTCAAGTTTTCTAATTTAAATATGTTTGATTGAAGGCATCCACCTTTTTCTAAACCTCAGCACTAACAGGTCAGCCCAAATATGGTATGTGGTAATATTGTCTTATGGTTGACTGACTGAATAACAAAAAGCAAAGCATTATATTGCAGGGTCCCTAAGTAACCACTCCATCCATCAGGTGTGATGTCATGCGGCCAGGTGAAGCAAGGAAACCAGAGAAGCTTTCCTGCTTTTCCTTGAACATGAAAAGCATATTCCGGCCTTGCCCCTATTATCAGCAGGCTCACTCTTTCATATCTTTATGCTGTCTGCTAGAAGCGTTCCCTGACCACCTGTTCCGGTTTGCTAATGCTGCCATTATGCAAAATACTACAAATGGATTGGCTTTTATAAAGGGGGTTTATTTGCTTACACAGTTACAGTCGTAAGGCCATAAAGTGTCCAAGGGAAGGCATCAACAATAGGGTACCTTCACTGGAGAAAGGCCAATGGCATCGGGAAGATCTCTGTTAGCTGGGAAGGCATGTGGCTGGTGTCTGCTCTGGAGTTCTGGTTTCAAAATGGCTTTCTCCCAGGATGTTCCTCTCTAGGCTGCAGCTCCTCCAAAATGTCACTCTCAGTTGCCCTCCAAAATGTCACTCTTAGCTGCTTCAGTTCTCCTGCCTGTGAACTCCTTTACAGAACTCCAGTGATCCAATTAACACCCACCCTGAATGGGCGGGGTAACACCTCCATGGAAATTATACAATCAAACGTTTCACTCACAGTTGATTGAGTCACATCTCCATGGAAACATCAATCAAAGGATTCCAATCTAATCAACACTAACATGTCTGCTCCCACAAAACTCCATCAAAGATAATGGCATTTTGGGGGACATAATACATCCAAACTGGCACACCACCCGATTAAAATACTGTCACCTCTCCTCCACTGTCACACTCTATCCCTTCCCCAGTTTTACTCTTCTTCAAAGCACTTAATATCATCTGACATATCATATATCCGCTTATTTATTTAATTTTTATGTCCTCCCACTATAAGTTCTGTGATAGTAGGGACTTTTTTTTCACTACTGTATCTTTTGCTTGTAGAACAGTGTCTGACCCAGCACAGATGTTTACTGAATATCTGCTGAAGGAATGAATAAATGATTTCATCGTTAGAAATTCAAAAGTCATCACATACCACAGTTGACATTCCATAAACTCACCTGGAATCATGACACAATCCATAACTCAAAGCTCTATAAGGAACACAATTATTTTTTGGAAGAAAAAAACAACACTTTTTTTTTGTACAACTTCAACATATATAGCGGGTATGAATAAATGGAGACAATTTTAATTGTACCAAAAACTTGAATAGGCTATGGAATGTAATTCATTCAATGTCCAATGTAAAAATAAGAAAAAAATCCTGAAATTTTATATTGTATACATAGCTTACTAAAAAAAATAAATTTATTCACGCATTCACGCAACAAGCACTTCTGGAGTGCTTGTGAAGGGGATGGTGTTGGGTGAGGTGCTATATTTGATTTTTACTTTTGAAAAATCATCTTTACACTTCACTGCAAAGTCATATCCTGCTGTTATATAAAAAGAGAGAAAGCTCATCTTTTTAAAAACACTTCTGCTTTTTTTCTATTATTTTACTATCAGTGTTATTTATTCAAGTCAGAGATCCCTGAGAGAGAAAATCATAGGAATTAGAGTCTTTTATTCAGCTAATTTAAAACAAACCTGTTTCTCTTTTCATCCTGTTTGTGGGAAGGAGGAACAACAGTATTTATTGACATTACATGCTCATTATTACAAAAATTATGTAAGTAGTAGTCCAATTCTAATTCCATAGAGCTAATTGGTTCCATCACAAGGTCATGCTCTCCAAACTCAGCAGGCCCTCATAGTTGGGTAATAATTTTTCAGTTCACCCATCATTGACTCATGATTACATCTCCACAGTACATACGCAAAGTCTTTTCCCATTCTATTCATGGCCTCAACCTGCCCATCCTAGTTTTTTACTTTACTTAGAAGATTGTGGCCAAGTTCCTTTCTTTCCACCTCAAAATTCCTTTGCTTCTGTCTCAAGAGTCCCTCCTTTCCTCCTTTGTCTTCATCCAGTATCCTCCTGTCTTCTTGAAGGAAGTTTTGAGACTCCAGTCCATCAATTTAGCCTCTCCCTTTCATTTTCAAGCTCTCTTCCACTCAATGGATTCTTCTCCTCAGCTTAGAAGGCAGGCTCAAGTCTTCCTACACTAAAACCATTACTTTCCCTCTACTTTCCCATTCCTTTTATATATATCCCTCTCTTTCTCCATTTCCATCCAACTTATTGAAAAGGAAGTCTCTTCATTGCTCTCCATTTGCCATCACACATACAACCCTTCCCCCTCCATTCTTCAACTCGTTGCCATCTGGCCGCCACTTCACCTATCTCACAGACGATCAAGGCAAGCCAGGAGTCAAATCCAATAGGTTTCCCTTCATTGCATCCCCATTGTGGGGTGTGCTGCATGAGTGAGGGTGGTTCCCCTCATTGCTTCCAGCTTCCATGACACTGTCCTCTACTTCTGCCATTTCCCCCAATGCCCCTTGTTTAGTATTGCTTTGTATCCTCTTCTTTCTCTTTTTACCTCCTATATATAGACATTCCTAAAGGATCCTACTCTTACCTTTTGCTTCTTCTCTCTCCATTTTCCTTACTGGCAATTTCCTGGACATCGAAATTTCCCCTAAGCAGAAGATTCACAAATCTCTCTTTGTAGCTCTGTTCTCTCTCCAAAGCTCTATGCCTGTACTGTACTCTGGTCCCTTCACTTGGACAAATGTGTCATGCCAAAATGAAACTTTTCTTTCCTCCCCTCCTCCGAACCATCTTTCTGAAAATGACACAATCACTCTCTCAGCTGAGTTTGACAATGATCTTTGACCTCCCTTCTCCTCCGCCCCCCCCCCCGCCCCATTTCCAGTCAGTGTTCAAGTTTCTCAGACTATGCCTGCACCCCTTCTAGGCCTATCCCCTCCTCTTCACTCCTACTGCCTCATATCCTCTTGCCCCTAATATGACAATAGGGTCATTTCAATACATCCAGCACAATGCTACAAGAGTAATGCCCCAAAGCACAGTTCTGATCCTGTCAATCCTCTTCCTCAGAACCTTCAGTGGCTCATCACTACTCACTGAGTAAAATCCACACTCCCTAGCTTGCATACAAGCTGTTCCACAGCTTTGGCAGAACCTCTCTCTCACCTTATCTCTCATTACATCTCTTGGCATTCCCTGCGCTCCAGCTAAAGCGAACCACTCTGTTTCCTGTGCATGCACACACCTTCCCACCCCCAAGCATATCCTCCCACCATGCCAGCCCAAATGCTGCCTGTATACATCCCAGCTTGAATGCTATCTCTTCCATGTGACCTACCCTAATTCTTCCATCAGAAGTCACTGTTGTATCGTGAACTCCCACAGCACTGCAGGAATACCACTTTTTTGGCACTTATTATTTTCCATCATGTTTATAGTTAGTTACACACACAGCACTTCTCTCCTAGGCTGTGAACTTCCTGTGGGCAGGGTCTAAATCTCCTTATTTTTCGACTCTCCAACCCTCCCAACACCCCCCACCCCTTATCCACAGGTATACAGTATCTGAGACATAATAGGTAATTACTGAATACACCTGTAAATAAATTACTGTACCTCAAAGGGTTAACCTTGGATTTCAATGCTTGAAATGCTCTCATTTTAGCAACAACTACTTTTTCCTTGTAGGATAAGAGTCCTATCTTCCCTCAATTCCATAGTATATTCCTTTTGGCCCCACAGGTTAATTTGCAAATGTCTTCTACTCCCATGTCTTCTAAAACACAGACTTCTTTAAAAGACCCAAAAAGGAAAAGAAAAGTATTAATGGTACTTAAAGTGAAGGAAAGGCATCTATGCAAAACAAATGGCCTGCTGCAGATTACGGCAAAAGGTAAAACTTTTTACCGGACTGAATTACAAGGATTCAAGGTTAACCTTACCAGCCCAACCTTTAGAAAAGCCAGGCATTGCATTTAAAAATTATTACATTAACATTAGAAAGGAAACCACTAATATCTGAATCATCAATTGTGTTGCTGTATAACTCCTCTTTCTCTAAACATAGTTTATTTACCTTGGAAATTCCTAATATTGTTAAACTTTCTTGTAAGACATTTACATCTCTGGATTTTACTTGTGAATATAAAGACGACATTTTTTTTTTAAACAAAAACCTCTTAGAACGTTTTAAAATTCCGTAAGTACTTTTCTCAGAAAGAGATTTGGCAGAACTAATAAGAAAGTAAGAACTAAGATGCAAAATTTATTTTTATAAATCTATCCCTAAATCTTGGATGAGATCCAACAACCTCACATTAAAATTTTAAAAGGCTTGACTTGAAGGACATGGGGAAATGGGGGAATACTTTATGATGGTGGCTTCGAGAGCACGTCTATATATTATCATTAATTAAGAAAATATAAGTGGGAAGGAAAAAAGCATTATATGAATAGGCCTAGTTTTATAATTATTTCCAATGTAACAATAATAGCATGCAACCTCTGCCAGAAAACAAAACAATTGGAAAAAAAAAAAAAAAGAAAGCAAAGGAACAAAAGAGAAAGAACTCTCTGATGCCAACATGTTGTGTATTTACTTGTGCAGCCATGACTGTTACAGGCTATTCAAAGGGCACTGGGGCAGTCAGTTTGGATTTTGACAGCAATGCAGTAGAATTTAAAGTATTACCATCAGAATATGTTTTAAGCAGGTTAATCTAAGTCACACAAGATTTTAATAAAGAGTACCAACATATTAAGTTTAAGGTGCACTAATTCCTATGAATACTGGAGAAGAAACAGAGGCGCAGAGTCAAACTGCAGTGGACAGACATGGGGATATGCAATATGCCTTCCTATCTCTCTCTACCCATCCCCACATAAGCCTATCTTTATCACGCAGAGACAATTAAACAGCTACAGGCTCTGGGCGTATCGCTGTCTCCTGGCTCCCACTGGGTGAGTTATTGTGAGCTTGACATTTCCCACATCCCCTACTAGAAGGCTATGCCAGGTAGGAAGGAAGGGACATCACCCACCCAGGCACCATCATCATCCGCCCTGAGAGTTTCAGTTTCCAATGATACATAGCCCTACCTGGCCGATTTGGAAGGTGGGAGAGTGGATGTCACCAGCAGCAAAATAAAGCATCCAATCTCCTCAAGAAAATGCCCTGGCTGAATAATGCTGACCAAGGGGGTACCAAACATTTCTCAGTATAATTTTGTTCTTTTAAAATATTCTCTTCCTCCACCATATTTTTCTCTATACATACTCCCCACCCCCAGAGTTCTTTCTAAAAGAATCATCGCAAGGACCACCCTACCCCTTAGCCACAAGGACCCCAGTGTTTAAAAGTAAAAGGAGAAGGTATAGTTGGACCTTGGCATTCAAAGTTGTGGGGACAGGGAGAGGAATAGGGCCGTTAAAGACCCTTCTTCAGGTCAGACAAGGCATAAACAATAGAAACTGCAGAGTCAGGGTGTCTAAGACCCCTACAGAACATAGACTAAGGAGAGGAGAAAGTGTCACCGGGTGGAAGCTCCTTTCAAAAGGGGGGCCCTAAGAAGGCCAGAGGGTGTAACCATTATCCTGTTTCCCTGCCACGTGCCCCAAAGCTGCATACACACTTCCATATCCCCGCCTCAAGAAGCCGGAGAAAAGGGAAACGAGAATGCCTACACCAGAGCCATCCACACACAGGAGCAGAACACAGACTGTACTGAGAGTTTCAGGGTCAAAATAACAAACTCCGTCCCACAGTTTTGGATGGCCACAGCAAGTCGGGGCACCAACAGATCTCTGGGTTTGGGGTGCAGTTTGGGAAGCCTGGCTGAAATCACACACGTGCACACACATACACACACTCAAACACACGGGATTTTACAAACCCGCCCTTCCCCACTCCCTCCCTCCACACTTCACACACCAGTGCATCCTGCCTACCTCACCATTTCTATCACCGCACTTTTTCTCCCGGAGAGTCAGCCGAGAGATGAGGGATCCTAGCGGGGATTCCTGAAAATGTCATTCCCAACACCTCCGGTCAGCCGCCCCCACCCCCTCTGCTGTACCTTTCAAACACACACACACACACACACACACACGCACACACACGGGTCCTGTCACGACTGTCATCAGGCCCGCCTGCTGCCCTCAAAGCCCTGGTATCTCAACGTGCACCTCCTCGGACACCAGGCGCCTCTCCCCTCAAAGCTCCCTTCCTCCGCCCCGCTCCCTCGATGGCTAAAGGCATTGCCTCCTGAATGTCTCCTGCTGTCCCTGCTCGTCCGCACTATTGTTCCACGCAGCCCCTTTCGCACCCAGGGGCGCCCTTCGGCGAGCACCCGGACTCCGTCGGCGGCGGCATCAGCGCTGGGCACCCCCACCCTTCCACTCACCCCTCCCTGGCGGTGGTACCTTGCCTGACAGCTGGGTCCGCGGGCCCGCGGGAGCAGGCGGCGCTAATGACAGCGTCGGTGCCAAGCCTGGGAATAAAGCTCCGCTCCAGCCGCTCCTACCTCCAACGCCACCATCTTCTGCCTCTGCCGCTGTTGCTGCCGCCGCCGCCGCCGCCGCCGCCTAACCGGCGGCCGCCCTCGCCCAGCTCCGCAGCCGCCGCTCGGGCCCCTCCAGTCCCGCGGCCCCACCCCCTCCTCTCCACCCTCCCTCCAGCCCGCCGGCTTGGCCCTCGTGACGCGCGCTGAGGCCGGGGCTGGGCAGGCCTAAGAGGAAGGGCGCGCGCGCGCACGCCGCGTGCTAGTAGCGCCCCTGCCTCCCACGCCCACCCGCGTGCGCGCGCAACGCGCGAGCCTGGGGAAGCGACGTTGTTCGCGGGTCGCACGCAGCCCCTGCCCCGCGCGGTGGGTGTGTAGGGCACCAGTGCTCATCTCTGCTCCTCGCGCCCAGTCCGCCCAGTCCCGGCGAGCGAGCCCTGGCGTGCGCTCGCCCTCCTCCTGCGGTTTCGGGTCACCCCTCTCGCTCTGGGCTGGGCGGACAGAGAGGGAAATGCGGCTGCCTCCCCGAAGGGACTAACCGGGACCTCCACCCTCCTCAGCGGAAGCCTAAGGGGTCCTCGGTTTCCTAATCAGCAGCCTTGGCCAACCCTCTGCGCGTGGGACCTGACCACGAAGCCGGGCAGCTGCGTCGGCTCCTTGAGGGTTGTTCTTTTGCCTTTTTACAATGGAGCTTTCCCGCTTCCCAGGCCCCTTAGATACTGCCAGCACTTCTCAGGAAAGGAGATTGGCGGTGTCTCTGGGACGCGCTGCAGTCCTGCGTTTTCGCCGCACCGGGGAGAGCCGCGGGCTTGGGCCAGAGCGAAGCTTAGCCAGGCTGTGGCCCTCGAGGGAAGCTGCCCGGCCCCGCCGGGAAGAACAGAAAGCCTCTGGATTATGCTGCCGGGAAATGTGCAGCGTGGGTTTTCCTACCCGCTTCTCAATTCTGGTTGATCGGAATTTAACGTGTATTTGAGTCTGGGTTAGGGCATCCGCCCCAGTTATGGCTCCTCGCTCGGGAGAGAAGGAGGGAGCCCTTTGCAGCAGGGACCAGGTGGCAGGTGCTGTGCATTAATGACGAGCAGTGGGGTTGATGAGGTCTCGGGAGGCCTGGTTCTGGCGCCAGCCCCACCTATAATTGGCGGTGTTAAGATGAACCAAATCATTCCCACCCACCCACCCCCCCTTCGGACACAGATTCAGCAATAGTCATAACTTATATTTGCACAAAGCCTTATAGTTTGCAAAGTGCTTTTCAAACATATTCTCATCGAGTGAAATGAAAATAAGCTTTGATTATCCAGAACCCTCGGAAATGGATCGTTTTTCCTACACTGTGTTTCCATTATAGCTGAGTGTTTCTTATGTTAAGCACAATGCTTCCAGAAAAATATGGGGGTGTAGCCTGAAGCATTCTGGAAGTCTTGTGTTTTAGCTTTTAAGTTCATATGAATTTTTCATTCTACTCCATAGTGAATCTTTTTTTCCTTTAATAAAGAAACCAATAGCTTCTTCCTCAAAATCAACTTTTAGTAAAATTGAAATATTATATATTGAGATATATCATGCTTGTCCTTGTTAAGTGTGTACTTTTTTCAATATTTATTCAGCATATATCCAAGGCTTAAACAATTGGACATATAATTAGTGCAACTATGACAAGTGCTCAATGGGATGCAAAGGTGCTGAGGGTGTCCAGGGGAACCTAATCTAGACTCGAGGATTAGGTAAGGCTTTCCAAGGAAATGACATTTCAAGTTGTCCAAGAGGGGCAGAAGGGAGACACTTCCAGGCAGAGAGAAGGAAAAATGCAAGCAAGCAGGTGGTGCTGGGGAAGTGTGAGATGAGCCTGGGCAGGCAGGCAACAGCATCTTGTAGGACATTTTAAATAAGGATTTTATTTTGTGAGCCTTGGAAAGTCACTGAAGGGTTTTAAGGACTGGGAACAGCAATCATGATCACATTTCAGTTTCTGAAAGATCCTGAAGGAGGGTAGCTAAGTGGAGAATTGATTCCTGGAGGGTCAGGGTCCGGGACAGAGAGACTCTGAGCCCCTGACACTTCCCTGTTTATCCTACTTGTGAGGGTTTAGGGTTTTCAGATTTTACCCCATCTGCTCTTTTGTGTTTTTTAGTTCTTGTGTCTCCCTTCATAAGTACCAGATTTGGGGGCTTTCAGAGTGCCTCCCTGTAACAGTCCCTATTTTGTTACTTTCAACCTGCTGTAGTGTTAAGAAGGGAATTAACTAACCTTGTCACAATTCAGGTTAAAAAAAGGGAGGTAGATTCTGAGTGAGAGGGTCTTTTCTGTTCATATATTTGGTGCCATCTGGTTTGATATCTCAGAGATCTTTTCTGCTTATTTTCTACTTTTTGTGCTGTGTTCCCAGTTAGGCAAGGTTCCTAGATGCCTGAGTGACAGTACATTATTGCTTTAATAGTACCTTCTCCTCTTGCATCAAAGGGTTTTTGTGCAGATTAAAGAAAGTAGGTGAAATTGCTCTGCAAAGTATTAAATGCTATATAAAGGAAAGTAGTAATTGTTATAATGGCAGATTAGAGACCTCCAAAACGAATTAACCACTGAATAGTCATATCTGGAAAACTCCGCTCCTTTCCCCCACGGAAAACACAGCTATGCCTTTTCCTTAATGGACAATGTGGATCATTATCCTAAGTGCTCTTGTTGCGCTCTGTGCTGTGGCTGGCAGGAAACTCAAAGCCAAATCTGCAGATCTCTTTAGGCACTGGGTAGAACCATAGGGCTTTCATATCTGTCTTAACTCTCCCTTTGATTTGTCTGTTCTTCTATCTATAGTTCTTCTGGGCCTGCTTTACTGGTAATTCTCTACTTTATTACAAGTATTCGTATAAGCCACATCAAATATTTGTATCTGCCTACTCCCATTAACAAAGGTCAAAACTTCTATTTAATGTTTCAAAAGGCAGTGAATAAAACACTGGCAACCTGCCAGCCACTGTGGTGACATTGTCAGGTGACAATACTTTTGAAACTGTGCCAAGTAACTTGGGTTTAAATTAAAGCCTTGTCCCCCATTGTAGCCTTTGATATGGTTCTGGACAACCAAAATTGGACTTGCTTCTTCTGACTGCAGTAGAAACTTATTTTTGATTCAAGTTCTTCAGCAGTTATCTTCTTTTCATCTCAGTCCTTGAGTTTAAATCCTGTGAGCTGAGGTAGTATGTAGGACAAACACTCAACAACCTGCAAGTAACAAGGATTTTGGTTTTGATAACATTTGGTAATCCAGCATGTTCTCATCTGCAGTATAGTCATATTTGTCATAGGACTTAAAATGTATGAACAAAATATACAATTATGAAATGTACTTATCCTAAACTTTAATAAATACACTTTTAAATGCTGATTCTTATTTCACCATTTTTTTTCCTCTGGACTTAAATTCTGCCCTTGTTACAGATGGAACTCCTTTACCTTTCTATTCTCTGAACAGGTCAGGCTCCCTCTCTCTTTTTCCTGAATTTCAGCCCCTGTGACCTTTAATGATTCCAATTAGAATGTTCTGCTATGACTGCGTTTATCTGATATGTTGGAAGACATTCTGGTGCCACATACAGTAATTCTTCCTCTGGAATGAAGTTTGACTAGAGTGTCATGGGAACATGTAGTCCTTTTCTAACAGTGGCTCTGCATGAGTTGTATGCCCATCTCTGAATTAATATCCAAGGCCAGGGGAATGGGTTACACAGAAAGGCTGAAGCCAGGCGGCCCCCACTACTGGAGCTGGGTCAGTTGCCCCCAAATCACATGGCTGGTTGAAGATAGAGCAAGATCTGGGTATCATGAAGAGGAGGAAATAGACAGAGAGGAATAAAAACACCAAATACCTTGTTCATCCCAGGTTTATAATGGAGAAAAATTAGAAACTTTCACCCAATGTTCAGTAATAAGGATATTGGTATGGAGATCGATATGCCTTTACAGTGGACTATTATGCAGCCATTAAAGATTCTATACAGTTTTTTTTAATAACATGAAGAAAAAAGTTTAGGTTCTCATCTTAACCAAAAAAAAAAAAAAAAAAAAATTCTGGATAGAAAATTGTGTGGATAGTTGATCATAACTTTTAAAAAGTGTACAGGAAAGAGTACATCAAAATATTAATAGTAGTCAATTCAAGCGGTAGGAGTATTTTCTTCTTTCTATGCATTGTTAGTCAATTTTTTTTAACAGTTACTCATGACCTTAGCAATATGAAAAAATAAGATTATTAAAAATGCAGCTGTAAAAATTAACAACTTTATCACCAGATGCCATAAAAATAACCAGAGTCACTTTGCATTTCTAAAGCTTTTTTTTTTCCCAAATTTGACTTATCCTTCAAGACTTATTTCAAATACCACATCTTTAAGAAAATGATTTCAGATTTATGTTGCTCAGTTTATTTACCTTATTCTGAGCATTTGTCTGTAGCACTGCATCCTTACAGCTTCCACAGAATAAGTTAGGATATAAATAGACAAAAATTGATAAAATTGTTTGCTTGTTCAGTTTAACACTTGCTTGTACACTTGGTTGTTTCCCAATTGTTTTCAGTAGTAAAGTACCCAGATATTTATGGCCATCTTGTAGAAACACCATGAAATATTGATATATTTAATATATCCTGCAAAGCAGGAATAATTTTACCAGAAGAAAATATGATTATATGTTCCTATATAAAATATAACATCACAATAAGTAGTCTATTTCCTTGAAAATAAGAAGCTATGAAATTAAATGCTCAACAATTTCAGATAGTTTTTCCCTCAATGTGTGTTTGCTACCAATTTGGATCTTCTGCCATGTTATTAACAGATACATGGTAGTAAACACCAAAGGTTTAAGGAAGATGTGTAGAATAAAAATATAAAATTGAGTAAATTCCACTAAATGGAGTTTTTTTCTCTTAAAAGTTCATAAAGAAAAAAATAGGCTACCATTATCCATTTTGGTAGCAGGAGACCACCTCAGTGTTGTTTCTAGAACAGCAATGACATATGGAAGCATGATTTTAAATCACTGCTGTATTCCTGTTTGTGTTAGGTATTCTGTTTTAGGTGTATTTGTCATCACCTCCCCAAGTCGTTCATGAGCCTTGCAAGATCAGTGGTCAAATGTCAATTTTATTTCTTTGGTATTTCCTCCACCAAACATATAGCATATTGTAGGGTATCTAGAAACTACTCATCAAATATTTGATGACTGATTGATATGTTTACTAAATACCCTTCCAATTCTAGTTAGGTTGTTCAAGAAGACTATCAAAATGATTTTACTTTAAAATGATTTGTTTACGTTGTTACTATTTTTATTAGCATTCAATAGCTTTTGAAAAAAAAGTTATAGGTATGTCTATTGATGAAAAAATAAGGAGCCCTGGTAAGGGTTTGATAGAAAATAAAATCAGTGCCAGCAACGTTATCAGATCTTTATCCCCTCTGCCAGCCAACCACTGGAGATTCTCTCGCTCTCTCGCTCTCTCTCAAGCACACATGTACACACAAGCACACCCATGCATCAATGATGAGATCCTGTGAAATTCTATTTAGTTTAAGCACTACTTCTTGGGAGTTACCCCACATGCTTTTGCACAGAGTGGTAAACTGAATTTTGTACCCCAACAAACACATGTTCTTAATCCACATTCTCATGGGTGTGAACTCATTGTAAATAGGACCTCATTAAGATGTTATTTTTATTTAAAGTGTGGCCAATTGAAGCAGGGTGGGACTTAATTCAGATTACTGGAGGTCTTAAAAAGAGAATTCAGAAATCACAGAAGCCAGAAAGGAGAATTGCTAAGTAACAGGAGGCAGAAATACAAGCCATGGAACCTGAAGGCTTGCCGGCAGGCAGCACCAGAACATACAGATTGCAGGAGAAAGCCAGCCTTGCCCATGTCTTGGTACTGGACTTCTTCTAGCCTCAAAGCCATGAACTAATAAATTCCTGTTGTTTAAACCACCCCATTGTGCAGTCTTGTCATAGCAGCCTGGAAAACAGACACAGTTTCGGTATTCAGAATGAGCATGACAGTAAGAGTCATAGTCATGTTGAAAATCTCCAATAGGTTCTACTATCAAAAAGGCATGAAATAATCAGGTCTTCACTGCACAAACATGCATTAAGCTTATATATGCTAGAACTGTGGTGGGCATCTGAGAGTCCAAGTCAAATATCACAAGCTCTCTGCCCTTAAGGACTCTCCTACTTTAAGAAAGGTACACAGACCTGTAAACAACTATTCACAGTGAAGTGTTACAGGCTGTGATAGAAGACATACAGAGGAAAGCCTGGCCAGAAGGTGATTTGGTTATTATTGTTTATTTGTTTTGCTAAATACCATGTAATCAGGGAAGTAAATCAATTTACTATCTTATAGAAGGAAATCAGGTCAATAGTTTAATGAGGAGGGTTTTTTCCTCAAAAGGAGTCTTGTATCCTAATTGTGAAAAAAATTATGATTATCTAGATATGATGATTTCCATTTAACCAGAAGGCTTGTGAGTTTCTCCTAGGTGAGAAATAATACATACTTTAGAACAAGATGGGTAGATAAATGTGTCTGCTTTCATAAAAATAATAGAGATCACCTTCCCATAGAGGATAAACTTTCTGCAAACCAAGAAGAAAAGACTTAGGGTCTTCAGCTTTTACTGTCAAACAGAAAACAGACTTCAGGAAAGGGCTATTAGTATAAACTTTAAAAAACTTTCTACTTTTATTTTATTCCTCAGAGAAACTTATCCTCCTTCTTCCTTCTATCTCAAAACTCATATCTTTTTATTAAATCTGACTGTAGTGATGCTTCTAAGGTCAGTTTTGCTACGGATTGAATTTTGAAAGCACATTTTAATTTCAACGTTCATGCAGGCAAGCACTGTTAAATTGAATAGGTTGTGATTGTGGAAACTGCAGGAACTGAGATGGAACCAAGAAATCTGTTACTGAAGAAACCTTTTTGAGAACTGACAGATTTTAAGTCACTCTTAATAAGATTTGATAGGTTAAAGAATAACATGTTCTGGAATTCAGGGACGCTTTTTACCCTTCCTTGCCATTTGGGAATTATTTTCATCTTCACACTACTGAAAACCTATCTAGAAAACTGAACTGAAAAGGTGTGTAGCATAAATCTGAAAACTATGCAAAATAAAATTCTCTTGCCAAGGGATGTGTAGCTAGCATGATGCTCAAAGAGCTTCAGGTATGCATTTGAATTCTATTTGCATGGAATAAAGAATAATCCCTTAGTCATCTGTACAGTCTGTTAAAAATTTTTTTCTTAAAAAAGATCATTGAGAGATTTCGGCCATAGATGCTGTTGATCAATGTTGAATATTAATGTAATAGAAAATTAAGTATTTCCAAAGTTCTTCCATGTATCACTAGTTCTGAGGGAAAACAGTAGGTATCGTGGAAGAAAAGATATTCCAATCTAATAAGCCTGGAGAACCCTGGAGTAAACTGAATTTCACAGGTTTCTTTATGACAGGATTTCTCTGTGGTTTTATCTGTGAATTTCCAGGAAGGGAATAGACATAGGGAACCTACCAAATTCCCAATGTTCCTTTTACGAGAAATTTTCTGCAGAACAGGCAGGCCTGCATTATACTTTTCATAATTTGCCTTCACGTGCCCTTCACCCTTTGCCTTCCTCGGCCCTTTATGCCTTAAAAATGTAAAATATTATATTTCATAACTGTGTTGATATAAAGATGAATATATTAATATAAACCTTTTACCTAAAAGTTTGTTGTGTTTCCTTTTTGCTTCTGATTTTAAAAGAAATTAAAACAGGGATGGAGGGGCAAGATGGCAGCATAAAGAGGACTGGAATTTAGTCAGTCCCTGGAACAACAAATAAACAACCAGGAACAACTAGTAAATAATTTGGAATAACTGCTGGGGGACAACCATGACTGTCCACACATCGTACACCAACCTGGATTGTGGGGAATGCCTGAGATCATAGCATAAAATCTGTAAGTAAAAGCTTTGGAACCGCACCAAGAGCACCCCCACCCCCACCCCATGTAGGGTAAGCTGTAAAATCTTGCTATGCTAGAAACTAGAAGCACTCTCTGAGGGAGCGAATATAGCTCAGCTGAGCTCCAAGTGGGGTTTTAATTAACAAATGTAGACTGCTGAATACAAGCTACAAACCCCCAACAAGCAGACAGAGGCTTTTAGTGATGACTGACCTTAAAGAACCATCTGTTCTGGGAGGGGGAGCCCAGAAGACCGGGTGTTACCTCTGGCCAATGAGTGAAACTGGGGGGCTGTTTACTGGCTCCAAAAGGGGGATTTCTGTCCCTTTTTTCTCTCTCTCAACCTGAGGGGCTCAGAAGAGAGAGCTGCAGCCATTTTAAGATCGTAGCACTCTGACCTAGACAGGGGAGGAAATAACAGACTCAGAGAGACTATTCAAATGCAGATGATAACTCCCTAGGGGGTGTATCTTCCCTAAGAGTAAGGAGGTGGGGCCCAGCTTTCCCTTCAGAACCAGACCCTAGAGCCTGGGGGAAAACAGCCAAAACAGAAACTGAAGGGGCCACATCTCCCTACACCAGTTGGGAATGACAGGCTGACAGGCACCACCTGCTGGGCAGGTTAGGAAAAGCATAGTGACCGCAAACCTCACAGGAAAATCTGTTGTTGTTCTAAGTTATACCCTGAATACAACCCCATTCTGACACCTGAACCCATTCTGGTCTGGAAAAATCTGACCAGGGTAACCAAGGAAACCAGATGTCTAGAAAACAGAAAACTACAATCGATATGGCCCAGTCAAAGGAACAAACTTACACCTTAATCAAGATACAGTTGAGATATTGTTTCACTTTAGTGAAACAATCTATTAAAGATTTTCAAAGAAATATGCAAAATCAAATAAAAAACCAAATCAACAAGCTCAGGGAAGATATAACAAAAGAGATGAAGGCTATAAAGAAAACACTGGGCAAACATAAGGTAGAAATTAAAAATTTGAAAAAACAACTGGCAGAATCTATGGAAATGAAAGGCATAACACAAGAAATGAAAAACGCAATGGAGACATACAACAGCAGATCTCAAGAGGCAGAAGAAAACACTCAGGAACTGGAGAACAAGATAACTGAAACCCTTTACACAAAAGAACAGATAGGGAAAAGAATGGAAAAATATAAGCAACGTCTCAGGGAATTAAATGACAACATGAAGCACACGAGTGTACATGTCGTAGGTGTCCCAGAAGGAGAACAGAAGGGAAAAGGGAGCAGAAGCAATAATAGAGGAAATAATCAATGAAAATTTCCCATCTCTTATGAAAGACATAAAATTACAGATCCAAGAAGCACAGCGTACTCCAAACAGAAAAGATCTGAATAGGCCTACGCCAAGATACTTAATAATCAGATTATCAAACATCAAAGACAAAGAGAGATGCCTGAAAGCAGCAAGAGAAAAGCAATCCATCACATATAAAGGAGCTTGATAAGACTGTGTGCAGATTTATCGGTAGAAACCATGGAGGCATGAAGGAAGTGGTGTGATATATTTAATACACTGAAAGAGAAAAACTGCCAACCAAGAATCCTATATCTGGCAAAACTGTCCTTCAAATATGAGGGAGAGTTTAAAATATTCTTTGACAAACAGACAATGAAAGAGTTTCTGAACAAGATACCTGTTCTACAGGAAATGCGAAAGGGAGCACTAGAGACAGATAGGAAAAGACAGGAATGAGAGGTTTGGAACACAGTTTTGGGTGATGGTAGCACAGCAATGTAAGTACACTGAACAAAGATGACTGTGAGTATGGTTGAAAGAGGAAGGTTAGGAGCATGTGGGACACCAGAAGGAAAGGGGAAAGATAAAGACTGGGACTGTATAACTCAGTGAAACCCAGAGTGCTCAACAATTGTGATAAAATGTACAAATATGTTTTTATATGAGGGAGAACAAATGAATGTCAACCTTGCAAGGTGTTAAAAATCCGGTAGTATTGGGGAAAAAATACAATCATTGCAAACAAACAAACAAAAAGAAATTAAAACATTTTTATGGGCTCCTAAAAGTGTTGTAGGCTTTAGGTACTGTGCCTATGCTATCTGATAGAAAGTCACCCTGGGGACAGGTGGTACACAGGAGGACTGAGTCACTGTGCAAACCCCACTTTGGGAAATGGAAACGAGAAGCACAGCAGTGGTGTTCCATCAGAAGTACTGAGAATATGGGGTGCAGGGTCATTCCTTTCCTTCCTTGCTTACTGAAGAAGCAAAAGGAGTGTCTTATACACACACACACACTACAACAAGAAAGCAGACTGAGGCAAATCTCCATGTTATTGATTCTATGTGAACTCTATCCCGTCAAAAATGTTTCCTTAAACTAAAATGCCTATAGTTGTGAGTTCATTGTAAATATCACAGGCTGAGATACATTGGTTAGACAAAGAGATTCTGAATTAGTTGCTCACTCCTACATGTGAATCTAAACATCTATTCATTCTGAGATCATCTTCAACACTAAAAGTTCCATAGCTTAGATGCTAGCACCAACCTTTATTATACACAAGACTGTTAATTCATGGTTATATTATTTTGTCACAGTGCACTCAGTGGCAAGATATACTGAGAGATAAACATAATTAATCCTTCTTTGATTAGTGAAGTAAGGACAAGCAGCTGTGAGGAATGCTCACAGAGACCTGGATATGATACCGAATTTGAGTTTGTTAGCCAAAGACTGACGATTCATCTTGAAAGATAAATTATAAAAGGAAAATTCCCACATAGTCTAGGGATGTTCAAGTCCAGAGCAGTAGGGATTTTTCCTCTACTGAGAATACTCTCAGTATTGGATGGAACCCAGAAATACATCCAGTGGTTTCAGGCCAAGTGACTAGTCATTTGTGAAAAATTAAACAGGATCTCCATCTCACCTTTTATGTCAAAATAAATTCCAGATACTTCAAAACCAAAAATGTAAATAATGAATTATAAAGACATTTATAGAAAACATAAGTAAATTTTATTTATAGTCTTAGAGTGAAGAAGGCCTTTCTCAGAATGACACAAATCCATAATTAGAAAAGAAAATAATGATGAATATGACTACATTAAAATTAAAGAATTTCTATGCCAAAAATTGAAAACAAAAATAGTCAAAAGAAAACCATAGAAAATTATGCTTATACAGCATAATAGAGGACTAAGTTCCCGAATATAAAAGAGCTTTTACAAATCAACAAAAAAGGTAAGTAAATAGAAATATGGACAAAGGACAGCAATGGAAATTTCTAGAAGAAAAACAAATGACTTACCTAAGAAAAGATGCTTAATCTCTCTCTAATAATTAAGGAAATAGAAAAGAAAACAATGACAATATTTTCACCTATTAGAATGGATTAAAAAAAAAAAAAAACCACACAACCCAAATTTGATGATATACTGTTGAGGATATTTAAAAAACAGAATTCTCATATGCAGTAGTTGTGAGGGCAAAAAACATTTGTAAAGGTCTGCTTAGCAGTAAGTTTTGATTCAGCTATTCCATTTGTAGGAAATTATTGGACAGAAATACTCAAAAGTAATGTGTGTTTATTGTGAAATATTCAAACATTTCAGGCAATTTGTATATGTGTTCAATGCAGCATTGCTGATTATAATGAGAAGTTGGTAGTCCAAATGACTATCAGTAGGGAATTATATAAATTATACTACTACAAAAAAAGGAATATTAGAAATCATTAAAAAGGATAATGTAAGCTCATGTGTTCTGACAAAGGAAATTGTCTATGAGGTCTTGACAATGGAAAAACTCAAGTTACAAAACTGTATGTATAGGTTGATTCTATCATTAACTTAAAGTGTTGTATATTTATCCAAATATTTGCAGTAATATATAACAAATTATAGCAGTGATAGTCACTCTTTCTCTCACAAATAGTGTAACACTTCGAACTTTTATAACAAGTGATTATTCTCGTATGCAGGAAAAAAAAACAGTTTAAAAAAGAAAAACAAGAAATTACCATTAAGGAATTTTAGTTGAAATGCATGTTTCTTAAAAGATTCCTTTTTCTCCTCAGACTCAACTAAATGTTGGATTTCTTATGGCATTGAACTGCATAGTGAGAGAATTTATGATAGGTTGATCTTTTTCCATATACCTGCGTTACGTATAGTGTTAGTGCAGGGTGAAATTGGACAAAGTACTACCCTACCTTGAAACTTCATATAGAGTTCCTTTATTAAAGAAGAAAACCTGAAATTTATGATGAGCACATACCATAAGATATCTCTGCTGCTACAGACACAGCTATGATTATTCATGATTCAATCATATATTATAAAACTATAAACTACTACGTTCTCACTATAGAAAATGGCAAACGTGGAAGAGTAGAAAGAACAAAAATACTCAAAGCCCCTTTACTCAAGACAACTACTGTTAGCACATATTTTTTAAAAATTCTTTTTCCCAATGCCTTCAATTTTACAAATGTGATTTTATTGTGTAAACAATTTTGCATCTTGCTTTCTTCACGTAGCACATTTTACCACATTATTTTTTACCACATTATTTTAATAACACCTCTGTAAACACCATTCTTAATGACTACATAATAGTTTATAACTTACCTAATAAACTTGGTATTTGAGTTGTTTACAAATTTTCATTAACATAAATAATGCTCATTGGACATCTTTGGGCATAAAGTCTTTTTTTTTTTTTTTTTTTTTTTTTTCAGAATTTTCTTATTAGGTTAGATTCCAAAAAGTGGAATTACCATATTCATGGATGTAAAGACTCAGTACAAGCTACCAAAGTTGTTTATTTTAATTTACACTCCCAATAGTAATGAGAAAGGGTGCCTGATTCATTACACCCTTGCAAACATTTTATATTATTAAAAACAAACAAAAACAAAAACCTTTGTTAATTTGATAGGTGTAAATGTCTTGTTTTAATTTGCATTCCTTTGCTACTAAGACTGAATATTTTTCAGCCATTTGTGTTAACCAGCTTTTTTTTCTGTGTGTGTGTGTGTGTGTGTGAACTGTTTGATCATGTCCTTTACCAATTCATCTACTGGGGTCTTAGGGTTTTTCTAATCAAGTTGCATGAAGTCTTCATATATCAAACGTATTTGTAATTTTTCTTTTAATTTGAAAACAATCCTAAACTTATAGGAAAGTTGTAAGTACAATATAAAAACACTAGTATGCATTTTTCATCTGTGGCATTTCCTGCAAATGTTGCCTTCAGTTCATAGTTTGTCTTTTTTTTTTAATTTTTATTTTGAAATAAATTCAGTTATAGGAACAGTTGCAAAAACAATACTAACCCCGTACACAGGACTCCATCATACCCTGACCCTCCTCCCCCAATAGCCCAATCCACCAACTTCAACATGCTGTCACATCACTATTTCTTTCCCTCCCTCCCTATCTATCATCCATCATCTATTGCTCTGTCTTCTGAACCTATGAGAGCTAGCTGTACCCATCCTTGAACGAACACTATAATTCACATATACACTTCCCATGAACAAGAACATTCTTTTATGCAATCCCATTAAGCGCAGCTAAGAAGTACAACAGATTCAACAATGATACAAAGCTTACATTCTATATTTCCTTTTCCTTATGTCTCAACTGTGTCCCTTTGAGCCCCCTGTCTTCCATCCTCCAATCCCATCCAGGTTCATCCTTGGCATTCAATTGTCATCTGTTTAGACTGTCTTTTTTTTTTTTTCCATTGTGGAAACATATATACAGCCCAAATCTTCCCATTCCACCCCCTCCCTAGCCTTCCATTAGTGGGATTAATCACATTTAGAATGTTGTAATGCTCTTTCCCACCATCCATTACTAGAAATTTCCCTTCATCTCAAACAGCAAACCTACACTCATTTCTTAACTCCCCATTGCCTCTTCCCCCATTTCTCTTAACCCATACTCTACTTTTCATCTCTATGGTCATATTCTCTGATAATTTCTTTGTGTTTGCTGTGGGGCTTAAAATTAACCTCTTAAATCCATAACAATCTTGTTTTTCTTTGATACCACCTTCACTTCAATAGGACATATAAACTATGCTCCTATACTCCTCCATTCCCCCACCTTTATATAGTTGTCTAAAATTACATATTTTACATTGAGCTCAAAACCACTGTTTTGTCATTAGAGTTTGTGTATTTTATATCATGTAGGAAGTAAATAGTGGAGTTACAGTTAAAAAATTATTGACTTCTATTTGTATTCCACCATGGTCAGAGAATGTGCTTTGAAGAAATCCATTTTTTTTTATTTTGAATTTATTGAGGCTTGTTTTATGTCCCAGCTGATGGTCCCTTCTGGAGAAAGATCCGTGATCACTAGAGAAAAATAAGTGTCCTGGTGATTTGGGATGTAAGATTCTATATATGTCTGTTAAAATTCTGTATATCTCTTTCTCCTTTCTTTGTTTCTCTGTTGGTAGGGCTCCCTTTAGTATCTGAAGTAGGGTAGGTCTTTTATTGGCAAACTCTCTCAGCATTTGTTTGTCTGTGAAAACTTTAAGCTCTCCCTCAAATTTGAAGGAGAGTTTTGCTGGATAAAGTATTCTTAGTTGGAAATTTTTCTCTCTCAGAATTTTAAATATGTCATGCCACTGCCTTCTCACCTCCATGGTGGCTGCTGAGTAGTCACAACTTAGTCTTATGTTGTTTCCTTTGGATGTGGTGAATTGCTTTTCTCTTGCTGCTTTCAGAACTTGCTCCTTCTCTTCAGTATTTGACAGTCTGATCAAAATATGTCTCAGAGTGGGTTTATTTGGATTTATTCTATTTGGAGTTCGCTGGGCATTTATGCTTTGTGTATTTATATTGTGTAGAAGGTTGGGGAAGTTTTCCCCAACAATTTCTTTGAATACTGTTTCTAGACCTTTACCCTTCTCTTCCCCTTCTGGGACACCAATGAGTCTTAAGTTTGGAAGTTTTATTTTATCTATCATATCCCTGAGATCCATTTTTATTTTTTCAATTTTTTTCTCCATTCTTTCTTTTGTTCTTTCATTTTCTGTTCTGTCGGCTTCTAGGACACTGAGATGTTGTTCAGCTTCCTCTAGTCTTGTATTGTGAATATCCAGAGTCTTTTTAATTTGGCCAACAGTTTCTTCTATTTCCATAAGATCTTCTACTTTTTTATTTACTCTTGCAATGTCTTCTTTATGCTGTTCTAGGGTCTTCTTTATGTCACTTATATCCTGGGCCATGGTCTTCTTGATGTCCTTTAAATCCTTTGCCATGTTTTCGGTCCTCGATTGTAGTTCTTTGATTAATTGTGCCAGGTACTGTATCTCTTCTGATATTTTGATTTGGGTGCTTGGAGTTGGATTCTCCGTATCATCTGGTTTTATCATATGCATTAAGATTTTCTGTTGTTTTTGGCCTCTTGGCATTTGCTTTGCTTGATAGGGTTCTTTCAAGTTGTAAAAAAAAGATACCAATCTAATTTTTCAGAAACACAGTTTGGTGGCGTACACTTTCTCTAACTAACCAGCAGCTGGTGTCTGTGAGTCACCTATACCCCTCAAGTCAGTTCTCAACCTTGTCCCCGTGGTGTGTGGGGAAATGATACTTGTGGGGTTCAGTTGTTGTGTTGCTGAAGCCATCCGCCATGAATGTGGGGCATGTGAACGGGTGGCCAGGGAGGATGGGCAGCTTTAATATTCAAATCCCCCATGTTCCTGGAGATTCAAGGCCGCCGCAAGAGTCTAAGCCTCCATTTCAGTTCAGCCCCAGACCCTCTCTCTCGCTGTCCTACTAACCACTGGACTTGGTGTAGCGTCTCTGGGTTCTCCAAGCAGGTCCCCCCTCCCAGCCGCGATCCTCCAGGACCTCTGCCGAGGGAATGCCATGCTATGTCACCAGTGTGTGCCGGCCCTCAAGGGAGGCCCCAGGCCACCAGGCCATGCAGGGGCACTCTCAGCCTGTTGCAAAGATGGCTACACAGGGCGTCTCAACCCCCTCCTCCTCGCACAGTTCCTCCTTCCCAGCTCCGGGACAACTGGCGGGGCCCTGGGCTGTGGGCACGGCCCTGGGCAGGAGTTTATCCAGCCCTCCGGGGAGCCAGCTGCTAGCCATGGGGTTTCTTTCTGCTTCCGGCTCTCTCCTCTGCTCCCCCACCCCGAGGGTATCTGCAGCAGGCTATCTTCCAGGCCAGACACCGAGAGGCCGGCCCAGCCCCCTCTTGCTGTGTTTTACTGTGTAGTTCCCACTATCACAACTGCAGCTGCTCCTGGTTCCCCCCCCCCTTTTTTTTTTTTTTAAAAAAAAAAGAACCAGCTGGTCTCCAAACACCAACCCCTGACTTCCCCACACCACCGTGTGGCTGCGGGTCTTCCAGCCAGCTTACTCACTTGTTTCAGAATGCAGACTCCCGGTTTCACCAAGTATAGGGCCCCTGTGCTACTAGCAGACCTCGTCCAGCTGGCGCATCGCTGTAACCGGTATTCTGGGTCACTTTCTGGTTTTTATCTAGTGTTTTTCATGGAGGTGTTTTTTTGCCCTGTCTCACCTAGCTGCCATCTTAGTTTCTCCCCCATAGTTTGTCTTTTAATTATGATTTCACTTTAAATTTCGACTTAAATTTCAAGTTTACTGAACATTTTCAACTGAATTATTTAATCTTTTTTCACCTGGATAATCCTCCTCCCTCCAGAAATTCAATATTTACTTCTCTTTTTCTCAAAATCTTTTAAAATGGTTTGACTTATTTTACATATAACCTTTTAATCCATCCAAAAGTGTGAGATGAAGTTGTAAATGGATTTTTCCTGAAATATTTAATCAAATATTCCTCAATTTATTGACTATTCTTTCCATTTGTTATTGATTTGTAATGCACTATTATATTAACATATATGAGATTTTAAGTTCTCATATATGGTAGAGGTTGTTTGGGAGATGTGATTGACTATTCCTGCATCTATACAATAAGACTTACATACTTATAGCTTCAGATATGGCTGTTTTCTGTTGATATAGTCACCTATATATTTTTTCCAAACTTTATCATTATTTTGTAAAGAAAATATATGACATTAACTGTGTATTAGTTAGGGTTCTCTAGGGAAACAGAACCAATGAGAGATATCTATGACTATAAAATTTATAAAAGTGACTCACCAACTGTGGGTATGCATGAGTCCAAATTCTGTAGGGCAGTCAGCAAACTGTCAATTCCAAGGAAGATGTCTGATGAACTCCTCAGGAAACGAACCGGCAGCTTCGACGAACTCCTCAGGAAATGAACTGGGATCTTCGATGAACGTGTTCGATGAACTCCTCAGGAAATGAACCGGCAACTTCAACAAACTCCTCAGGAAACGCTTTGCTGGGCAGCCGAAGAAGAAGTGAAGGTCCTCTATCTGTCTCGCTTATAAGTCTTCAACTGATTAATTGGATTAAATACAGCCAATTGCATTCTCTCATTGTGGAAGACACTCCCTTCAGAGAGTCATCAGTCACAGCTGCAGCCAATTGACTGATAATTTAATAAACCAGCCTGTTGGTTTATTAACCAGCTACAAACATCCTCACAGCAATTGTTAGGGCAGTGCTTGCTTGACCAGACAGCTGTACTATCACCTGGCCAAGTTGACACATGAACTGAACCATTACAAATTGGCACTGAGTTATTATAATAATTATGATAAACTGACAAATTTACAAACTTTGCTCACTCCATCAAAGACCACAACCTCTTATTCTTTATCTGTCAGCAGTTTTATGGTTTTCTTCACGTAGGTCCTTCATATTTCTTAGGATATTAGATTACATTGTGAACAGAAATGTTTTCCATTGTAGTTTGGTTTGTTTTTTTTTAAACTGATTACAGCTGTTACATTAAGAACAAACAAAATTGGTAAGTCACTTAACAAAGAAGAAATTCAACATATTTATTTTATGTTTAGCACTTTTTTCAGCTTTAATTCTACAATTTTCAGTTGATTATCAAAGCTTTTCTAGTTTATAATAACATCTATAGGTAATAATTTTGTTTCCTCTTTTCCAAAATTTAGATCTCATTTCTGTTTCATGTATTATTTTCATTGACCAGAATTTCTAACTCAATATAAAATAACAATGGTGAAAGCTATATACCTGATTTATGACTAATTTTATGAAAACATTTCTATTAAGAATTATGTGGCTATTCATTTAAGCTAGATTATTTTCATATTAAGAAAATATCCTTCTAGTTCTAGGTTATTAAGAGCTTTAAAAAAAAACAAAAAGCACAGCCAGATCTTTATTTTATGCCTTTCAATATCCATTAAAATGATTGTGTTGCTTTGAAGCTATGTACCTGAGAAAAACATGTTCTTTAATCTAATCCACTCCTGTGGATGTAAACCCATTGTAAGTAGGACCTTTTGATGAGGTTACTCCAGTTAAGGTGTGTCCCACCTCAATTGGGATGGGTTTTAATCCTATTACTGGGGTCCATAATAAGAGAATAAAATTCAGACAAAGAGAGAGAAAGCCATGGAAGCAAGAAGTTGAAATCATTGAAAGCCAAAATAGAAGGGAGAGACCACCATGTGCCTTGCCATGTGACAGAGGAGCCAAGATCACTGGCAGCCAGTCAGTCTTCAGGAAGAAAGCATCCCCTTGATGATGCCTTGATTTTGACATTTTCCTAGCCTCAGAACCATGAGTGAATAAATTCCCATTGTTTAAACTCAACCCATTTCATGGTATGAGGAAACTAAAACAATGATCTAGGTTTCCCCCACCCCCTTGGGCTAATGTTGTGATATAGTCACATAATTAAAATGTTAAACCATTTATAGGTCCCTAAGATAAATTTAACTTCCCTTTTAGGTTATGATGTATTATCAATTAGATTATATATGTTTACCTATTTATTGAAATAATTTCCCTCCTCTACCTCAGAAAGGATTGAAAGCTGCTTAACGTGGATACATAAAATACAGCAAAATTCAAAATAGTAAATAAATCACAGAGAGGTTAAGTGACTTGCCCAAGGTCACACAGCTAGTGAAAGAGAAGGCCAATTTCAAACACAGGGCATCTGGCACCAGAGCATGTGCTCCTTACCCCCACACATTGATTTATGAGTACCTGGCTTTTTTTAATATTCTTTTTAGCTTGATATAGGGATAGAGTTTTAAATATTGAAAGAATTCATTGTCCTTGTATCCTTCTGAAATCACCCCACCCTTATTGTTTTTTTCAGTTGATATTTTATTAAAGTTAGGCAGCAGTGAGTTTGCATTCCATAACAAGTACCCCGAAGTTGGCTATTGTCTGTTGCCAATTGAACAGAAACATATCAGCTTTAACAGCCAAATTCTCTTATGAAAATGAAGGATCCCCCAAAGTTCTGGTGCCCTAAATAAAATTCCACTCTGATAGAAATGAGAAAGGAAGGGGTCCTGGAAGCAGGGTCAGATTTTTTCCTTACAGAAGAGCCCTCTAACACAGAGAAAAAAGGGTGACCTTTGGTGGCAGGTTCTATTCCTTACCTAATGACTGCAAATTTTTAGTCTGAATATTTTTAATGCAGGTAAAACCAGAAGACTACTTTAGTCAGGAAATGAACAAACAAAAAACCATTGACCCTTAAAAAAAAGTAAGCAGAGAACACTCAGCTTTAAACTATATTACTTCTGGGTGTACCATTCAAGATAAACCATGTGGACAATGTACTCCTAGGTAAATGAATGATTTAACTTGTGTAGGATGGTTATTTTAAATGTAAGTATTGAGAAAGCCTATCAAAATTATGTCCCAGAATTATTCATCCATAGTACTTCTTTTGTGGGCAACAATTAGGAAAGCAGGGTCAGTTTTCCTTAAAGCTGCTCTTGGCTTGAGGTGATAAAATCATAGTGTCTGCATTTAAAAGAATGCTTATCTTTCTTTTATCCATTACATTCAGCTCACCCAAAAATGGTAGGCTCATTAAAAATAAGTTAAAAAGCAACCCTGCCTTATTCTATTCTTAAAAAAAAACAAACACTTAGCCATCTGTCAATAGTCTTTTTCTTATGAGTCAGATGGTGAGGATGTACTACATGGAGTAGGTTTTCGATGGGGCTAGGTAAGTGCAGGCCGCTGACTTGGAACCAATTCCTGCCTGTAGAATCATAAGCCAGGGAATGGAAACAAACAACACAGTCTACTGTTACCCCTGGAGATACCTCCTCAAGGGAGTAAAGAATGTAATGGAGACCTGAGATCCAATAGTCGTCATACCTAAATGCCATCTGCTTTTCAGGAAGACCATCAAATTCTGCCTGGGAAAGTCAAATTTATCATTTTCAAGGGTGGCCTGTGGGATGAAAAGGAAAATTTTGATCTCTTCAAACACTTGCTAGAGTTAAAATCTGTTGCAATTGAAGTCTGATAAGTAAATTCACTGGGAAAAATGTTAGGTTATAATCTTTTTTTTTTTTTTTTTTTAATTTTTATTGGGATTGTTCAGATACCATACAATTACCCAAAGATCCAAAGTGTACAATCAGTTGCCCCTGGTACCCTCATACAGCGGTGCATCCATCACCACACTTAATTTTTGTTCAATTTTTAGAAACTTTTCATTACTCCAGATAAGAAATAAAGTGAAAGATGAAAGAAGAAAAAAAAAAAAGGAAAGGAAACTCAAATCCTCCCATAACCTGAACCAACCCCCATCAATTGTTGACTTGTAGTGTTGGTATAGTACTTTTGTTACTGTTTATGAAAGAATGTTGAAATGCTACTAACTGTAGTATATAGTTTACAATAGGTATATATTTCTTCCCTATATGCCCTTCTATTATTAACTTCTAATTGTATTGTCATATGCTTGTTCTGGCTCATGGAAGAGATATCTAATATTTGTATAGTTAACCATGGACATTGCCCACCATAGGATTCAGTTTTATACATTCCCATCTTTTGACCTCCAACTTTCCTTCTGGTGACATATATGACTGAGCTTCCCCTTTCCACCTCATTCATGCACCATTTGGCACTGTTAGTTATTCTCACATCTTGCTACCGACACCTCTGTTCATTTCCAAACATTTAAGTTCATCCTAGTTGAACATTCGGCTCATACTAAGGAACCGCTCCCCATTCTTAAGCCTTGTCCTATATCTTGGTATCTTATATTTCATGTCTAGAGTTTACATTTTATAATTAGTTCCTATCAGTGAGACCCTGCAATATTTGTCCTTATGTGTCTGGCTTATTTCACTCAGTATATTGCCCTCGAGGTTTCTTCATCAACCCATTTTTTTTTTTTTAAGATGGTTTTGTTCACATGTCATACATTCCATCCTAAGTAAACAATCGATTGTTCTCTGTATGGTCACATATTTATGTGTTCACCACCTTCACCACTATCTATATAAGAGCATCTACATTTCTTCCACAAGGCAGGAGGGAGAGTCAAAGAAGGTAGAGAGGCAAAAGAAAGAGGAAAAAAAAAATGACAGCTAGGAAGCAGCAAAAGGAAAAATAACCTCAAAGTAGAGTAGAGTCAGACACCACCACCAATGTCAAGTGTCTTAACATGCCTCCCCTATCCCCTCCTTATCTGCATTTACCTTGGTATATCACCTTTGTTACATTAAAGGAAGCATAATACAATGATTCTGTTACAGTCTCTAGTTTACCTTGATTGCATCCCTCCCCCAATGCCTCCCCATTTTTAACACCTTGCAAGGTTGACATTTGCTTGTTCTCCCTCGTGAAAGAACATATTTGTACGTTTTATCACAATTGTTGAACGCTCTAGATTTCACCAAATTACAGTCTCAGTCTTTATCTTTCCTCCTTTCTTCTGGTGTCTCACATGCTCCCAACCTTCCTCTCTCAACTGTATTCATAGTTACCCTTCCTCTCTCAACTGTATTCATAGTTACCTTTGTTCAGTGTACTTACATTGCTGTGCTACCATCTCCCAAAATTGTGTTCCAAACCACGCACTCCTGTCTTCTCCTACCACTCTGTAGTGCTCCCTTTAGTATTTCCTGTAGGGCGGGTGTCTTGTTCACAAAGTCTTTCATTGTCTTTCGGAAAATATTTTGAGCTCTCCCTCATAGTTGAAGGACAGCTTTGCTGGATGTAGGACTCTTAGTTGGCAGTTTTTCTCTTTCAGTGTCTTAAATATATCACACCACTTCCTTCTTGCCTCCATGGTTTCTGCTGAGAGATCCGCACATAGTCTTATTAAGCTGCCTTTGTATGTAATGGATCGCTTTTCTCTTGCTGCTTTCAGGATTCTCTCTTTGTCTTTGACATTTGATAACCTGATTATTAAGTGTCTTGGCGTAGGCCTATTCAGATCTCTTCTGTTTGGAGTATGCTGCGCTTCTTGGATCTGTAATTTTATGTCTTTCATAAGAGATGGGAAATTTTCATTGATTATTTCCTCTATTAGTGCTTCTGCCCCTTTTCCCTTCTCTTCTCCTTCTGGGACACCAATGATAACGTACATTCTTATACTTTGTTTCATCTTTAAGTTCCTGGAGACGTTGCTCATATTTTTTCATTCTTTTCTCCATCTGCTCCTTTGCGTGTAGGCTTTCAGGTGTTTTGTTCTCCAGTTCCTGAGTGTTTTCTTCTGCCTCTTGAGATCTGTTGTATGTTTCCATTGTGTCTTTCGTCTCTTGTGTTGTGCCTTTCATTTCCATAGATTCTACTTGTTTTTTTGAACTTTTGATTTCTGCCTTATGTATGCCCAGTGTTTTCCTTACAGCCTCTATCTCTTTTGCAAAATCTTCTCTAAACTTTTTGAATTGATTTAGCATTAGTTGTTTAAATTCCTGTATCTCAGTTGAAGTGGGCATTTGTTCCTTTGACTGGGCCATAACTTCGTTTTTCTTAGTGTAGGTTGTAGTTTTCTGTTGTCTAGGCATCTGACCTCCTAGGTGACCCCAATCAGGTTTTCCCAGACAAGAACAGGCTCAGGTCACAGAAGGAGGAAGTATTCAGTATCTGGTTTCCCTGATGGTTTTTCTTAGAGGATTGACACACCTGTGCTTTTCTGCCAGGCAGGTGCACCTGTCAGCCTGTCACTGGCTGGTGTAAGGGGGTGTGGCCTGTGGCTCTCCTCCCCCAGGCTTTGGGGTCTGGTTCCGGAAAGGCAGGCAGTAGAGCTGCCCCCCCCCTTTCCTCTTGGGAAGCTATGCCACCTCCAGAGAGGTCATCTGCTTATCAATAAGTTCTTTGTTTCTCTGACTCTGCTGATCAAAGTGTTTTGATTTTAAAATGGCTGAGTCTTTCTTTACTGCAAAGTGCTGCAGGCTAAAAATGGCTGAGGCTTTCTCCACAGAGAGAGAAAGGGACAGAAAGCCCCCAGATTTACCTGTCAGCCAGAGATAGCACCCAATCCTCTGGGCTCCCTGTCCTGAGACAGATATGTCCCCTGACTCTCCCAAGGTCAGTTGTCACCAAAAGCCTCTGTCTACTTGTTGGGGATTCGCTGTCCGTATTGAGCAGTTAATATTAAAACCCCAGTTGGGACTGGGCTGAGGTCCACTTGCTTGTTTGGAGAGTGTTGCTCTGTAGCACCGCGAGGCTTCTGTGAGGGAGGGGCTCTTGGCTCTTGGCTCTTGGCTCTCGGCTCTTAGCGCCGAGTTTTTACTTACAGATTTTATGCTGCGATTGCCGGCATTCCTCCCAACTCAGGTTGGTGGATGATGAGTGGACAGTGACGTTTGTCTCCCCACAGTTATTCCAGGTAATTTACTAGTTTTTTGGTCATTTATGAATTGTTCCAGGGGCAAACTAACTGTTTTCCACTCCTCTCTATGCTGACATCTTAGCTCCTGTCTAGGTTACAATCTTGATGAAGTGAATATATTATCTATTGATTCCTTTTTCTGTTGGGTGAAACCTTATCAACTGCATTGGCAGATTAGGATTTTAGAAATTTAGAATGTTTAAAAATGTTACAATCTAATTTACAAATTAAAATAAATGTTTATTTTTGACAATTCTACAAGATTTTAAGGTTTTTAAAAATTATTTTAAAAACTCTCTTTCAGGTTTTCCAGTCTGCATTTGAGATCTAATATTTTTTACTATTTATGAAGACTATATTATAGCGGCTATTTATGTAATGTAATTTTAGGTGAGAAAGAGCAAGATCCAAAACACTACTTATTTTTTTAACTTTTCATTTTGAAATAGTTTCAAACTTATAGGACAGTTGCAAAAATATTACAACCCCATAGCAAGAACTCCAACATATTCCCACCTCTCCCTAGATATGTAGCTCCACCAATTTTAATATTTTGCCACCATTTCCTTATCATTCCATGTATCCATCTGTCTATCTATCTACCCACCCATCTATCATCTATTTATTTATTTTCCAAACATTCAAGAGCAGGTTGCACACATCATACTCCTTTAATACAGAATGCTTCCATGTACATTTCCTAAGAACAAAGATATTCACTTATGTAATCACTTTAAGTACAGTTGTCAAGTCCAAGAAATTTAACATTGATATACAGCTAACATTTTATGTTCCATTTTTTTCTTATGTCTCAATAATGTCCTTTTGAGTTACTGTCTAGTGTCCTTTCATTTCAGCCAGGCCTCCCTTGAGTATATTGTAGCATGGGTCTGCTAGTGACAAACTCTCAGTTTTTGCTTATCTTGGAATATCTTAATTTCATCTTTATTTTTGAAGGTAATTTTGCTCAATGTGGAATTTTTGGTTGAGTTTTTCCTTTCAGAACTTCGAATATGTTTGTCACTGCCTTTCCCTTCCATAGTTTCTGATGAGAAATCAGTCATTATTCTTACTGAGAATCCCTTATATTTGATCAAGTGCTTCTCTCTTGCTGAGTTCAAGATTCTTTGTTTTATCTTTTGACAATTTGATTATGATGTTTGGATCTCTTTGAGTTTATTCTTTTTGGAGTTTGCTGAGCTTCTTGAATGTGTGGGTTAATGTCTTACATCAAATTTGAGTTTTGGACCATTACTCCTTCACCACCCCTTTCTCTCTTTCCCTTCCATCTGGGATTCCCATTAAGAATATGTTGGTACACTTGATGGTGCCCTACAGGTCTCTGAGGCTCAGTTCTTTTTTCTTCATTCTTTTTCTTTCTGTTCTTCAGTGTGGATAATTTCAATTGACCTACCTCCAAGTAATTGATTCTTTCTTCTGCCTGCTTAAATCAGATCTGCTGTTGAGTCCTTCTAGTGAATTTTTCACTTTTGTTATTGTACTTTTCAACTCCAAAATTTCTATTTAATTCCTTTTTGTAATTTCATCTCTTTGTGAATATTCTCTATTTGGTGAGACATTGTTCTCATACTTTCTTTGGTTCTTTGTCCTTGGTTTCTTTAGGTCATTGAGCATATTTAAAATAGCCAATTTAAAGCTCAATGTTTGTTCTTCCTCAAGGACAATTTCTTTTTTTCTGTGTATGTGTCATAGTTTTTTTGTTTCTTTCCATGTCTCAAAATATTTTTTGAAGGCTAGACATTCTAAGTAATATAACATGGGAACTCTGGAAATCTTTTCTGCAGGGTTTGTTGTTGCTGCTTGTTTGGTTATTTGTTTTAGTGACTTTTCTGAATTAATTCTGTAAAGCCTTAATTAATTCAGTAGCTTAGTGGTCAACTAATGTTTGAACAGAGATTTCTTTGAATACCTGAAACCAATAAATCTCTGTTTTTGCTGAGGGGCTCTAGGTCCAAGCTGAGTGTGCTTTCTATACTCCATCAGGCAGTTCACAACTTTGATATAGCCTTCACTTCTTGGTTGCACAAAGCCTCAAGGTCAAAGGTGAGAGCTTAGAGCCTTCTCAGATCTTTCCTGAGCATCCCCATAGCCCTATTCATGCATGTGGATTTCTAGATTCAAATTTTTTTTCTGATCATGTGCTTATTTGTATCCTATCCAAATAAATATTTGCTAACTTCAGGGTCAAAAAGATATTGTTTCCTTCTATGGTTTTACAGGTTCTGAGTTTTACATTTCAGTCTATGACCTATTTTTAATTTTATGTATCATGTGCGGTAAGAATTGAGGCTATTTTTTTTCCCATATGGATATCCTATTATTCTAGCACTACTTATTAGATTTCCCCATTGAAATGTTATTGTATCTTGGTCAAAAATCAACTGATTTTATTGTGTAGGTCTTTTTCTGGACTATATTCTGTTTCATTTATCTATTCATCTATTCTTATGCCAAAACAGTTTTGATTATATTCGCTTTATGTAAGCCAAATTTTTCAAAATTTTTGTTGTTGTAACAATTCTAAGTCCTTTGTATCCTCCATATAGATTTTATAATCAACTTAATTTCTTTGAAGAAGCCTGGAATTTTGATAAGGATTGTATCGACTCTATAGATCAATTTGGGAAGAATGTTTTACATGTTGTCTAGTTCAAGTTCACAAATATTGCACCTTAATTTTTAAAAATCTTTGTACCCTAATTTTCAATGTTTTTCTTCTTTTACTGTGATTATAAAATTTTTAAAAGTACAAAAAATATGTAAGTAAAACATGTCCCTATGACCTGGTTCAAGAAACAGATCTCAGAAGTCCATCTTGTTCCCATCCAGAAGCTCCATTCTTTTCCCACTAGATGCAACCACTATCCTAACCCTTATAATTTCCTTGCTTTCTACATAGGTTTTACCAAGTATTTTAAAAACTTTACAGGAATGGAATCTTATTGTATATATATATCTATTTTACCCTAATTCTACAAAAAATATTTTCCATATTTAATATTCTACATTGGCAGTCACAAAATTCTAGCCATTGAACTTATCATTCATACTAGTTTCTGACTTCCAATGTTGCTGTTGAGAAGTCAGCTATCACTCTGATGACTTTCATCTTTGGCTACTTCTAAGATGTTTTTTTCTTTTCCTATTGATGTTCTGAAGATTCGGTATAATGTGGATTTATTTTTATTTATGCTGAAGACTTTTTTTTAGTATTTTTCCATGTTTAGTTGCATTCAGTAGGATGGTTAGTTTTGCCATTAAGGGAAAGGAAAATTAATTTTAAAAATAAAATTGGAAAATTGCTCTATAACCTATTTTTTTTAAATTAATGTATTATGACCATTTTCCATGTAATTAATATTCTTCTATTTTTATAGGTGTATACATAATATACTAATGCAGGGAAATGTCAATTTACTCAATCACCTATTTTTGCATATTCAAGTTATTTTCTACTATAATAAGCATCACATAGAATATATTAATTTGAAAAATACTTGAATAACTCATATCAGGTGAATCCCACAAATTAGTTGTGCTTTTACTTAGCTATAGACAAGAGAGAACTGGTGACTACTTTTGTTCTAGAGAACCTTAGTAGATGGTAAGAAAGAAATCTACAACATTTCCTTGGAAATAAAACAAGGTGAAGTGACTGGTGCTGCACCAATCTTGTTTATGCAGAAGTCTTCTGGTATTCCCTCAACATGTGTGACAAGATCACTATCACTAAAAAATTAAGAAATAAGAGAATGTAAAAATAACATTAGGGAGGGCCACAGTTCTCTCTCCTACACAGAAAGTAGACCTTTCACTGATCTCATATATACTGCAAGAGGTATATGAGGAATTGAATACAAGGGATTTGCATATCATCAGGATTCCAATGCCAAAATAGTAAATTCAGAAGTATTATTCTTTCTGTTGCTTATATCATTAAGAACGGATAGCAGAATCAGAATGATCAAACATTGGGAAAACTCTCTCCCTGGCAGCCACAATTACTCCAAGAACCTTCTGTGAAAGAAAAGATACTACGCAAATTATTGCTTTTTTCTCAAAGCATAGGTGGGAGGCAAGCAGCCATTCAACTTCTACTACTGTGCAACAGGACACATATAATGATACTGTACTTCTCACAAGAAAATGGCACACTCTAACTTGTTATTTTAAGTAAAGTTGATGCTCAATCTGGCCATTTTTGAGTGAATTTCTAACAGACAGGATACATGCCATTTTTTTTCAGTCTTATTGAGATATATTGTAGGGCACTACAGTAATCCACAGTGTACAATCAGTTGTTCACAGTATCATCATATAGTTGTGCATTCATCAACAAAATCAATTTTTGACCATTTTCATTACTCCAAAACATAAAAATAAAAATATAAGTAAAGAACACCCAAAACATCCCATACCCCCATTCCCCCTATTATTCATTTAATTTTTGTTCCCATTTTTCTACTCATCTGTCCATACACTAGGTAGACAGAGTGTGAGCCACACGGTTTTCACAGTCACATAGTCATACCATGTAAGCTACACAGCTATACAATTGTCTTCAAGAATCAAGGATACTGGGTTACAGTTCAACAGTTTCAGGTACTTCCTTCTAGCTATTCTAATAAACTAAAAACTAAAAAGGGATATCTACATAATGCATAAGAATAATCTCCAGAATGACCTCTTGACTCCAGTTGAAATCTCTCAGCCACTGAAACTTTGTTTCATTTCTCTTCCCCCTTTCGGTCAAGAAGACTTTCTCAATCCAATGACACCAGGTGCAGGCTCATCCCTGGGAGTCACGGCCCACATTGCCAGCGAGATTTATACCCCTGGGAGTCATGTCCCATGTAGGGGGGAGGGCAGTGAATTTACCTTCTGAGTGGGCTTAGAGAGGGGCCACATCTGAGCAACAAAAGAGGGTCTCTGGGGGAGACTTAGCCTCTCCTTTCACTAACAAGCTTCATAAGGGCAAGCCCCAAGATTGAAGGCTTGGCCTTCTAAATTGGTAGTCCCCAGTGCTTGTGAGAATATCAGTAATTCCCCAGGTGGGGAAGTATAATATGTCTGCAGTCTCCAGTGCTTGTGAAAATATCAGTAATCAGTATAATATGTCTGCATTTTTCCCCAGCCTCTCATGGGGGCTTTGAAAATACATTTTTATTCTTTGCCCAAATTACTTTGGGATGTACTGGGGCTTCACACTAACCTATAAAATCAACAGATCTCACTCCCTATTCAAAGTTCCATGTAATTAT
Organism: Choloepus didactylus; assembly: GCF_015220235.1. Classification (NCBI taxonomy): domain Eukaryota; kingdom Metazoa; phylum Chordata; class Mammalia; order Pilosa; family Megalonychidae; genus Choloepus; species Choloepus didactylus. The sequence goes on along the minus strand of NC_051316.1, from coordinate 46,670,580 downwards.
GGTGTTTGAATAAACTGACCATACAAGTTAAATTATGTAGTGTGCTACAGAAAATATAGATTTTGCATCAAATAAACATCTCTTCCTTTGGTCTCACACAGAAGTTGAAGTTTTAAAACACAGTCAATATCATCCTTTACCCTTTAGTCTGATTTGCCTTAGTCCTAACCAGATTCACTTCATTCATATCTCTAACTGAAGTCTGAACTCTTTTTCTCAGTTTTTTTTTTTTCCCAATTGTTGCTGTCTGGGAGTAATAATGACATTCATAGCTGCCAACTGCTAGCTCTGAGTCTCATATGTCACACAGGCACTCAAAGTTCCAGGCACCAATCAGGTTATACAAAAAGAGCTCAGCATCTCAGAATTTAGAAATAACCATTACAACTCAGGAATAGATGTGACTGCTGTAAGAGCTTATAATCTAGGGACCTTTATAGTAAGATTTCTCCCAATAAACTGTGCTCTAAGACTCAATTCTGAGTTTGCACACTATAGTTAGTCTGTATTAGTGAGGTGTTATGTTTGTCTTTTCGTTTCTGGCTTATTTCACTCAAAATGCTGTCCTCAAGATCCATTCACTTGGTTGCATGCCTCACAACAGCATTCATTCTTGCAACCACTCAATATTCTATTGTATGCATACACCACAGTTCACCATTCTGTTCATCAGTTGATAAACCTTCAGGCCACCTCCATCCATTGTAAGTCATGAATACTACTACCATAAACACCACGGTGCAAATGTCCATTTTTATCCCTGCTCTCAGTTCTTCCAAGTATACACCCAATAATGAGGTTGCACACTGCTCTCCAGATGGGCTGCACCATTCTACTTCCCCACCAAAAATGAATAGGTACACCTCTCTCTCTCCATGTTTTCTCCAGCACTTGTATCTCTCTTTATTTTTTCCCCAGCAATTTTATAGAGATATATTCACATACCATACAATCATTCACAGTGTACAATCAATTGTTCAGTGATTCCTCATATAATTGTGCATTCATCGGCAAAATCAGCCCTTGAACAATTCATTACTCCAAAAAAATTATTTAAATAAAAGCAAAAAAGACAGAAAAAATAAAAATACAATACAATACAATAAAAAGGTCAGACAACAAAACCACCACCAAGAATACCATACCCCTCCCTTATATCCCCATCTTATAGACATTTAGTTTTGGTATATTGCCTTTGTTACAATTAATGGAAGCATATTACAAAGTTACTGTTAACTATGGAATCTAGTTTGCATTGATTATATTTTTCCAAAATACCATCCCATTTTCAACACTTTGCAAAGTTGACATTCATTTGTTCTCCCACATGTAAAAACATTTTTATATTTGTATATTTAATCACCATCATTGACCAATCTAGGTTTCACTAACTTATACAGTCTCAGTCTTTATCTTCTATCTTTCCTTCTGATGTCATATATGCCCCTAGACTTCCTCTTTCAATTTAACTCGCATTCGACTTTGTTCAATGAGTGTACTTAAAATATTGTGCAACCATCACACAGTATTGTTATCCATTTCTAGATCCATACAATCAATCCTGTTGAACATTCTATACAACTTCAGCATTAAATGACCAATTTCTACCTTCTTTCCATTTCCTGATAACCTGTGTTCCCAGCTTTAACTCTCAAAGTTTGCTCATTAATGTTAGTTCATATTAGTGAGACCATACAGTATTTTTTCTTTTGTTTCTGGCTAATTTCACTCATCATAATGTCTTCAAGGTTCATATGCTCCATGACTTGATTCTGGCTTATAGCTGCAAAATATTCCATTGTATGTATATACCACAGTTTGTTTATCCACTTGTCTGTTGATGGACATTTGGGCTGTTTCCATCTCTTGGCAATCATGAATAATGCAGCCTTAAACATTGGTTTACAAATCTCTGTTCATGTCCTAGCTTTCAGTTCCTCTGCATGTATACCTAGTGTTCCAGTTTGCTAATGCTGCCCTTTTGCAAAACACCAGAAATGTATTGGCTTTTATAAAGGGGGTTTATGTGGTTAAAAAGTTACAGTCTTAAGGCCACATACTGTCCAAGCTAAGGAATCAACAAAGGGTACCTTCATTGGAGAAAGGCCATTGGCAACTGGAAAACCTCTGTTAGCTGGAAAGGCATATGGCTGGTGTCTGTTTGCTCCCAGGTTGCGTTTCAAAATAGCATTCTCCAAAAGCCATAAGGACCACACTCCCCTTTGTCTAGTTTATGGATGGATGAGTAGGAAAATAGGGGAAGGAAGGAAACAAACAAACAAACAGACAAAGGCACCCAGTGTTCTTTTTTACTTTAATTGCTCTTTTTCACTTTAATTATTATTCTTGTTATTTTTGTGTGTGTGCTAATGAAGGTGTCAGGGATTGATTTAGGTGATGAATGTACAACTATGTAATGGTACTGTGAACAATCGAATGTACGATTTGTTTTGTATGACAGCGTGGTATGTGAATATATCTCAATAAAATGAAGATTTGAAAAAAAAAATAGTGTTCTCCAAAGTGTTGCTCTTGGGGCATTTTGTCCTCTCAGCTGCAGCTGCTCTTCAAAATGTCACTCTCAGTTGCTGTGTGTCTGGGACTGTGTGGATCTTTTTAAAGTACTCCAGTGATCCGAAAGACCCACCCTGAATGGGTAGGGCAACATCTCTATGGAAATTATCCAGTGCAAGGTCTCACCCACAGTTGACTGAGTCACATCTCCATGCAAACACTGAACCAATAGGTTCCAACCTAATCAACACTAATACATCTGCCCCCACAAGATTGCATCAAAGAATATGGTTTTTTCTGGGGGACATAACATATACAAACCAGCACAACTAGTAATGGAATTGCCGGATCATATGGCAATTCTATACTTAACTTCCTGAGGAAAAGCCACACTGCCTTCCAGAGTGGCTGTACCATTCTACATTCCCACCAACAGTGAATAAGTGTGCCTCTTTCTCCACATTCTCTCCAGCACTTGTAATTCTCTGTTTTTGATTATGACCATTCTAGTTGGTGTGAGATGATATCTCATTGTGGTTTTGATTTGCATTTCCCTAATGGCCAATGAAGTTGAGCATCTCTTCATATGTTTTTGAGACAGTTGTATTTCCTCTTCAGAAAAGTGTCCATGTCTTTTGCTCATTTTTAAACTGGGTTGTCTGTCTTTTTGTTGTTGAATTACAGGATCTCATTATATATTCTGGGTATTAAACCATTTTCTGATATGTAGTGTTCTAGTTAGCTAATGCTGCTGGAATGCAAAATACCAGAAATGGATTGGCTTTTACAATGGGGGTTTATTTGGCTATACAGTTACAGTCTGAAGGCCATGAAGTGTCCAAAGTAAGTCATCAGCAATCAGGTACCTTCACTGGAGGATGGCCAATGGCACCCAGAAAACCTCTGTTAACTAGGAAGTCATGTGGCTGGCATCTGCTCCAGAGTTCTGGTTTCAGAATGGCTTTCTCCCAGGACGTTCCTCTCTAGGCTTCCACTTCTCTCCAAAATGTCACTCTCAGTTGCTCTTGGGGTGTTTGTCTTCTTTTAGCTTCTCTGGAGCAAAAGTCTGCTTTCAAAGGCTGTTTTCAAAATGTCTCTGTAAACTGCAGTTCCTCTCAGCTTCTGTGCATTCTTCAAAGTGTCCCTCTTGGCTGTAGCAAGCTTGCTCCTTCTGTCTGAGCTTATATATTGCTCCAGTAAACTAAACAAGGCCCATGCTGACTGGATGGGGCCACTCCTCCATGGAAATTATCCAATCAGAGTTTATCACCTACAGTTGGATGGGTCACATCTCCATGGACACTGAACCACTAGGTTCCAACCCAATCCACACTAATATGTCTGCCCCCACAAGAATGCATTAAAGAATATGGCTTTTTCTGGGGGACATAAATAAACAAACTGGCACATGTGGTTTCCAAATATTGTCTCCCATTGCATAGGCTGGTCTTTTTAATTTCAGGGAAAAGTCCTTTGATGTAAAAAAGTGTTTAATTTTGAGGAGATCCCATTTATCTGCTACTTCTTTCTTTGCTAGTGCTTTGGATGTGAGGTCTAGGAAACCACTTCCTATCACAAGATCTTTAAGATTTCCCATTTTCTTCTAAAAATTTTATGGTCTTCACTCTAATGTTTAGGTCTTTGATTCATTTTGAGTTAATTTTTGTATAAGGTGTGAGATAGGGGTCCTCTTTCATTCTTTTGGATGTGGATATGTACTTCTTCAAACACCACTTATTCAAGAGGCTGCTCTGTTGCAGTTGTGTTGGCTTGGCCACCTTACCAAAGATCTATTGAGTGTAGATAGGATCTATTTCTGAACATTCAATTCTATTCCATTGGTGGGTATATCTATCTTTATGCTAGTACCATGCTGTTTTGATCACCATAGCTTCATAATATGCTTCAAACTCAGGTAGTGTGAAACCTCCCATGTCATTCTTCTTTCTCAACAGTTTTGGCTATTTGGGGGCACCCTGGTTATAGGTTTTTCTATTTCTGCAAAATAAGTTGTTGGGATTTTAATTGGTATTGCATTGAATCTATAAATCAGTTTAGGTAGAATTGACACCTGAACTGTATTTTGTCTTCCAATCCATGAACACGGTATGTTCTTCCTTTATTATGGTCCTGTTTGATTTCTCTTAGCAATTTCTTATAGTTTTCTGTGTATGTCTTTTGTGGCCTTGAAGTTTATTACTAAATATTTGATTCATTTGGTTGCTATTGTGAATGGAATTTTTTCCTTGATTTCCTCATGTTACTCAGTACTGGTGTATAGGAACACTACTGATTTCTGCGTGTTGATCTTGTACCCTGCTACTGCGCTGTATCCATTTATTAGCTCTAGTAGCTTTGCTGTAGACTTCCAGACTTTCTACATATATGATCATGTCATCTGCAGTGAAAGTTCGACTTCTTCCTCTCCAATTTGGATGCCTTTTATTTCTTTCTCGTCTAATTGCTCTAGCTAGAACTTCCAACACAATATTGAATAACAATGATGCTGAGCATCCTTGTCTTGTCCCTGATCTTAGGAAAAAAGCTTTCAGTCTTTTCCCATTGAGTATGAGGTTAGTTGTGGTGTTTTCATACATTGCCTTTATCATATTGAGAAAAATTCCTTCTATTCCTATCCTTTTGAGTGTTTTCATCAAGAAAGGATTTGAATTTTGTTAAATGCCTTTTCTGCATTGATTGAGATGACCATGTGGGTTTTTTTTTTTTTTAATCTATTGATATGGTGTATTACATTAATTGATTTTCTTGTGTTGAACCAGCCTTGCATACCTGGAATAAATCCCACTTTGTCATGGTGTATAATTCTTTTAATGTGCTGCTGGATTTGATTTGTGAGTATTTTGTTGAGGATTTTTGCATCTATAGTCATTAAAGAGATTGGTCTATAATTTTTTTGTAGTATTTTTGTCTGACTTTGGTATCAGAGTGATGTTGGCTTCACAGAATGAGTTAGGTAGCTCTCCCTCCTAATTTTTTTGAAGGGTTTGAGCAGGATTGGTACTAATTCTTGAATGCTTGGTAGAATTCACATGTGAAGTCATCTGGTCCTGGAGTTTTCTGTTTTGGGGAGCTTTTTGACAACTGACTCAATCTCCTTACCTGTGATTGATTTGTCGAGGTCTGTTTCTTCTAGAGTCAATGTTAGTTGCCATGCTTTTCTAGGACATTGTCCATTCATCTAAGTTGTCTAGTTTATTAGCATATAGCTTATAGTATCCTCTCATTATCTCCTCTATTTCTGGGGGGTCAGTTGTTATGTCCCCTTTCCCATTTCTGATTTTATTTGCATCGTCTCTCTTTTTCTATTGTTAGCCTAGCTAAGGGTCCATCAATTTCATTGATTTTCTCAAAGAACCAAGTTCCAGTTTTGTTGATTCTGTTTTCCTTTTTTCATTTATTTATGCTCTCATCTTTGTTATTTCTTTCCTTCTGTTTGCTTTGGGGTTAGTTTGCTGTATTTTTGCTTGTTCCTCCAGGTGAACAGTTAATTCCTCAATTTTCACCCTCTCTTCTCTTTTAATATAGGCATTTAGGACCATAAATTTCTCTCTCAGCACCACCTTTGCTGCATCCCGTTAAGTTTTGATATGTTGTGTTTTCGTTTTCATTTGCCTCAATATATTTGCTAACTTCTCTTGTAATTTTCTCCTTTTGCCACTGGTTTGTAAGAGTGTGTTGTTTAGCCTCCATATATTTGTGAACTTTCCAACTTTATTCCATTATGATCTGAGAAAGTGTTCTGTATATCAAGATTAATAATTTGTTGAGACTTGCTTTGTGACCCAACATGTTGTATCCTAGAGAATGATCCATGAGCACTTAAGAAAAATGTGTATCCTCCTGATGTGGGATGTAGTCTTCTATCCATTGATAAGAGTCTATTATTGCAGAAGTATTTACTTCTTTCAATGTTGTGTTTGCCTCATGTATTTTGGGGCACTCTGGCTCAGTGCATAAATATTTATGATTGCTATGTATTTTTTTTTATTAAATTCAGTTTTATTGAAATACATTCACACACCATACAATCATCCATGATATACAGTCCACTGTCCACAGTATGATAACATAGTTATGTGTTCATCACCACAATCTATCTCTGAACATTTTCCTTACATCAGAAAGAACTAGAACAAGAATAAAAAATAAAAGTGAAAAAAGAACACCCAAATCATCCCCCCATCTCACCCCGTTTGTCCATTAGTTTTTATCCCCATTCCTCCACTCATCCATACACTAGATAAAGGGGGTGTGATCCACAAGGTCTTCACAAGCACACTGTCACCCCTTGTAATCTACAGTATTATATAATTGTCTTCAGGAGTCCAGACTGCTGGGTTGGAGTTTGGTAGTTTCAGGTATTTACTTCTAGCTATTCCAATACATTAAAGCCTAAGAGGTGTTATCTATATAGTGCATAAGAATGTCCACCAGAGTGACCTCTCGACTCCATTTGGAATCTCTCAGCCACTGAAACTATTTCGTCTCATTTTGCATCCCCCTTTTGGTCAAGAAGATACTCTCAGTCCCACGATGCCGGGTCCACATTCATCCCTGGGAGTCATACTCTGTGTTGCCAGGGAGATTTACACCTCTGGGAGTCGGGTCCCACGTAGTGGGGAGGGCAGCGAGTTCACCTGTCGAGATGGCTCAGTTAGAGAGAGAGAGGGCCACATCTGAGAAACAAAGAGGTACTCGGGGAGACACTCAGGCACCATTACATACAACTTTAGACTCTCCTTTGTGGTAATGAGCTTCCTAAGGATAAGTCCCATGCTCGAGGGCTCAGCACATCAAACCGCCAGTCCCAATGTTTGTGACAACATCAACACCAGTCCAGGTGAGGATGTCCAACACATCTGCACCTTCCCCCAGATCCTCGGGGCTGGGGAGGGGGAGGCTGTAAATATATTTTTTATTATCTGCCCAAATTACTCTAGGATGTGTCACTATTTCACTCCAGCCTATACTAACCTACCGTATCTCACTTCCTATTCAAAGTTCCATGCAATTGTGGTGCTTGAACAAATCGACTGTAGAGTTGTACGGTTTAGAAAATTTAGATCCTGTACCAAATAGATATCTATTCCCTTGGTCTCATATGAAAGTTGAAATTTTAAAACACAATCAGTTTCAACCTTTATCCTTTGGCCTGGCTTGCCCTGGTCTTAACCAGACCTGCTTCATTCATATCACTAATTGAAGTCTGGGCTCTTTTTCAGCTTTCTTTTTTTTTTTGACAGTGGTTGTATGCACTAATACTGACATTCATATCTGCCGGATTGCTATGTATTCTTGATGAATTGTCCCTTTTATTAATATATAGTGTCCTTCTTTGTCTCCTTTAAACATTTTACATTTGAAGTCTAATTTGTCTGATATTAGTATAGCTACCCCCACTCTTCTCTGGTTGTTGTTTGTGTGATGTATCTTTTTCCAACCTATTTTTGTCCTTGTGTCTCTTGTAGACATCATACAGATGGGTCCTGTTTTTTAATCCATTCTGCCAGTCTATGTCTTTTTATTGGGGAGTGTAATCCATTAACATTTAGTGTTTTTACTGTAAGGGCAGTACTTTCTTCTCCATTTTGTCTTTTATGGATTTCATATGTCATATCTTATTTTTTTCTCTCTTTCCTTTACCCTTCCTGATAGTCTTCATTTATACACTCTTCTCCATCTCTCTCTCTCCTGTCTTTTCCTATCAGCCTGTAGCACTCCCTTTAGTATTTCTTGTAGAGCAGGTCTCTTATTCACAAACTCTCTGTGTCTGTTTGAATGAAAATATTTTAATATCTCCCTCCTTTTTGAAGGACAGTTTTTCCGGATATAGAATTCTTATTTGGAAGTTTTTCTCTTTCAGTATCTTAAATATATCATATCACTCCTTCTCACCTCCATGGTTTCTGCAGAGAAATCTGTACAGTCTTATCGAGCATCCCTTGTATGTGATGGATTGCTTTTCTTTTGCTGCTTTGAGAATTCTGTTTGTCTTTGACATTGGACAATCTGATCAGTAAATATCTTGGAGTGGTCTATTCGGATCTGTTTGGAGTACACTGAACTTCTTGAATCTGTAATGTTATGTCTTTCGTAAGAGTTTGGAAATTTTCAGTGATTATTTCTTCTATTATTCTTTGTGCCCCTTTTCCCTTCTCTTTACCTTCTGGGACACCCATAACACACATATTCATCCACTTCATGCTGTCATTCAGTTCCCTAAGACCTGCTTGTATTTTTCCATTCTTTTCCTTATCAGTTTTTTTTTGTGTATTTGATTTCAGACATTCTGTCTTCTAGCTTACTGATCCTTTCTTCTGCCTCTTCAAATCTGTTGTATGTCTCCATTATTCTTTTCATCACTTCTATTGTGCCTTTCAGTTCCTTAAGTTTTGCCATTTGTTTTTTCAAGTGTACAAATTTTTCATGTTCATCCAGTGTCTCCTTTATATGCTTCTGATACATGCATTTAAATTTTTTTTAAAAAAACCAGCTTCCAGCATAAGGAAAATGGTGGTATCCACTCAATACAGACAAATGATGTACAGTTTATTGTATCAATGAACTTAATTTGCTAGTGTCTCCTCCTGCATCTACTATTAAGCAACTTACCATGGAAGCACTTTGACACAACTTAACATCAACTGTTGTCAAGTTTCTTATATAATTTGCTTGATCACACAAAACAAAACTGTCTTTAGTAAGTCAAAACTGCCTTATTAAATTAAATTCCTTTCTCTAGAAATTGGAGCAAAAAACACACTGGTGTTCAACACTGTCTGTGGTACTTTAGCATGATGAAGAATAAAATCTATTTCCTATCAAAATAGACATAGGTAACAGCAGTGCATTACTTAAAATTTAATCCTAAGGAGACAGGGGACATAGTAAAAGCCTCTCCTACAAAATACCATTTTCAAATATTTAAAATATAAGTAATAAAAGTAGGCACTTTAGCAAATACCTATCAGTGTCTATTTTACTAAATTCTGTAAGTAACTGGCTCAATACATATATAGATAAAACTCAGGATTGAGAAAACAAGGGACACAACACTGAAATAACTAATATTTGAAATATATAGGAAAAAGAATTATCTACGCACAATGACTTTCATAAATCAGTCACTGATAATGCACTTTAAAGACATCTGTGACAATTTCTCTAATATATTTTTAATGATCATTTATGTTTCTTATATGCCCTAGGAACAGTCTCATTTTTTATTCTGTCTACAATTGTAGGTAATCAAATGATTTGTCTCACTTACACAATAGCTCTCACCTCCAATTCCTACCAACAGTACAGCAATTGAACTGGACAGCTTGACAGACTGTTACAACAACTACATAAATAAAAAGAAAATCACACTTAACACTCATTTTCAGAAATGAAAAGTTTACTTAGAAATTTCAAACATTCAGCAAAGATAAGACAAACACTATTTTCCATATTCTACAGAAACACAGTAATTTATAGCTGGCTTATTACATGGTCACATGATAAACACAAGTTAAATGGAAAAAAGAATGGTTCATTCTACTTTTCTGCTACTTACCACAACTTAGTAACTATACTAGTAAGTACTGGAAGACAGCTGCATAGGAAGATTAGAATTCTAGGGCTGTTTGTTAATATACATCATTGTATTAGAATAATAATATAAAAACAAAACAGGTACATATACACAATTAACATGCAATGTAAACTGTTATTTTGAAGAAACAGGACAGAATTTAGTAAACATAATGAAAACTAATGTGTTGTTAATAATGCGTTGTTATAATCAGCATATCATGGTATTTCACATGGCACGGAATTTCTTCCTCTTTTAAAAATAATGTTTGGCAAACTAGAACAAATTCCCAAGCAAACTTAAAATGAAGACAAATGAAAACTATAGTGGACAATCCTATTAGACATTTTTCTAAATATTCTAAATAATTTTTAAAGTACCATAATTTCATGTTTACCTCACCATCTCCCAATTAAAAAATAAAAATCATATTTTGTACCCTATGAACCTGCACTGTCCAATAGCACTGTCAAGTGCTATTAAGCTCTTGTAATGTGGCTAGTCAGAATTGAGATGTGCTGTGAGTACAAAATACAAACTGAATTTTGAAGACTTAGTATATAAAAAAAAAAATGTAAACTATCTCAGCTTTTATATTGGTTACATGTTAAAAAACATTTTTATTATATTGGGTTAAATAAAATATATTAAAGTTAATTGTACTCTTTTCTTTGTACTTTTTTCCAACCAGTAAGAAGTACTAGTTGAAAATTAGAAAATTAGAAACTACTAGAAAAAGCTACTAGACAATTATAAACTACATATGTGGCTCATATTATATTTCTACAGGACAGTGCTGCTAATAGATAATCTACAGTTATTATATATTAGCCTTAGAATTTAGCATTATACTTTAAGCACTCTGGAGTACTAACCCCCAGAACACCATAAGCACACTCTGCACATACCTTATTTCAAAATTTATTTTCATTCTCTGCCAGCTATATATTTTGAATGTAAAAAGAATTCACAAAATATTTACTCCTTTAAAAATGTAATTAATATTCAGTGAGAACTAAAGGAACTTCATTGCAGATTGCTAGACAGGGAAAAATAGTTGAGGAAAAAAGCAGTGCAATCAGAGTGGAGATAATGAGTATCTTCAGTAAAATAAGTTAGCCAAACTTATCTTTAATGCCCAGGATCTGACCTTGCACCACAGATCACAGATTTTAAAACAACACAGACTGTAACTTATTTAAATACTCCATTATTTGAAAAATCTTCAAGCAATTTAAGCAGGGTAATGTTAACACGCATTGTGAATTCTAACAGCAGAATACGGCATCTGAGAACCATCCCTTAAAGCCCTTTCATCTTATAGTAGGCAACTAACAAGTTTTCCAAGAGACTTGGTTTAAAACACAAAATGTAGGAACTATATAAAAAAAATTACTGATCTTTTATCTTTTTCTCCCCCCTCTCTCTTTTTCAGCTTTTGTAATAGAGGGTATAAATATTTGGCATACTTTTAATACCTAATCTTTTCTCTTTTCCAACTCAAAAATAAGTTAACCTAGTATGCATTCCATTATTCTCCTAGGAAAAACACACACCAAAATACAATAATGGCAGTGGTCACTCCAGTGAGAAGCCAGCATCACAGTCATGCATTGAGAACCACTCCAGGAGGCAATGCCTAAGTACATTTGTAACAACACACAATGTGTATAGATCAGCTCAGGTTGGAATGCATTTTTTAAACTGCTTTTATCTGTATACATTAAGTAAACTCTGTAATAACAAATGTTCTGAAAGTCACAAATTAACAGACTCTGAAACTACTCAATCATTCATAAAACTTCCCCCCTCATTTTACAGAGAAAACAAATAAGCAGAAGTTATCACTACCACTTTTAAGACATTGGAAAGCAACCAAGATTTAGAGTGAAATAAACATAAGCTGAACCAGATAATATTGGATACCAATATATAAACTGATTGCTAAAGATAACAATAGTTCTCTCTAGAGTTCAGCAGCCTATTTATTAAGACATTTAATCACATTTATTAATGTGCATTGCACAAGAGGATACTACTTCTACTTTTCACGTCTCCTACTGCCAGACCATGTTCTACATAAAAAATATTTTTATTTTACTAATGCTAACCTAAATAAGCCCAATAATTTGTTAAATTACATAATTTTCCAATTTCAAATTATATTACTCTACCAAATATACTCCTCAGTGAAAAGATGACAAGTCTCCTTTCTGAAAGCTGTTAGTTCTGATGTCGGATCAATCACTAAGTATTTATTGAGTGTCTATGATTGCAACAGGTGTACACTGATTCATTAACCAACAAGAAAAAAATATCGCCAAATGAAAAATGATATTGTGAGGGAGAATATATGAGCATTTCTAACAGAATGCTATGTAAGTCATTTGGACATAGGAAGTTCTTCATTCCTATCACATTAAAAACCCTCAAATTTACTGTCCATCACTTGTATAGATGTTCTGATGTATGCTGCATAGTACTTTGAGAAAAGTGATTGCCAGACATAAAATTAAGGCTGATTCCCTACAGGTTGGACAAGAAGCCAAAATGTCATGATTCATAAATCACTGAAGACTTAATATAAACAGTTTACACAAATATTTGGTTAATTCAGGCACATGAGCACTTGTATTAAGTTTCCAACTTTGCTGGACAGAGTTGGTCTAATAAAGAAAACTATCTTAAAAAGGAGCACTATAACAACAGGAAAAGGAAAACCCTTTGGTTAAATTTTTTTTTTTGTAAAACCACTATAAAAATCCAAGCTCCAAATCTCATTTAAATGTGTATATAAGTACACATATGTATACACACACACACACACACACACACACACACACTCACACAGTTATATGCCCTAATGGGAACTAAATTTTGCTTGCAATGCTATAGTAGTATATATTTATGTTTTGCTCAGTTTTGAACTTTATTAGGTATTTTATGTGAAATGCTGTATTTCTCCCAAAGCTACTAAGTATGTGGACAAGGGTGATAAGACAGACATAAGCTAGTTTTAACTTTCTAGCCTTTAACAATCCTGAGTGGCTACATTCCTAATGATGTGCAAGGCATTATGTGAGGTGTTGAACATGCCCAGGGTCTGCACATAAAACACTCTCAGGAAAGTGAAATTTTAGAAAGCAAAATAGTTGTCAGTTTGAAAATCAATGGTATTCATTTTCTTCAATAGGATTCAAAAATTGAGATTGATGTCAACTACAACAAAAATATGATCAACCCCCATCCCACCAAACAATTAACATAACAGAATATAGAAATGTTTCCACAGAAGACATGTATTGGAGAACGTTCACCACAGAGCTGCAGACATAGAAGTAGCAAGATGCTGAGGCAGTCAAAGGGCAGTCTACCAGCTACTGCACTCATAGTGGTTTATAAAAATATTATCCATACTAACATTTTAAGGGCTAGTAATATGCTTAGCATATTTTTGCCTTTTCTTGCCACTGAATATAAAAAATTTTTGTCCTAAATTCACTGAATTATCTATACCCTGAGGAATAACAAAATACTAATAAAAGAGATGGCAGGGTTAGCTTTGTGGACATGTTATTATTATCCAGAAAGCACAAACTACATGTAGCTAATATTCTTGGAAGCATGAGGTTTCATGAGCAGACCAAGCTACTGGATTTTTTAGCAGTAAGTTTGGTTTTACACTATTAACATGGCCTGGTAGGAGTGGAGAAGTCAAAGCTGGGAGCCTGAGGTATTTCCCTTCTGGATCCACAACTGATACACTGGTTTTCAGTCTCTACTATGCACAACAGATTGTTGTGGTTTAGGAATATAGTATTCAACAGTTCTCTGTAAAGCACTTTGGATTTTTTAGCTATATAGTTTTATGAAACTACAATTAAAATTATTTGCTATTTTGAAATATGGAATCCCTATTCCTTTCCCCTCTCCTCTCCACAGATACATAAAATGCCACATTTAAAATTCCATCTCAATATCTTCTCCTTTTTCTCCAATATTTGAAAGTATGAAGGTCTCATTTTTCTTCCTTTTAACTATCTTGCATTAGGCCTGAATCTGGGTGTTAAAGAAGGACCTGAAACTGAGACAAAAGATTCATTTAGGTCAAAATGCCTGGCTTTTCTTTTAGGGCAGGGTGCCATCATTTTCTCTTTGGAGAGGCTGCCCAGTCTTTAGGCTGACAACTACACACATGCCACTCTCTAAATGTGATGCCTCCAACTCCAAAAGTTAGTTGTCATGGAGAACTAATTCTTTTTGGTAGGGTGCTTAAAAATGATAACTAATGAAATGCAAAAACAAAGCATCCTACCTGCTCATATCAGTATCCCATTAAAGGAAAAAATACTCCATGGGACCATGCCTAGCAATGGGAATAAATAAAATAAGTCTCACAATCAACTGTTAGATAAAACTTCCGATGATTTCAGTTTCTGCTCATTTAGCAAAAGTCCTGTTTTTTGCCTAAATGTTACATTTAAACATAATCTTGTTCCATAAAAAGAAAGGTATTCAAATTAACACAGTGTGATGCATAACTATTTTTTAAAAGACATTGTGTGATGCTAAGTAGAATTTGTGGGGTCTGACCCTTCCAACACAGTGCCTTTACCATCTGAATGCCTGAATTTTCCTATGCCTCCATGTACTTCTCCAATAAATAGGAGCATATTACAGAGCAAACCCAGGCATGGAGAGGTGTTAGCACTGAAAAGTGCTAGGATTTGCACAGCAGTTCTATTTGAGAAACTCATTCAAAAGACAAAAGGGTGAGTAGTGTAATGTTGCTTAAATTATCTAGCATACTCTAATATTTTAAAGATTTAAAATTAAATTTTCTAGTAACAAAATCACAGTAAGCCTTCATCCTTTGGCAAAAAAAAAATTGTTTAAAAAGATTGTATTAACTTCCTTCTATCACTAAATCTTTAGCAACTTCTGTAACTTAGGGAAACTTAGGTACAGAGACCACCTTGTGCTATACAAAATAAAATTACTAGACTGACAATTTGTAACATTAAAAGTTCTCTCTTAATGCACACGTGTGTGTGTGACCCACAAGCATGAATTAGCATGACTTGAACATATCTAAATGACACAAAGCCTACTATATATACTTTCCTACAAACTGCCACATAAAAATCTTCTGTTTCCAAAGTGACTTTTAGTGACAACCTATATGCACTTAACTCTATTAATAATTAATGATGCCTTTAATTTAAATTAGAACTGCACCATAGGAATAAGAAATATGCCTGTAAGTCTGGGTCCAGTGTTTCTAAGGAGCTAAAACCCAGAAAAGAAAAATGGGACATTAATACTTACCAAATCCTTAAGTTTAAAAACTAATTCACACAAGCTTAATAAATATTTAAAAGGTCAAGTTCAAGTTGAGGTGGAAAAAAGGAGAAGCATAAAATGACTATGCATGCACAGACACAGGTCAATAAGCTGTTGATGTCAAAGGATTTCTTCAGATGCCTGACAAGTGATTCTGGTACTGTTGGCTAGATCTGCTCTCTGACATCAAAAATGAATAGTAGTGCTCTTAATGCAAATGGACTTCTTCAGTTCCATGAAGTTTTAAGAATTTTTAATATAAAGTACAGTTAACTGCAATTATAGAGCTGCATTTCTTGGCTGGGATTTAAACAAGTTTAAACAAGGTAATCAAATGAAAAAAAATAACTAAACATATTCTATATGTAATAGTTCCCTCTAGGTGTCATATAGCTGGAATGCATCATTCATTCATAATCTGTACACTAATCCATCAAATTCTCAATCTACTCACTCCAACCATCATTCATTCATGACCAATCTTTCTCTTCTCCAAACAGTTAATCATTCATTAATTTAATATTAAATGAGTCCTTATAATGTGCAAGGGACATGGTAGAATCTGGAGATGCTATAATACCAAAATAGGTATACTAAAAAAAAAAAAAGATGAGGTGGGGAGGGGGTGAGAGAGATATTTACAGATTTTATTGCTTTTTGCTTGCTAGTAGTATACTTGACCCACAGGATGATATGACGACTTACAATTCTTCCAGTGAAAGTTTGATGAAATGTTTGCCAATTTAAACCATCTCTTCCTTTTTAGCAAGTAGGTATTTACAGAAATATAACTGAGGACTAACAAGCCCCTGAAAAAAGATATATCCCTTCTACTGCATGAGCTCATGCAGTCAAAGAGATACGGTCATACTACAGATAATGAGTTTAAATGTCGACCATTTAGGAAACAAATACAACCATATTGGGCAATACTAGGTATTTCTGTGAATGAACATCTGAAAAATACAAATTTTAGAAATAAAGTAGTATGCAAAAATCACATACCAAGCATTATCCTTTTGGATATTTGTATTTTCATTCCCTACTTAAAACTTTATTAGGAAGGCTAGAGACCAAAACATATTAAAGGACTCAATTGCTTTAGAAAGGAGTGGGTTAAGAGCCCTAAAACACACGAAGACAATCAACACCAAAGATGGGCAAGATAAGATACTGTGTGGAAGGTATAAAAAGGTACTGAAGGCATGAAGCATTATGAAAATTAAGCTGATGTTTCACAGAGTATCATCTATAGTCATTTCCTGACACTCTCTCACTTCAAAGCATAAGAAACCATACTACATGGGATACTTAAAATGATGCATGGAAAAAGTAATACTGAATGAGGCAGAGTTTGGCAACATGTATTAGTGGAATGGGCTGAACCTCCTATATCTTCTCTGTGTTTAACTTTTTCTTTTTTTTTTTTTTCTCTCTCTCTCTCTCCAGGAGCTGGAAATCATAAGCAAATGGTTTTATCTATAGAGGTCTAGATAGACCCTGAGGTATTTGATTTATGAACATCTCATCAAAATATGTTGTACACAAAGGGCCTGTGCTGGTTTGAATGTATTGTGTCCCCCAAATGCCATTATCTTTGTAGTTTTTGTGGGGCAGAAGTTTTGTGCTGGTTGGATTTGCTTGGAATGTGCCCCACCCAGCTGTGGGTAATGATTCTGATGAGATGTTCCCATGGAGGCATGGCCCCGCCCATTCAGGGTGGGCCTTGATCAGTGGAGCTATATAAATGAGCTGACTCAAAGAGAGGGAACTGAGTGCAGCTGGGAGTGATGTTTTGAAGAGGAGCAAGCTTGCTAGAGAGGAACGTCCTGGGAGAAAGCCGTTTTGAGGCCGGAGCTTTGGAGCAGACGCTGGCTGCCTTCCCAGCTAACAGAGGTTTTCTGGACGCCATTGGCCATCCTCCGGTGAAGGTGCCCGGTTGTTGATGTGTTACCTTGGACGCTTTGTGGCTTTAAGACTGTAACTGTGTAGTGAAATAAATCCCCATTTTATAAAAGCCTATCCATCTCTGGTGTTTTGCATTCTGCAGCATTAGCAAACTAAGACAGGGCCATAGAAAAATGTCCATAATGGCAAATTATTTTCTCACCTAAATGCTAAAAAAGTTGTAATTTTTGCTCCAAGAGAGAACAGCAGCTTCTGTGGCCAGGCTGGACAATTCTTCTGGTGTCCTTAAGGTTCACTCAGTTCAATAGTCTGCCACTTAACAAAACCCTGGTCCCTAAGTAAAGAACCTATTTTTTTCCTTTTAGGTATAGTGATACATCTGTATCTGTATCAAGTCCAGGGTTTCCATAACAGTGAGACAGGAGAGGTTTGCCTTTTCTACATCTTTCTCCCCACTCTATAGGTGACATAGTAAGTAAAAAGGAGGCCTGAAGAACTGGCAAAGCATGGGTGTCACACTTGTTTCTACCACTACTACTTACATTCTGCATACACAAAGGAAAACAGACAGCTTCACCATTAGAGGAACTTTTAGAGGAGCAGCTCTTGTTCATATTTCCTATGGTTTTGTTTTTCTTTTTAAAAGAATAGAGCAGAAGGAGAATATCTTCAGTATGCATCCCTTAAATAAGACAGATAAGGAAAAATATACAAAGGTGAAAGTGACAAAAGATATGGAACAGATTGGGAAAATAAAAAGATATGTGGGAAAGAAGAAACACACACACCATTCACAAAAAGGTAAATATATTAAGAAAGTAGAAATTACCTGGCCCTATCTCCACCCCAACCTCATCAACCTGAAAAACCCAGCCCTTGTTTTGAAAAGATAAGATACAGCTATATGGTAGACACTTTGGTACCTCATTCCTGATAAGTTCTATCAAAGTTCTTGTTTTTATTTTTAAAATAAAAAGTAAAGAACTAATTTCAATTTTTCTTTCCCCCTGGCTTTTGCCAGTAAAGTTTTAATAGTCACCTCACAAAAATTTTGTAGTTTAATCTTGTGTATCCTCAATAACAATGTCATTTTTTAAACACAAAATTTTATGGATACATTTGGAAGAAAAAAGTAAAGTTATAATAACCAAAATGGTATTCCACGTTTTTAGGAAAAAAACATTGGTTTTAAAAGGGCTGACTTGACTGTTTTGGGCGTATACCAAATTTGAGGTAAAAAAACAATCTATCAAAACTAGTAATAAAATAATTTTCCAGTACTGAAATCACACAAACTCTTAAAATTAGTTGTTTCTTTTTTAAATAAACATTTTAAAAATGGATTATATTGGAAGCATGATTTTCATAAAAATCTGAATACTTCTGACTTTGATTATGTTAGTCTATAAGTTGAGTAGAACAAGCTAGAGAAAGAGAACTGGCTTGCCTTTTCACATATCCATCCATCTAGCCATCTGTTTCTCAAAATGACAATCAGATCACGTCATTTACATTTGTGTTAATCTTCTTAGACTGAACTGCGATATAAATTCTTAATTAAGAAAACACAATTAGCCTATGCAATTGTGCTGAGGTGGGGGAATCTTTGCACTAAATAAGAGAACCAAATAAGAAGCCCCACATGAAGAAATATAAAGGATGAGAAGTCAAAAAGAAAAAAATTAAGACTCATTGTTCAGCAGGAAGAAACCGTACAATTATTTTATCCCCAAAGGAATGCCAGTTCTTAATAAATAAATTGAAAGATTTACTACAGATTTTTAACTGAAAGATGAAGAACATACGGTTAGTCAATAATAGCCAACAGTCCATGCAACCATGTAAAGAAGAGAGGAAAGTAATATTGCACTAAATGGGGAACCTTGCAGGACTCATCTGCCTCTTTCACTGGCTCAAAGTAACCAGCCATTTCCTGTATGCATTGGCAAACCGGGCTTGCTCTACGTTCCGGCAGGTAGACAATACTTGATCAATGAACCTGTGCTCCATTTCTAGGCCTAGGGAGTATGGAGCTGGGGTCCGCTTCAGTCGTTTGGTTTCCTGGGAATAGCCTTGCTTGCTAGAGTCATTCAGTCCATCCACCTCCATTGCCTGAGACATGTGGGGGCCTGCTGGGATGAGGTGCAAGTCACTCAAAGTCCCCCCGGGGCTGTCTGCAGGCAACAACTGGGTCATGCTGTGAGGAAGCCTACCATTTAAGTGATGCTGAAGGTAGAAGACATGCCGCCTGTGAAAGAGGGAAGAGGGGAACGAAGAAAATAGAGAAAAAAAAATCACAACCCAAAGTCAAGCTTTCCAGGAAAAACAAAAAAATAAGTTGATAATTTCTAAACATACAGTGCTCAGTTCACTGTCCCCTTCATTACCCAGAGTTATCTGGGGGAAGGAGGAAAAACAGCTGAGACGAAATCTCCGGGTATTTGGACAAAGACTTACAACCCTAGCTTATTGGCTTATTTATAAAAAGAACCCTACCCCAAATGTTTTTAAGAAACATTTACTGAGATGATGACAATGACCTGGAGTTATTACTCTCCGGTAACTATAATATGAAACAAGAAATAGTAGTCTTAGCCCAATTTCTGCTATAAATTATAAAACAAAACAAAACCCCAACTAACCTCATTGATATCCTAAAAGACAAGTGGTTCAGAGACCAGGGGATTAAACAGCTCCTCTAGAGACTTAGTCTATGGCTTCTATCCAATACTGGCTTTAATAAGCACAACAGAACTGTTCTGCTGCAGTTGGTCTTATTATTATCTGGAAACCAACAGAACTTTCTATGAATACATCACTACAGTCTCCTTAAAGATCCACAAGCAGCAGGGATGTGCGGGGCTCTCAGCAAAGCACGTTAAAAGACACATTTTCTCTTTTTCCTCTAAGGATGTTGGTGTGAAACAAAGATCCATGTGCCAAATCTCCAAAAATTTTTATTCAGTGGGGGCATATCTACTGTACACAATAAGAAAAACGACATAAATTCTAAGTTGTTATATCTCATCATTCATAGCAGCACTTAAGATATAATTCATTTTCCAAGCATATTCTAGAGTAGTCAGGGAACATATAATATGCCCATTTTACAGAGGATAAAACTAAGAGGACAGATAAGTTGCCTAAGGGGCAATGAGCCAGCAGTGGAATACTGGACTGTGTTATATATTTAGGCCATACCAACTCTTTCCCCCTGGCCCCACTCCCCAATAACCAATTAACCTTTATATGAACAAAGAAAGTTTCTACTTCATTAATTTAGCTATCTCGCAAACATAAATTTTAAAAAAAGTCCCCGAACCCTTCCAGTAATATGGTTCAATGCAAATAACAAAAATTTAAACAACCTGCAAGTTAAGATCTATCTTCGTTCTTGAATATGTGGAATAAGTCTTGGTTTTAAGAGAAAAAGAGAATTCTATATTCATGAATGTGCCAAAGAGGGGAGATAGTCTTCTATCCTCTGAATACATTTAGCACAGAAAAGCAGCTGAACAAATCTCAAATGGCGTAGAAGACAGACTAAACTGGAGGAAAGGGAAAATCCTCAATAATTTTGAATATATACAAATTTAAAAACTGCCTTCCTTCTGCCTAGAACAGGCATGTCTTTTGTTTAAAACAGAATCCTATGGTCTGAAGTAGAATTAATATTTATGAAGGCAGAAATGTTTCCAACTGGAGGAAGATCCTCTCACCTTACTCCCCTCCCCACCAAAAAACCCCTCCAAGCAAGGGGTTCACATACCTGGACTTCATTCCAGCATGACATTTACTGTTAAATGTCTCAGAATTAAGGTTATGAGGTTGCTATTCCTCTTTCATCACTCCTTCCTATTAGTCCTACCCCTCTCCTAGAGAAATTCTTATACTTTCCTTTAAAAAAGCAGTGTCAAGAGTAATTATGTCAGAGTTTTGTGTTTGTTTTTTAAATGCAGATGGCAGTGCCCCAGCCCAGATATGCTGAATAACAGAATCTCTAAGGAAGGAGCTCAGAAACTTTTGTTTTATTTTGGATGTTATTCTTTGCACAGTCAAAGGTAAATACCACCATCCTAAGCCACAGGCAAAGGTCTGAGTGAGGAACCGCATACTGATGATGACATGATAACATAAACTCCTTCTAATTCATTCAGGCTTAACTCCATAATCTGATTACCATATTTACCCAAGTGAACAAAAATCAAATATAAGACCTTTTGTGCCTCTCATGATATGCAGTTTCATGCAGAACATGGGTTTTCCCTTCTCTTACCTATGACACCACAGCGTTTCATGTCCTGGGTACGTATCAATGAGATCAGTGCTAAATTCAACTTCTTCTTCTAGAAGATAGGGAAGATTTATCCTTGGTTCCTCTGATGAAGCTGCTGCTTCCTGATCTTTTGGAAGAACTAGGGTTGGCTCGCTTCTCAAAGGGTTTTGCTCTAATACAGAACGGTCTGTCATAGTTTGGCTAATCAAAGATTTTAATAAAAAGTGGCGGTAGTGAAATCCACTGTGGTCTGAAACGTGTGTGGATGCCCAATGCTTGGTTGAAGAAAGTTCATCAAGAAGAATCTTGTAGAAAGAAAAAAAAGGGAAATGAAAAGAGGCATTCTCATATATTTTGCTGTCTTCACTAAAGTCTTGGATTTATTTTTATTTTTTTAACAACACCATCACCTACCAGTATTACTGAAGTCCTCGTACTTCCCTTTAAGATGAGGGTAAGGTCATCTATTTAAAGTTAATTTAAGCATTAAATGGTAGTATTTATATACAATGTCCAGCACAGTGCAATCACTTGCTGTAACACAGTAAATTCTAGTTTCCTCTGTCCCCTATAAAGTGATAATATTAAAAAAAAAGTTACAAAATTTAAGGGCTTTTTTCTCATTCATTTCCTAGACCTTAATTAATTAAATTTGACTGGTACACAGAGAAAAGCCAAATGCCAAATTCTAAAATAATGATACACATTAGGGTGTTCACTTATTAAAAAAGCTGATGTGGAAGGAAAAATATAAATATAAATTCAGGTTACTATGATATAAACTTCCTTGTACATTGAATGCATCTGTACTATATCTAATGGATTGTTTGTTCAACAATAGACTCAATGTATTTATTTATTCTTTCCTGTAAGTCCCCTGAGGGCAAGGACCATGTCTGTTTTGTTCACTACTTAGTTCTAAAGGCTTGGCACAAAAACATGATGCATGAATGAGATAACAGGATTTTTCAAGAGCTCATGACTTTCACTATTGATCTCAATTGCACTTAATATCAATGAAAAATGGGTTAAAATAGATGAAAAAAAATTCAGCAGTGAATTGTTTAAATCTTTGTACTACCAAGACTGCAAATCTTCAATCTGCTTTTCAAATGGAATAATAAAAAAGAAAAGCTGCAGATATGAAAAAAAATTTATCTGGAGGTGTCTTGGGGAGGTATCAAACATACATGGGTTTTGATCAGTAAAAGGTATATCAAGGGCCTACCACATTCCATAAGAGGATTTTTAGACCAGCTGAGGGAAGAAAAGATACACACTTCTGAACAGTGAACAATATAGAAAGCATAATGCCAACTGACTCCTTTACCTGCTATTCAAAGGTCCTGGTCAAATGCCTCCTCCTGTGCCAAGATCCTCTCCCCTCTCTACTTGCAACAGTCCCTCTTGCTAGAAGAAATCTTTTCCTCTTCCAAACCTCCACAGTACTTGTGTGGTTCCACCATATATAAAATAGACTTTTTTTGTACAACCTTTTATCCCCACTAAACTCTTTAAGTTCTTTGAGATATTTATTCACCCCTAATTGTTGTTTCCATCCCCCTATACCCATTGGCATCAGACTGGGTATGTCAGTATTTTATGAATGAATGAATGAATAAATGAATGAACAATTTAAAGAATGAAGTGACTAGAACAAATGGGTAAAATTACTCGCAACTAGGATGTCAGGTTATATCAGTGAAATGTTTTAAATGTCTCTTTTAAATTCTAGTGGGTTTATTCATAGCCATATAAACTTATAAAGAGAAGCTATAGCTGGTGAGTCTCTCAGAAATAAGATTGTTTTCTTGATTAAAAAGGTGAGCAAAACAGTAACAGATGAAATTGTACCTAAAAAAAATATGAATCTTAAGATTATAAGATTTTTGAAGAATTAACCTATAGGACATTTAGGCTATAATACAGCAACTTTTAAAATATTGGTATGGCTTCTCAATACAGCTTAAAAAGAGTATTCCACTAGCTTAAAAGAAACTTACATAACACGAAAAACCTTTAGATTATTTCTTACTGGATTTTTCTACATATAAACATAGGAATTTATTGTTTAATTTTGAGGAAGAGATAGCACATATATGAAAGTTTTTCAAGAAAATCAATTTAATTTCTTAAAAAAATTCTCAGACTTTTAAAGAGAAAAATCCACTACATTTTTTTTTCTTATGATGTAAAGATGCTTATTAAACCAGAAGAAACTTTTTAACAACAATTTCAGGGCATTTCCTTATTGGAATAAATAGGTATACAGATGTGAGCAACACTTATAAAAAAAAAAAAGACAGCAATTACTTTTAAGTGGTCTTAAAGATAGTACATGAAGATGTGGCTTAAAAGTTAAGGTAGATGGTTGAGTGGTCAGGTGCAGAATTTAGTCTCTCCTCTAGAGCAGCTGGTAATTACCCAAGAATTAGATGATACAGTGTTTTGGGAGTCTCCAGTGACCAGCCACACATCGGATACAAGTTTGGACTCAGAGAAAAGCTGAGATTGCAGCGAACTTTGTAAGTTCACCCGACCAGTGGTCAAATGACAAAATTCAACATCCTTTCCTGATGAAAACAATTCGAAGGATAGGAATAGAAGGGAACTTTCTCAATATGATAAAGGCAATATATGAAAAAACCACAGCTAACATCATACTCAATGGGGAGAGACTGAAAGCTTTCCTTCTAAGATCATGAACAAGACAGGGATGCCCACTGTCACCATTGTTATTCAACATCATGCTGGAGGTGCCAGCTAGAGCAATTAAGCAAGAAAAAGAAATAAAAGGCATTGAAATTGGAGAGGAAGAAGTAAAACTTTCACTGTTCGCAGATGACATGATTCTATATGGAGAAAATCCAGAAAAATCTACAGCAAAGCTACTAGAACTAGTAAATGAATAGAGCAAAGTGGCAGGCTACAGGATCAACACACAAAAATCTGTAGTGTTCCTATATAAAAGGAATGCGCAACAAGACAAGGATATCAAGAAAAAAATTCCATTTACAATAGCAACCAAAAGAAACAAGTATTTAGGAATAAACTTAACCAAGACACAAAAGACCTTTACACAGAAAACTAAAAGAAACTGCTAAAAGAAATCGAACAGGAACTAAAAAAATGGAAGAACATACCATGTTCATGAATTCTAAGACTAAATATAGTTAAGATGGCAATTTTACCTAAACTGATTTATAGATTCAATGAAATACCAATTAAAATCCCAACAACTTACTCTATAGAAATAGAAAAACCAATAACCAAATTTATGTGGAAGGGCAAGGTGCCCCAAATAGCCAAAAATATCTTGAGAAAGAGGAACGAAGTGGTAGGTCTCATACTACCTGACTGTGATACATATTACATAGCTACAGTGGTCAAAATAGCATGGTACTGGTATAAGGACAGATATACCGACCAATGGAATCAAACTGAGTGTTCAGAAGTAGGCCCTCACATCTATAGACAATCGATCTTTGATAAGGCAGTCAAGCCAAAGCAACTGGGACAGAGCAGCCTCTTCAATAAATGGTGTTTGGAGAACTGGATATCTATTTCCAAAAGAATGAAAGAGGACTCCTATCTCACACCTTATACAAAAATTAACTAGAAATGGTTAAAAGACCTAAACATTAATACTAAGACCATAAGACCATAAGACTCTTAGAAGAAAATGTAGGGCAATATCTTAAAGATTTTGTGATAGGAGGTGGTTTCCCAGACCTGACACCCAAGGCATGCGCAACCAAGGAACAAATAAACAAATGGGATCTCCTCAAAATTAAACACTTTTGTACATCAAAGGACTTTGTCAGAAAAGTAAAAAGGCAACCTATGCAATGGGAAATGACATTTGGAAACCACATATCAGATAAGGGTTTAATATCCTGAATATACAACAGAAAGACAAACAATCCAATTTAAAAATGGGCAAAAGACATGCACACTTTTCTGAAAGCAAAATATAAATGTCTCAAAAACATATGAAAAAATGCTCAACTTCACTGGCCATTAGGGAAATGCAAATGAAAATCACAACTAGATATCCTCTCACATCTACCAGAATGGCCATTATCCAAAAAAACAGAAAATTACAAGTGCTGGAGAGGATGTGTAGAAAGAGGCACACTTACTCATTGTTGGTAGGAATGTAGAATGGTGCAACCACTCTGGAAAACAGTGTGGAGGTTCCTCAGGAAGCTAAGTGTAGATGTGCCATATGACCGAGCTATTTCACTGCTAGGTATATACTCAAAGGAACTGAAAGTCAAGACACAAACGGACATTTGTAAACTGATGTTTTTTGCAGCATTATTCACAATTGCCAAGAGATGGAAACAGCCCAAATGTCCATCCACAGAAGAGTGGATAAACAAACTGTGGTATATACACATGATGGATTATTATGCAGCTGTAAGACAGAACATATAATGTGGTGGATAAACCTTGAGGACATGTTGAGTGAAGTTAGCCAGAAACAAAAGCACACATACTGTATGGTCTCACTAATATGAACAAACATTAATGAACAAACTTTGAGAATTAAAAGCTGACAACACAGGCTCCTTTAATACCAGGAGATAGAAAGATTGTAGAGATTGGGCATTTGATGCTGAAGGATTATAGAATGTTCAGCAAGACTGATTGTATAGATCCAGAAATAGATAGCATAATACTGTGCGATGGTAGCACAATATTGTAAGCACACTAAACAAAGATGTATGTGAGTAAAGCTGAAAGAGGTGGTATAGGGGAACGTATGACACCAGAGGTAAAGATAGATGATAAAGACTGGGACTGTATAACTTGGCAAAAACTGGAGTGGCCAATGACTGTTACTAAATGTGCAAATATAAAAATGTTCTTACATGTGGGAGAACAAATGTCAACCATGCAGTGTTGAAAAGGGGATGGTATTTGGGAAAAAACATAATCAAAGCAAACTGGAGTCTATGGTCAACAGTAACATTGTAATCTGCTTCCATTAAATGTAACAAAGGCAATATATCAAAGCTAAATGTGTATGAGAGAGGGATATAAGGGTGGGATACACAGGATTCCTGGCAGTGGTGTTGTTTTCTGTCCTTAGCATTATATTGTATTGTATGACATGTTATTTTTCTTTTTACCATCTTTTTTATTATTCAATAAAAAACAAAACAGACAAAACTTTTTTTTGTAGTAATCAGTATGTTCAAGTGCTGATTGTGGTGATAAACGTACAACTTTATGATGATACCGTGAACAACTGACTGTAAACTGTGGATAAATGTATGGTATGTGAATATAACTCTATGAAATTGTAGGAAAAAATAAAATGGGAGCAAAAGTGTTGAAGAAAACATGGAGAGAGGGATGTACCTATCTACTATTGACAAGCAGGTAGAATGGTGTAGCCTTTCTGGAGGTCAGTGTGATGGTTCCACAAAAAGCTAAGTAGGTGGGGGCCATAACGTCCTGCAGCCTCATTATGGGGTATGTAATTGGAAGATCTGAGAGCAGAGACATGAATGGACATTTGCACACTTTTCATGGAGGCAGTATTCATGATTTGCAGGGGTGAAGGTGGCCTAAGGGTACTCTGACTGAGGAACAGAATGGTGAACTGTGGTGTATACATACAATGGAATATTGAGCAACTATGAGGAGTGAAGCTGTGAGACAGGCAACGAGGTGAATGGATCCTGTAGACAGCATTTTGAGTGAAGTACGCCAGAAACAAAGGCAAACACTATAATGCCTCACCAATATGGGCTAACTATAATGTGTAAATTCAGAATTGCATCTTAGAGCACAGCCTAACAGAGAAATGATTAGTGTAATGGTCCTTAGATTGTAAGCTCTTACAGCAGTCAAATCAATTCCTGAATTGTAATGGCTATTTCCAAACTTTGAGATGCTGATCCCTTAGTGTATAACCTGATTGGTCTCTGCAACATTGGGTATCTGTGTGACACCTGATACTCAGAGCTAGAGCTTGGCAGATATGAATGTCAGTATTAGCACATATAGCAACTATTAAAAAAGAAAAAAAGAAAAAAAGAAGCTGAAAAAGTGCCCAGACTTCAATTAGTGATATGAATGAAGCAGAGACTAGGGCAAACTGGGCCAAAGGGTAAAGGTTGAAACTGACTGGGTTTTAAAACTTCAACTTCCACATGAGACCAAGGAAAGAGATGTCTGTTTGGTGTAGGGATCTATATTTTCTAAACAGTATAACTCTACAGTCAGTTTGTTCAAACACCACAATAACATGGAACTTTGAATATGAAGATATGGTAGGTTTGTATAGAGTAGAGTGAAACAGTGACACATCCCAAAGTAATTTGGGCAGAGAATGAAAATATATTTGCAGGGCACCCCTGAGGAGCTAGGGGGAAATGCAGAAGTGTTGGACTTCCTCAGCTGGACTGATGCTGATGTCACAAACATTGAGGACTGGCGGTTTGATGTGCCGAGCCCTCTATCATGGGACTTGCTCTTATGAAGCTCGTTACTGCAAAGGAGAGGCTAAACTTGCATATAATTGTGCCTAAGAGTCTCCCCGAGTGCTTCTTTGTTGCTCAGATGTGGCCCTTTCTCTCACTCTCTCTAACTAAGCCACCTCAGCAGATGAACTCACTGCTCTCCCCGCTACATGGGACCTGACTCCCAGGGGTGTAAATCTCCCTAGCAATGCAGGATATGACTCCCGGAGATGAATCTGGACCTGGCATCGTGGGATTGAGAATATCTTTTTGACCAAAAGGGGGATGTGAAATGAAACAAAATAGTTTCAGTGGCTGAGAGATTTCAAATGGAGTTGAGAGGTCACTCTGGTGAACATTCTTATGCACTATATAGATAACACCTTTTAGGTTTTAATGTATTGGAATAGGTAGAAGCAAATACCTGAAACAATCAAACTCCAATCCAGTAGTCTGGACTCTTGAAGATGATTGTATAACAATGTAGCTTACAAGGGGTGACAGTGTGATTGTGAAAACCTTGTGGATCGCACTCCCTTTATCCAGTGTATGGATGAATGAGTAGAAGAATGGGGACAAAAACTAAATGACAAATAGGGTGGGATGGGGGGGATAATTTGGGTGTTCTTTTTTTACTTTTATTTTTTATTCTTATTCTGATTCTGATGTAAGGAAAATGTTCAAAAATAGATTGGGGTGATGAATGCATAACTATATGATGGTACTGTGAACACTTGATTGTAGACCATGGATGATTATATGGTATGTGAATATATTTCAATAAAACTGAATTTAATTAAAAAAAAAAGTTAAGGTACTCACAAATGATCTTTATATGATATACCTTACATGTTATTTTTCCTTTTTAACTTCCATATAAATAATGGAGTGACTAACTAACTAAACAACAAGAAAATTATAGAAACAGACTATGAAACAGAGGGATAACAGCTTTAAAATGAAAGACTACGGAAAAGGCACATTCTTACACACGTCATCACCTTGCACATTTAAAAAAATAACATTTGTTTTTCTCTTCTGATTTTAAAAGAGATACATGATTATTACAGAAAATTTCAAAAATAAGGGACAATATAAAAAAGCAAACAAAAACCAGCAGTTATTCTACTGTCCTGACATACCTACTCATAACATTCTAGCATATAAACAGTCTTTCTGCTTTTCTTCTATGCATGCATATGAACGGAGTTCATTTTCAACACAAATTTGGAATTTTCTTTTGTACTGATTTTATTTCACTTAAATTATAAACATATTCCCATGTTAAATATTATTGTATAACAATTTTAATCTTTGCATAATATTTCATCCTAAAGATTTTTACAATTTACCCATTCTATTTTTTTTCCACTCTTGTATAAATAACACATCCTTATATACAAATCTATGCGGATCTCTTATTTTTTATTTAGAAGAAATTCCTAGAAGTATATTTACTGTGACAAAGAGAAAAACTTAATAAGGTTCACTGTCACAGTGCCCTCCAGAAAGGTCATATAATTTATATTCCTACTGGAAGTATATGTTAATGCCTATTTCATAAGTTCCTTGTCAATACTTTAATCTTCACATATTTCATTTTAATTTGTCTTCACATATTTCATTTTAATTTGTATTTCCTTAATTACTGTTAAAGTTAAACATTTTTTCTCATTTGACTTTGTCTCTCTTTTTTTATGACTTGCCTAATTTACTATTTGCCACTCTTTTTTCTCATAAAGAGATCTTTATATATTAAAGATATCAAACTTTTGTTTGCCATATATCTTGCAAATATTTTTCTCAATGTATCACGGCAATTGACTTTTTCATTCCTTTTTTTTCTTCATATAAATTTTTACTCCATTTGAAGTTCAGTTTCATATCAATTTTACCAGTACCACAAATTGAACGAAGAATTCTTTCTCCAGTTATATGAAATGATATATTTATCAACAATGATATATGTACTTATTATGTATTGAGATCTGTTTCTGGGCTTTATATTCTCTTCCATTACTGGGTCTATTTTATGAGTCAGTAGCACAGTTTTAATTACTCTATCTTTATAAGCATTTAAATATCTAGCAATATACAGTGTTCCTCAAAAGTTTCTCAGCTATTCATGGAAGCTTTCTTTCTTTCAAACAAACTTTAGAATCAACTTTGAAGTTGAAAAACAAACCTAAGTGGCATTCTTATTGAAATTTAACTGAATTTACAAATTAGTTTGTTAAGAACTGGTAACTTCACAATAGGTCTTATCATTTCTCTCTCTTTCTCTTTCAACTAAATAATGTCCATCTGTATAACACGTAGTTTTCTTTTGCTCAAAAAACTCCTGGGTTGATTAGTTTTACAAATTCATTTAATGTATAAAATTATTTACAAATATAGAATTGTTTTCACAAATCCTTTCACATACTTATTGTCAATTGCATATTTTTATGGCCTATTTTTATCTTCTAGACTATCCCTAGTTCAAGGACTAAAATATTATTTTAAGATGCCATTGATCCTTTTCCAAGGAAAAACTATGTTGTGAGTTGTGTTTTCTCCCTCAGGGTGGTCAGACCGAGAACTGAGCCATGTAAGATGCTGTTACAATACCCAGTGGCAGGAGTGTTATCTTGGCCATGGAACCAAGTAGATGTGAATGTCCTGATTTGAGGATCAGGCCCCAAACGGCTTTGCTGGTAACTTGCTCTATTTCTAACTGGATATCAGAAAGAGGCAAAATGCTCAAAAATTTGCTTTGTGACATGTCAGTCAAATTTCTAAGTCGCTAGAAGTAAAGGAAACATCAATGTCAAAGTAAGTATTATCTCAGACTTAAGAAGTCTGCATGCTCTCTACACTTTCTATTCTTTTCATGTAGAGGGTGAGTTCATCTACAGAGACTTTGTCTAAGTGTTATTAGACTACTGCTTGGGACAATTAGTTCAGTGTCATACAGTCAGTGGTGAAGTGAGCATCTAGAATCCAAACTTCAGTCTCACTGCCCAGCTTTCATTCCACTATACAAAATGGCTTCATCTAGAGACAGAGGAATAGGGGAAGAAAAGAATAAAAGGGGAAGAAATGATTGAAGGATCCAAAAAAAGGATCATTAGTTTTAACAGCAAAATTACTCACTGACCTACAAACTATCTAGTATATTAATTTAACTAAACCTGGTAAGTGGAGCAAAGAATAGAAAGACATATTTTTCTTTTGAAAGTCATTTCAGCATCAACTGAGCCCAACCTGGTAGAAACATCTGTGTTAATAGCTTTTACCATATGAACATAGGGAGTCCCAAACTCGTGTGAGGAAAAATAACCACCATAAGTCTTGGAAATATTCTGAAAGTTTTTTGATTAAATCAAAGAAATCAGATATTTTGAAATCCAAAGAACCTAGAGACAACTACTATCGATCTCACCCAGTATGGAAATAAGCACATTTCTACTTCTGTAAAGTATAATATGTAGATAAACTAATAACCAGGTACCTATTAATATATCTAAGTATGCATGCTTGCCCAAATAGTAAGCCCTTCACTTCAATTAAAATGAGCTGAGAAACTTAAAAATGGAACTAGGTTTTTCTTTGGCAAGGACTCTGATTAATTTTGGAAATAAGCCTAACTGCTAAATTATTAGAGAAAAAGACCACAAAAAGGGGAGGTGGTGAGAAACTGAGGCAGAGCTAAGCCCCCATTTTGTTTCATTTTATCTGTGTGTATGATATCACTCATTCCAGCCTAAACTGAATTATCAGGAATTCTACTCAGAAGAAAATGCAGTAACATATATATGATAAAATGACTTATAACTACTGAAATAGTACTTTAAAAATGAAACTGTGTCCCACAGAACATTATCAGTGTTGAGTGATTATTCTATACACACAGCATAGACACAGATAGCATTTCTATACTGAATAAATCGCCTTAATTAGAGAGTAAGCTCCTCAATGGCAGGAATCGTGTCACTTTTCTTTTTGTATCCTCACTGCTAGCACCATGGTTGCCACATAGTGAATGTTTTATAAATGGTTGTTGAAGAGATAGAGAAATATAAATGGATATCAATTTACATTTAGGAGATACTTCTTAATAAATCTCCGAAGACTGGCAAACGAAACTAAATCTCTGTGCAGAGTTGCATTAATTTAAGAACTTCCCCCACCCCCCCCACCCCCCTAAAATCCCTTAAATATTTAAGGCTTATTTTGTGACTAGTGCTTGTACAGATGACTGAACACACCTGGAAAACACTTTGAAGAACTAGGGTGCCATTGTGATGCCTGGAACTGACACTTTCGGTGTGACTTGTCATATATCAGGCACTATTCTAAGTACTCAGGATGTAGCAATGAACAAAACAGACAAAAACCCCTGTCCTATTGAAGTTTATAACCTTGTGGGGAAGAACAAAACACAAATACATAAAAGAGATATTGTGTTAGATAGTGATTGCTATCTTGGAAGAAAATAAAGTAGGCAAGGGGGTGGGTATCAGTGTATATGTGGGAGGGAGAAAACTGGGTGGGTCACTACAAGATAGTCTTTTCAAGCCATGTTGAATTAAGAATTATAGATATTTATGCTTCAGTCTTGACAGATAAAGTTCTCTCTCAAGCCATGTAGAATGTCTGCAAGAGTCTTAAAACCAGGAAAGATAAATGCCCGTATCTAAGTGAGAAGTCTATATAAAGTAAGAAAAAAAAACCACCCAAAACCCTAGGAATATGATTTTCAGAACAGTCCACCAACAAGAGGACCAATTATGCTCCAGTTAATTCTCTAACAGGCACATATTCATACTGGGAGAGTATGAAGTTTCTAAGAGAGTAGAGATCAACTGAAATGTTTCCCCTTCCCCATGTTACCCTAGTACGTTTTTTTAAAATAACAGTTTTAAAGTATAACTCACATACCGTTCAAGTCACCTATATAAGGTGTACAATTCAGTGGTATTTTAGTATATTCAGAGTTGTGTAGCTATCACCACTATCTAATTACAGAATATTTTCATCAATCCAAAAATAAACCCTAAACCTATTATGAGTCACTCCCAATTCCTCTTTCCCACAAGGTCTGTCAACCACTAATCTGTATTGTCTCTGCAGATTTGCCTATTCTGGGAATTTCATATGAACAGAATCATACAATATATATGACCTTTTGTGTTTGGCTTCTTTCACTCAGCACAGTGTTCCAGCATTGAAGCACAGCATAACGGTTCATCTGTGTTGTAGCATGTATCAGTACTTCAATCCTTTTTATGACTGAGTAATATTCCATTGTATGACTATTTCACATTTTGTTTATCCATTCATCAGATGATGGACATTTGTTCTTTCCTTTTTTCGGCTGTGAGGAATAATGCTTCTGTGAACAGTCTTATACAAGTTTTCGTATGAACATATTTTCAATTTTCTTGAGTATATACCTAGGAACAGAGTTGGTGAATCTTAGGGTAACTATATGTTTAAATTTTGAGGAACTGCCAAACAGCTTTCCACAGTGGCTGCAACATTTTACATTCCTACCAGCAATGTATAATAGTTCTAATTTATCCACATCATTGCTATCACTTGTTATTATCTGTCTTTTTTATTTTAGCCATATTAGTTGGTATATCTCCTTATGGTTTTGCCTTGCATTTCTCTAATGGCTAATGATGTTAAACAACTTTTCATGGGCTTATTGGATATCTGTATATCTTTTTTGGAAAAGTGACCCTATGGTGCTTTTTCAGTTGATATACCATATTGGCTTTTAATTGGCTAATAGAAATAAACTCTGTTTGACTGGGAATCTCTCCTGCCATCTCACTGTCAAAAATGGAAATGTTGTAAAAATTACATAAATACATGTTCATTTAAACATGCAATCATAGGGAATATAAATAGAACATTAAAGAGAAACCATAATTCTACCCCACAGCACTGTTTAACATTATTTTTAAGCTTTTTGTTTTCTGACTAGAAAATGAATATGTGCTTATTACAGAAAATATAGGAAAAGATATCCATAATACCACTCTGTGTGTCTGCCATGTGTCAAGCACTTACTATGTGCCAGACACTATTCTAAACACTTTAAAATGTCTGCTGTCTCACTCAATGCTACTAGTACATAAAAAATGGTATTAGGCCCATCCATATTTATTTAGTTTTAAATCCGTAAGTAATCTTCCAAAACATAATTTTTAGTAGCAACAAAATATTCCAATTTATGAAGGAGTGCAATGAAACTAATACCTTCCTACTGGAGGGTTACATTGTTTCTAGTTTTTCACATTATAAACAACACTTTTATACATCAAGGTTTCATACTGATACAGTAGCTAGTGTTCACTGAGCACTTAGTTCCAGCACTGTGATAACCACTTTACATGAATCCTGCCATTTAATTTGCATTACTCTATCAGGTAGGAATTCTCATCATTCCAATTTTACAGATGAGAAAATTGAAGGTTAGGGAGGGTAACTTCCTCAAGGCCACATAGAAAATTGGTGGTAGAGCCAGGATTTAAACTAGGTGTGTATTACCACCAAGTGGAGCTAGTAATCATGATGCGATGCTGTATCCCTCATTATTTCTTTAGAATGAATTCTCAGAAGTAGAACTGCTAGATTAAAGATAACACATAGTTTTGTGTTTGAAGTTTGGTAAATGCTGCTACTTTGCCCTTTAGTAAGATTATACCAATTTCTATGTGTTCACACTCATACTCTTCCCATTGTGGTATAGTTGCACTTTAAAAAAACATTTTCAATTTTCTAAGTTAAAAAATGCCAGCTTACTTTATATCTATTTTTTTTTTTTTATAGAAAGGGGATTTTGCAAATCCAGCACTCTTCACTAAAAAGAACAAGAGGAAGATTCCATACTCATGCTACTGGAAGTGGTAATAGGAAGAATGTCGAGTTGTCCACACCCCACCCCCAAGAGGCAGAGAAGTTGACATGTGAGCCCAGGGGTGTTACTAGGCAGCAGCCAACACACCAATAATGAGCTGTCCTCTTTAACATCAGATGGTGTCAAATCACCAAGAATTTAGCCTTGGCCCCTTGTGCCAGTTTGGATGTATTATGTCCTCCAAAACACCATGTTCTTTGATGCAGTCTTTTGGGGGCAGACATATTAGTGTTGATTAGGTTGGACTCCTTTGAGCATTTCCATGTAGATGTGACACAATCAACTGTGGGCAAGAACTTTGGATAATTTCCATGGAGGTGTTACCTCATCCATTCAGGGTGGGTTTTAACTGAATCACTGGAGTCCTATAAAAGTGCTCACAGACAGGAGGTGCTACAGCCAAGAGAGACACTTTGAAGAACACACAGGAGCTGAGGGTGGAGCTGGAACACAACCTGGGATCAGCAGACGCCAGCCATGTGCCTTTCCAGCTAACAGAGGTTTTCCGGATGCCACTGACCTTCCTTCAGTGAAGGTATACTTACGTTGATGCCTTCATTTGGACATTTTCATGGCCTTCAGACTGTAGCTACTGTAACTTTGTAAACAAATAAACCCCTTTTATAAAAGCTAATCCATTTCTGGTGTTTTGCAAAACGGCAGCATTAGCAAACTGGAACACCCCTCATCCCTGATTTTATGGGAATGCCACTTGAAATGGTCCACATGATGGCAGGAAAGTTTCCAAAGACCTCTCAGCTTACTTGGCCTCTGCCTTCCTCTTTATCCTCAGTGCTCCACATGCCTCTCCTCCCTCCTTCCCCCTACTACCAAGTTGTGGAGTGGAGATGACCAGTTCTAAAGTATTCTCTGTTTCTCACAACCCACCATTGTACTTGTTCCTCCACACCTCAGACTATGCATCACTGCCTCCCACTGGCAGCTGTTTCCAGCTAGCCATCTGGATGTAGAATCATTTCTCTGGGCTTCCACTGTACCCTGTGCATCCCCTGATTTCTGCAAGTATCACACAGCTTTGTAATTGTTGGTGTCTGCTTCGATTAGATTTTCAATTTGTTCAGAGCAAGCCCCTGTCTTTACTGCCATACCTCGTGTACAGGACAGTGCCTGGGAATGTCAGGATTTCAGTACTTCATAACTAGTAGGGCCAGCATCTGAAATCAGGTTGATGTGATTCTAACCCTTTGTTCTTTTTTCTCTACTAGGCAGCCTTCCCCTTCAGAAACTCAAGGCCACCATATAAACCGGATGGAAAAGGCTCCTCTTCCAGAAGTGTTGGCTTAAAATCTCCCAAAGATGAAAACTCTATTTGTCCTGGAGGACTCTCTGGCTAGGAAAAAAAAAAAGAGGGGAGAGGCAACTTGGGAAGATAAGATGTAGAAGGAGATAGTAGTGAGAAAAATTAAGAGAATGCTGCCCCATTAATCTGAAAGCACCACTTGGCACATTTTGATCTCCAACTTGATCTGTTTTAATTATCCCAAGCCTGGGAATCTTCTTAGAAGAGTATCCTAGATTCTTATGATAGTGTGGTGCCATAAGCAGAGAAGAAAAAAATAGAGAAGCTGTACCATTTAACAAGGAACACAATTATACCTGGTTCTCATTCTGGTC
Organism: Choloepus didactylus; assembly: GCF_015220235.1. NCBI lineage: Eukaryota > Metazoa > Chordata > Mammalia > Pilosa > Megalonychidae > Choloepus > Choloepus didactylus. The sequence goes on along the minus strand of NC_051316.1, from coordinate 46,633,918 downwards.
AGCTCTGGCTAAGTCTAAGCCATTACAATTCTCTAAAAACCTTCATTTTCTCATTTTTAAACTGAATGGATTAGGCTGTAACAATTTCCAACCTCTCTCTGCATCCAAATAACACATGAACCTGTGAAAAAAATGAGCTCATACATTCATTCCGATTTAGTAGATCTAGGTTGGAACTTAGGAATCCCCACGCTCAGCCAAGTTTGGGAACACCTGGGTGAGATCTTCTGGTCTGCAGGAAAGGACTTCAAAGAGAAGCAGCTGATTGAGAACTTTAAGTCATATAACCAAAGACTCATAACCAATTATTACCAAAAAATAACAATTTCAATTCTTTAATACTTAATAATCTCTTCCTATGTCACAGCAAAGTGAGTTATGCTCAATTTGCTCAGTCTTCCTTGACTGGTTAAATCTGCCTCTGTCTCACCAATACATTAGCCTTAAGAGTGTCAAGAACTGTACTGGCAAGGAATGCAAACCTTTTTTTAATTGCCTGAGTTTCTCTGCAGGTCAAAATCCTCCCTGGACTGTTGGCCTATTAGTTCCTCCACTTTCCTCCTTTAAAGCTCTTCTGAGGATGCACTATTACCAGAAGACTTAAAGCAAAGACAGGCAATCTGCCCAGAGAGAATGAATAAAAACCTTACCTTGACGTCTAGCTTGGCCAGGTGCTGTAAAACCCAGATGCGATGGGACCAGGCATTGTAGTTACTTGGGTATCTCCCTGCGGCTTCGCCACAGACCTCCATCTCTTCTTGGATTAGTCGCTGTGTCCTTTCTGCAGGAATTGTTCCCAAGTTTCCTTTGGTGACAAAGGAAGGCAAGGTTTCCTGAATTAGCTGTTGTAGCACCCATCGCCTGGTTAGGTAGCGTACGGTAGAGAATGAGGAAAGAACATAAATCAGATAGGAAAACAACCAGTTTCTTTGTTCTTAATTTCACTTGCATTCACAGAGAACACAAAATAAAGGCTGTCTATAAAACCAGGATTTTCTGGGGGGTGAGGTGGGGTGGGAGTTATTGTTTTGTTGTTTTTGTTTTTACAGACATAATTAAATTTAACAGCATGGATGCTTGGATGAGAAGGGGACAAAAAGAACAAACAGGAAAGAAAACCTTCCTAAAACTTTAAAATTAGTCAAAGAGAATACCATCAGTTCCAAAATGGCAACTCCAAGTTTGGTCACAACAAAAAAAAAAAACACACAGGCGACTGGTCTGTGTGTGTTTTTGTGTGTGCATGAAGGGTGGGGTGGTGGTGGTGGTGAGAATAGAGCATTAGTGGCTGGTAAATACTAGAGGAAGAGTAATGGTACACGCCTTCAATTATATGCGTATGCCTCAACCTATCCCTACCTCTGGCTATCAAAAGTGTATTTATTTGTTTGCAAACAAGAAGCTGCATTATGATAGCTTGCACTAAGGAAAATTTCTATACAATTGCATAGGATCTGGAAGAAAACAAATACAATATAATTAGTTAAACCATCAAGAAGATTTTAAAATGGTCTTTATCCACAGATTTTCTCCTTGTCTACTGAAGATTGCATTAGCATACATTTAAATCAAAAGCACTAAAAAGGTGTTTCTAAATACTTAATGTTTTCAGTTTTTACAAATATTTTCTCATAAGAAGGCTTTCTTTCCAACCCAAAAGCACAGGAAATTGAGTAAGAAAAATCATTCTTAAATAATGGAAATTTTACTTAGCAATAATAGCTTGCTTTATAAAAAATTAGACAAGTCAAGAAATGGATAGATGAATATTTAATAGCTTCTTTCCCCTGCTGCCAGCCCTCCCCAAACCCCAAAACACATACTCATATCCTGAGGTCTACCATCCCAGTTTCTAGTAAGGAAGAAAACGTGGTTTGGAAGGAGCTGATTTGCAATGCTAGCAAAGGCGAGATTACATTAAGACATCTTGAATTGGAATAAGATCCGAAAAACACCTAGGATTTCAGAAAATTTAGAGTGGCTCAATAAACAGAATACACTCTTTCAGAGAATTTCCCCATGGACCCTTACCAGCAAGCCTGCACTATCCCATTTTAGTCAAAAAAGAGTCAAAAAGGCCCAAGAGGAAGATGCTTCCAGATAACCCAGATTCTGAAAGAGTTTTTATGTGTTCTCTATCTGCCTCAGAACTTTAACCTAAAAATCCTCTTTGCATTTATGGTTTTAACAACTTTAGTTCGGCTCACACACCATTCACCTCAGCTGCCCTTATCTTCCTCTATAAGTAATTTTTAATAATCACCATCATCACCACCACCACCTTTAACAGGAACACAATTGAATGTATTTTAAAACTCAAGTTGCTCATTATACTTGAATCTCTAAATGCAATCTCCATGATGCTTCAGATAGTTAATAATAATAGCTAACATTTATTATTTAACATGCGCCATGCACTGTGGTAGTGTTTACATGCATTATCTCATGTAAATACAACTATTAACTATAAGATAGGTGTTATTATTATTCCCATTTTACAAATGAGGAAACTGAGGCTTGGAGAGGTTAAATAATCTCCCCAGATCACACAGGTAGCAAGTGATGGCACCGAGATTTAAACATAGGTAACCTTACTTCAGAATACATGGCTCTGAATGTCTATGCAACCCTGCCTCAGATCCTGTACTCTTCTCTTCAGCCATTCTGAATCCAATTAAGAATACTAGGATTTAAGTTAGACACACCTGTGAATCCATGTTTCTGGACTCTTTGGAAACTTTGTTAAGGCCAGTTTTCCCAGATGTAAGTCCTTAATTGGATTTAAAGTGCCAGAGAGGATCAGCTCTTTCCTGTAAAGGAAAAATAAAAAGAACCATTACTTTATCCTTATATCCAATCATTCTGAGTGACTATTAATATAAGCTCATTGTGAAATGAATTCCCGAGAATTAAAAAAAGTAAAATAACCCAAACCCCAAACCACTATGGTATATAACACTTCTCATAAATCTCATACATAGTAATCAAGCGTATTCTCATAATTTCAAAATAACAAGTCAATAAGCAGAAACAGAAGCTCTTAAATCCATAGCAGAACTCCAGTTAACTAGTTTAGAAAAGGGGTCTTCTGGCCTGTCTAATCTGTAAAAACTGTATGAATTGAAATTATCTATAAGGCAGAACCAATACCAGTCAAGAATTTCTCTAGCTTCCTAAATAGTACTTGATATGGTTGTTTATTATAAAAATATACAGTATAATTGAGATGTAAGGAAAAAATCATTCATTGACTCATTACCCTAACAAAATTACTATTTTTATTTTTTAATTTTCCCTTCTAGCTTTTCCCTATATACATATATATTTTAACATATAATTTTATATCCTGCTCTTATTATACCTTAAGAATTTCCCCATGGTTCTATACAATCTTTGTAATGAACATTTTAAATAACCAGTCTTCATTCAGTGGCAATGCTGTAATTTCATGACCTTTTCTCCTACTGTTAGATATTTAGATTGCATCCAAGTCTTGGCTATTCTGAAAGAATTCTGAAAAAAAGAGCTGTGTGCTTATGATTTCTTTCCTTTATACTATTACATAGGATAAATTTCCAAAAGAGGATCAAGGGGATGGCCCTTGATATACTAGGCCAGCCACCTCCCTCCCCTTTTCTTCCATTCTTAAACTTTTTATTTTGAAATAATTTCAAACTTACAGGATATCTGCACAAACAAAACAAAACTCACACAGAGAACTCCAACATATCTCCCTCCTAGATCCAACATATCTGGATACCCGGATCCACTAATTTTAAAAATTTTGGCTCATTTGCCATATCATTCTGTCTATCCATCCATCAATCCATCTATCTTCTAAACATGTGAGTAGGTTACATACATCATGCTCCTTGAAGACTTAATACTTTCAGATACATTTTCAACAAATAAGGATATTCACTCATGTAACTACCTTAAATAAAATTGTCAAGTTTAAGAAATTTAAAATTGATAAAAAGTGTATAGTCTATAGGCCAATTTTTTCCCTATGTCCAATAATGTCTTTTTAGGTCTTTTTTTCCTTGAAGGCCATTCTTTTTTGAAATATAAACAACAGAAGTAATATTTTAATGGCAATGTGAGATAATTTGTTGTGTTTTTAAAAACTGTTTAAACCCAGCCAAAGCTTCAAGGCAATTATTCAGAATGTCATGCAAGAGCTCTCCACCTATTTTTTAGGTAAATACAAATTAGGTTTAAATTTAATTTCTCAGATAATTTTCTGATAATAAGCTCTGATATTACTGATTTTATTCCCAATTAATTTTCAATGTATCTATTGTTTTTACAATAAAATTAAATCATTTGCTAGCATTTTATTAATCTTAAAATATTCTTCCTGTGGTAGGGTTGATTATTTATTTATTTCAGAAAAGTTTTATGCCAATGAAACCAGAGTCCAGTTCTGGTACTCACCTATTTAGATGGATTTTGTTTCTAAGTACAATACTTTCTTTTTCCAACTGTAATGTATTATTTCTAAATTTTTATTTGATACAGAACATAACTTATTTTTAGATGAAGATACTAAATAGTGAAACATTTCCACTTTATAATCATTTTTAGATCAGTAACTTCCCTCTAGAAAATAATTTGAAGTGATACCCAGAAGATTTATGGCAGCATTAACAAACGGATTTATTGACTATTTCCCTTTCAATGCACAGGAAACCTATTTGTTGTTACAAGAATATCTGATACAACAACAAATTGCTTTTGCAGTTTTAGGTCCTTTTTCTTCTTAAATCAGTAACATTTTGTTCATACAAGAAATCAGGCTGCTTATGAAGTAAAAGGAAGCAAAAGGTAGCAAAAGGTTGCTTTATATATTTCTAACTACTTTGCAGAGCAATGGTTCTCAAAGTGAGGTCCTAACCAGCAACCCCAGCAGTACACTGAAATTGTTAGAAATGCAGATTCTCTGGCCTTATCCCAGTCCCAGTAAATCTAGAACTTTGGAGGCGGGGTCCAACAATCTGTGTTTTAACAAGCCCTCCAAGTTGATGCACAGTAAAATTTAAAAACCACTGCTAAATATTTAACTACGTTGAACTTAAATATTTGGAAATGGACAAAGGTGATGGTAGCATGTTATTGTGAGAATAAGTAACAGGCTGAAGGGTGTGTGAATGCGGTAGAAAAGGAAGTTTAGAGTCAAGTATGTCACCAGAAGGAAAGCTAGAGGTTAAAACATGGGAATGTATTAACACGGAGAACCTTGTGGTGGACAATGACTATGATTAACTGTACAAATTAAAAATGCTCTTCCATGAACTAGAAATGTACAACACTATTACAAGCAGTTGATAATAGAGTGGTTTATGGGGAAAAAAATGTACCTATTACCAAATTATGTACTATAATGAACAGTAATATTTTAATAGTCTTTCATCAGCTGCAACAAATGTACGATGCCAATACTATGGGTCAATAATGGGGGGGGATAAAGGTTATGGGAGGATTTGAGTTTTTTTTCTTTTTCTGGAGTAATGAAAATGTTCTAAAATTGATCACAGGGTTGTACGCAGAACTATGTGATGATACTGTGAGCCAGTAATTATAAACTTTGGATGGTTTCTATGGTGTGTGAATCTATCTCCGTAAAACTGCATTAAGAAAAAAGAACAACCACTGCTGTAGAGAATTTACTGTATTACAATTAATTATTCATTTACTAAACTTAACACATCTCCTTATTTACAACTGCCCACCTCTATTACCATGTACGTCCATATATAAGAAGTGATAATAAAACTTTTCTTCAGAAGAGAGGAAGTCACCTCATAACTGAGTCCTTACAAAGTTTCTTAAATTATGGGGTGCTCTCAATTCATTCTGAATAACAATGTAGTACTTGAGGAAGACATCTTAGCCTGAAACAACCTCAATCAATTAGGTATATATGGAAGCCTATAAAGATAGGCTGACTGAATCATTAAAAAGGAAGCAAAATTTTAGTATCAATTTAAAAACACATTTCAGAGGCAGAACTGAATGTTTGTAGGTGTTGTGTATTGTAAACAAGTCTTTAAAAGATCACTTAAAAAAATACATTAAGTTATGGTGAACAGGTAACCTAGAGATAAAAGAAAAAATTCAGCTACTCTAATGTATTCAAACAGGGATCTGTGGCTTGAGATAAAATTTCTGGTCATACACTCCATATTTCAAACCACTTAGATAGAAGTAAATAAGCTGTTCTCTAGAAAACTGTTAGATAACCATGCACCCCTCCAATGGTCCTTGTAGTGACAAAGTCACTGATGTCAGTAAGCCATGTGAAGAGTTTGAATAAAATTGTTTAATAAAATGAGTGGTGAAATAAATTTATAAATAAAAATATTTCAAATAACATGTTATTTTAAAGATGAATTGAAAAATTATACAAGAAAATTTTAAATACAATTATTTTATTTTTCTTTTTGGGGAAATGGAGTATATTGTCTTTTATTTGAGGCGGATATTTTCAAGCATATTAAATAAGCTATGTCTCTATATTCATGTTAAAAGCCTTAATTAAATGGTACCCTGTTAATAGAGGAAGAATGAATGAAGTGAGGGTCATCAAATAAATGTAGGGAAAACTACTAGGAAAGGAAAAAGCATCTCTTTTGTTTGGGGACTAGAAAATAGGGCTGGTAAGAATGGGTGCCATGCTATGCTACACGCATAACCTTGTAGAAGAAATTACGTAATAGTGAGGATTGATTTTTTTTTTTAAGGTGGGAGAGGGGAGTAGAACGAAAGATTTTTTTAAAACAGTAAAAAAGTGGAATTATAAAAGCAATGACGTTTTCCACACTGCAGGTTTTTCGGACAATAAAAGTTACCTTTTAAAATCTTTGCTACATATTTCATTTACCAATTAACCAGAGTACATAAAAAATCTCATCATTCGTCTTTGAAGACTCCAGTTCATCATTATGAGAATCAACTAGTAATGGTGCAAAAATGAGAGCCTTCAGGGGTTACCATGGTGAGTAGTGTGTTTTCTTCCTTTATACAATTTGCTGTGCTTTTATATTTCTGCAAAGTTTATTTTATTCTAAGTTTTTCTCTCTTCTCTCAATCTCAAACTATTGGTAATGGTTTCTCTCCGCTGTCACTATCTTGTACATGGCTAATTCTCTCCGCTGTCTATCTTGTACATGGCTAAATCTCCACTGGTTAACGCATCACTTGGCTCATAATAAATGGTGAATAAACAAATGTTACCTCTTTTATTTCAATCTTCAGTTACTCTCTGAAATAACAACAATGATAATAATATTATCCTCATAAATACCACTACCATTTATTTAGTACTTCCCCTGAATCAGTCACTGTGTTAAATGATTTACATATATTATCTAATTTAATCTCACCTTTATGTATAAAATAACAATGATAATAATATTTTCATAAATACCACTGCCATTTATTTAGTACATCCCTTTAATCAGTCACTGTGTTAAATGATTTACATATATTATCTAACTTAATTCTCACCCTTATGTATAAGGTATTATGCTGAACCATATGAAATTGCTGATATTAAATTTTTTAAGTAAGCTTTTTTATTTTGGAATAGTTTCAGATGTATAGAAGAATTGCAAGGACAGAACAGAAAATTCCTGTATACCTTGAGGCTGATTTCCCCTATTGTTAACATCTAACATTACTATGGTACATTTGCCACAACTGAAGAACCAATATTGATACATTATTACTGGAAGTCCATACTTTATTTAGATTTCCTTATATTTTACCAAATGACCTTTTTCTACTCCAGGATCCTATCCAGGATACATTACACTTGGTTGTTATGTCTCCTTAGTCAACTCCTGCCTGTGACAATTTCTCAGACTTATCTTGTTTTTGATGGTCTTGACAATATTGATGAGTGCTGGTCAGGTATTTTTGGGACTGAGCTGATGTTTTCCTCATGATTAGGCTGGAGTTATGGGTTTTAGGGAGGAAGGTCACAGAAGTAAAGTACCATTCTCATCATATCATATCACATCAGTGGTACATACTACCAACATGACTTATTGTTAATGTTGACCTTGGTCACCTGGATGAGGAAGTGTTTGTCAGGTTTCTCCAATGTAAAGTTAGTCCTCCCCCCCTTACCCTCTGTTGCATACTGTACTTTTCAGACAGAAGTCACTATGCACAGCCCACATTGAAGGAGTAAAGAGTTATGCTCGTCTTCCCTGACGGGGATTATCTACATAAATTATTAATTTTGAATTTTTCTGTATAGGAGCTTTGTCTATTTTCTGTTCATTTATTCAATCATTTATTTATATAAGTAAGGACTTCAGGGTATTTATTTTATATTTTGGGGTATAATCCAAAATTGTTATTTTGTTGCTTGAATGTTCCAGCTTCGGCCACTGGATGCTCTTTCAGTTGGCTCCTGTGTCCCTTTGACATGCCTCCATCATACAGTTTTTTGAGAACTCCCTTCTACAACATGTTTTATGTTCAGTCTGTATTATTTTCTGCCCCAGTCCTAGAATCAGCCATTTCTCCAAGGAGCCCAGTTCTGTTTATTAGAGAATGGTATTAGAAACCAAGATCTGGGTGCTTGGAATTCAATTGCTTTTGGTCTACACAAAAACATGATCATTTGGCTCAACCTCACATTATCTCAATGTTACAGATGAGGAAAATGAAGCTTGGAGGGGCTAAGTAAACTTGCTCAAGGTCTCCTAGCTCAAAGTGTCAGGGACCAAAAATCTGCTTAAAATAAGGCTACCAACTTAAATCAATAGTCTACAAGTAAAGGACATGAATTATGGGAGCCTGGCATCAGCTATTCTGGTTACTTAAAGATGTTTTGCTTATTCTGTGTTCATAGACTGATGAAAAAATGGGATATTACTATGAAATGTCCCCTTCTTTCATCAAGTAATTCAATAATTTTCAAAGCAAAGCAGCAGCATTTTTTTAAACCAGCTAGATTTTTAAGCTATATGCATCACTCACTGTACTCACAGATCAACACAAAAACTTATTCTTGCCCCTATTTTTCCCCACAATGGCAATACCCACAAATTGAATTAAAGATGTATTATGCCATCTTTTAATAGTTTGTAAAATATAGTTTAAAAAAATAATTCAATGCTAGATAAATGGGAACTCTTCAAAATTAAAAATGTTTGTGCTTCAAAGGACTATTATGAAAGTAAAACAACCAAAACAATGGGAGAAAATATTTGGAAACCACATATCCAAATAAGGGTTTAATATACAGAATACAAAAAAAAGTCCTTCAACTCAGCAGCAAAAAGACAATCCAATTTAAAAATGGGCTAAAGATGAGACATGCAGGTACAGCAATAACATATCAGCCCTGCTATCTACCACTGTGCCCACAGCCTGCAAGGCTAATGCGGTTGTTATTTTTCTTCACGGATTCAGAGGTACAGGGCATGAATGGGCAGAAGCCTTTGCAGGTATCAGAGGTTTGCATATCAAATATATCTGCCCAAATACACCAGTTGTGCCTGTTAAATTAAATATGAACATGAATATGTCTTCTTGATTTGATATTATTGGGCTTTTGCCTGATTCACAGGAAGATGAATCTGCAATCAAGCAGGCAGCAGGAAATGTCAAAAGTTTGACAGACCAAGAGGTGAAGAAAGGAATTCCTTCTAACAGGATTTTTTGGGGAGGATTTTCTCAAGGAGTTTTATCTTTATATACTGCTCTTACCATAAGGTAGAAACAGGCAGGTGTTGCTGTACTCAAGTCGCTGGCTTCCACTTTGGGATTCATTTCCACAAGGTCCTACCAGTGGTGCTAATAAAGATATTTCTATCCTCCAGTGCCATGGAGAGTGCGACACTTTAGTCCCCCTAATGTCTGGTTCTCTCACCACTGAAAGGCTAAAAACATTGGCAAATCCTGCCAATGTAACTTTCAAAACCTATGAGGGCTTGACGCACAGTTCATGTCACTAGGAAATCATGGATATCAAGCAATTCATTGATAAAGTTCTACCATCAGTTGATTGACATCATTAAGAGGCCTTGTACAGAAGTACACCTGCATCATTGCAGTAAACTAAAAACCTTTAAATGTGCCCAATCCTGAAACTTCTTGTTCACAGTTAGAATGTTTTCCAAATACGTACTAATGACAGAGACTAAATAATATTTCCTTATGGGAAATTTATGTTTAAGTTTATATACATGTATTTGTATAATATGATCCCAGAGAATACTAGCATAAAAATAGTTGAAGCAGCTAGCTTCTTTTTCCCAAAAATAATTCAGAAAAATAACATTACAACCAGAATTTTCATTACATCATTTGGAAATTATTAGTGTGCTTAATGAAAATATGTACAGGTACAAACAAGCAGTTAAGATACACATGATTTAAACATGCTGTGACTTAAACTATGGATTTATTCTAAAATTGCCTAATCACCATACAATAGCTATATTTATATATATGTATTCACATATATATAATTGTAATACAAAATGAGAATGAGATGGTATTACTCCTAACAATAAGGATAATACTTTTAAGTGTTAATTAAAGAGTAATATTACTGCTCTCCTCAATTAATGGCTCTTTTATTTTGGGGGACCAGACCTTTTTTTTCCCCTATCATTTCCATTTAATATTCTTTTCTCCTCTAGAGGGGGACATGTGTTATTCCTTTATTATCCTTCACAGAAGACCAAATATTGTTTCCCTGCCATAGACATCTGGTGTTAATAAATGCTGTAATTTGACATCGTGAACCACAGATACATGGTGTTTATGATGTATTTATACTTATAATTAAACCAAACATCACTTAAAACTTCTGCACTACTTACTTCTTCAACTGTATCTTAGTCCAAATTTAGTCTTATTTAGTTATTAGAATCTTTAGTTCAGGTAACAGGAATAATTCTGTGATTTTAATTTTCTATAATCAACTAGAGGAATAATTAGATCATACTGTAATATGTTCTGAAATATTTAAGACTTGGTCTTGAAAATTTTAATTTCTGAGATGATTTGGTCCAAGATGTTTATCTTTGCAGCATAGAGTTTAAGTTTACTTATATTGTATATGTTTGAAACCAATTACTATAGAAAATTACAATCCATCAGAAAATTTCACTTTATCTACCAATGAACCTCTTTGAAATTCTGACTTTAGTCAAATGGTTTTTTAAATTAGTTTTTGCATAAACATAAAAATAGCAATCTTGATTTTATATAAAGTAAAACTCTGAGAAGTTAAAGGTTTTGCCCAAGGTAAAGTGCTAGTTAACTGATGAAGCAGGACTCAGTTTCAGAGATCTAGAACCCATTTTAAGGTTCTTTCTCCTAAAATGAACTGTCCCTATGCAATACACAATGAAAAATATATATACATGTATACATTATGCTAGTAAGAGTCTTTTTTCATCCAAGTATTTTCAATTCCTTGGTAATGAGGAAAAATGTGTTAACATGAATAAAAATGGTATTCCCACTGCCCTATTACCCTCATTTCTGTTTCCCTGAATTTAATTTATTATTTTCCAGACTCAGTCTGCAAAGTGAGTATCTCTTATGTCCCAAGCATTAGAGTGTTAGATCCTGGGGATAAAAAGGGGGGAAAAAAAAGACATGGTCCCTACCCTTAAGAAAGCGCTCAGATATAAGTTTATAATACTTTCCTAAAAGTCTCCTTTGCTGATTCTGTCATCTCCGAAAACTCTAGAACAGCACTGTCCAAAAGAAATATAATGTGTCACAAATGTGAGTCATATAAGTAATTTTAAATTTTCTAGTAACCACATTAAAAACCAGTATAAAATATTTTATTAACTCAACATATCTAAGGTATTCAATTTCAACATGAAATCAATATATAAATTATTCCTGAGATATTTTACTTTTCTTTTGGTACTTACTGCATACCTCAACTGGGATTAGTCAAAGTTCAAGTGTGCAAAAGTCATGTGTGGCTAATGGCTACCGTACTGGACATCACAGATCTATAAAACTGGAGTGCCCCAGTGCTCAGTCTTTGAACTGGTTCTCTTTTCTATCCTCTTGTGGGGGATCTCATATAGTCTCATGGCTTTAAATGCCACCCAACTGCTAATGATTCCCAAATTTATATCTGGCCCAGATCTTTCCCCCGAATTTTAGATTCAACTGAACATTTGGCCTCTAACCAGTTTCCACGACCTAAACATGCTTCTTTTTCAGACATTCCCATCATATAAATGGCAACTCCATCCTCCAGTTGTTCAGGTCAAAGGAAGGGTGAAGCTTGACTCCTCTCTTTCTCTCACATACATTCCATCATTTCTATCTCCAAAATCACTCAGAATGTTGCCAAGTATTGTATGGATTAAATGAGATAATATATAAAGTTGTAGAGTGGTCCCCAGCTTAGAGCAGCCACGCAATAAGCATAAGGCTCCTTTACCACTGTGGTACTTTCCATAAAGTAGAAAACAAATTCTAAAATTTCATAAATTCTTAAAGGTTTCCATCTCATTCTATACTTTTCTTACCCTTTAAGTATTTGATCATAAAGTATTCAAGTATATTTGAATAAGACATACTTTAAAAAGACATACAGGGAACAAGATGGTGGCATAGTGAGGTGTGGGTTTTAGTTACTCCTCCAGGGCAGATGGTAAAAAGCCAGGAACTGCATGCACCGGACACTGCAGAGCAATCTGACTTTGGGCATACTTCACACAACACTCACGAACGCATGGAACAACTGAGATCAGTGAAACCTGTAAGTTCTCACGGCCAAGGGCTCTGTACCCCTCCCTGCCAGGCACAGTCCCGTGGGAGGAGGGACCACAGGTGCTGGGAACCAGGAGGGAGAACTGCAGTTGCAGCTCTGATTGAAAACTCAGACTGCTGATGAAAAACTCCAAACATAAACTGAGACCAGACACCGGAGAATCTGGGAGCAGTCAGCCTGGAGAATCTGGGAGCAGTCAGCCCAGCGGAGAGGAGATAGGGCTAGCAAAAACAGCAAAAAAAAACACAAAAAAACAAAAATAAAAACAGAAACTTTTTGGAGTTCCGGTGAACATAATACAGAGAAGGGCAGGGCTCAAACAATCAGAAGCATATGCAAATCCAGAGGGCCAGGACCCTTGTCTGAAGAGATGGTTTCTCTGCTTTCTTGATTGCTCCTTAATGGCCCTCAATTCCTTGTCTCTTAGCATTTCAATAACCGATTAGATCTGCAAGGATTGTAAACAGTTCATACTGGGCCCTTCTTTTTCTTTTTTTTCATCTTTTTTTTTTTTAAATCTTTTTTTCTTCTTCTAAAACAATTATTCTAAGAAGCCCATTACAGAAAGCCTCAAAGACTTGCAATTTGGGCCCAGGAAAAAGCAGAGCTAAGGTAGCTCTGAGAGACAAAGCAGTAAGTCTAGGGGTGGAGAAAATTCACTAAACACCATAACTTGCCAAGAAAAGGGGAGCATGGCCAAGCTCCAGTGGCAGCCCTCCTTCTGGGAATTCAGACCCCAGGGGCTGGAATTCAGAAACCAGCTTCAGTAAGTCACACCCGTGACAGGGTCAGGGTCATCAGGAGAACTAAAGGCTCCACATCTTCTTACACTGGTGGGATAATTGCGGGCTGGCAAGCACCACCTGCTTGACAGCTGAGACGCACAGACTCTAAAGGCCTCACAGGAGGGTCTCATTCTCAAGGAAACTCCATACCCTCCTCCTGAGACCCGGGCCTCTCTGGACTGGGAAAACCTGACTGGTTGACCATATCTGAGGAGACCATCACACAAGAAGGCTAAATAGAGGCAGGGCAAGTAACAGAAAAACAAGAGGTTAAAAACTCTGATCAACTAAACAGAATCTAAGTTAAAGGACTAGAATAGGCTGAACTGAACACCAAGCGTTAGAGAACAAAGCCTACCAACAAAACCCTAAGTAAAAGAGTGAAAACAAACCCCAGAATAAACTAACTGTGAAAGTCAGATGCCTAGACAGCTTAAGATAATGAGCCATACCAGGAAACACGAAAATATGGACCAGCCAAAGGAATAAACTAATAGTTCAATGGAGACACAGAAGTTGAAGCATTATGGCTAAATCAATTCAATGAACTGAAAGAAGAACTAATTGGAGATGTTCAAACAAAGCTAAATCAATTCAAAAATCAAGTCAATGAATTGAGAGAAGACATAGCAAAAGAGATGAAGGATATGAGAATGACACTGGATGACCATAAGGAAGAATTCATAAACTTGAAAAAGCAAATGGCAGAACTTATGAGAATGAAGGGCATAATGGAGGAGATGAAAAAGACAATGGAGGGATACAACAGTAGATTTGAACAGAAACAAGAAAGGATCAGTGAATTGGAAGACCAGACATTTGAATTCACACACATGAAAGAATATTTGGTGAAACAAATGGAAAAATATGAGCAGGATCTTAGGGAGCTGAATGACAACATGAAACACACAAATACACATGTTATGGGTGTCCCAGAGGAAGAAGAGAGGGGAAAAGGGGCAGAAAGAATAATAGAAGAAATAATCACTGAAAATTTCCCAACTCTTATGAAAGAAAGCAAAGTACAGAGCAACCCAAACAGAAAAGACCCCAAAAGACCTTCTCCAAGACCCTTACTGATCCGATTGTCCAATGTCAAAGACAAAGAGAAAATTCTGAAAGCAGCAAGAGAAAAGCAATCCATCACAAATAAGGGAAACTCGGTAAAACTATGTACAAAGGAAGCTTAATAAGACTATGTGCAGATTTCTCTGCAGAAACCATAGAGGCGAGAAGACAGTGGTATGATATATTTAAGATTCTGAAAGAGAAGAAATGCCAACCAAGAATTCTATATCCAGCAAAACTGTCCTTCAAGAATGAGGGAAAGATTAAATATTTTCAGACAAACAGACACTCAGAGAGTTTGTGAATAAGAGACCAGCACTACAAGAAATACTAAAGAGAGAGCTACAGGCTGATAAGAAAAGACAGGACAAAGAGGTTTGGAGAAGAGTGTAGAAATGAAGATTATCAGAAAGGGTAAAAAGAGAGAGAGGAAAAAATAAGACATGACATACAAAATCCAAAAGACAAAATGATAGAAGAAAGCACTGCCCTTACAGTAATAACACTAAATGTTAATGGATTGAAGTCCCCAATAAAAAGACACAGATTGGCAGAAAGGATTAAAAAACAGGACTTATCTATAAGCTGTCTACAAGAAACTCACCTGAGACACAAGGACAAAAAATGCTCAAGGTGAAAGGTTGGAAAAAAATATTTCATGCAAGCAGCAACCAGAAAAAAGCGAGAGTAGCTATATTAATATCACACAAAGCAGACTTCAAAAGTAAAACAATTAAAAGAGACAAATAAGGACACTATATATTAACAAAAGGGTCAATGCATCAAGAAAACATAACAATCATAAATATTTATGCACCAAACCTGAGTGCCCCAAAATTCATTAGGCAAACACTGAGAATACTGAAAGGAGTAGATAACTCCACAATAACAGTTAGAGACTTCAATACACCATTCTCATCAATGGACAGAACATCTCGACAGAAGATCAACAAGGAAAAGGAGATGTTGAATTGTATGATAAATGAACTAGACTTGACAGACATTTATAGAACACTACACCCCACAACAGCAGGATACACGTTTTTCTCAAGTGCTCATGGAACATTCTCTAGGATAGACCACATGCTGGGTCACAAGTCTCAACAAATTTAAAAATATTGATATTATTAAAAACACTATCTCAGATCATAATGGAATGAAGTTGGAAATAAATAACAGGCAGAAGATTGTAAAATTCACAAATATATAGAGACTAAAAAATATACTCTTAGAAAACCAGTGGGTAAAGGAAGAAATTACAAGAGAAATTAGTGACTACCTCAAGGCAAATGACAATGAAAACACAACATATCAAAACTTACGGGGTGCAGCAAAGGCAGTGCTGAGAGGGAAATTTATTGCCCTAAATGCCTACATTAAAAGAGAAGAGAGAGCAAAAATTGAGGAATTAACTGTCCACCTGGAGGAACTAGAGAAACAATAGCAAATAAACCCCAAAGCAAACAGAAGGAAAGAAATAACAAAGATTAGAACAGAAATAAATGAAATTGAGAACAGGAAAACAACAGAGAATCAACAAAACCAAAAGCTGATTCTTCGAGAAAATCAACAAAATTGATGGACCCCTAGCTAGGCTAACAAAAAAAAAAAAAAAAAAAAAAGAGTGGATGCAAATAAACACAATCAGAAATGGGAAAGAGGACATAACTACTGACCCTGCAGAAATAAAGGAGACAATGAGAAGACACTATGAGCAACTATATGCTAATAAACTGGACAACTTACACGAAATGGACAACTTCCTAGAAAAGCATAAACAACCAACACTGACCCGAGAAGAAACAGAGGACCTCAACAAACCAATCACAAGCAAAGAGATTGAGTCCCTCATCAAAAAGCTCCCAAAGACTGGCGGTTTGATGTGCTGAGCCCTCGAGCATGGGACTTGCCCTTATGAAGCTCATTGCCACAAAGGAGAGTCTAAACTTGAATGTAATGGTGCCTAAGAGTCTCCCCCTGAGCACCTTTTTGTTGCTCAGATGTGGCCCTCTCTCTCTCTGAGCCATCTCGACAGGTGAACTCGCTGCCCTCCCCTCTACGTGGGACCCGACTCCCAGGGGCGTAAATCTCCCTGGCAATGCAGAGTATGACTCCCGGGGATGAATGTGCACCCGGCATCGTGGAACTGAGAGTATCTTCTTGACCAAAAGGGGGATGCAAAATGAGACGAAATAGTTTCAGTGGCTGAGAGATTTCAAATGGAGTCAAGAGGTCACTCTGGTGGACATTCTTACGCACTATATAGATAACACCTCTTAGCCTTTAATGTATTGGAATAGCTAGAAGTAAATACCTGAAACTACCAAACTCCAACCCAGCAGTCTGGACTCCTGAAGACAATTATATAATAATGTAGATTACAAGGGGTGACAGTGTGATTGTGAAGACCTTGTGGATCACACCCCCTTCATCTAGTGTATGGATGAGTGGAGGATGGGGATAAAAACTAAAGGACAAATGGGGTGGGATGGGGGGATGATTTGGGTGTTCTTTTCTCACTTGTATTTTTTATTCTTGTTCTGGTTCTTTCTGATGTAAGGAAAATGTTCAGAGATAGATTGTGGTGATGAACGCATAACTATGTTATCATACTGTGGACAGGGGATTGTATACCATGGATGACTGTATGGTGTGCGAATGTATTTCAATAAAACTGAATTTAATTTAAAAAAAAAAAAAAAAAAAGCTCCCAAAAAAGAAAAGCCAAGGACCAGATGGCTTCACATGTAAATTCTACCAAGCATTGAAGAAAGAATACCAATCCTGCTCAAACTCTTCAAAAAAACTGAAGAGGAGGGAAAGCTACCCAACTCATTCTATGAAGCCAACATCACCCTAATACCAAAATCAGACAAAGATACTACAAAAAAAGAAAATTATAGACCAATCTCTTTAATGAATATAGATGCAAAAATCCTGAACAAAATACCCACAAATAGAATCCAGCGGCATATTAAAAGAATTATACACCACAACCAAGTGGTGGTATGTGAGGCTGGTTCAACACGAGAAAATCAATTAAAGTAATAGACCACATCAATAGATCAAAGCAGAAGAACCACATGATCATCTTGATCGATGCAGAAAAGGCATTTGACAAAATCCAACATCGTTTCTTGATGAAAACACTTCAAAGGACAGGAATAGAAGGGAACTTTCTCAATATGATAAAGGCAATACATGAAAAACTCAAAGCTAACATTGTACTCAATGGGGAGACTGAAAGCTTTCCCTCTAAGATCAGGAACAAGACAGGGATGCCCACTGTCACCATTGTTATTCAACATTGTGCTGGCAGTTCTAGCTACAGCAATTAGGCAAGAAAAAGAAATAAAAGGCATCCAAATTTGAGAGGAAGAAGTAAAACTTTCACTGTTTGCAGATGACATGATTCTATATGTAGAAAATCCAGAAAAATTTACAGCAAAGGTATTAGAGCTAATCAATGAATACAGCAAAGTGGCAGGCTACTAGATCAACACACAAAAACCTGGAGTGTTCTTCTACACAAGATACAAAGATAGATAATAAAGACTGGGACTGTATAACTTGGCAAAAACTGGAGTGGCCAATGACTGTTACTAAATGCACAAATAAAAAAGTGTTCTCACATGTGGGAGAACAAATGAATGTCAACCATGCAAAGTGTTGAAAAAGGGATGGTATCTGGGAAAAAAACATAACCAGAGCAAACTGGAATCTATGGTCAACAGTAACATTGTAATATGCTTCCATTAAATGTAACGAAGGCAATATACCCAAATAAATGTGTATGAGAGGGGGACATAAGGGAGGGATATGGGATTCTTGTAGTGGTGTTGTTTTCTGTCCTTACTAATATATTAAATGGTATGACACTTTATTTTCCTTTTTATATTGTCTTTTGTATCATCCACACAAAAAAAAAACAAAACTTTTTCATGGTAAACAATATGTTCAAGTGCTGACTGTGGAGATAAATGTACAACTATATGATGATACTGTGAGCTGATTGTACACTGTGGATAATTTTATGTTATGTGAATATACCTCTATAAAATTGTAGGAAAAATAGAAATAGGGGTAAAAAGTGCTGGAGAAAACATGGAGAGAGGGATGTACCTATTTACTGTTGATGAGGGGGCAGAATGGTATAGACTTTCTGGAGGTCACTGTGGTAGTTCCACAAGAAGCTAATTATGTGGGGGCCATAAGGTCCTGCAACTTCATTATGGGGTACGTACTTGGAAGATCTGAGAGCAGAGACATGAATGGACATTTGCACATTGGTGTTTATGGAGGCAGTATTCATGACTTGCAGTGGGTGGAAGTGGCCTAAGGGTACTCTGACTGAGGAACAGAATGGTGAACTGTGGCGTATGCATGCAATGGAATATTGAGCAACAACGAGGAGTGAGGTTGTGAGACACACAAGGAGGTGAATGGATCCTGTAGACAGCATTTTGAGTGAAGTACGCCAGAAACAAAGGCAAACACTATAATGCCTCACCAATATGGGCTAACTATAATGTGTAAATTCAGAATTGAATCTTAGAGCACAGCCTAACAGGAAAATGATTAGTGTAATGGTCCTTAGATTGTAAGCTCTTACAGCAGTCAAATCTATTCCTGAATTGTAATGGCTATCTCCAAACTCTGAGATGTTGATCCCTTGGTGTATGACCTGATTAGTCTCTGGAACATTGGGTATCTGGGTGACACCTCAGAGCTAGGGCCTGGAAATATGAATGTCAGCATTAATGCATGCAGCAAGTGTTAAAAAAATTAAAAAAACAAAAAAAAAAAAGCTGAGAAAGCCCAGACTTCAATTAGAGATATGAAATGAAGCAGATCTGGTTAAGACTAGGGCAAATCGGGCCAAAGGGTAAAGGTTGAAACTGATTGTGTGTTAAAACTTCAACTTCCATGTGAGACCAAGGGAAGAAATGTTTATTTGGTGTAGGATCTAAATTTTCTAAACAATATAACCACTACAGTCAGTTTGTTCAAACACCACAATTACATGGAACTTTGAATAGGAAGTGAGATATGGCAGCTCTGTATAGGTTGGAGTGAAATAGTAACACACCCCAAAGTAATTTGGGTGGAGAATAAAAATATATACTTGGGGCCCCCCTTAGGAGCTGGGGGAGGATGCAGAGGTGTTGGACTTCCTCACCTGGATTGTTGCTGATGTTCTCACAAACACTGGGGACTGACGGCTTGACATGCTGAACCCTCTGTCTTAGGGCTTGCCCCTATGAAGCTTGTTACTGCGAAGGAGAGGCTAAACCTGCTTAAAATTGTGCCTAAGAGTCTCCCCCTGAGTGCCTCTTCGTTGCTCAGATCTTCTGTGGACAGACCTATTGGTGTTCATTAGACTGTAATTCTTTGAGTGTTTCCATGGAGATGTGACCCACCCAAGTGTAGGTGATAACTCTGATTAGATAACTTCCATGGAGGTGTGGCCCTGTCCATTCAGCCTGGGCCTTGATTAGTTTACTAGAGCACTGCATAAGCTCAGACAGAAGGAGTGAGCTTGCTACAGCCAAGAGGGGCACAGGAACTGAGAGAGGAGATGGAGATTACAGAGACATTTTGGAAATAGCCTTTGAAAGAAGTCTTTTGCTCCTGAGAAGCTAAGAGAGGACAAATGCCCTCTCAGCTAACAGAGGTTTTCCAGAGACCAATGGCCATCCTTCAGTGAAGGTACCCGAATGTTGATGTCTTACCTTGGACACTTTATGGCCTTTGGACTGTAACTTTGGAACCAAATAAACCCCTTTATAAAAGCCAATCCATTCCCGATATTTTGCATAATGGCAGCATTAGCAAACCGGAACAGGATCTAACAAGGGAGGAGAGACAACTCAAAGGACATGATCGGGACACATGAAAAAATCGGAATATACACTGTAAGCTTTACACCAATGTTAAATTTCTTGACCTTGATAACTGCACTTAAGGTAGACGTAAGCGAATATCCTTATTCTTAGGAAATGTACAAAGCAGTATTAAGGATCCAAGGAGTACTAAGTATACAACCTACACGTAAGTGTTCAGACAATGGATTGATAAATAGAAAGTCAGGAAGAAGCACAGATAGATGGATGGATAGATCGACTGATAGAATGATGTATAGATAGCTAGAATGATACGGCAAATGTGGCAAAACGTTAAAAATTGGTGTATTCCGGTTTGCCAGTGCTGCGGGACTGCAAAACACCAGAAATGGATTGGCTTTTATAAAGGGGGTTTATTTGGTTACACAGTTACAGTCTTAAGGCCATAAAGTGTCCAAGGTAACGCATCAACAATCAGGTACCCTCACTGGAAGATGGCCAATGGCATCTGGAAAACCTGTTAGCTGGGAAGGCACGTGGCCGGAGTCTGCTCCAAGTTCTGGTTTCAAAATGGCTTTCTCCCAGTACATTCCTCTCTAGGCCACAGCGCCTTGAAATGTCACTCTCAGTTGCTCCTGGGGCGTTTGTCCTCTCCGAGGTTCTCCGGAGCAAGAGTCTGCTTTCAACAGCCGTCTTCAAACTGTCTCTAATCTGCACCTCCTCTCTCAGCTCCTGTGCATTCTTCAAACTGCCCCTCTTGGCTGTAGCAAGCTCGTACCTTCTGTCTGAGCTTCTATAGTGCTCCAGTAAACTAATCAAGGCCCATGCTGAATGGGTGGGGCCACACCTCCATGGAAATGATCTAATCAGAGTTATAACCTACAGTTGGGTGGGTCACATCTCCATGGAAACACTCAAAGAATTACAATCTAATCAACACTAATACATCTGCCTACACAAGAGGGCATCAAAGATAATGACATTTTGGGGGACATAATACATTCAAACCAGCACAATGGGTATCTAGGGCAGAGGGGTACGTTAGAGTTCTCTGTATGGGTTTGTATTATTTTTTTAACTGTCCTGTTAATAAAAAAAGTTAAGGAAAAAAAAGTAACTTTACTTAAAATATGCAGAAAATTAAATAAGATATGGTTTAGGCCATCTTTAAAGATAAAGAATTGTAATCAATGGTTCTTCCCTAAAAGAAAATGTAATATGTATTCAGAATGTACAATAACATTGCACATTTATTTATTTATAAATTGAATCCTACTTTCCTCTAAAGGAATCTGTGTTGGACAAAGAAACAAGTAATTTGTTTCAACCTGCACTATTATATTGTTCAGCTGAAAAACTTCAATGAAAAAAATGAGCCTGGTATGAATTTTAATGTTTCAACCAAGTATTTTGTATTTAAGAGTTGCAATAATCAGAAACAAAGAACTTTAGAAATCAATAAAATGTGAGCAACAATATTAAGTCGCAGAGACTTCAAATGATTTGTCCCACTTAGACTAAATTGAGACTAAAACCTCATGGCCTTGAATTCTCATTCTATGTACTTTCCATTGCCCTGCAGTGCTTCTCAAATACACCAACACAAGCCTCTCAATCCAACCAGTTACAATGATCACCCCAACCCCCCTAAAAAGAAAGGAGAATAAAAAGCATGTATCAAGCAGTATATTATAATTTGACAAGACAATTTACATTTCAGGCAAGAAAGTTTATGGAGAGAAGACACAGGTATGATAAAAGGGACAAAGTGTATAGTCATGGAGATAGAAAGAATGGGTAGAAGAAATAACTATAAGATACCATGAATATACAGTTTATATTTCATTTTTAAAAACGCTAACAACTCATGGGGCTTATATGTTTTCAGAAATTTGGACAAACTTCTTTTAACCGATAAGAATGACGTACCTCACGTTCCATGCAGTGGTAAAGTCTGGGTTTAGAAGCAGCAGGGTGCATGTGACATCTATCAATTCTAAAATAGAGAGAAGTCATATTAAAAACAAATAGTCCTACTCTTTAGAGCTTGGCTTCCCTTTCTTTTAAGGATTTCTTTTTCTATATACATATATATATGAATATATATATCTTGTCATACTATTTTTGATACCCTGTTCTAAGCTGTCAGGGACATGTATATTATTCTCATGATTTTCTTCTACATATAAATATAAATTTTTAAAAAGTTGACATTGAAACAACTTTACATTCAAAAAAACTTTTAATTGCTCATAATTCACCTACTTAACACAAGTCATTTACAAACCCCTGCAAACACTGTCCTTTCTTATACATACCTTTGCATACCTATAGCAATAAATGTACAATTATGTTCTATTTTTCATTCAATATTATTCCATATACATTCTCCCATATTGCTAAAGTAAGCATTTTTAACATCTTTAACAATCACTTACTGAATATAGTATCATTTATCTTACCCTTCTTTAAGCTGTTTCCTGTTACAAATAATGTCGCTACAAACGTTTTTAAACACACCTTGGTCTTATAGATTATCTTCTTAGGATATATTTCCAGGAGTAGAACTACTATGTCAAAACAATAGAAACATTAGGATGGCTCCTATTAAGTATTTTCAAACTGTCCTCCAAATGGACTGTATCTATTTATATTGCCAAGAGTACTGTGAATACTTAAGTCCCCATAGTTTTGACCTATATAATTTTATTTAAAAAATTAAATGTAGTTCACATAAAATGGTACTTTGTTTCTGTTTTAATTTATATTTATTAATATAACATTTTTAGTGTTTGTTTACTCTTTATAGTTCATCTTATGAAAAATCTATTCATGTTCATTAGCTATTTAATTATCAAGGTTTTGACAGAATTCCTATCAATTGAAATAAGCTCCATAAGTCTCTAGTTAAAAGAACAAAATCAGTAATATTTAGACATATCTTCTTCATTTTACCAAAACTGAAAAGAGAATTCTAGGCTTAAGATTATCAATCTATTTACATAGTAATAAATTAAGGCAATCCCTAACATGCTCCTAATTAAATGCCACATAAATAAAATAGTAAGAGCAATTGTTATAATTTATTTAGCACTACTGCATACCAGGCATATTACTAAGTACTTCACATTATTTCATTCAATTCTCACAATCACAATTCAAGAATAGTCTTATTCCATTTTACAAATAGGGAAACTGAGATCTAGAGAGTTTAAGTAATTTGCCCATAGTCACCCAATTAGTATGTGTCAAGGTCACATGTGATTGCCTTTAACAACTTAATTGTACTGCACTTGAAATGTCTATGATAAATAACTGTAACATTCTGAGTGTTTAAATAAAGGATAAACTTTGTAAAAATCTAAGAACAAACATATAAATACATCCCTATATGGTCATCTTTAAAACATTTTATTTAACAAGAAAATCAACTATTTCATTCTCAACCATCTTAATAAAAGAGATTAACATTTACTGTGAGCTACAATTTCATTACTTTGCTGAGTATACCGTAACATTCAATAAATGAGCAACAAACAGTAGCATGGGTACATATTTACTTCTGTTTTCCATCTTATGCATTACAAGTCATTGTATACATAAATACAATAAAAAGAATAATCTAAGTAACGTCTTCATTCTTTTACCTTTAACAGTTTCGGGCACTAACTTACCAAGAAAAAGAAATACAACTTTCTATACCACTATTCATTGAATTCCACAAATATTCCAAGCCCTGACTGTGTACAAGGCATTGAAATGTGCCCTTAGGGCTGAGGGAATGTATACAATGATAGACAAGACCAGATCTTGCCCTCCAGAAGATTACCCTCTAGTTAGAGAGAGAGATATGAACACGTAATTATAGAAGGCAAAATGCAATAACTGTGAAGTACAAGCATACCACCATTTACAGGGAAGACTGCAAATGAATAAGGTAATAACGGGTACAGCAGATAGCGGAAAAAGTATGAACAAAGGTAAAGAAGCATGGAAATTCCCAGTGTGCTCTTGACAGCACAGGGTGCTATAAAAATGTACCATAAAACAAGGGCTTCTAGAACCTGGTCCCAGTCTCCTTGTCAACCTGGCTTTCTACTACTTCCTTAACAGGATATGCTCCACCTGAACCAGACTCTGCTTTTCTCTGAATACACCTCATATCTGCCTACCTTCTCTACCCTAAACATACCTATTTATGTGCTTGTTATACTCTCTGCCAGCAATGTTTTTCTATCTCTGAATACTAAAAAAAATTTTTTTTTAATTTTATTACTTAGGAGCTCTTAAATATATCTTTTGCTGTAAAGGTTTTCCTGATCCAGCCAGCCAGAAGAAATCTGTTTTGTGTGTATCTTATTTTGTTACTTATCTACTTTGTATACATACCCCCCTAACTCAGACTGTGAATTTCTTGAACACAGGTCCTACCTGATACATCTTCAAATTATTCATTCACTCAACAAATTTTGCGGCGCATCTACAGTAAGCCAGGGATTGAGCTGGGCGAAGAAGAGTATGAAATACAGCCCCTGCCCAAAAGAAGCTCCATGTCTGCCCACCACAAATAGAAGTGGTAAGAACATAGACCTAGTTACATTATCTGGGTTTGAATCCAATCATCCATTCACTACCAACATAACTTAACCTCTTGTACTTCCTTTCCTTATCTCTGAAATGAGGACTACCAAATCAACCTCATAGTGTTGTGAACAATGAGATGCATTCCACCTAGGGAGTGCTCAATAAACATGTTCAACCGAATACCATTACTACTTACCAGTGAAGAAAAGAATATTTTCAACATTAACTTATTAAAGAATCAGAAATCAGGCCGTTATTCCCACAGCGAAATTGCCTCAACTCCTAAACTTTAGAAATAAGCAACAATAGTAGCAAAATAACCCTTAGTAGTCAAGTAGCTACATGGAAAGATTTGCACATGATGGGAAAGTCTTTGGAATTTCTTTTGAAGTCTATGATTTTTCAAAAGCCATTATAGCATCCAGGTAAATTGGTACTTAGTCCCTTGGACTCACCCTTCTGTATTAAAGAAAATGTGTGTGGCCTATGGTATTTGCTATTTGTTTGTACTTCTAATGCAACTCTCCTAACCCCAAAAAAGTGAAGACAAGTTCATCTTCTGTATGAAATACTTCTGTACAGTAGCACAAGGCAAAAACCAACAAATAAACACAGCAATGACATGAGTCCCACTTTTCAATTTGTGGTGTCAAGAGAGAGTAATGTTTCCTTTACTGGAGGGTCTTCCCTTAGGAGGGCAACAGCAGCTGCTGGATTTAAAGCCCAGCTCTACCACTTACTGGGAGTTCTTCAACAAGTCACTAATCTCTCTGTATCTTAGTGTCTTCACATGTATGAGCTAATGGAGCTAATATTAGTACTACCTCAAAGGGGTATTAAATGATCAATTTCTGTGTCTTGTTGGGACAGTACCTGACACACAGTAGGCACTCAATGATAATTTCTGCTACAAAGCCTATACCTCCTAGCCCTGTTCCACAAATGATACTAAGACTGGATGCTGCCAGAAGAAGAAAAAGAATCTCCTGAGCTGGACGATCAGTGACTGTTGAGCAATGGGACACTTTTCAACTTCTAAGAATCTCAGGATTTAAAACATAAAAGTCTTAAGCGAGCATCAGTGGTGCCTAGTAACACACACGGTCACAGATCTAATGGACCATCTAAAAGGTGACCTTGTCTGTAGTCTGGACACGTCTTCTCTGGCTTGAAGGTCCTTCACCCCTCCTCTTTAACCAACTGCTAACTCCTGCTGACTCTAACTCTTGCTGATTCAGGACTCAATCACAAACGTAAGATCCTTCAGGAAAACTTCCTTGACCTCTACAGTCAGATTCCCTCCCACTTCACTCACTCCCTTAGCTCCCTCCTGTTTATCCCAATCGAATCACTCATCATAACACACTGTGATCGCGTCTTTATTTTGGCAGTCAGCTCCTCAAGGACATGGCTCCTGGCCACTTGATCTTCAGAGCTCAGTTGAGTAGCTGGCACACAGCAGACACTCAGTTATTGAAGAGATAAACAATTAGACTATTGTTGGTACTGCTGAACCAATGATCTGCTTTATGTTGATTGATTGGTTTTGCACACAATGGCAAATGAAGTTGCTCTATACAACTAAAAGTACAATCTGAGGATTTATAGTAGTTGGAAGGGAAATTCAATGGAATTTTGTTTTCTTTAAGGATTTCTGTCCCATTTACTTTCAAAAATGATTTAAGGTAATTGAAAGTAATCTAGCAAACAAGTGCATAGAAAGACCTAAAACTTATACTTTTCAGTAATATTTAGCCTATGCTATTCTCTGAGAATGAGACTAGTTACATTATTGCTGCCCCTGAAAATTCTTAGTTTTCTCACACAACCAAATGATGTCCTTGCCAAATCTTTCTAAATGAGTCATTAGCAGTTAAATTCTGTACTGTGGGGCTTTGGAGAAGTCCTCTGATTCTTTAAGGTATATCACATCTGCTATATTAAAATTAACAACAGCAACAACACATAAAGACTCTGGACCTAGTATAACTGTTCTCGTAACATTCTTATAACATTATTTTTGTTATGCCAATACATTATCATAAGCAAATACCGATTCCTTTTTATTAATTTGCCAAAAATTCTAGACCTACTAGAAAAATTTGTTTAGAACACAAGATAGGTAATAAAATAAAGTTGCAAGTGGGAAGTACACAGAAATGAAAAGAAATTGCAAATTTAAATTATTTACTGGCTAGTTATCCACTCTGTAGATCTAGAACCTTGGTGACCCCTCCTCTTTTTAAGCAAATGTAGGCCCTAAACAAATACACTGCTAGCCTTTTTTAGTAACACTAATAAAAAAAAGAGTAAGTATGAGGTTGGGATGAAGGGGAGTGTCAAGAAATGGGAAAGAGGCAATCAAGGAGAAGTAACTAGGTTAGAAATATTGGATATAATTAAAGAATCATTTCTGAACTACATGTATTTTTCTGCTCTTTTTCCTCAATGTCTCTGGCTAATTAAGAGAGAGGAAACTAGTGTTTCTTGAGAGCCTACTACATGCCAGGCACTGTGCTCGGTGCTTTATACACATTAACTCATGTGATCCTCACAACAAATTCTTTAGATATGGAAATAGTAACTGAGCTGCAGTTAACATCAATACGTTGATCAGTTGAATTTGAATACAGGTCTATTTTCCCACAAAGCAAATGCTCTTTCTACACCAGCACACTGTCTGTGGATACTCGGTCTTCTGCAAATCAGGGCTGAACCAAAGACCTAAAGATAACATATATAATCAACAGCTGACTGTCACTTCACTATTTCTCTTTCTAAATTTCATTATCTATATACCATTTCCATTGCAGTTTCACCCCAAAAATCATATGAACTACTGACATGCCAACACTGTTTTATAATTAATCAGGTGTCTCTCCAAACATCAGAAGATACACCAGCAAATGTCCCTTTGTTACACACACTCCAGTATAACTAACCCTCATCAGATCACAGGGAAAAAATAATTCAGGGTGCATCATACATGGGAAAGATGCTAAATCTCACAAGCAATTCTAGTTGGAGAAATTAAAGAGTTTTCTCCAAGATAATCTTAATAAAGGCTGTAACAAGGAGAGGATATTAGAATGCAACAGAAAAATCAATATGCTTTCTTTGCTGCATTACATTCTAGAAATGGCCCAAGATGAGCGATTACTCAGTAATTAATGATCGTCGGATCTGACAACTGTCTTTGTCTAAGAAATAGTTTCATAGCATCTAGAAATAAATCCAAAATCCAAGGTCAACTTGGATGGTTCATCTCTTCCTCCAAAATACATTTAGGTTACCACAGAAGAGATACTTAAGGTTTAGCTATGTGGTGAACACCAGAAAGGCCCTGTTCATTACAGAACACAGTCCCTGAATTGATAGCTAGACTAAGCTAAACCCTGATTTACCAAACTCTTGCTACTCATTTGACAAATCTCTGTTGCACACATAAAGGTGCTGAGTAAACAATGAAAGACAATCCACAGCTCCTGTTCCTAACAAAGTCACAATCCAGCTAGGAAGAATGTCATTTACACAACCAACTATAATACAGTACAGCAAGTGCCACCATGCAAGCAGTCTAAATAAAGAATGCTATAGGAGTGCAGCAAAATAATTATTGCTTCCTGGAGTGGTCAAAGAGGTTTCAGAACATTTTGTGTACATGTGTGTCTAAGAGTAAGAGAGAGTGACTGCACATGTGATATGTGGGGGAGTGTGGTGGCAACCACAACAATCATGACAACATAATACATGAGCCTGAATGGAGGTAATCAGCAGTGCACAGCAAAGTCAATGAATGGAACAGTGTATGTAGTGGCTGAAATGCGTAGCAATGTCTGCAAGCAAATGCTTCTAGGGATCAAATGAATGTCCAAAAAAAAAGCAACAAAGTAAACCTGATGAGAAAAAATGGTGATTGACCCTCTGCCTCAGTGCCTGGAGGAGGTACACAAGTTGCGGCAAACTGAAACAGAACTGCCCAGTCAACAAAGGTCAAGCTATGAGCCCCATCCAATTGTTGCTGTGCAAAAACTTGTATTTAGGGCTTCTGGTTTTTTCAAATGAAGACAGGAATCAGATTTTCATCCCTGATTTTAAACATTGGCAACTAATTAAAATTTTTTTAAAACATAATATAAGTCAAAATGAAAAAATATCTGTGGGCAGGCTTCAGTCCAAGGGCTAAGAATCTGCAATCTCTGATGCTGAATATGAAGCAGAGGATGAGGTTAATAATGCAGGCTGGGAACAGACTGTAAAGTGCCTTGAATACCACGCTAAGAAGTTTGAACTCTACCTTGATCCTGTAGGCATCACAAAATAGCATGAATATGTACATATTTCAGAACAGCATCTCTTAAACTCTGTTTTTGTAGCTGTGGATGGGATGTGTTGTTTTGAAATGACCAGCTAGTGGAAAGATGGACATGGGTTGCGAAAAAAGAACCTGAAAATGGGGTAAGCCAGTTATGAAATAATCATTACATTGATACGAAATAATCATATCATTATTGTATAATCATTACAATTGTAATTGCAATTAAAATTGTAATTGTAATCATTACAATGTAATAATCATTACATCACATAATGCAAAGTGATTACATTAGCCTGGATGAGAAATAATGAGAGCCTAGGCAGCAAAAGAAATGGAAAGCAGGAGATGGCTTTGAGAGTGACAGCTCAGTTATGGACTGAGAAAGAGGGAAGAGTAAAAAAGAAGATGATAGGAGAGGCACACTTACAGAGTGCAAGATGGAGCTCTGCCTAGTCAGGACTCCAATACTGTGACTAAACTCTCTTGACTGGTTTTTGTATTTGTCATGGATTTCTCAAAAATCGTAACTTTTCAGAGCTGAGAATTAAAGTAGCATCTTCTCCCAATCTAAATATGGCTATTACTACAACGGATTTTAAAAATAATCAATCTTTCTCACTAAAGAAAGATGTTTAGATGCTTTCTAAGCACCTAAGAAATTAGGTACATAAATGACAACATGAATTCAATTTGGTCAAGAAGGAAAAAATCTTTCCCAGGATTAAAGGTCACCTTCAGTTATAGAATACATTCTGAGGAAGAAGCCTAGGATCTGGCATGATCAATTATGCAGACACTGACATTTCTGAAGATATTCTTTAAATTTTCAACTTTCTTCACTTGGTGCTTCTTACAGATGTATTTCTTTCTACAAAGACAGTTTTAATGGTATATCATTTACACAAAATAACTGTGTGTCCTAAAATTTTTGGTATTTTTTTCTTACCATGATTCACCTGTGTGTTCTAATTGCTTCAGTTCACAAGTTTGGCAGAATATTATTCTATTAGCCCATCAGCATTTTCAGTTATCTTATTCTGTTAAACCAAATTTACTCCCTTATTTATACTGATAACATATGTTAGTATAAAATCAAAAGGTGCTTCTGTACAAATGTACAGTTGTGTCAGGAATCAAAGTCTAGATTGCAGCTATTGGTTTGAGTGAACTTAACCATTTGCCTTCCTGCCTGGGTTCTCCTAGGCCTCTCAATATTAAAAACATGCAATTAGGAGACATAGGAAAGCTTGCACTGCAGTGCTCAGGACAAGAAACAGGAAAATGGAGAGAAGGACCTAGAAGGTGGTGGGAAGAGGACAGGTTGGGCTAGTGTACATAAGTAGGCAAAGGTTAATGATTTGAAACAACTACAGCTTTTGACTTTTTAAAATTCATAATTGTTTCTTTCTACAGATAATCATTCTATCTCTCCCCAGAGTTAGTTCTGTAACTGGCTCAAGTATATATTTCTGTGTACCAGAACACTCAGGGTACAATTTTGTTGGGTAAGAAATAGCTGATGGATTCATAAGGTCTCTACCTTAATACTAGTGAAACCTACAACATGGTGGGTGATATCATATCACATGAACTGCTACTAAAATGAACTCTATTACCTATATAACAGTAACAGATTAGAAACCAGCCTTTCAGCTTATAGGGACCAGAGTCCTTTAAAGTAATGTTTAAAGTTTTTTTTTAAGCCACAGTATGCTATAACTGAGAAGCTAGGATTCAAGTCATGATTTGATTACTGAATCATTATATAGATGTTCCTTTTTACTTTCTGGTATAGTAGAGTAGACAGAGGGAAATACCTGAAATGTCTGAACTATAATCTAGCTGCCTTGATCTCTGATAATGATTGTATAGCCTTTATCTTGTGCCCTTGTGACTGTAAAAACCTTGTGACTGACCTTTACTTGTACCCATTTAATCCAGTTTTTCTACTTTAGAGTCTTATGGTCACTAAAAAGACAGCCCCTAATGTTTGTTAATAAAGGGCCTTGGGTCAGCCCAAAATTATCTTGATAACAAACTGGATCTAGCCAAAATGGGCCTGCCTGACATGTGCAGTAGCTTAAGTTTAACCTATAAATGACATATACCTCATTATAATACTAAAAATTATGCCCATAATATTAAGGCTACCATATTGTTACCTATGTTCTGTGACTAACCATGTAACCAATCTGTGCATGCTCAATAATTAGTTCACCTCTAATTATATCATCTAGAGACCCTGTGCTCATTATCCTAAAAGCAGCCCATCTCTGAGACTATAAAACTATCAGAATTACTACAGTTCAGGGAGATAGATTTTTAGGCCGATAGGCCATCTGATCTCCTGTTTCATACCTAGCAATCAACTCTTTCTCTCTCTGAAACCCCAGTGTCACAGGAATTGACCATCTGAGTATATGAGGCAGACAACTCACCGCTTTTGATTGCTAACAATGCTTTCTTCAAATAAAATCTTATAAATGACCCCAATTTTTAAATGGATATAATCAGAATTGCTCTAGTTTCAGTAGATGACCTGGAACCCTGCTTGAGGCCATTTCAAAAAATCATTATGGATGCAAAATTTGAAAACTAGTGATCTGGTCTAACAAATCTGACTTGACATTGGTTAAACACCTGCAATCTCCTGCCCAGGCAGTGAATGGCAGAGCAGGAACTAGATTCCAGGAACATCAAAACCCAGACCAGGGCTCTTCCCACTATATTCCATGCTGTTTCTAAAAATTAAAGAAAGAAGGATATGGGTCATACTTACCATCTTTGTTCAGCCATTGCTTTCTTGTTCTGTATAGAAGGAGCTTTTGGTGAACATATGGTAAAAGGAACTTGACACACCAGCTCTCCACACCAAGTTTGTTTTCAACCAGGACTATAGGACTCCGGTTATATCTAGCTTCAGGACATGGGATTAGTCCAATTTCATCTCTTAATGTGTAAAACATAAAAGAGAATTAAAGATAAGAATGCTAGCCTTTTCAAAAATTTTCAAATCCTACAGAGTTTTTCCCTTACTTAAAAATATAATCTCACCTACTGAATTGGTAGAAATAAAATTCAAACGTTGCTTAATATACAGGGCTAGCAAGGGTGTTGGGAAACCAGTATGCTCTCCTCACTGTTGACAGGAATGAAAATTGGTATAACATTTGAATGGAAATCGAAAATGACTTTCAAAATTTTAAATGCACATACCCTATGACCCAACAATTCCACTGCTTGGAAATTATCCTATGCCAAAATACATGAATAGAATATTCACTGCAGCATTGCAAAACAAAACAAAAAAACTGGAAACAATCTAACTGTATATCAATATAAAACTGGTGAAATAGATTATGTCCTATACATGTGATGACATAGCTGTTACAAATGACTGAAGTGGATCTGCACATGCTGGTATAGAAAGATCATCAAGATACAGCGAATGAAAAAAGCAAATGCTGAACAAAGTGTACAGCATGAATCTTTTGCATAAATTTTAAAAAAAGATATACAGATTCAGAGAAAAATACTGAGATACTAAGAAACTTTTGGGGTGAGAGAGGAGTTGAGGAAGGACTTTATTTTTATATAGTTTAAATTTCCTAGCCACTTGTATGTACTGTTTTTATTTCTGAAAAAAAGGTCAACAAATGAGTTCATGTTAGCTTGCTAATAAACGTAGGTGGAGTAGAAACAAATTATCAGTAAAAGTTAGATTGGCAGTGACACTGGGAGCCAATTTTCTTTTTTTTCTTTTTTTATAATCCTTTATATTTTTTTGAACAACAAAAAAAATAATAACCACCCTAATAAATGTTGCAAAAATGCAGAATATATTTTAGAAGTTGATTATTTTCACCTGTGGCAGCATCTAATCCTTCAATCCTTCTCAATTTAAGCTGAAAATTTAACATTTAACAAATCTGTACATTTGACTTGCACAGTAAATGAACCAGTAAACATAAAAACATGTTTTTGCAAAGTCTACATACATGCCTTTCAACTGTAAAGGAAGCTTCGATTCCTGCCTACATGAAGCATCTTTCTCAAATAGTATGTCCATTGATCAATGACTAACAAGTAAAAGTACCAAAGGTAGTTAAATATTTTTAGAGTGCCTAAAGACTTTTTAATGTCTTTAAAATAAACAGAAGAAATGGGTTTCAGAGCTTACATATAACATTATCTATAATTACCCTGACAAGAAGATCTACTTTGTTAGATGTAAAATGGGGTAAATGTTGCATTACAGATTAGAAGAAAAGCCCCCGCCCCCCTTTTTGTTAGACCACCATTACAAATTGTTAGAAGACTATAGATCTAAAATAAAATACCTTCTGAAAATTCTGAACTGGATAGCTCAGAGGTAACCAACTTTCTACTGACTACCTCATTGGTGATACTGGGATTTATCAATAAACATGGGTACCCTAGGGGTTGTGCAAGTCACTAACCATTCTTTCAAGCTAATTTAACTCTCAAGTAGATTTTAGGACCTAAGGATTTTTGTCCTGACCACTGGTTGAGTTGTTTCAGATGTGTTTTGATATATCACATCAATACTCTCCAAACATTTTCGTAGTATCTGAAATATTCTGGGTACCATGTTAGGTTCTGAGAATGCAAAAATGAGTAAGACAAGGTAGTTCCCAACTTCAAAGAGCTCACAGTTTTGCTGGGCAGTTGTGGCAATATCTGTAATAAAATATTATCACTTTGCTTTTCCAGTAAGATAATGTTCTGTAGGAAGAAAGTGGCAGTGCTGGGAGAGCATCTGAGATCAATGTCAAGTATTTCAAAATATGTTTTGCAGTTATATTTGGTGATATTAATCTGAAATCTACCTAATTCACTATTAGGACAGTTAGCCACATCTAGATCTATACTTGACTAATAAATGACAATCTCTGGTATTTCTGGTGTTCAGGCTTTACTATATTAAGTAGAACATTTTCAAAATAAACTAGATTACAGTAAAAAAAAAATAAATACAGAAAATGAAAGTCCATTCTCTGAGATGTAATAAACACAACACTTCAGGAAAAGAAAAAGAAGAGTATCACCAATATGAATATTATAGTGCCAAGAATAAAAGAATCCTAGTTTCTGGGCCACTGTGTTTTTTGGGGTAAGGGATTTTTTTCCCCTAAATTCACACTGTAAAAACTGTCTTACTCACTAGTTGCACTGGGTTGAATACTGTACCCCCCAAAATCCATGTCCTCACAAAACCTCAGAATGTGACTTGCTTTGAAAATAGTCTTCGCAAATGTAATTAGTTAAGATGAGGTCATACTAAATTATGGTAGGCCCTAAATCCAGTATGACTTATAAGTCATTATAAGAAGAGGGAAATTTGAAAAGAAACACAGACACAGAGGGAAAAGAGGATGGCAGGGATTGGAGTTATGATGCCACAAGCCAAGGAGTGCCTGGGGCTACCAGAAGCTGTAAGAAGCAAGGAAGGCCCCCCCCCCCCCCAAGAGATTTCAAAGGGAGTATGGCACTGCCAACACCTTAATTTTGAACTTCTAGCCTCTGGAAGGGTGAGAATAAATTTCTGTTGTTTCAAGTCACCCAGTTTGTGGGACCTCGTTACAGCAGCACTATGAACTAATACACTACTCATACCAGAAATAACATGCCCAACTAATAATTTGGTACCTAAATTACAGGGCAGAGACATCTGCACAAATACAGAAGCACAGTGCTTTAGTTGGCTATTGTTCTTTCAAGAAATAATTAAAAAAAAAATATTAAAAGCCATTTGTCATCCCAATACCTCTATTAATGTTGGGTATGCATCCGTTTTTACTAAGTATTTTACAGAAGTGAGATCATATTGGACTTCTATAAAAATTGAAGTGAGATCATATTGGATTTCTATAAAAAATTTTTTTTTACACAGTTAATTCCTATTAAACATATTCCTATAAAATTGATTTTCATATTTTTAATGCTTATAGTGAATGTACTACAAATATCAAATACATCTCTAGTTATTTCCTTATGAAATCAGTCTATAAGAATAATTCCTGACTCTTTAATATTTTTTAGGATTCTAACAATTTTGATTCCCAGTATTTAACAAGAGTACTCTAGTAACCACCTGTATTACCAAGAAGGTCAAAAGATTTTTAAAGTCTTGAAAGTTTGGAATTTTTCTTTGGCAGCAATCAAGTACTAATCTCCTCAAAGAGATACCATGATACTCATATTTTAGGTTATTTAGAAAGGTCACTCCAAAGGCATAAAACAAAATGTACCAGCACATTTACTTAAAAAGATTATACACAGCATGGTACATCTCTTAAGTGCCACACTTCATGATGGGGATCCCCTGCCTTCCAGATGAAGTCTATATAAGACAGACACTGATTTTGTTCCTCATGTTAAGACAACTTCTCTTGTCTGTACTTTTCAGAAACATCATCAGTCAGCTGGAATAGGTCCACTTATTATTTTAAAAAGTAAAACCGACTGGCCTCCCTTCTGGGAGGGATGGGTGGTCCCCAAATCCTAAAACTAAATGCAGTAATGTGGAGCAACCAAATAGTAAACAGTACCAGGAGTCAAGAAATGATACAATTCTTTTTACTCTAAAGATTGTTTTCTTTTTAAAAAACTGGAATTCTTTGAAGAATGACCAAAAATGAAAGCAAAATATCTAAAGGAACTGACTCTTATATACTGATGATTAAACTTTACTGGTGATTAAATTAAGATATTTCATAGACCTTGTAGACTCTCATTAATTATAGAGACTATTAACTTTATGTATCACTGAAATTATATTACTCACTTTATTTAAAAAACTACACAAATTACTAGCATTTACAGAGTGTTTATTATACGCCATGCTCTGTGTTTAACATGTTACATTTACATACACTATTCCATTTCTTCTGCACATTCTTATAAAGTGGGAATTTTAATTCTATTTTATAGATGAATTTAAAAAAGCTTGCCTAAGGTTCCCCAGTTAGCAAATGACAACCCAAGATTCAAATCCAAGACACACTCCAAATCCAAACTTTTACAACTGTAGTATACTATACTATAATATTCTATACTATGCTATAGTGTAAGAAAACTATGTGACTCTACAGTTCCCTGCCTCTGGGCATATTCCCCCTTCAATTCAACTTGTAGACACTCTAAAAATGAAAGGCATTTTTAAAATTACTCAAAATTTTCATTGGGGACTTCCCACTACCTAGGATGTGTATTTTCCTTTAGTCAACTCTTACCTATCCCTCATATCTCAA
The DNA here is from genome assembly GCF_015220235.1 of Choloepus didactylus. Taxonomy (NCBI): domain Eukaryota; kingdom Metazoa; phylum Chordata; class Mammalia; order Pilosa; family Megalonychidae; genus Choloepus; species Choloepus didactylus. The sequence continues at coordinate 46,597,271 of NC_051316.1, read as the reverse complement.
TTTAAATGCTATTTCTTCAGAAAGAACTATCTTGACCTTCTCATCTAAATGAGGCCTCCTTGTTCTTATTCTCCCAAAATACCCTTCTTAACCTTTTAGGCTCTTTTCATAATCTGTGTGCTGATTTGTTTCAAGTTCCATGTCAGCAAGGACTATATCTGGTTTGTTCACCAATCTACATCCAACCCTTAGCCCTGTACATCCAGAGACTAGTACTGGGCCTGTCGATTAGAGGTGCTCTTTTGCTGAATGTATATGTGAAATGAAAAAAATTAAGCTAAATAGTCAAAGACTTCAATAATGTGGCCCTAATGTAGCTTTTCAATCACATTTTGCTACTTTTAATCAACTTGCTGTTCCGTGTGGAGGTCTTTGGCTCCCTCCGTGAGACTAAATCTACCTAGCCTTCAACATTCAGCTCAAAACCTATATCCCTAAAGGCCCTGACCTGGACATACCCAGCCTCCCCTCTGCCTCTAACAGACTCTCATAGCACCTGCTCCCCATACTGCATATCCGGCCGTTATCATCAACTGCTTTGCTGGATTAGTTGACTCTTCAGACAGGTAGGTGTTAGGTCTCCATCTAGATTTGCGCTGTCCACTACAGTAGCTACTAAGCACATGTGGCCATTAAGTTTAAATTACTTAAAATTAAATAAAATGTAAAATGCAGTTCCTCATCTGCATTAACCATATTTCAAGCACTCAACAGCCACATACGGCTAGTGGCTACCATACTGGACAGCAAAGACAGAGAACATTTTCAACATCACAGCAATTTCTGTGAGTGCCTTGAACATAAGAACTATTTTGCAATTCTTCCTATTCCATATAGTGAAGACGGTACCTATTGTGCACCTCATAAACAGAGAGTTCAATAAATATTTAATAGAATAACAACAAAAACGTGCTAGATAGGAGATCTTTAATATGATCCTAATTACATTGTGAACAGTTGTCTTTCACATTAGCATAGAGTCTATACATTAAACAAATGTACATCCCTGGATCAAACCTTCAGTTGTTTTCCCAATACTATTCTCTAAAAAGAGTTAGCCACACAAACATTTGTATGGCATTTTTCAGCTTACAAATTGCCTTCACATTCATCATCCACTTCACCAATACATTTTCTGTGAGAAACACAGAGGTTCAGGCTAAGTCTGATATTCACCTAAAGGTAACTAAGTGGCAGACACTGTTCTTATCAGTTTCACATGATAAACAGGAAACTGAGGCTGAAAGAGGGTAACCTATTCGCACCTATCAGTAACAAAATCCATGTCACATTCTACTGTATCTCCAACTCCTCCTGGCTAAGTATTTCCAGAGAGACAGAGTCAATATATTTAATGATGGAGTAGATGTCTGCTAACAAAACTAGAATCTATCTTGTGTTTGGGGGAAAAAAGGAAAACAAAATACAAAGATGAAAAACTTTTATTAAAACTAGAAGTGTAATTAGATACTAACTTTCAAGGTAAGCACTGCTTATTTTTTCTTTTAACTAGAAATACAGTCCCTTTATTATGGAAACAAAGGAGCTAGATTGGGGAAGAAGAACAGGCAATTTTGAAAAGCCCAATTTACAAGATATTTTAAAAGATATGTAATAATATCATTAAAGATACTGTTATTATAGGGAATAGGTACTAAAATATAGATGAAGAATAGTATTAAACAATAAGTTAAGCTAATTAAATGTCTGAGACATATATCACAAATCATTATTTCAAAGTGTGCCAAATTTATGTGAAACTTTTATATCTTGAATAATGACCCAAATGCTTATTAATAATTATAAACTATGCATTGATAGAGAGCACATTAATGAGATTACACTGTAAAAATATGATTAAGGAGGGTACTGAAGTCCTTAATGAGTTTTGATAACTGTGATCCAGAAGAATTGGGACTCATTCCAAACTGAACTGTCAACCCGCCAAGTCAATGAACAAACTCAGTTTCTTCAAATATAAAATAAAGATTCTCTTCTAGTTTGTAAAATGATTATTTTGTGTTAAGACTTCTCTCTAACCTCTGCTACAATTTCTTTAAAAAAAAAAATAACACCAATGATGAGAAGATAGGCCTTCATTTGTTCAATTTTTTTTTTTTTTTGAGGATATCTTTTTTGCACTAAGGTTCTCATTCTTAAAAAGGGATTAAAAGACTAATACACAAGAAGACATCAAAGCATTCTTTAGAAGGCCCAATAACCACTATGGTTACTGCCAGGAAATCAGTCCAAACACCCCCATTTTGAAAAAGGCAGCAGTCAAAAAGAGTAAGAGAAGTGGACGGTGTCAGAGGTGGCAGGTGTGTTTTAAGGCCAGCAGTGTTTTGTTTTCAACGAGGCATATTTGCAGATCTCCAACTGTGTGCCACAAGGGAGCAAAATATCTGAAGACTTCTTAATTCTTTTGTAAGCATCACCATGGAGGAAAAGAACAGTTCCTTTAAGATGCAGGTTTGGCACTTTTTTTAGGCAGAAAAGCTTTAGGGGTTAGAACTCTTAAAAAGAATTCATGCATTCCAATTTAAAAAAATAAATATTAATAATAAACTCCACAAACAACTAATGAAGTGACAATAATGCAAAACTAAATTCCATGCTTCCTTTCTTTTGGGGAGAGGAGGGAAGGGAAAAGAGCTACACTTTGCTTCTTTGTTACTACTTTGCATAATGTTGAAGTTGTCTCTCTCTTTGAAGAGCTTCTTTTTCACTCGTTACATAAAAGCAGAAGTGTCAGATAGAATACAGACACTTATATCATCTTCCCAGGTTACTCCAAGTAAATGGAAAGAAAGGAGGGAGATAGACCTGCAGTGTCCGGCTTAAGGAGCACAAGCGTGTTTAGAGTAAAATGAGTTAAGTGCTCTGTAACTATGAATCAGCTAATGCTAAAAAGTGTCGAGGTTTCATCTGCGTTACACCACCCCTACCATGCCTACAGAAGCTACACTCTTGAGAATATTCTCTTCACCTTCAAAACAAAATGTTTTATGGGAGTCACTCGGCATTCTTTTGACAAGTAGGACGAAAGTCAAAAGCAGCCTCAAATTACCGTTAGTAAGTAAACTGGGGGTATTTAGGCCCATTAAGATTAAGATGATGGGTCACCCTACTTAGCAAAGAGCAGGGTGAACCTCAAGAAGAGTTGTGTTTACAAACTCTCATATGTGTTTACAAACTTATATACAGACCCACACTGTGTGTGCCCTTGTATCACAAACAGATGGACGATGTGAACATACCAGTCAAGTCTTTCGAGTTTCACGAACTCCTGGAAAAGGGATGGCGAGACAGAACGAAACAAAGTCGTTCCGTTTTGATTTTCCGAGGTCACTTCTAGGGACTCGCCCGCGGGCACGTTCAGCCGCCAGCGCCAGTGGCGGTAAGTGACCCCGGCCACGTCCCACAACGATCCAGCCGCGACCTCGCTCTTTCTGTTTTTCCGCGGACACTGGAGGCCAGAACCCGCGCACAGTCCACCCGCCGCCCGAGGTCGGCTATGGGCTTAGCCCCGCCCGCCCGTTCGACCCCGCGCCCCTGACGACCGCCGGCGCGCGACTCACATGTGCGGGTTCCTCCTGAAGGCATTGGTGATATCCTTCACCACCCGCTGCACCAACACCGCTACCTCCTCACTCGGCTCAGCCATGTTGGCGGCAGAGGCGGCAGCTCGGGCGCGCCTCCGGGAGAGCGCGGAGCCGCCGGCGGGAGTTCCGCGGGTAGCGCGCGCGTGTGCGCTGATTCGGCCGCACCCCCACCGCCATGGCCGCCGCCGAGCACTTCCGGGTCAGTCACCCAGCGGCCGGGGCGTGGCGCTCGCCTGGGTGGAGGCAGACAGTTGTTCCCTGAGCTGGATTTTGCAAGCTCTCAGCTGTTGGCCGGTAATGGGATTTCTAAGCGACCGAAAAGATGCTGCACGTTCGTTTGCAAAGTAATCTCAGGCCGCTGTTTTATTCATTTGATTATATATATAATTTATATATAATTTTTTTAATCCATTTAAAGCCGAGAAGTCAACAAGACACAACCTCAGAGCCAGAGGGCCCCCCAACCCCAGGCCGCTCATTCTTAGCTGTTCAGGGAACCAGCCCAGGCCCCGGGGGCTTCAAGAGGAGAGTTAAATTGAGGACAGTATGTTGAGTGAAATAAGACGCAAAAGGAGGAGTATTGTATGATCTCACTAATATGAGCTAATTATAAGTAAACTCATAGAGTTAAAATCTAGATTATAGGTTACCAGGTAGTAGAATGTGGGTAGGTTTGGGGAAGCAGATGCTTAATAGGTGCAGAATTTTTAAGTAGGTTGAATTTAAATGTTTGGAAAGGAATGGAGGCGATGGCAGCATAATATAGTGAGTGTAATTAACAGCACTGACGTGTGCGATTGCGGTTGAAAGGGGGGTTTAGAGAGTAGAGTGTGTCACTAGAAGGAAAGCTGGAGGATAAAACAGAGGATTGTATAACATAATGATCCTATGGTGAATAAAGACAAAAACATTTAGTCCCTTGACGTTTTGAGAGATGAGGAGGTTCAGAGAGGCTCGTGTGTCCCTCTTTGACTGTGTTGGTGACCTCCTTTTGTTCTTGCTTGCCAATTTCAGCCTCTGAGCAGCCGTTTTAAAAAATATTAATAATTTTAAAAATAATTTTTAATGCATTAAAGAAAGAAAAAATAAAGAAATGTTTGATATCTGAACATAGAGGGTGGAAATACAGAAACCGTTTTTAGATTTTTCTTTGTGTACCTCATTTTGCACATTTTGTGTCATTCGAAGGCTGTGTGGAAATTTTGAAGTAAAAAAAAAAAAGGCCCTGAAAATTTGCTTTAAATAGCCATTTTATCTTGCCAGAAATAATTTTTGTAGGCAAAAATGAGCTTTATAGCCCATTTGAATTTTAAAATGCCATAATTTAAATTTTCATCAGGTTTTCTTTTGTCTTTCTGTGATAGAAAAATATGGCTGCCTTTGTTTGGTTTAGTTCTTTTTTCTTCCACCTTTGAAATCTGTATCTTTTACAAGCTATTTTTTAAAAAAACAAACTCATGGGGTGTTTAATGTGAACATACATGGTGCATTTGAAGAACAAGGTATGATTGTGTGAGAGTAAAAACCATCCGTCAGATACAAAATTATATATCATTGAAAGAGAACTACTGTCCCGGCCCGCGGGACGATCAACGGAGGCTCCAAATCCTGTGAGGGAGGAATGGTATGGGACAAGAGATGCGAAGAACGACAGCAAGACAGGTTTCTGATCAAGCTGCAAAACTTTATTGAAGAGGCAGGGTATATATGCCCTGGAGGGAGAGGGGGTGGCTAATAAGGACAGGTAGCGGTCTGGGATTGGTGATTGCTGTTGCTAGGGTGGATGGCAGATGTAGGGTTAGCATTTTTGGCGCGAACTAGCACTTTTGGCGCGAACTACTTCCGTAAAGAAGGCTGAGGGTAACTTAAGGTATTGTTGTATCAGCCCTGGCGGCCATGTTGCACATCTCCAGCATAGCTGAAAGTGGGCTTCATGCATGCTACCTTAATCGCCCTCTACAAACTACAAATTAATAATAACCAGTAATTGATAGCCCCTGTGAGTATGTTTATAAAGGCCAGACCTGCCATATAGACATTGGCCTTCTGGTTTTTAAAGAAGTGAGATAGATGTTTGACAGAATTGCAAAAAAAGCAAGACATGTTTAAGAATATATCATAAAATGAAACAAACAAGACTTAATTTCTAGCAACTTCTAGAATGAGGCAGTGAAATGAGTGGAATGTGTGTTTAGATTCTAAGGCTAAGCAACTTTAGATATCCTAGTTGCTCTAGGAATGATACCATCTTGAAATGGTTTGAGCCAACTAATGATTTCTTCTTCCTTTTCACTTATTCAGAAACTTGCATCCTTTCCTAAAGGCAGTGGGGAATAAATCCTGACTTGAAGGAGCAGAGCTCAAGCAGCATACCCCAAAATATGAAAACTCATCTTAAAAATTAGTGCAGTTCTTGTATTTCACTCTAATATATTTCTATTTGTTTTAATAGGGAAAAAAGAAACTGTCCAGAAATCTTGGAGTAAAATTGATATTCCAATGTGGTCCTATGTGCTGGCCTTCCCCTCCCCCCACACAAACATATATATATGTATGTGTGTATATATATATATATATATATATGTATACACACACACACACATACACATACCCTCTTTGTACTCATTTGAAAGACATGACTGATACTATATGTCTCACATTTCTTCTTAGAGTTCATAAATTGTTTTTCCCAACTATTAAGGATCTACTATGTACAGAAGTTGAACTTAGAGCATGTTAGGACTCTGATACAACCCCCTGATTTTACAGATGAGGAAACTGAGGTCCAAAGAAGTTAAGAATTGAAATTTGTGAGCTTTTAAAAACGATATGTATATAATAATATGATATGACAATTTTAGCATGATTTTGTTGAAGGACTCAAAGTTATATGTTCAAGCATATGCAAAATATATTTATTAACAATAATGAAATATTGCAAATAGCTTAAATACCCAATAATGGCCATTGATTAAATTATGGTAAATCCTTCTCCTGTAGAGAAACAAGGAGAAGAATTACATTGGATTTCTCTTCAGAAACCAAGAAGTAAGGAGAGAGTAGGGTGAAATATTTAAAATATTGAGAGAAAATCCCTGTTGCCCCAAAATGTATCCAGCAAAATTATCCTCCAAAAATGGAGTCAGAACAAAGACACAGATCATAAAATAACATGGATGAACCTTGAAGACATTATGTCGAATGAAGTTAGCCAGAAACAAAAGGACAGGTACTGTAATGGTCTCACTAATATGAACAGACATTAATGAACAGACTTTGAGAGTTAAAAGCTGACAACACAGGCTACCAGGAGATAGAAAGAGGGTAGAGATCGGGCATTTGATGCTGAAGGACTACAGAATGTTAAGCAGGGTTCATTGTATAGATCCAGAAATAGATATCATAGTTCTATGTGATGGTAGCACAGTATTGTAAGTACACTGAACAAAGATGTCTGTGAGTAAAGCTGAAAGAGGTGGGATAGGAGAATGTATGACACCAGAGGTAAAGATAGATGATAAAGAGTGGGACTGTATAACTTGGTAAAAACTGGAGTGGCCAATGACTATTACTAAATGTACAAATATAAAAATGTTTTTGCATGTGGGGGAGCAAATGAATGTCAACCATGCAGAGTGTTGAAAGGGGGATGGTATCTGGGAAAAAACATAATCAAAGCAAACTAGAGTCTATGTTCAACAGTAACATTGTAATATGCTTCCAGTAAATGTAACAAAGGCAATATACCAATGCTAAATGTGTATGAGAGGGGGATATAGGGGAGGGATATGGGATTCTTGGTAGTGGTGTTGTTTTCTGTCCTTCCTATTATATTGTATTGTATGACATATTATTTTTCTTTTTATCATCCTTGTTTTTATTCACAAAAAAAAACCTTTTTTTTTTAGTAAAAAAATGAAGGAGGAATAGACTTTCTCAGGAAAACATAAATTGAGGGACTTTGGCATCAATAGCTGTGCCTAGTAAGTAATGTTAAAAGAAGTTTTTCAGAGAGAAGGAAAATTATGTATGTCAAAAACTAGATTCTACATAAAGTAAGGAAGGGCATTCATGAAGGAGTAAATAAAGGTAAAATAAAATCTTTCATTTTTGTAATTCTTATCTAACACATAAAAGTTTATTCAAAATAACAATAGCAACAATATATTAGTTCATTATGGCTTGGCTTGTGGATAAGTGAAATAAATGACAGCAATGCTATAGGAGATGGATGGGAGGGAATAGAGGTAGCTGAACTGTCCAGGAAGTGGCATAGTATTATTTGAAGGTGAATTAGTTGTAATTGTATATGACAAATTCTAAGGCAACCACTAAAACTATTTTTAAAAGAAGTATAATTGAAATACTAAGAGAGGAGAAAAAATGGAATCATATAAAATGCTCATTTAAACCAGAGAAGACAGAAAAAGAGTAGAAGACAAAAAAAAAAAAAAAAAAAAAAAAAAAAGGAAAGAAACAAAGTACAAGGGCAATGAATAGAAAACAGTTACAAATATAGTAGATATTAATCCAACTTTCAATCACTCTTTCTGTGTGAATGGTCTGAATACACCAATTAAAAGAAGAGACTGTCAGAATGGATTTCAAAAAGAGCCAACTATGTGTTGTCTATAAGAAACCCACTTTAAATGTAAAAACACAGTTAGAGTATAAGTAATAGGATGAAAAAAGATATACCATGTTAAAATTAATTGAAATAAAACTAGAATAGATATATTAATTTCAGACAAAGTATATTACTGAATAAGGAAAATTATCAGGGATAAAGAGAGGTGTTTCATAATGATACAGGGGTGAATTTTCCAAGAAGACATAATGAACTGTAATGTGTATGCACCTAACAAGACAGCATCAATATATGTGAGGTAGAACTGATAAAACTGTACAGAGAAATAGACAGATACACTATTATAGTAGGAAACTTCAACACCTCTCTGTCAGTAACTGACAGATCCAGCTGGCAGAAAATCAGTGAGGATATAGTTGAGCTGAACAGCATCATCAATCAACTGGATCTAATTGGCATTTATAGACAACTTCATCCAACAAGCAGGATACACATTCTTCTCAAGCTCTCATGGAACCTACATAGACCTCATCCTGGGCCATAAACATAGCTCAACAAATACAAAAAGAATAGAGCTCATACAAAGTATGCTGTCAGACCACAAAGCAATTAAGCTAGAAATCAATAACAAAAACAACTGGAAAATCCCAAAATATTTGGAGATTAAACAACACACTTCTAAATAACAGTGATCAAAAGAAATTTTAAGAAGTATTTTGAGATAAATGAAAATGAAAATACAACTTATCAAAATTTGTGGAATGCAGCAAAAGCAGTGCGTAGAGGGAAATTTAGAGCATTGAATGCATATATTAGAAAAGAAGAAAGATCTAAGATCATTAACCTAAACTTTCAATTTAGGAAACTCAAAAAAGAAGGGCAAAATAAATCCAAAGTAAGCAGAAGAAAAGAAATAATAAAAGCTACAGCAGAAATCAATGAAATTGAAAACAATAGAGAAAACCAATGAAAGCAAAAACGGGTTCTCTGAAGAGATCAATAAAACTGACAAAGCTCTAGCCAGGCTAACCAAGAAAAAAAAAAGGAGAGAAGACATAAATTGCTATTCTCACAAAGAAAAGAGACACCAACACAACTGATCCATGGACATTAAGGATAATAAAGGAATATTATGAACAACTCTATGCCCACAAATTTGATAATATAGATGAAATGGATCAATTCCCTAAAAGACACCGTCTATGAAAATTCACATAAAGTAAAATAAATCATCTTAATAGGCCATATCTTTCAAAGATTCAACCAATAGATGTATTCAATAAACTTAGAAACTTAGAGTTTTTGTATACCCTTTGTCTTAGTGTATGGATTTATTTCCCCACATATAAGACTTTCTTTATAATCAAGAATTATTACAAAATATGTCATGAAGCAACCCCTGAATGGTAATGCCATCTTTAGTTATATTTAGTTTATATCTCTAATACTTTATTATTCCAATTGTAGGGATAAAAATGAGAAATGCATGTCACAGCATTTTGTGAACTGTGAAGCACTATACAAATTATTACTTATTTCTATTAATAGACAAAGCATCATTCCTAACAAACCAGCAATATACACAATAGTAAAGTAAGACTAAGCTAAATACTAACATTCAATGTAAAACTCAATTATTCAAGTTAACATTTCTAAAGAGACTTATTATGTTGTGAATACAATTACTCTCCTGGTTAAAACGTGAAGTATTTTAACCTGACAAAGTAGGTAAATGTTATCAAGATACTAATACTGAAGATGAATTTAAATGACCAGTTAATGCTGCTGTTAGAATCCATGAGGATACAGGAGTAAAGATATTAGTTGCAAAATATGGTTTTTGTTGCTGAGTAAGTGATGTTTTATTTTCTTTGACATTTGGTAGCTCTGAAATGTCATCCTTTTCTTCTGCTCTGTTCTTCCTTCCTACCAGGGGGGTGCCCAGGATATCCATGATGTCACCTTCAGAAAAGAACAGAAGAAAATGTCTAATGAGAAAAAGCCAACCAAGCAGCTGCGAATGGTAACAGGTAGGGAAATGGGTATCTCCCTGTGATGCAATGAATGTTCCTCATGCATTGGAGTTTGTCAAATTGCCTTAAGAATTTTCTTAGAACGTACCTTTTAATGGATGACTGAAGGAAAGAAGTATATAATATGTAATTACATTTTTAGGATTTGTTGCCATTTATGTTCTATTTGTTTTTACATTTTCAGTGTAAATACAACAGTGATGAAAATCATGGACTTTTGTTCAAAATTCATAGCTGAAAATTTAGAAGGATAGTAGGGACTTAATTTTGACTACAGAATAGATTCAGTCTGAGATCTACCTCTTCTGTAACTGTCTAAAACTAAGACAAGGCTATGCCTCCTCTCTTTTCATCTCTCTTCCAAAGTTAATTTTTCAACTCAGAAACTTTGTAATAAAAATATGTCTTATGGGAATCAAAGGCATAATGCAAGAGATGAAAGACACAATGGAGACATACAACAGCAGATTTGAAGAGGGAAAAGAAAAGATTCCTGAACTGGAGGACAGGACATGTGAAATCCTGCACTCAAAAGAACAGATAGGGAAAAGAATGGAAAAATATCAACAGCATCTCAGGAACTTGAATGACAACATGAAGCACATGAATGTTTGTGTCGTGGGTGTCCCAGAAGGAGAAGAGAAGGGAAAAGGGGCAGAAACAATAAGGAAGGAAATAATCACTGAAAATTTCCCATCTCTTATGAAAGGCATCAAATTACAGATCCAAGAAGCACAGCATACACCAAACAGAATAGATCTGAATAGACCTACACCAAGACACTTAATAATCAGATTATCAAATGTCAAAGACAAAGAATTCTGAAAGCAGCAAGAGAAAAGCAATCCATCACATAAAAGGGAAGCTTGATAAGACTATGTGTGCATTTCTCAGTAGAAACCATGGAGGCAAGAAGACAGTGGTGTGGTATATTTAAGATACTGAAAGAGAAAAACTGCCAACCAAGAATTCTATATCTGGCAAAACTGTCCTTCAAAAATGAGGGAGATGATGGCAGCATAAAGAGGTGTGGAATTTAGTTGGTCCCCTGGAGCAACTAATAAACAACCAGGAACAACTAGTAAATAATCTGGAACAACTGCTGAGGGACAACTGTGACTGTCCGCACATCGTACACCAACCTGGATTGGGTCGAATGGCTGAGATTGTGGCATAAAATCTATAAGTAAAAACTGCGGAACTGCACCAGGAGCCCCCTCCTCCCATGGCAGGCTGAGCTGCAAGACCTTACTGTGGGAGAAAGCAGCATTCCTGGAGCAAGCGAATATAGCTGAGCCTAGCTCCAACTGGGGTTTTAATTAACAAATGTGGACTGCTGAATAACAAGCTACAAACATAGACAAACACCTATCAAAGTACCCTGAGGTTGCTCCCAGTGAAGAGGAGGTGGGACTGAAGGAAAAAAAAATTAATCAAATTACAGAAGGAAAAAAAATTAATCAAATTACAAATTAAATTTAAAAATTTAATTAAATAAATTAAATCAAATTAACCTTAGCCAGAAAATACCTGTGCCCCAGGAAAGGGAGCCCAGAATACTGGGTGCTGTCTCTGACCAACAGGCAAAACTGGGGGACTGTGGACTGACTCTGAAAGGGGGCTTTCTTTCCCTTTTTCTCTCTCTCAACTTGAGTGGCTCAGTGGAGAGAGCCTCAGAAATTTTCAGTTTGCAGCACTCTGACCCAGACACGGGTGGAGATAACAGAGACAGAGAGACAAAGGAGTAATTCAAATGCAGAAGATTGCTCCATAGGGTATGTATCTTCCCTAAGAGGAAGGAGGTAGGGCCCAGCTCTAGTGCAAGCCCTCCCTTCAGAACTCAGACCCCAGGGCCTTGGGGAAAACAATCAAAACAGAAACAACCTAAGCAGAGAATTAAAGGGGTCACACCTTTGTACACCAGTTGGGAGCGACAGGCTAACAGGCGCCACCTGCTTGGCAGGCTAGGAAAAGCACAGTGGCTAGAGGCCTCACAGGAAAGTCTGTCATTCCTCTAAGATACACCCTGAATATAACCTCATTCTGAGACCTGAACCTGTTCTTGTCTGGGAAAATCTGATTGGGGTAACCAAGGAAACCAGATGCCTAGACAACAGAGAACTACAATCTATGCTAGGAAAAATGAAGATATGGCCCAGTCAAAGGAACAAACTTACACCTCAATCAAGATACAGTTGAGATACTGTTTCACTTTAATGAAACAATCAATTAAAGACTTTCAAAGAAATATGCTAAACCAATTCAAAAACCAAGTCAATGAATTCAGGGAAGATATGAAAAAAGAGATGAAGTATATAAAGAAAACACTGGGTGAACATAATGTGGAAATCAAATGTTTAAAAAAACAATTGACAGAATCTATGAAAATGAAAGGCACAACACAAGAGATGAAAAACACAATGAAGACATACGACAGCAGATCTCAAGAGGCAGAAGAAAATACTCAGGAACTGGAGGACAAGGCACCTGAAATCCTACACACAAAAGAACAGATAGGGAAAAGAATGGAAAAAAAACTAGCAATGTCTCAGGAAATTGAATGACAACATGAAGCCGTGAATGTGCATGCATGTGGGTCCCAGAAGGAGAAGGAAAAAGGGGCAGAAGCAATAATCAAGGAAATAATGAAAATTTCCCATCTCTTATGATGAAAGACATCAAATTACAGATCCAAGAAGCGCAGCAAACCCCGAACAAAATAGATCTGAGTAAAGCTACACCAAGACACTTAATAATCAGATTATCAAAGGTCAAAGACAAATAGAGACTCTTGAAAGCCACAAGAGAAAAGCAATCCATCGCATACAAAGGAAGTTGATAAGACTATGTGCAGATTTCTCAGTAGAAACCATGGAGGCAGGAAGGAAGTGGTGTGATATATTTAAGATACTGAAAGAGGAAGACTGCCAACCAAGAATCTTATATCCGGCAAAACTGTCCTTCAAATATGAGGGAGAGTTTAAAATATTCTCTGACAAACAGACAATGAGAGAGTTTGTGACAAGATACCTGCTCTACAGGAAATGCTAAAGGGAGCAGTACAGACATATAGGAAAAGACAGGACTGAGAGGTTTGGAACACAATTTTGGGCGATGGTAGCACAACAATGTAAGTACACTGAACAAAGATGACTGTGAGTATGGTTGAAAGAGGAAGGTTAGGAGCATGTGGGACACCAGAAGGAAAGAGGAAAGATAAAGTCTGGGACCGTATAATTCAGTGAAACCTAGAGTGCTCAACAATTGTGATATAATGTACACATATATTTTTACATGAAGGAGAACAAATGAATGTCAACATTGCATGGTGTTAAAAATGGGGTGGTATTGGGGAAAAATACAATCAGTGCAAACTAGAGACTATAGATCAGAAACATTGTATTCTGCATCCTTTAATGTGACAAAGACAATATACCAAAGCTAAAGGCCTATATGAAGGGGATATAAGGAAGGGGTATGGGACTCTTGGCACTGGTGATGTTTTCTGACTCTTTTATTGTACTTAATGTAATGCTATCTTTCCTGTTGTTGCTTTTTAGCTGTCATTTTTTTCTTTCCTTTTCTTTTTCTTTTGTTGCTCTACCTTGTTTCACTCTTCCTCCTTCTTTGTGGAAAAAATGGAGATGTCCTTATATAGATACTGGTGATGGTGATGAATGCATAAATATATGATTATACAGGGAACCATTGATTGTATGGTGGGTGAACAAAACCATCTTAAAAAAAAAAAGAATGGGTTGATGAAGAAACCTTGAGGGCACTATATTGAGTGAAATAAGTCAGACACAAAAAGACAAACATTATATGGTCTCACTGATATGAACTAATTATAATATGTAAACTCATAGACATGAAATATAAGTTACCAGGACTAGAATGAGGCTAAAGAATGGGGAGCAGTTGCTTATTATTTGCAGAATGTTTAACCAGGTTGAACTTAAGTGTTTGGAGATGGACAGAGATGATGGTAGCACATTATTGTGAGAATAACTAACAATGCTGAATGATGTGTGAATATGGTGGAAAGGGGAAGCTTTGAGTCACATATGTCACCAAAAGGAAAGTTGGAGGTTAAAATATGGGAAGGTATAAAACAGTGAATCTTTTGGTGGACAATGTCCATGATTAACTGTACAAATATCAGAAATCTCTTTCATGAACTAGAACAAATGTATGACAGTATAACTAGAAGTTAATTATAGAGGGGTATATAGAGAAAAAATATACCTATTGTAAACTATGTACTGCAGTTAATAGTATTTTAACATTCTTTCATCAACAGTAACAAATATATTATACCAATACTATGAATCAATAATGGAGGGGGGGTGGTTAGGGTATGGGAGGATTTGAGTATTCTTTATTTTTATTTCTTTTCTGGAGTAATGAAAATGTTCTAAAAATCAGAAAAAAAATAATTGTGGTAATGGTTGCACATCTGTATGATGGTACTGTGGGCAATTGATTGTGCACTTTGGATTATTGCATGGTATATGAACAATCTCAATCAAATTGAATTAAAAATATATGGGTGGCAATATCAGGCAGTTTTTAAGAGCAAATAACTAGAGCAACATTTTAGAAAAGGAAGCTGAAGGGATGCTTGGTGAAAAAAGTGAACTGAGAAGGATTTAAAAACCTCTGGGCTAGAAAAATAGGGACCAGAACTAAATGAAAAATAGGATAGGATGAGGGGGATGACTTGGGTGTTACTTTCATTTTTTATTCTTATTTTTATTTTTACTGGTGTAAGGAAATTTCAAATATTGGGGGTGATGAATGCACAACTATATGATGGTACTGTGAACAGTTGATTGTACACAATGGATGATTGTATGGTATGTGAATATATCTCAATAAAACTGAATTTTTTTAAAAAAATGAGGGAGAGTTTAAAATATTCTCAGACAAACAGGCACTGAAAGAGTTTGTGAACAAGATACCAGTTCTACAGGAAATACTTAAGGGAGCGCTACAGATAGATAGGAAAAAGACAGGAAAGAGAGGTTTAAGTACAATATTGGGTGATGGTAGCAGAATAATGTAAGTACGCTGAGCAAAGATGACTGTGAGTATGGTTGAAGGAGGAAGGTTAGGACCATGTGGGACACCAGAAGGAAAGATAGAAGATAAAGACTGGGACTGTATAACTTAGTGAAACCTGGAGTGGTCAATGATTGTGATTAAATGTACAAATATTTTTTTACATGAGGGAGAATAAATGAGTATCAACTTTGCAAGTTTTTAAAAATGGGGTGGTATTGGGGAAAAAATACAATCAATGCAAACTAGAGTCTATAGTTAACAGTACTATTGTAATATGTTTCCATTAAGTGTAACAAATGCAATATACCAAAGCTAAATGTCTATAAGAGGGGAATATAAGGGAGGGGTATGGAATTCTTGGTGTTGGTGTTGTTTTCTGACTTTTTAATTGTATTTTATTTTAAATTTTTATTTTTTTGTTTCATTTTATGTGTAATTTTTTTTTTTCCTTTTTTTTTTTTCCATTTTTTTTTTTTTTTTTTTTTTTTGCCTCCTCCTCTTTCTTTGTGGAAGAAATGGAAATGTCCTCATATAGATAGTGGTAGTGAATGCATAAGTATGAGATTATATAGGGAACCATTGATTGTTTACTTAGGATGAAATGTATGGTGTGTAAGAAAACCATATTTTAAAAAAAAACAGAGGTTTACAAGTGCTGGAGAAAATGTGGAGAAAGGGATTACCTAATCACCGTTGGTGAGGAAGTAGAATGGTACAACCCATCTGGAGGGCAGTGTGGTGGTTCCACAGGAAGCTAAACATGGGGTTACCATATGGTCCTGCAACTCAGTTTTTTGAGTATATACTTGGAAGGACTGAAAAGAGGGAAATGAATGGACATTTGCACAGTGGGGTTTATGATGTCAGTATTCACAATTTGCAGTGGATGGAGGTGGCCTAAGGGTACATTGACTGATGAATGGAATGGTGAACTGTGGTGTATACATACAATGGAATATTGAGCTGCTACAAGGAGTGAAGTTGTGAGGTGAATGGACATTGAGGATAGTATGTTGAGTGAAAAAAACCTGAAATGGAAAGAAAAACATTATAATGCCTCACTAATATGGACTAACTAT
Source organism: Choloepus didactylus (assembly GCF_015220235.1). Classification (NCBI taxonomy): domain Eukaryota; kingdom Metazoa; phylum Chordata; class Mammalia; order Pilosa; family Megalonychidae; genus Choloepus; species Choloepus didactylus. The sequence continues at coordinate 46,580,899 of NC_051316.1, read as the reverse complement.
AATGTGCAAACTCAGAATTGAATCTGAGAGCATAGGTTATCAGGGGAAGACTTATTGTAAAGGTTCCTAGATTGTAAGCTTTTATACAAGTTACATCTATTCATGAGTTATAATGGTTATTTCTAAATTCTGAGATTCTGAGCTCTTTGTGTATAACCTGGTCAGTCCTGGAACTTTGGGTACCTGAGACCCAGAGCCAGAGTCTGGCAGCTATGATTGTCAGTACAGCAAATGTTAAGGAGTCTGGAAAAAGAGATTAGACTTCAATTACAGATGTGAACAAAATGCACCTGGTTAAAATTAAGGTAAATCAGACTAAGGGTTAAAGGACGATGTTGATGGTATTTTTAAAACTTCAACTTCTGTGTGAGACCAAAGGAAAAGATGTTTATTAAGTGCAAAATCTATAATTTTTGTAACACACTATGTAATTTAACTTGTATGGTCAGTTTATTCAACAACATAATTACATGGGACATTGAATAGGAAATTAAATCTGGTTGGTTTGTACAGGTTAGTGTGAAGCCCCAATGCATCCCATAGTAATTTGCGCAGAGAATAAAAATGTATTTGCAAAGCCCCCTTAAGGGACTAGGGGAAATGAGGAAATATTAAATTTCTCCACCTGGGGAATTAATGATATTCTCTCAAGCAATGAGGGCTGCCAATTTATAAGGCCAAACCCTCAATCTTTGGGCTTGCCCTTTTGAAGTTTGTTACTGCAAAGGAGAGACTAAGCCTACTTAAAATTGTGTGTAAAAGTTACCCCTAGAGAACCTCTTTTGTTGCTCAGATGTGGCCTCTCTCTCTAAGCCAACTCTGCAGATAAACTCATTGCCCTCTCCCCTACATGGAACATGACTCCCAGGGTTGTAAATCTCCCTAGCAATATGGGACATGACTCAAGGGGATGAGCTTGACCCTGGCATTGTGGGTTTGAGAAAACCTTCTTGGACCAAAAGGGGGAAGAGAAATGAAACAAAATAAAGTTTCAGTGGCTGAGAGATCTCAGATAGAGTTGAGAAGTCATTCTGTAGGTTATTCTGATGCATTATATAGATATCTCTCTGTAGTTTTTAGTGTATTGGAATAGCTAGAAGGAAATACCTGAAACTGCTGAACTGCGTAGCCTTTATTCTTGAAGACAATTATATAACTATATAGTTTACACTGTGGGACCACATGATTGTAAAACTTTGTGGCTGCCACTCCGTTTATACAGTTTATGGACAGATGAATAGAAAAATGAGGATAAACAGTAAGTGAATAATAGGGAGGGATGGGGGGTATGGGATGTTTTGGGTGTTCGTTTTTACTTTAACTTTTATTCCTATTTTTTGTGTGTGGTAATGAAAATGTTCAAAAATTAATTGTGTTGATGAATGTGTAACTATGTAATAGTACTGTGAACAATTGATTATACACCATGGATGATTGTATGGTATGTGAATATATCTCAATAAAATTGAATTAAATAAAGGATATTTATTTGTAGAAGAGAGAGACTGGCATTGTTTCAGAACCCTAAGGATGTTGCCATGATTTTATTTTAACTTGTTTCCACTGGAGATTCTACCCAATATCCCAATCTGCTATTTCAGACACCAGGTCTGCTGAGTCACATAGCCCAAGTGGCAGATCAGCATGCATGCCAGCCTAGACCAGCTACAGAACCTCCTCCTGCTCTGGGATCCATTCACAACTATAGGTTAGTTGGCAAATGACTTAAAGAAGGATGTAGGGTATATGTTGCCTCCTGAATCCAAAGTGGCTCACCAGTGATTGTATTTCTTTCTCCGTGATATAGTGTACAAGAAGCAGTAACCTGTCCTTCAGTTTGATGGGAATATTGTGCCCCAGCAACCAGTGTCTTAGCAAGGCATCTAGGGTATTTGCTACTTCCTGCGCATAAAATCTAAAAACCTCTTATGCTCATAAAATCCTGAATTTTTTCTTTGTAAACATATATCAAATATAATAAAACAGTTGTCTAATTAGTTCAATCTTTCTCCTATACAATGGAAGCTCCACAGGGCTGGAACCCTATTTGACCTCTGAAGTGCTCACCTTGTATGCAGGATAAAGTCTTCTACTTTATCTTGCATACAATGGGCTCTCAATTAGTACTTAAAGGAGTGGATGGATAGATAGGTGTATGGATGAATAAAAAGAAAGGAGGGGAAAGATTAGGAAGGGCTAGAATAACCAGCATATAGTATAAATGTAAAGAAGCAGCAGTAGTGGAAATCATCCTAGCAATTTAGACAGAGGTCTAATAATGAGGACCATATTTCACCAGCTGAAATTTTTCCAAAAGTTTGTGAGAAGCCATTGAAGTGTTTATGCATTTTTGTGTGTTGAAATACACTTATTCTTCATTACTTAATACTTTGTTTTTGTTATATATACATACATACTATACATATATGCATACATATATCTATGCATGCACATTTTAAAATTTCATAACATAATAAAATGCAAGAATCCATTTCATCTTTAATTTTGTTTTCCTAGCACCTGGCACGTGCCTGAATATAGTATGTGCTTCAGCATTTGCAAATTAACAAATAAATGTGCCATCAAAATGCCACCTCTACTATGAAGCCCTCTCCCATCACCTCAGCTGGAAATGGTCTCTTACATTCTTGAAGACCATCGTATAGTCTTTGTTTGGCACTTGTTGCATATTGCCTTGTTTTGCATTTACTTATGTAAATATCTAATCTAATCTCTATTTAGTTGGAATGGATTGTCAACCACATTTTTGTATCCTCAGCAACATAGCATAGGTTCTTATATAAGGCAGAATTAAGTATACATATATCGAATGAAAAAAATAAAAGAGAAAATATATTTACTTATTAATTATGGATAGCAAAGAATTTTGCAATAAGATTCATAATTCTTAATATTTATCATTCAGTTGTTAAAATTTCCATAGCTGTGTTTTATTCCTTAATTTAATGTTATTTTCACCAATTGGGATGGGTGTGGAGAGTACATTTTTATGATTTTGATTTTCATATTTTGGTCTTTAACCCACCTGGAATTGATTTTTTTGTGTAAGATGGAAGAAGGGGTTTAATTTAAGTAATTTTTTTTCCAGTGAAATCCAGCATCATTTGTTGAGAAGACTATTCTTTCTTCGCTGTTCTGCAATGCCACCTTTGTCAAATATCAAATGTCAAATAGATGAGTCTTTTTCTGGGCCTCTTTATTTTTTCCAAGACTTATTTGATTATCTTTTGCCCACATCACACTGTCTTAATTCTTTAGCTTTATACTAAAAATTGTTATCTGTTGGAACAAATCCTCCCACCTTGTTTTTCTTATTCTTAAAGAGAGTCTTGGCTATACTTGGTCATTTGCAAGTTATTTTAGAATTAGACTGTAAAGTTCCCCACATCCCTCCCCAGGCAAAATTCCTAATTGGTATTTTAAATCAGATTATAGTAAATATAAACATCAATTTGAGGAAATCAACATCTTTACAACACTGAATCTTCTATCCATGAATGTTAATTATCTTTCCATTTAGGTTATTTTTAATGTTTCTAAATAAGGATTTTTAAAAAAATCATATTCCCCATAGAGTGCTTGAACAACTTCTGTTAGATTAGTTCTTAGGTAGATGATACTTTTGAATGCCATTACAAATAGTATTTTTAAGATTCTATTTTCTATGAAATTCTATTAATGTTTAAAAGTAAATTTTAAATTTAAATGTAATATACTTTATTTTTTAGAGTAGTTTTAGGTTTTAGAAAAATTCTGCAAAAGTACAGAGAATTCCCACATATTCCTGCCCCTCCTGCCCACCCCCCCACCTCCCCACAGTTTCTCCTATTATTAACATCTTGCAGGAGTGTGGTATACTTGTTACAATTGCTGAACCATTATTGAGTCATTATTATTAACTAAAGTCCATAGTTTACATTAGGGTTCACTCTTTGTGTTGTGGTGTTCCATGGGTTTTGATAAATGCATAATATCTTTCACTACAATATCGTACAGAATAGTTGCACTGCCCTAAAAATGTACTGTGCTCCAATTATTCATCCCTCCCCTCCCCTCTCACTTGCCTGCACTCCCATCTCAACCTCTGGCAACCAGTAATCTTTTTACTTTTTGTCTCTATAATTTTGTCTTTTCCAGACTGTCTTATTGTTGGAGTTATACAGTATATAGCTTTTTTTGGACTGGCTTTGTTCACCTAGGAATATGCATTTAAGGTCCCTCCATGTCTTTTTGTGGCTTGATAGCTGATTTCTTTTTATTGTTGAATAATATTCCACTGGATGTATGGATGTACCACAGTTTGTTTATCCATTCACCTATTGAAGGATATCTTGGTTTCTTCCAATTTTTGGTAATTAGAATAAAACTGCTATACACATTTGTGTGCAGGGTTTTGTGTGAACATCAGTTTTGAGTTCTTTTGGGTAAATACCTCGGAGTGCAATTGCTGGATCATACTGTAATCCTATAGTTACCTTTATAAGAAACTGCCAGAGACCACCATGAGGACACACTGAAGAAACTGCATTTCCAGAGAGAGATACATCAAACAAGACTGAAAATGAACACTTCTGAGGGATTCATGATAGACCTACCAATGGAGCCCACTGGTGCCCAGAAGGCAGAGGGGCCCCTGGGAATTCCCAGCCCCACTCTTTTATCCACATGTGTGATTCTAGCATGAATGTGATACCACAAGAACAAGTGGATCACAGCTTTCCATCTCAGATTTTGGGACCTCTGATGAACAGAATGGCCCTAGAGAATCCCCAGCCTGACACTTTTATCAACATGGGTGATTCCAGCATGAACATGATACCACAGAATCCAGCTGATCCCATACCCCTGATGAACAGAATACCCCTTGAGACTCCCCAGCCAGACAGTTTTATCAATATGCATGGTTCAAGCATGTACTCAGGACCTCAGGATCAAGGCAGTTCCTCTATTTCAAGGAAGCATCATGACCATACCTCATTCTCCCACAAACAACATGAAGAATTGGAGTCTCTATTCAGCCAGACCATGTTTCCAGATAAAAATACCCAGAAAGAACTTGCTTTGAAACTCAACATAGAGGAGTCAAGAGTGAAGATTTGGTTCAGGAACTGGCGATCCAAATTGAGGAAACAGCAGCAGCAGCAACAACCGCGATCACTAGAGAAACCAAGCCAGATCCTTCCAGCCAAGGAGAAGGTGCCCATCTCATCCAGAGCAAGCACCAAACCTTGTTCTTTTTTTCCTGTTTTTAGAAACAAGCATTATACAAAAAATGCTTAGCCAGTTCTGGAGGAGAAAAGAATTTATTTACGATCTTGCAAGAAAGGGCACACAGCCAAAAACATGGTAGGCTGGCGCGCCAGAGGAAGAGAATGGCGAACTTTTTATCTCCTATTCCTAATGCGCAAGTCCCTCCCCTGTTTCCCCACTGGCTGGGTACTACAGAGGTTACAGTCTATCCGAGAGAACTAACTAGCCCATCTTTGAGATTTCAATTTGTACAGTCTATCTGAGAGAGCCAACTAGCTCATTATTGAGATTTTGAATTGATTAGCCTATCCGAGAGAGTTCATTCAGTTTAAATTTTCTGCTGGGAGTTCCCGCCTGTGATTTTACCTCATATCTCTTTACATTCCAGTAACCACCGTTACTTTTCCATATAAGGAGCTGGCGCAGATTCTCTCTTTCTTCCCTTTACCACAGGGCTTGTTTAAGCTGGTTCTGCCTCCATTTTCCTTATTCCATGCTGTCTCTATGTGAAAGCTAAACTTATCCCTTTCTTACATCATGGTTTCACATTCCTATAGCTTCCTTCCACCTCAGCCATTAGGCCCTTCCAATTGGGCACAGGACTCTGACTTGTCTGAGAATCCCACAAATGAAGCCCAAATGCAAGATCAAGAGTTGGAAATGCTTGTGGCCTCAGTTCCTGCTTTGTACTCTGATGCTTATGACATATCCCAAATCTTGAAATTGTACAGTTTTCCTGATGAGAACAAGATATCCAGCTCTTCTTTCAGCTCACCCACAAGACCTCAGCCAGGAGGACAGGATAACATGCTCAGCAACTTTGCTAGTCCAGCTATAGGTCTATCTCCAGAGCGAACCTCGTCCAGTGGGACAAGCCAAGGCTTTGAAGCCTACCGCCTTAGGTACAGCCTGGAATTCCAGAACCCCTCCAGTATGGTGGACTATGGATTTCTATATCAGAGTAATAGCAAATAGTATAGGCCTTATAGAAGTAGGGTCTTCTCACCCCTTGCTCTTGCCTCTCTTCACTCCTTTGTCTACTCACCCCTTGCACTTGCCTCTCTTCACTCCTTTGTCTACCTTTTAACTCAGGTATCTGGGTCAGTGTCACTTTGATTTCCATGGTAATCTTGTAAACACTAGAGATTTTTCCCAGTATAGCTCAGCACCACACAATCAGCCCCCACAACTCTCCCTGGGGAAAGGCCTTCCTGATTCCTCAAGTGGCCAATGAGACTCCAAAATGTCCTCTTCCCAAAACCATCTTGTACTTTTTAAAGGAGTGATATAAAGACTGGGGCATTTAAGGGTCATTCACTTTTTTTTTTTTTAACAGAGTATTTTTTTTAGAGCAGTTTTAGGTTTACAGAAAAATTGTGCAGAAAGAGAACAGAGTTCTCATATAACCTCTCTACCCCCATTCCCTGCACAGTGTGGTACATTGTTACAATTAATGAACCTATATTGATAGAATATTATTACCTAAAGTCCATAGTTTACATTTTTTGTTGTACATTTCTATGGGTGTTGACAAATGCATAATGTCATATATCCCTTCCAGTATCATACAGAATAGTTTCATTGCCCTAAACATGACCTGGGCTCCACCTATTCATCCCTTCTCCCATATTGGAACCCTGGCAACTGCTGGTGTTTTTACTGTTTCTATAGTTTTGCCTTTTCCAGAATGTTGCATAGTTGGAATGTTACAGCATGTAGTCTTTCTAGACTGGCTTCTTTCACTTAGCAATATTTATCTAAAAAGTTCCTCCATGTCTTTTCATAACTTGAGAGGTCATTTCTTTTTATTGCTGAATGATGTTCTATTATATAGATTTACCACAGTTGGTTGATCTGTTCACTCACAGAGGACATCTTGGTTGCTTGCAATTTTTGACAATTATAAATAAAGCTGTTATAAATAAAAAAAAAAAAAAAAAGAAAGAAACTGCCAGATTGTCTTCTAAGGTGACTGTACTGTTTTGCATTTCCACCAGCAATGAATGAGATTTCCTCTTATTCCTCTAGCATTTGATGTAGTCCTTGTTTTGGATTTTAGCCATTCCAATGGGTGTACAGTGATATCTTATTGTTATTTTAATTTGTGGTTTTAATTTGTGATTCCCTGATGACAAAGTCTTTTCGTGTGCTTATTTGCCATCTGTTTATCTTCTTTGAGAAGGATCTGTTCTGATCATTTGCCCATTTTGCATTTGGGTTGTTTGTTTTCTTATTGTTGAGTTTTAAGAGTTTTTTTGTATATTTTGGATACAAGTCCTTTGTCAGCTATGTGTTTTGCAAATATTTTCTCCAAGTCTGTGGCTTGTCTTTTCTTTTTCTTAATAAAATTGAATTTTTAAATGTTGACTTTGTATCCAGCAACCTTGCTAAATCTTATTAATTCTAATAACTTATCTATATTTTCATTAGGATTTTACCATATACAATCATATCATCTATAAATAATGACAACTTTATTTGTTCCATTTCAATCCTTATACATTTTATTTATTTTTCTAGCCTTAACAATAAGTTCTACTGTGAGGAGTAGAAATGGTAATAGCAGGCATCCTTTCATGATTTTAAAGGGTAAGCTTTCAAATTAGAGGACTGGTGTCTTTAATCAGTTCTGTAAAAACTGTCCGCCTATATATTTTAAAATATTGCCTCTTCACCCTTCTCTTTTTAGCTTCCCTTCTGGAAAAACAGTTAAATGAATATCAGATTTTCTTACTCTTTCTCTATTTCTCTTAGCATTTCTTTCACTATTTCAATCTTTTTTTCTCTTTGTGCCACATACTGAATAATTTCATATGAACTGTATTTCATTTTATTTAATCATTCTTCAGTAATGCTTAGAGATTTAAATTTCATTATTATATTTTTTATTTCCAGAGTTTTTTATTTGCTGTTTTGCACGTATTTGAGGTTTCTTTTTAGAATTACCTGTTCTTTGTAGATACCTTCAGGGCTATCTTTTTATTTGTTAGAAAAAAACAAAGCCTAGTTATTATATAATCTGTATATGACAATTCCAACATCTGAAGTCTTTGCAGATCTGTTTCTTTATATTTTATTTTAGTTATTTCTTGCTCATGATTCTTTGTTTCCTGGTATACTTATTATCCTTGAAAAAAATATTTTGGAGGATTCTTTGAAGCCTAGGATGAGGGGTGTCTTCTTCATGAAATGATTTGCATTTGCTTCTGGCAGGTGTTTGATGCATCACCACCAGTCAGCTCACTACCTTAAACCAAGTTTGCAACTTGGGTTCCCTGGAAATTAACCTTCTTTAATCAGTCATAGGACCAGCTTGGCCTCAAGTTCTCAGGAATAGTTTTCCTTTAACCTTTCAGCCCCCTATATTCTACAGTGCCCTAGGGGTGGGGTGGGTGTGGTTGGGGTGAATTTACTTCTGAGACACCCATACTCTAGTCAGAGTATTCTTTGGGGCTTCTGTTTGATTCCTCATCTTGGATCGGCTCTTGACCTTGACATATGTTCTCCTTGCAGGTGAAACTGAGAAAACCAAAGGACATATACCTAGATCAGTAAATGTGCTCAGGACAAAAGTGGCTGAGGAGCTCAGGTGTTCCCATTTATTGTCTGGGTTCCACTTTTCCTTACATTTTGACCTGATGATTCCTTATTCTCTTGACAAGTCTTCAGTGCCTTTGAATATCTATAAATGTGTATGTTTTGACTGAATTCGCATTTTGGTTGTTTTTATCTGGAAGATTAAACCGAATAATCTAGCCCAATGTACCAGGCACAGAAGGCTGCAAGGTTTGTTTTAAGATAAACCCTTTATAATTCTTTCTAAAATCTTCTCTTATTATGTATCATAGTGTCAAAGATTGGAATGAGAAGTTAGAAAGATATTTTTTAACATCTTTGAATTAATCACAAAAAGTCTTCCACTTACAAATGTTTATTGAATGGCTATTTTGTAGATGATAGGGTGCTGGGGGGATACAAAGTTTTAATCAGCACTAGTATTCTCATTAGGCAGACTTTCAGTCTAGTAATTCTGGAATTGAAGTGTTACTTTAATTAAATTACCTTTCAGGATTAATTTATGTACATGGACAATTATGCTATCTAACCTCTGTAAAATCTCAGTGTGCTGAGTGCCTGCTATTAGGATAAAGAGGTCTATGGCACAGTATTGTATAATGACATTTATTTAAAAAGGATACTTAATTAAACAGGTTATTTTAACAGGTTCTTGTGATTTTAAGACTGCTACAAACTGAGTTTCTTTCTTCCAAGTTTTAGTTTAGCATTATATGTGAAGAAAGTATTAACTTGTTTTTGCAGGTATTTAAGGGAACCTACTTTCAAAGAGATAGGCTTATTATGTTGCCTTTTTTGTTTGTGATATTTACTCTTATAAGTTAGCTAAGTTTATGAAGTCCTGTTGTCATTTGGTACAATGGTTCATTTGAAGTTGCATGAAAATGAAACTTGGTATAAGATAACAAATGACTGATGGATTTTTAACTTCAAAAAAGAAAGCGAAGTATTTAACTCTAAGAAACTTCATCATACACCACATAAAGACAGGAGAAATTTCTATACAGGTTTCATATGCTATCTCTTATTGAGTTGTTTTTGGATTTCATAGATGTAATCCACTCATCTCCATTAATTAAACACAAATCAGTCAAATAATGGCATACTGTATTCAGGTGCTCGAACAATAAGGTTCACTTATGGTTAGCAGTATCCATCTTCACATAAGCAATCTATTTGACAAAGCATTTTAAATGAGCAAATATTTGTTGTTGTTGTCTGCTATAGGCATGGCATGGGTAGGTCCAAGGGGGTGAGGAGAATGACCGAAACATAGACCTCGCTCCCAAGGAACTTGTTCTCTAAAACAGATTAACCTTATTAGCTACAATCTTATTTAGATGCAAACCTAACTTGCATATCAAGATTTTCTCTAGAAATTGAGCAAATGAGAATTTCTGTATATCACAGGTCTAAAGATCAAAAAAAGCTGTATCAGTGCCACCCTAATAAAGGAAATGCACGTTGTTTAAACAAAATATATTTCAGGCTTTTCTTTTACAAACTATATTTTGAAAAGTGCAAAGTGCACACCAAAAATTTTTTTGCTATGTATCCAACAAGACTCTTTCACTTAAAATTATAAAACAGAATTGGAACTCAATGCTATGCAGTTTTTTAAAAATGCAATTTTATTGAGATATATTCACACACCATATAATCCATCCAAAATATACAATCAGTGGCTCACAGTATCATCATAAAGTTGTGTATTTTTTGCCACAATCAATTTTTAAACTTTTTCATTACTCCAAAAATAAATTAAAAAAAAAAATAAAAAAGAATATCCAAACCATCCTATATTCCTTATCCCCCCCTATTATTTATATTGTTTGTCATTATTCTATTACTCATCTGCCCATACTCTGGGTAAAAGGAATGTCAGTCACAAGGTTTTCACAATCACATGGTCACATGATAAAAGCTGTATAGTTATGTAATTATCACCAAGAATCAAGTCTACTGGATTACAGTTCAACAGATTCAGGTATTTCCTTCTAGTCATTCTAATGCACTAGAAACTAAAAAGGAATATCTATATAATGCATAAGAATAACCTTCAGAATGACCTCTTTACTCTATTTGAAATCTCTCAGCCACTGAAACTTTTATTTTGTTTCATTTCTTTTCCCCCTTTTGGTCAAGAAGGCATTCTCTATCCCATGATTCCAAGGCCAGGCTCATCCCTGGGAGTCATGTCCCATGTTGCCAGGGAGACTTACACCTGTGGGAGTCATGTACCACCTAGGGGGAAGGGTAGTGAATTTATTTGCAGAGTTGGCTGAGAGAAAGAGGCCACATCTGAGCAACAAAAGAGGTTCTCTGGGGGTGATTCTTAGACATAATTTTAAGTAGAATGCCATGCAATTTAATCCCTTTGTTTTTAATTGTATATAATCAATTGTATATTATTAGCTGCCAAAGGTAGATTTTTAAATGATGTCTTAAAAAAAAAAAAAAGAAATAGACTTGTCCTTTTAAATTCTAGCACAAGGTTTTACAGGCAAGTTCCCAGTCCATTCTTATATACTGACTTTATGACAAGATTGTCATATCTCTGGAATAAGTAATTTTCTAGCTTAGGGTAGTTCAAGCTTTCAAGACTGAGAGAGGTGAAAGTTTCAAAAACAATTTATCGTATTCTAGATAGCTACTTGTTGGTAGATTTGACATTGGAAACCCATGGATTACCTGGATGGGGAAAACTAGTTTTCTTGAATTCTTAGATCCTTTCCTATGGGTGTTTAGATTTGACTCTGTTGCAAGAAAAAGACGGCAACTAACAAGCTCTGTTCAGGCATCTTTTTTTGGGTGTGTTTATGTATTTTAGGATAACTCATAAAGAGAAAAGTATATTTCATGCCATTGGCCTTCACTCTTCCACACTTGAATATGGAGAAAGAATGGAAAGGGAAATTACATTTGAAATTATTTCTTGCTACCTCCTAATTGTTTAATTGTTATTTTTGTCTCTAAAGGCTTCAAAAAAGCAGGCTATGCAAATACTAAGCTCTGAAAAAAAATAGAAAATAAGGGACAGGAGCATTGAATTGGCTGATTTGAAGAATAAACTTCATTTATTTTTCCATGTAGAAGATTGATTGGTTGTTGTATGATCACATACATTAGGTTCCTGATTATCTTTCTAATTTATTAATTCATGAATTTATTCTATAATATTTGTTGAATACCTGCCAAATTCCAGGCATTATTTAGGTACTGGGGACACAGTTCTTACTGAGCACCTAGTCTTGTAAGTTTTCTCATTTAAGAATTTGTTCATTGCTCTGTTAGATATTATGTACCTTTTCCCACTGTTTCAATTCATTTGCCTCCATTTTTTCCATGTTAAGACCCACGTAATTTTGAAGTGTCCAACAATGAACATAATTTGAAATGTCCAAGCACATTTCCTTAAGAATAAAGGAAAACCAAAGAGTAGATTTAGGAAACTTAGTTCTAGCTTATTTGTTCATTTATTCATTTTCTTTTCATTTATTCAACTGATTCATTTTTTTTAAAATCTGAGAAAGCCTTTATTTTATATTCATTTATTTTGTATTTACATACTGACTTTATGACAAGATTGTCATATCTCTAGAATAAGTAATTTTCTAGCTTATATTCACATATCATACAATCATCCATAGTGTATAATCAATTGTCCACAGCACCATCACATAGCTGTTCATTCATCACCCCAATCTATTTTTTGAACATTTTCCCTCTGCTAGAAAAAGTAAAAATAAGAATAAAAAAAAAAGTTAAAAAGAACACCCAAATCATCCCCCCACTCCCACCCTATTTTTCATTTAGTTTTTGTCCCCATTTTTCTTCTCATCCATCCATACACTGGATACAGGGAGTGTGATTCACAAGGCTTTCACAATCACTGTCACCCCTTGTAAGCTACATTGTTATACAATTGTCTTCAAGAGTCAAGGTTACTAGGTTGGAGTTTGATAGTTTCAGGTATTTACTTCTAGCTATTCCAATACATTAAAACCTAAAAAGGGTTATCTATATAGAGTGTAAGAATGCCTACCAGAGTAACCTCTTGACTCCATTTGGAATCGCTCAGCCACTGAAACTTTGTTTCATTTTGCATCCCCCTTTTGGTCAAGAAGATGTTCTCAATCCCACAATGTTGGATCCAGATTCATCCTTGGAAATTGTATCCTGCATTGCCAGGGAGATTTACACCCCTGGGAGTCAGATCCCACGTAGGAGGGAGAGCAGTGAGTTCACCTACCAATCAATTCATTCATTTTGTTGAGTGATTATTTTGTTCTCTACATCCTTTGCTTACATTTTAGTTTCCTTGGATGCCCAAGCAAATACCAATGCAATGGTTTGGGTTAAACAATGGGAATTTATTTGCTTACAGTTGTGAGGCTAAAAGAAAGTCCAAATCAAGGTATCATCAAGTCAATACTTTCTCTCCAAAGACTGTGGCATTCTCAGGCTGGCTGCTGGTAATACCTGGTCCTTGGCTTGTCATATGGTAAGGCATATGGCGTTTCCTGTTCTCTTCCTTCTTTTCCTGGTTCATTGATGTTCAGCTCTGGTTGCTCCTTCTGTGGCTTTTTCTCCCTATGTCTGAATTTCACTCTGCTTATAAAGGACCCTAGTAATAGGATTAAGATCCCTCCTGGTTGAAGCAAGTCACACCTTAACTGAAGTAACCTCATCCAAAGGTCCTACTTACAATAGGTTCACACCCACAGGAATGGATTCAATTTAAAAACATGTTTTTCTGGGGTATACAGAGTTTCAAACCAACACACTTAATACTTTGGTCATGTATGTATTAAATCCCTTAAATTTTTCCCAGCAATGACAATTTCATCACTTTGATGATGGACCAAGAATTAATAATTCGATCTTTCTGTTGTTCATTTCCAGGTTTAACAGAAAGCAGTTGGAAAGAAAAACTATGTAAAAGCCTGTAATGACATTTTCAGCTTTCCTATGGAAAAATAGTTATATAATTGATATTATCATTTACTACTACCGCATTTTGCTGTTGAATGAGAAGCTGCCACATGGTCATCAAAATTCATCAAAGAGTAGGAAATAAAAATTACTACGTAATCTGTGTAGGTTACACACAATTTTGATTGTGATGAAAACATCCAATGAAGGAGAAACATGTTTATGTATTTTAATAATTTACCATTAAAAGGATCTCTTTAAAAGAAGAAAATCAACACCACCACAGTTGGCTTAATTTTACCCTTGAACATGGCTTATTTTACCGTATGGAGAGTCATGCATTCATGAACAACAGCTTGTTCTTCAGGCTGTAATAGTCCTACTGAAGAGGAAGTCTTAAAAGGAGTAAATATTAATAAAGAACACAAACACAGAATTGCTAAATATTTTGATTTGTGTTTCTTCATTCTAACACAATGAATGAAGAGTTTTGATTATCTGTGAATATACCTTTTGTCCTGAGGGGTTAAGAAACAGTATGCATAAGGATGGCTCTCTCTGTAGTCAGGAAAGGTTAGATTACCTTTTTAGAATTATGCTTTGTAAAAGAACAGCTGTACAAATTCAGGGGAGGCTTGCTTTATGTAATAGGATATCTCTGAAAAGCTAGGTTGCATATGACTCAGTTTTTACATATTGAAGTATATGTTAAATGTACTGTGGGAGAGCTGTATTAAAAAATAAAAACCACCAGTAAAGAGCATTTTTGTGGAGTATGAAATCACTAATAATTTCTCTCTCTTGTGGTCTTTTATTTTTAAAATTATCGATACTCTGTACTTTAAAGCATTGTATTTTATTCAAAGATGAGGTGCTCCACATAAATAGAGTTATTTTAAATGATTAAGGTTTACATTTCTAAGTTCTAACACTTTTTTAAAATGTTGTGATCTGTATTTACTGTTCTGAAACATGCAGGCATTGGAGGAGGACTGTTTGGTTTCAAAATTCAGGATGTATCATTTACTTTGTGGCAGTGAGCTAGCCTTGGTTTCCTCTTCTGTAAAATGAATACAATACTTCAAAAGAGTTATTGTGAATAGCAACTAAGAATGCATTGAGGCACTTAGCACATTATCTGGCTTAATATATGTTAATTATTCTTATTAAGTCACGTAGTTTGAAGTGAAAAAAACCAGATTGTAGAAAATATGGGCCTATTAGTATTTATCAATATGTATAAAAATATTTTTCTACTCTGTTTTAATTTTTTAGATTATAAGGGCAATAAATACCTAGGGCATATTCATATGAAAATAAACTAGTACAGAAAAGTTAAAAAATATAAAATATCATGCTGCAGCATGGATAAACCTTGAAAACATTTTGCCAAGTGAAAGGAGTCGAGCACAAAGGCCATATATTGTATGATTCCATTTATATGTAATGACAAGAACAGGCAAATGTATAGAGACAGGAAGTAGATTAGCAATTGCCTAGGACTGGGGAGATGGTGGATTCAGGGATGATAACTAAGGGGTGTAAGGTTTCTTTTTGGGATAATAGAAATGTTCTAAAATTGATGCACAATGCTGTGACTATACTAAAAGTCATTGAATTATACACCTTAGAGGCGTGAATTGTATGATATGTGAATTAAGGCTCAATAAAGCTGTAAAAAAAAAAAAAAAAGTAAAGTCTGCCACTCCATACCCCATTCCCACTTCCAGACCCATACCCCATAAATATGCACTTAAAAAAATATTAATTGTTATTTACAAACACACCACCCACCAAGCAAAAACTACCCCCGTCCCCTCCCTCCATGCTCTGGTAACCTATAGTCTACTGAAAATTTGCTATTTCTATTTCTAGATATCTCATATAAGTGACATCATACAATATTTTTCCTTATTTCCTTATTTCACTTAGCATAATGTTTTCAAGGTTCGTCTATTTTGCAGCACTTCTCAGAACTTCATTACCTCTTATAGCCAAATAATCTATGGTGGGTATGTACCACATTTTATTTATCCATTTGTTGTTGGAGGCTTGGATTGTTTTCAGCTTTGGCTATTGTGAATAATTCTGCCATGAACATTGGTATACAAGTGTCTGTTTGAAACCCTGTTTTCACTTTCTTTGTATATTTACGTAGAAGTGTCATGACTGGGTTATATGGTAATTCTATATTTAACTTTTTGAGGAACTGCCATATTGCTTTCCACCATGGCTGCACCTTTGATATTCAAATGGAAATTGTTCCCATTTCTCTACATCCTCACCCAATTCTTGTTTTCCATTTTTTTAATAATAGCCATCCTAGTGGGTGTGAAGTGGTACCTCACTGTTGCTTTAATTGGCATTTCCCTGATAGCTAATGATGGTGATGATTTTTCATTTGCTTGTTGGCATTTGTATATCCTCTTTGGAAAAATTTCTGTTAAAGGCCTTTGCCCATGTTTTAATTGAGTTGTTTATCTTTTCATTGTTTTATTGTAAAAGTTCTTCATATATTATAGATATTAAACTGTAATCAGATGTATGGTTTGCAACTATTTTCTCCCATTCTGTAGTTTTTCTTTATACTATCTCAATAATGTCCTTTGATGCACAAGAACTTTTAATTTTGCAGTTGAATTCATCTATTGTTTCTTTTGTTGTTCATGCTTTTGGTGCTATATCTGAGAATCCATTGCCAAATCCCAGGTCATAAGATTTGTCCCTATGTTACCTTATAAGAGTTTTATGGTTTTAGGTCTTATTTTAGGTATATGTCTATGGTGTGAGGTAGGGGTCCAGCTTCATTCTTTTGCATGTGGATATCCAGTTTTCCCAATGCCATTTGTTGAAGAAACTATTTTTTCCCCATTGAGTGGACTTAGTACCCTTGTTGAATATATGTGGGTCTATTTCTGGACTTTCAATTCTATTCCATTGATCTATTTGTCTGTCAGGTTTTCCATTTCTGCAAAAAGGCTGCTGGAATTCTGGTAGGGATTGTATTAAATCTGTAGATCACTTTGTATAATATTGACATCTTAACAATAGCAAATCTTCCAATCCATGAACATGGGAAGTCTTGAGATTTATTTAGGCATTCTTTAATTTTTTTCAACTGTGTTTTTTAGTTTTCAGTGTATAAGGTTTTCACATCCTTAGTTAAATTTATTTCTAGATAGTTTGTTCTTTTAAATGCTATTGTAAATGAAATTGTTTTCTTAATTTCTTCAGATTGTTTATTTTTAGTGTGTAGAAATTGATTTTTATTTGTTAATCTTATTTTTTGCCACTTTGCTGAATTCATTTATTAACTCTATTAGTTTCCTTGTGGATTCCTTGGGATTTTCTATATATATATAAGATAATGTCATCTACAAATAGAAATAATTTTACTTTTTCCTTTCCAACTTAGATACCTTTTATTTTCTTCTCTGGAAATGCACTGCAGTATTCAATTGCAGTGGATAAAGTGTGTCTTATTTCTTATCATAGGAAGAAAGTTTTCAGTCTCAATATGATGTTAGCAGTAGGATTGTCATAAATGGCTTTTATTGTGTTGAGAAAGTTCCCTTCTATTCTTAGTTTTCTTTGTGTTTTTTTTTATCAAAAAACGTGTCAGATTTTGTCAAATGCCTATTCTGCATCTAATGATGCATGTGCATGTTTTTTATTTTGTTCTATTTATATAGTGTATTATATTGATTGATTTTCATGTGTTGAATCACCCTTGTATTCCTGTAATAAATCCCACTTGATAAGCTTTATGACAGAGCCCACATTCTTCTGTCAGCCACCACAACCCAGTATGTGCCTTCCTCTAAATGGTTAATTTTTTTTTTCTTAAATCTAGGTTAGCTGTTTCTAGAATTTTGGGTGTCACACATCAACTTTTTGTAGTGTCCTGTATCCCTTTCCCCTCCTAGGCTCAAAGCCATCCTGATTAAATGAAAGAGATGATGACAGCCTGTTCCAACCTTTATTTTTCTCATCTCCTCAATTGTATCTCCTTAGTGCTCTTATATTACCAGCCATTCTAATTATTTAAGATTAGCTGATTATTTAGCCTTGTATAAAATCTTAGTAAATGAGAATTTTATAGTAAAAGGAATGGTACAGTGGAAGGAACACCAAAGTTAGAATATGAAAACCTGATTTCCAGTCCTAGTTCTTCCCCTTCTTAGCTGTGTCCTTGATCAAACCTTTTTTACTTTTTTGAGGTGTCATTTTCTTAACTTTATATTGTCAGTAACAGTTTCCCCTGTGCCTTCCCTCATAGAATTATTTTGACACTCAAATTTAAAAAAGTACATATGTGAATTTGCTTTGTAGACTATACAATGCTGTATGGAATCAGCTATTATTTTATTTTCATTGAACACACATTTGAATACATGGAAGTTTTTAAATCAATTAGTTTAGTGAGTAGTTCATTAGAAAAATATAAAACACCTGTATCCTGAATTTTCCCATTTTTAAATCAATTCTAAGAAAACTCTCAGAGTATTATGTAAGAATAAGTTGAAAACTTCATTGATTTCTCTCTGGAAAATTTAGAGCACCTTATCTTTCATTTCTTGATTTCAGGTTTTGGTTTTTGAATAAAAGAGGTTAGTTTTTCTTTAAATAAGTGGCAAGTACACCAATCTCTTTAAGTAAAAGGTAGATAGATACTTAAGTCATACTTAGAGAGAAATGACTCTTGAACACCTTTTTCCTCCCTTTCAGTTCATGAAATGTAATTATGACAGTTAAGTAGGTGTATTTCTGTTGTTGATATAAGAGCCCTGATTGCTGATTTCCCCACCAACATGCATTTTGAGAAGAAGCCATGAATAATATATTCTGTTCTCAGCCCTCCTCACAGTGATTTATTTTCTGGATTTGCAGTATCTGTGTTTCTTGCAGAGGCAGCTTGAAGTTGAAATCACTTTGACCTTGGCCAGAGCAAACAGAAGATTAATGACATAGAGCTACCACTTGGCTCCAGATGATGGGCAGAGAAAGAACAAGCTCTTACAACATTTAGCTTTCCATCTCAGTCCTCTTGTCCCTGGGATCTCAGTTCTTTGCCCCTGACTCTTTGACTGTCTCCTACTTCTCATGGGCTGGGCGAATTCTTTTACATGTTAGGCTGGAAGTCTGCATTTGGTGCTCGTTGGTATGGATGCAATAGCTGTGAGTGATGATGACATTGAGGGAGAGTGAAAAAATGTGAAAGAAGTCCATCAATAGGAAAAAGCCCTGCATGAAAGACCTCATTTATCATATAACTTTAGTATTGCCCCAAATAATTTTCTTGTTGGTATTTGAAGGATTTTCATTAGCTAAGTGTATAAACACACATAAATAAAGTCTGACATTCACTGTAAAATTAAAAGGCTTAAGACACTTGAAGTGAATATGAGAGGAAGTATACCTAATCTCAGACTGGGAGGTCTTTCTAAACATGTCACCTCAGCCAGAATATAATAAAGATAAAAGTTTGATAGAAGTAAATTTATATATACAATATATGTGTATATATATATTCACATATCTATGCACACATATGCACTGTGTACCTATATGTATATATACATGTGTGAATACATATGTGTATTTGCACACATGTGTGTGTGTATACATTTACTTCTATCAATCTTTTTTCTTTATGTCCTTTAGGTTTTCTGCCTTGGGCGACATTTTAAAAAAGACACACACACACATACACACACACACAAATGCCTCATATATGTATGTACGTGGGTACATACATTAATCGAGTTTGAAAGACAAAAGAAAAAATGAGGAAAAGACTTGGAAATCCATAAGATGACATACAGCAAATATCCTAAATATATAAATAGCCCATATATCAATAAGGAGAGGATAAACACTCCAATAAAAGGCAATGAGTATGTTGATTATTATTGTTCAAAAAGGAAATCTTTTTTTAAAGAGGGAAATGCGTTATTATTTAGTTATTATAACTAAAATGTATCTAATTAGTAACTAAAATGGCAATGTTTGGGAAAACAGGTAAAGATGAGGAAGAGAGAGTGCAGAGTGTTTATGTTCTTCTGATGAACAGAAGAGTGAAGAGAGCCAAGAATTGTTAGTGTTTGAATAACTGGTGCTGATGTTTCAACTGAGACTAAACTGTGGGATTCCACTCTCAGGGGCATCAGGTACTTCTCAGGTTGGTGATTTTGTAATAGAATACAAACAAATGAGTCAAATTGGAGCTTCAGCAGTGTGTACTGTACCTTGTTCTACTTAAAGGTAAAATCTGAATGAGTTTGGGAGAGGTCTGGGCCATAGATTATAATATGAGATCACAGGGGATAGTCTTGGCTTGTTAAGAAAAATTAAGAAATTTCTTGGGAGCTGCAGTCCTTTTGCTTCTTTTGCTAATGGAAATATGGTTAGTGCAAATAACAAACATGTTTTGAATCTATATTGCCTCATCTATTCTCTCAAGTGGTGAATGTAAATGGAAGAAATTTATGGACTTGGCAACCATAGAGGGAATGCTCCTAAAGTGGTAGCTCTTGTAAACTAGCTTGAGTTTTCAGTAATGATGCCTGTCTGCAGCTTTGGTTCCTTTTCCTTTTCTTTCTTTTTCTTTTTTACTCCAACTGAGGAGACTTAGCAGAACATACAGAAAAATATTAATGCAAACTGGAAATCAAATAAATGCAATTTTAAAATAATAATTCTTTGAATTGTTAAAGTTTAAAAAAAAATACTAATAGTTGGTATAACAGATACTGTTGGCTCTTCCAAAATTGACCCCACCACTGCTTTTTCCTTACTGGCAGAATTAATTAGTAACTAAAATCTTATATATCAGCTACAAGATTCTATATAAAATTGCTTATAACAATAAAAAGAATGAAAAACAAAACTAAATTTCCAGTATATGAGACTATGATTAAATAAATTATGGAATATTTAAAAAATACCATAATCCTTTTCACCAAATTATAAATTATTTTAAAAATCAAGTAACTTCTTGGTTATGTCCTTAACAATTGTGTGTGCATGAAGAAAATATATTTTCTTGGAGGCTCTATTGCAGATGATGACATGAATATTAGCAATCATGATTAATACCAAATACAGAATTAGCAAGGGAGAGACAGAAGTAGACATTCATATTTAGCAAATAATTGTTCTACTGAATGTTCCCCCTACAGGTATTTGTTGATATATTTAGGTCTCAAATGATTTAAAATGGACATCTGAACTGCATCAAGGTCTCACTTAGAGTCAAATGTGATAGTGATCCTTGTGCAGTGGGAGTGAAGGAAAGTGGCATCCAGATGGTGATGTCTTGGGAGCTAAGTCTTGCTTTTCTCTTTAGCAAGAGAACCCAGAAATAAATGATCCCCAAAAGGCTCCCATCTGGACAAATGTGGTTGCTTCAGTGTCTTTCCTTCTGCTAATAACTCTGCTTGTAGAAGCTGGAGGCTTGCATTTGTTGTTAGATATGAGCCACATGGCATATTTTGGAAGCCTGTGAGATGCACAACATTGTCAGAGAGATTCTTGCCTCCTTGCCATTTTTATGCTGCTCTGTCTGTGTCTACAATACCCTTTTTCCCTTAAATGGTACCTGGTCCTAGGTATAGAAATCCTACCATAAGCAGTTGTATATTAATAAACGCTAGTCTTAGAAGACTAAAGGTCTCTATATTCATCCCCAAATATAGAACTCTTACCTACCCAATCTGAGAAGTGAGAGGTGCATGACCATTGTATTGACAAATGTCAGTAGTAACATCAGACTTGTGGAAAGACCAGACACACACTGCTTGGGTAGATCAAACAGGGTTTAATTATCTAAAGACTGTAAACAGAAAGCAGCACAGTCATGATGCATATTAGAGAGATCATCAACATCACTGAGGCAAGGTTTCATATTCAGGCTTCTGGAATCCTCACCACTGGGTGCACAGTTACAGATTATAACATCTGAGTAAGGTTCATATCAGCCCTCTGGAGGCTTAATGGTCTTTCTTTTTTCCCTAGACTTATATGCTTAAGACTGGATCATTTCTCCAAGTAGGCTAGCCAGGATATGTGCTGAGACAATCTCCTCTGAGCCAGGAGCACCACATTATACGCAGCTTTGTACAATACAAGAAATGATTACAGTAGGCAATACTTTATGGTACAGTAAACCTGGGCATAAACAGTCTTCATTCATCACTCTTGGTCTCTCCAGACCACCTCATTCAGAATGGGACTTAATCCTATTACTGGAGTCCTTTATAGATGGAATGAATACAGAGAGAGAGAGAGAGAGAGAGAGAGAGAGAGAGAAAGCCACAGAAGCAAGAGGCTGAAATCAACAAAACCTGGAAGAGAAGGGAGAAACCAGCAGACGCCACCATGTGCCTTGCCATGTGGCAGAGGAGCCAAGGATCCCAGCACCTGGTCTTCGGGAAGAAAGCATCACCTTGATGATGCCTTGATTTGGACATTTGCCTGGACTCTAACTATAAGCGAATGAATTCCTAGTGCTTAAGCCAAATTATTTCATGGTTTTACTTTAAGTAGCCTAGGAAACTAAATCAGTTCAGTCTTTGAAACTGCTTGCTACTGCTCTGTTAGATTTAGGTGACTTATGACTTGGTCATCCAGATAAAGCTACTTGTGGAACAGTAGTGATAAGTTGGGCAACTTGCTGAAGGACTTGATGATGAAACATACTGACAGTCAAATTGCCCATGGAAGGGATGCCACATTTAGGTGTTCAGAGATTCTCTCTGGGAATTGCCGAGGGACTCCTTCGCCTCAAGGGTGGGAGTTGAGATTAGATGGATGTAAAAGACAGTGAAAGGCAGATGAATCATTCTCCCTTGGGTTTTGTTTGACAGAAAGAGAGGGTGATTGTCAACTACTGGATTGATTTTTATATATACATTTAAAAATGCAGCACTTGATTGATCCTCAACAAAGGATAGTAAAGGAAAAATAAAACTTTGCCGTGTTTTCTTAACATTCATTTAGAAATTTTTCTTTTTGCATTAGCAGAGGCCAAATTGCTTGAACTTTTCCCCCCTAATCTGAGAAGTAGGCTGATTCATACTCTTAGAGAAGGTAAACTAGTAGAATCTTTTCAGATTTGGTAGTACTTATTAAAAATTTAAATGGACTTATATTTGGCCCTGCACTGTCATTTGTGGTTTTATCTTACAGGTATCTTTACCTAAGTGCACAAAGGCAGATATCATAATGGGTTGTGTTGCAACTTAGGTTTTAATAGTGAAAAACCTGACATAATTCAACTGTCCTTTGTTAAGGATTGGTTCAGTCCATTTGTTATTTATTCAGTCGGACAGTCTGCAACCATTAAAAAGAACGTTGTAGATCTATATGTGAAAGTTGGCTGTCATATTAATTAGAAAAAATTTGTAGAATCTTTTATACAGTATGATCCCATTTACAGAAAAAACAAGTGTTGACCTAATGCACACACACACTCAAAAATGCATGGAAAATGACAGCATAAACATTAATTATTGGCAGTGTTTACCTCTGGGAAATGGGATTGAGGGGTGGGAAGAAAAAGAAAAAGGGAATTGTTAATGCACGGCTGTTTTTTCTGTTTTTTAACAAGAATTTATTACCTTTAAGGTAAATATTATAAAATATTTCAAAAAGGTTCAAATCGTAATCAGACTATAGCTGACATAACCTTTTATGAATCAAGTGACATGGTATCTAAATTACAAAATCAAAATTTTCTAAAAATATGAAAATTTGAGAGAAAATTTCAGAAGAATAATACATGCTTCCTAGTTTTTGACAATAGACTAAAAAAATTTAATTATAAATTTAGAAAGGTTTATTTAACATTATGCCACACAGATAGAAACTATATATTATTTTCAAGTGTTCATAGAGCCTTTACAGAAATTGATCATAAACTTGGTCATTATGAGAATTTAATTAATTTCCCAAAGTAGTGATTGTAGTGATCATAAGAAATTAATCAGAAATTTCAAATGCAATATTTGATAAATATAAAAGAATATATGATATATGTTATGTAGCATAAAAATAAAATGAACATCAATAAATCTGCCACTTAATTTAAGTACTAGAACATTATTAATATAATTGAATCTTCCTGTCTGTTCCTTCTCCATCCTGTCCACATTTCTTTCAGAGGTTTACCTTTTTCTCACAGAGGGGTAACCACAATCCTAAAATTCATAATTTTCTTTCTTTAGAAATAGTTTTACAAACATATATATCTTGCACAATGTGTTATTTTGTGTTGCTCATTTTTGAGCTTCATAAAAATTGTCTTCTATGTAGCCTTCTGGAACTTGTCTTATTAACCCGCTATTATTTTTCTAAAATTAATTCATGTTGTGGTTTGTAGCTTAATTAATCTATTTTTATTGCTGTAAAATAATCATACAGTTGATACAGTTTGTTTTTCCATTCTATTGATGTATATTTGAATTGTTTCTAGTGGGGTCTCCCCCAACCCCCTTTCTTTTGCTACTACAAGCAGTGCTTCTATGAATGTTGTTGGGCAGGTATTCTAGTGCACGTATTTCTCTAGCGTACATATCTAAAAGTAGAAATACTGGATTGTGAGGTATGTCAATGTTTAACTTGTTTTTCTGAAAAGGATTTACAAATTTATTCCCCTATCGTCAGTGTATAAAATTATGCTCCAGATCCTCCTCTGAACCTTAGCATTGTCAAAATTCTTAATTTTTGCCAATCTAGTGACTGTAAAATGGTATACTATCTTGGACCTTCATCAGATTAAGGAAGTTTCCTTCTCTCCTTCTGGGGAGGAAGGAATTAAAGCAGCTGCCCCCCTCTTTTTTTTCAATTCCCTTTACTAAAGAAGGGGAGAAGAGATACTGGGAGAGGAAGGTGGGTGACCTCTTATTATCTCCCTGTCAACTGAACTTTTATGTAAATAAAATAATGATATTTTCTAGGAGGAAGATATCTTATCTATAGATTGCCATCAGCAGGTTGTCACTGACTAAAAGATTACTATAGTATATAAACCCATAATCTATGGACTGATGGGCCTAGTTCCCTGGAGCATGTTATATAAGCTTTGAAATGTAGATATACCATAACTGAGATGATCCTCATCACATAAGTGAAGTGATGTAACCCTACAAAAATTTCACTTGGTGACATTACCCATCATTCTGGGTCACAGAGTGTACATCTGATGTTGGATGGAAGGACCTGGGAAGCCAATCATTGACATCTCAGATCTTTCTGCATTTTATGGGCCTCTTGATTGCCTGTATCTTTGAAATTATTAACAAAGATTTTTCCTGGATAAGGTCTCTGATTTGTGAGTCCGGTATGAAAACCCAACCTGTGGATTAGCTCATCTTCTCCTCTTAGTTTACTAGTTTTTTTTAAAAATTATGAATGGGTGTGGAATATTATCACATTTTTCCTTTATTAGTTGTATTATTTCTACATTCTTAGGGTACATAATTGCGATGGCTAGGTTCATGTGTCAACTTGGCCTGGTGATAGTGCCCAGTTGTCTAATCAAGCAAGCACTGCCCTAATGGTTACTGCAAAGACATTTGTGGCAGGTTTATTAAATCATCAGACAATTGACTGAATCTGTGGCTAGTTACATCAGTGAGGGGAGTATCTTCCGCAGTGAGAGAATTCAATCAGCTGGACTTAATCCAATCAGCTGGAGACTTTTAAGGTAGAAGAGAGACAGCCTTCACTTCCTCTTCAGTCAGCCAGCCTCTCCTGGGGAGTTCATTGAAGACCTTCATTAGAATTGCCAGTTTGCTGCCTGTCCTATGGAATTTGTACTCATGTGTCCTGCCCTACGGAGTTTGGACTCATGCATCCTGCCCTATGGAATTTGGACTCATGCATCCCCACAGTTGTGTGAGACACTTTTATAAAATCTCATATTTACAGATATCTCCTGTTGGTTCTGTTTCCCTAGAGAACCCTAACTAATACAGCTTGGTACCAGGAGTGGTTCTGGAGAAACAGAACAGAATCTTAAAATGGGCTTTTACAATTGGTTTTCTACTCTGGTTAGATTCAAAGGCACTAATGATCTATTTCCACTAATCAAGATGGTACTGACAGTCCATGGCGTGAGGTGGCAATGGAGATACACAAAATATCACCATTTGATTCTCGTAACCATACTGTTGTACTAGGCAAAGCTCTGGGTGACAGTATTTTTGACAGTTTAACAGAGTTTTGTGGAGTTAAGAGGTATAATGATGTTGGCTGGTTGTTCTTAGATATGTGGGATACGGTTATAAGAGAAAGGGATGAGCTGAAGGCTTCAAATTTGAAACTTAAACTCCATATGCCAGATGTAAAGGTTTCTATGTGTGCCCTGAAAGAAAATCTTATTTCCTGTGGCCACAGACTTGAGCTCTGAAAACCAGACCCAGAGTCTCACTGTGCGAGCAGCAGATTTAAAATGTAAACTAAAACCTCACAGGATATCTGCTGTTAAAAGTAAAGGCATTGATTAGAAAAGATTGGGATCCTGAAATTTAGGATGAGGACATATGGGTTGATAATGATAGCAATGGGGACATTGGAACCCTGGATTCTGCTGAGTCTTTGCTAGATATACCTGTAGTGGTTTGTCCTGAGGAAACAGCACCCCCCCTCCCAGTCTTCCCTGAGGAGACAGCTACCCAACCTCCAGCCTGCTTTGAGGAAACAGCTTCCAGAACTCTAGTCTTCCTTGAGGAGCCTGCCTCCAACTTCCACCTAAAAGATTAAAACTTCAGTGCTTGCTAAACCTGTAATCACCTCCTCTGAGGAAGCAGCCCTCACTCCTCTGTCTGGAGAGATTAATCCTGTTTCACCAGATGAAACTGCAATGGAATGTCCTGAGGTAATTGACTTGAAGGATACTTCTAATTCTTTTCATGACCCACTCCCACCACCACTCTATTCTTAAAGACCTATAAGTAGATTAAAGACCCAATAGGCCCCAAAAGGTGAGGTACAAAGTGTGACCCATGAAGAAGTAGGCTATACTCCAAAAGAACTACATGAGTTTTCCAATTTATATAGACAGATATCAGGGGAATATGTGTGGGAATGGACATTAAGGGTGTGGGATAATGATGGAAGAATATAAAGTTGGATCAGGTTGAATTTATTGATATGGGTCCACTAAGCAGAGATTCTGCATTCAAGGTTATAGCTTGAGGGGATAGAAAGGGCATTAACAGTTTGTTTGATGGTTGACTGCAACATGGATCAAAGCATGCCAACATTACCTGAGGTCAAAATGCCAGAACTGTCCTGTTATAATATAGAGAAGAGGACCCAAAGGCTTAGAGAAATTGGAATGTTAGAGTGAATTTATCTTGGAAGACCTCACACATCCCTGGAATGTCCAGAGGACACACCTTTTACCAGAACTGTGAGGAATAAATTTATGAAACTAGCTCCATCATCCCTGAAGAGCTCTGTAGTCACCCTTCCCTGTAGGTCAGATATTACTGTGGGAATTGCTGTCACTGAGCTGGAATCCTTAAACACAATGGGGATAATCAGATCTTGAGTTAGCAAAAGCCACATGGCAGCAGTTAATTGCCAAAGGCAAGGTGGGCATGGCTACCATAATGGACAGGAGACTCAAAACAGTAGTCAAAATAATCTGACTCACAGAGACTTATGGCATTGGCTAGTAGATCATGGGGTACCTAGAAGTAAAATCAATCGGCAGTCTACTAAATTCTTGTTTGATCTATATAAGCAGAAGAATTCTAGGTCAAGTGAATGAAAGTCTAACTTGAATTACAAAAACAGAGAGCCATGGCCCCTTAATCAATTCCCAGACTTAAGACAGTTTATAGACCCAGAGCCCCTTGAATGAGGGGAAGGCCAGGTACCCTTGGGGAAGGAACTTGTTACACTGCCAAAAATTTATCCTGTTAATCTTCCTCCTAGCCTTCTGCAGGGAAACGTATGGCCTTTTTCCAGGGTAAATGAGCATTGGGGAAAAGGAAATGATCAGCTATTTTGTGGATTATTAGACACTGGCCCAGAAGTGACATTAATTCCAGGAGACCCAAAGCATCACTCTTGTCCACCAGTCAGAGGAGGGGCTTATGGAGGTCAGGTGATTGATGGAGTTTTAGCTCAGATCGATCTCACAGTGGGTCCACTAGGTCCCCAGACCCATTCTGTGGTTATTTCCCCAGTTCTGGAATGTATAGTTGGAATAGACATACTCAGCAACTGACAGAAGCTCCACATTGGTTCCCTGACTTGTACAGTGAGTGCTATTATGGAAGGAAAGACCAACTGGAAGCCAGTAGAACTGCCCTTGCCTGGTAAAATAGAAAACCAGAAGGAATACCAGATTCTTAAGGACTCTTAAGACTTGAAGGATGCAGGGGTGCTGATTCCCACCATATCCCCATTCAACTCTCCTATTTGGTGTATGCAGAAAACAGATGGTTCTCAGAGGATGACTGTGGATTATAGTAAACTTAACCAGGTGCACCTTCTGTTCCAGCTGTGGTATCATTGCTTGAGCAAATCAACACATCCCCTTTGTTCCGGTTTGCTTATGCTGCTTTATGCAAAATACAAGGAATGGATTGACTTTTATAAAGGGGTTTATTTGGTTACAAAGTCATAGTCCTAAGGCCATAAGAGTGTCCAAACAAAGGCATCAGCAATAGGCTACCTTTGCTGAGGAACACTGATGGCGTCTGGAAAAACCTCTGTTAGCTGGGAAGTCATGTGGCTGGCATCTGCTCCAGGGTTCTGGTTTCAAAATGGCTTTCTCCCAGAATGTTCCTCTCTAGGCATCTGGGGGTGTTCTCTTCATTTTTCCCAGGCAAACTCTGGGCTAGTGTCTCCAAAGCATCAGCAAAAGTCTGCTTTCTATGGCCTTCTCCAAAATGTCTCTCCTGGCTGTAGCGCCAAGCACCTTCTGTCTGAGCTCTTATAGGGCTCCAGTGATTTTAATAAAGTCCCACACTGAATGGGCAGGGCCACACCTCCATGGAAATAATCCAATCAGAGTTATTACCTACAGTTCAGTGGGTCACATCTCCATGGAAACAGTCCAATCCAAAGGTTCCAACCTAATTAAGACTAAATATATCTGCTCCTACAAGATTACATCAAAGAACATGGTGTTTTGCTGGACATAATGCATCCAAACTGACACATCCTTGTACCTGGTATGCAGCTCTTGGTCTGGCAAATGCTTTTTTCTCAATAGCTATTAGTAAGGACTACCAGAAACAGTTTGCATTCAGTTGGCAAGGCCAGCAGTGTACCTTCACTATCCTACCAATCGGCTGAAGACTTTTAAGGGAGAAGAGAGAGAGCCTTCACTTCCTCTTCAGTCAGCCAGCCTCTCCTGGGGAGTTCCTCAAGGACCTTCATTGGAGTTGCCAGCTCATTGCCTGCCCTATGGAATTTGAACTGGTGCATCCTGCCCTATAGAATTTGGACTCATGCATCCCCATGGTTGTGTGAGCCACTTTTATAAAATCTCATATTTATGGATATCTCCTGTTAGTTCTGTTTCCCTAGAGAACCCTAGCCAAATCAATAATATTTGCATCTTTTCCTTTAATTCTAATTTCCACAATTGTTTTTGTATTAAGTCTGTAGAAATAGTTATATACATACAATACTCACTGCCAGAACCTTTATAATAGGTTACACTATCATCATTTGGTGGCCTGAAATTTATTTTCTATTCATGGAATCAATACTATCTGAAGTTTTACATATTCAAATCTGTGTGTAGTTTTTACTTTTGAAGTAGAGTTTGCTGGATATAGAATCTTTGGGTCACACACTCTGATGATCTTGAGCATGTTGTTTCATTTTTTTCTGGTTGCTATAGAGAAATCTAAGAGGAGACATTTTTCTACCTTAAAAAGTGATTTTATCTTTTAGCTTGGGTACTGTGCCGGTTTGAATGCATTTTGTCCCACAAACGCCATTATCTTTGATGTAGTCTTGTGGGACAGACTTTTGGTGCTGATTAGATTTGCTTGGAATGTGCCCCACCCAGCTGTGGGTGGTGACTCTGGTGGGATACTCCCATGGAGCCATGGCCCCACCCATTCAGGGTGGGCCTTGATCAGTGAAGCCATATAAACATGCTGACTCAGAGATGGAACTTAGTGCAGCTGTGAGTGACGTTTTGAAGAGGAGCCAGCTTGCTAGAGAGGAACGTCCTGGGAGAAAGCCATTTTGAAACCAGAACTTTGGAGCAGAAGCCAGCCACGTGCCTTCCCAGCTAACAGAGGTTTTCCGGACGCCATTTGCCATCCTCCAGTGAAGGTACCTGATTACTGATGTGTTACCTTGGACACTTTATGGCCTTAAGACTGTAAATGTATAGCCAAATAAACCCCCTTTTTATAAAAGCCAATCCATCTCTGGTGTTTTGCATTCCGCAGCATTAGCAAACTAGAACAGATTTTGGTACCAGAGAAGTGGGGTGCTTTTGCTGCTGACTTTGCAAATACCAAACATGTTGGAATGGCCTTTTAAATGGATAAGGGGAAGATTCTGGAAGAAGTGTGAGAAGCTTGATAGAAAAGGCCAAAACTGCTTTGAAGAGACTGTTTGTGGAAATATGGACTCTAAAGATACTTCTGTCGAGGCCTTGAACAGAAATGATGACTCTGTTGTTGTGAACTGGAAGAAAGGTGATCCTTGTTTGAAAGTGGCAGAAAATTTGGCAAAATTCAGTCCTGGTGTCAGATGGAAGGAAGAATTTGAAAGCAACAACCTGGAATACTTAGCTGAGGAGATCTCCAGACTACGTGTGGAGGACATACCCTGGCTTCTGCTTGCAGCTTATAGTAAAATGCAAGGGGAAAGAGATAAACTTAGAACTGAACTCTTGGGTTCAAAGAGACCAGAAGCTGATCGCTTGGAAAATTATGAGCTTCCATGGGGTGGAATCCCAGAAGCTACAGCCCAACATGAGGATGTTACCAAACATGGAACGCAGCTGCTATTTCAGTACAAGCCAAAATTGGAGATGGAATTATCCAGAAAGGATTTGTGGAAAGTCCTATTGTCTGCCGGCTTTGACCCCTGGTATGCTTCATGCAAAGCCAACAGAATTTTTGCGAGATCTTTACAGACAGAGCCATTGCCAGTCTGGACTGGAGGAGACAGACAAGGAACAAACTGAAGGAAAAATTTCTTCAAAGACAAAGCCATGGAGGTTGAGGTCTGGAGTTAAGAGGCCTTGGGCTGGGAGAGTGGAACAGCCCATACGCATGGAAAGGGTGAGTTTGCCCCGGAGGTTGAGGGTGGGCATTCCACCTCGATGCTCTGGAAGAGTTTTGCCACCTGAGGTCCCAAAGAGGGTGGAGCACATTCCCAGGGTATTGGGGAGAGCCTGGCTGCCACCCCACTGTTCTGAAGGGGTTGAGCGTGTGCCCTGGAGATGGAAGGGAATCCGGGAGCTGCCCCGAGGTTTGAGGAGGGTGGGGCCAAGAAGGTGGTCTCCCCAACGTGTGGGTATGTTGGAGCACTCACCTAAGCATTTGGAGAGGAAAGGGCTGCCGAAAAGGCCCTTAGGAAGGGTTAGGCTCCCGCTCTGTCAAGCCCCAAGGATGCAACGTTGTTCTATAAATGACTCTCAGACTTTGAAATCTAATGGAGTTTGTCCTGCAGGTTTTAGGAACTGTTTTGGTCCTGTTAACCCTGTTTTCCTTACTCTTTCTCCTTATGGCAATGGGAATGTTTATCCTGTGAATGTCCCTCCTTTGTATATTGGAAGCATATAACTTGTTCTAAGTCCACAGATCCAAAGCTAAAGGAAAAGTATGCCTTAGGACTGACCATGCCTATATTTGATTTTGATGGGATCTTGTACTTAACTTTTGTTACTGAAATGATTTAAGTTTTTGTGATATTGTGATGGAATGAATGCATTTTGTACTTGGAAAGATAATGTCATTTTGGGGTCCAGGGGGTGGAATGTGCTGGTTTGAATGCATTTTGTCCCACAAACGCCATTATCTTTGATGTAGTCTTGTGGGACAGACTTTTGGTGCTGATTAGATTTGCTTGGAATGTGCCCCACCCAGCTGTGGGTGGTGACTCTGGTGGGATACTCCCATGGAGCCATGGCCCCACCCATTCAGGGTGGGCCTTGATCAGTGAAGCCATATAAACATGCTGACTCAGAGATGGAACTTAGTGCAGCTGTGAGTGACGTTTTGAAGAGGAGCCAGCTTGCTAGAGAGGAACGTCCTGGGAGAAAGCCATTTTGAAACCAGAACTTTGGAGCAGAAGCCAGCCACGTGCCTTCCCAGCTAACAGGTTTTCCGGACGCCATTTGCCATCCTCCAGTGAAGGTACCTGATTACTGATGTGTTACCTTGGACACTTTATGGCCTTAAGACTGTAACTGTATAGCCAAATAAACCCCTGTTTTATAAAAGCCAATCCATCTCTGGTGTTTTGCATTCCACAGCATTAGCAAACTAGAACACTATTTTTTTCTTTATCTTTGAAGATCAAAAACATTATTAAAAATTATGTCAATTTTAATTATTCTGAATCATTTTCCTCTGATACATTGTGTGCCCATTCAGCAAATAGATTCAAGTCTTCTTTTAGTTTATAGAATTTGTTCTATATCATAAGTTAGAATTTCTTCTTTGGGGATTCCAGTTATGTGCATGTTGGATCTTTTCTGCTTATGTTCTAATCTATTCTTTTCTGTCTAATTTCATATGACACTAGTAAATTTGCTCATCTCATTTATACCCTTTATATTCCTTATTAATGTTTGCAGTTTCTTATTTCAAACTTCCTCTCTAATTCTGTGATTTTTTTCTAGTTCTTTACTAATTTTGGCCGACATTTGTACATTTACTTCTGCTCTCTTCTTTTCTTTCCTGAAATCTTATATTTCTGATTTGTGTTCTATCTTAATAGAGGCAAATTCTTCATTAAAATTGTTTTTAATTTATGTAAAATATATGTTCGCATATTTCATCTTCTCTGTGGCAATATTTTCCTGGTGTGGTTTCCCCATCTGTTAATAAATTACAGTTCACCTCTTTATTTATTTTTTTTTCATAAATTACTACTTTATAGCTAATATGCTAGCTCCTTTAAAAAATTTATCAAATGGGTTTTACTTTTCTATATTAGCTGTTTACATGAAGTTTCTTATGCAGGTCAACAACTTATACACTCTCAGATCCATTCTCTATATTTTCCCTGGTTCTGTTCTGTATATAAGGGAAATAACTTCCTAGACCCTCTTCCCCTTCCCATTTCTAATGGGAATCACTGGTGGAAGATAGGAAGTGGGAGGAAGAGTGAAACCAGGATGAGTCTCTCCTTGCTCTGATTCTTGTAGCATCAATGGCTGTGGCTGAGTCTTTTCCATGGTTCCAGCTCACTCCATGCAGCCTGCATGATAGCTCTATCTTCTGCCATACAGCCCTGGATTCTGGACCCTTTTAATGGTACTTTGTCTCATTGTCCCTGCAACTCTAGGTGTAATAGTATTTACTGCTATTGCTAATCTCTGGGATGCCTTTGCATTTTGTGTTTAACTTTCTAGCTCTTACATAACATATGTTTGAAAGACCTAGCATGATTTCTGTTTCCCTAGCTGGACCCTCATATTAGTAGAAGGAGGGAGGACCAGGGTAACATTTTAATCCAGGGCTTTCTTCTTAGTTGACACAGAATGCTCCCTGCAAATATGTTTGCCTGTAATTGTCTGCATAGGCTCTCCTCTTTTACTTATGTGAATTGTAAAGGGCCATCTGGTAGCATTTGCTTCACCCTGTTCCCAATCCATTTACTGGTCATTAGGGATAGTTTATGCACTTCAAGCTGTGCTCTATCATCTTCAGAAAGATTTTTTTAATGGCAATTTCTTAAATATTGCTTATATTAGTTTTCTATTGCTGCATAACAAATCACCACAATTTAATGACTTAAAACAATACCAATTTATTAGCTCACAGTTATGTAGGTTAGAAATCATAGGCAGCTTTTGCTGTGTTCGCTGATTCCAGTCTCACAAAGCCAAAATCAAGATGTTGGCTGTACAGGGCTCTTATCTGGAGGCTCTGGAGAAGAAAATTCTACAAAACTTATTCAGGTTGTTGGAAGAATTCATTTCCTTGAAGTTTTAGGATTGAAGTCTCTATTTTCCTGCTAGCTGTGGGCTGGCGACCCCTCTTAACTCCTAGAGGCCACTGTCCAGTCCTTGCGTGTGGCTCTTCCATTTTCAAAGCCAGCAATAGCACACAAATCTTTCTTGTGTTTCAAGTCTCTTGACTTTCCTTCTGCCACCAGCCAGAGAAAGCTCTCTGCTTTAAAAAAAGCTCATGTGATTAGGTTAGGCCCACCTGGATAATCTCCCTTTTGATTAACTTCAAGTCAGCTGTTTGATAATCTTTAAGTCTGCAAAATCCCTTCTGCCATGTAATGTAACATAATCACAGATGTGATATTGCATGCATCATATTCATACATCTGAGGATTAGAGCAGGAAATCTTGTAGGGGTGGTTTGGGCATTTTAGGATTCTGTCTACCATATTGCTCTTAGGCTTCTCACCATTTACTGCCACAGGAGTCTTTCATAAACAAAACTGCTCAGCAGCCTTTGCAAATATTTTGGAGTCTCTTTTAATTTTACCAAAATATGAATTTTTCCCCAAACTTCTTGTGGTTTTCGTAAGATTTTTTATGATGAGACAGGGGAACTGCTGATGTGTATGTCCAGTGCATATGGGAAATTTCTCTGGCCATTTTGCTCTTATTCCTTGACTGGATTACTTGATTTCAAAATTTATTTCTTTAGAATTTCCATTCAGAGCTTTCGTCCATTCTGTATCTAATAATTCAATCTTGTGTGTTGGTTATTAAATCTGATCTCTATTGCTTTTGTTCATCCTACTTGATTTCCTTCTATCTTTGATCGTGTTTTCTTATAGGCTTATGCTTGTTGAATTTAATCTGTGGGAATCCTCAGGGTCTAAATAAAGGATATTTTCCTTCAGAGAGGTTTAGTATTTTCATAGGCCCCCTTCAAAGTTCCCTTCAAATGTCCCTGGCTTTATGCATGAGGCTCTCCAACCTTGCCAGAGGCCTAAAGCTTAGTCTCCAGATGATAGTTCTGACCCTGGCATTAGTTTTGGGACATACATCTAGTTTTGAATTTATTTTTACCTGCTCTGGTTTCATCTTCTCCTTTTGTCTCTTCCTCTCTTCCTTCCTGCCTCCCCTGCTTAGGTCATGCTAAATAAAAGTACAAAGTCAAACATACAGGAGGCACTAGCCCCACCATACTCTGCTTTGGTCAGAGGAGTCATGGCCAAAACATACTTCTGGAGGAACCAGCCACAATAAATGTGACGAACAGGTAGGTTTGTTTAGTTTGTTTACCTGGCAAAAGAGAAGGCATAACTCTTCAAATATCTGAAAGGATCACAAAACAGAGAGAAATTAGACTTACTTTTTGTCTTCCTGAAGCAGGACCAACAATTGGATCTAGAAAGAAGATGCACTTTCGCTGAACCCTAAGATGGAACTTATGGTTACAGCTGTCCAAAATTGGAATGATCTGCTTTTGTAAAGTGTGAACTCACAGGAGCACACTTATACTTTGGCTAAGAGGAACCAAATGACCTCACACCTTCCTTACAGTTTCAGATTCATGTTTATTCCATGACTCTCTAAAAATAAGAAATTATAGCCATCTGGAAAAGTATTTATCCCACATTCTGACTATAAAGAAAGGAAATTTTATGTCACACTATCTAAGAAACTTTTCAAATTTGTAACTCAGAGTGATCATTAACATATTTTACTTTACAAATAGTCTTCCTTGAAATGTGCCAAGAAAGAAAAGGAAGTTAATTTTTTACAGAAAATATCCTCCTCCTGCGTATCCACATTGGAAGAAAATATGATACATTTTTCAATAATAAAATTGTTCAATCAGGAGTAGGAATTTAGTTAAACTAAATAGAAGAGACCCTTGTAAATGAGAAGAGATGCTGCAACACGAGATATATAATGCAATTTAATGTACATTTCAGAGTAGTTTCCTTTAATATTAAAACTATTTTTTATAGAACTGGGATACAGGCCTTTTGAATATTTTTGTTGATGATATTGAGATCTTGGTACTTTTTTTCTTAGAATTTATATGAAAATAAAATCATCCTCATTCTTTAATCATAGCTTTGGTGAAAACAAAGCATTTAACCTTTTACTATGGGATAGAAGCTTATGTTGCAGTTTTAGAAATCCAGATACCTTCTTCCATCTCTGGATTCTAGAATTATAAGAGAACTCTGTGGAAGAGAGACTCAACTGCCTTGTCCTGTCAGGGACAACAGGCACATCACAGGGGCTTGTATTGCTCAGAGAAAGAAAAATAAATCCAGACACAGAGATTATGAGCTCAAAAGAAAGGCAAACTGTAAGCAAAATATTGTTCAGTACAAAAAGGAAGTTTGTTCCCAAGGGACAAGGCAAAAGAACAAGAGACCCAAACTATATGACCACATTTTATGAAAGCCTTGGGCCATTGAATTGTATGACTTCAGAGGAAATTAATAAAGGAGAAAATCTGGAAACAACTGCTAATTGGCTGCTATATAATGCCTTAATATAACACATTCAGAGGAGACAAAAGTTATAAATATAAAGGCAAAGCTGAGGAAATAGTTCCATTGTTCTGCAGGCCAGATCCCTTGCTGCAAACAGAAGCTTATATATACATGTACACACACATATACATGGATATGTATGGTTAAGTGTGGTGTCTATAGTAGAAAGAGAACATTCCTTAGAGTCTATTATGGATTGAATCATGTCCCCCAACAAAGACATATTCAAAATTTAATCCCCAATCCTGTAGATATGAACCCATTTCTAAATAGGATCTTTGAAGATGTTATTAGTTAAGGTGAGGCCAAACTGAATCAGGATATGCCCTAATCCAATATGGAGTCTTTATAAACAGAGGGTATTTGGACACAGTCAGCAGGAGACAGATGGAGAGAGAGATGGCCATGTGACAAGGGCAGAGATTGAGTTATGAATTGCTAGCAAGCTACAACCAGAATGTTATAGACTTCAGAGAAAGCTTTACTCTTAGCCTCCAAACTGTTGGATAATAAATTCCTGTTGTTTAAGCCAACTAGTCTTTGGTACTTTGTTTTAGCAGCCCTAGCAAACTAAGACAAAGTCTAAAGATAAGGTTCTTTAATATTATGTATGCACAAGCATTGAGGACTATCAATTTGGTGGGCTGGGCCCTTGATCTTGGGGTTTGCCCTTATGAAGCTTGTTGCTGCAAAGGAGAGGCTAAGCCTACTTTAATGGTGCCTAAGAGTCTCCCTCAGAGAACCTCTTTATTACTCAGATGTGGCTCCTATCTCTCTAAACCCATTCGGTAGGTAAACTCACTGCCTTTACCCCTATGTGGGACATGACTCCCAGGAGTGTAAATCTCCCTGGCATTGCAGGACATGACTCCTGGGGATGAGCCTAGACCCAGCATTGTGGGATTGAGAAAATCTTCTTGACCAAAAGAGGGAAGCGAAATGAAACAAAATAAAGTTTCAGTGACTGAGAGATTTCAAATAGGGTAAAGAGATAACTCTGGAGGGTATTCTTATGCACTACATAGATATCCATTTTTAGATTTTAGTGTATTGGAATGGCTAGAAGGAAATACTTGAAACTGTTGAACTGCAACCCAGTAGCCTTGATTCTTGAAGATGACTGTGTAACTATGTAGCTTACATGGTGTGACTGTGTGACTGTGAAAACCCTGTGGCTCATACTCCCTTTATCTAGTATATGGACAGATGAGAAGAAAAATGGGGACAAAAATTAAATAAAAAATAGGGTGGGATGGGAGGTGGTGGTGGAATGTTTTAGGTATTCTTTTTTTACTTTCATTTTTATTCTTATTTTTATTTTTTTGGAATAATGAAAATGTTCAAAAATTGATTGTGGTGATGAATGTACAACTATATGATGGTACTGTGAACAACTGATTGGATACGAAGTATGAGTGTATGGTATGTGAATATATCTCAATAAAATTGAATTGAAAAACTATTACGTGTGCAGTTGTTTGGTCAAACGCTTGGTTGTTACTATGGAGATATTTTGTAGATGAGATTAGGATCTATAATCAGTTGACTTCAAATAAAGGAGATTACCTTCAGCAATGTGGGTGGGCCTCATCCAATCAGTTGGAAGTCTTAAAAGCCAGAACTGAGGGTTTCAAGAAGTAATTCTGCCTCAGACCATACCCTCCACTCCTCTCTGACCTCCCCTATAGACCAAGTCTAAGATTTCAACATCATTCTTCCTAGAATTTCCAGCCTAACCTACAAATTTTGGACCTACCATCTTCTACAATTGCATGAGCCAATTCTTTGAAATAAATCTATTTATATATACGTGTGTGTGTGTGTGTTAGTGTGCGTGTGTGCGTGTTGTGTATATAACATATATCCTGTTGGTTCTTTTTCTATGGAGAACCCTGACCAATAGAGGATATGATTGCTTTGCATCTTACTGGATTTGTGATTCAATTTATTCATCTTGGAAACAGAAATGATATTATGTATCTCATGTAATGTTTGTGAGGACTAAATAAGAGCATACATGTAAAAATATTTTATAAAATAAGTGGATGGGATATCTTATTGTTACTATCTGCAGTGGGTATATTTTCTTTTTGCCTATCAGGCATAATTTACCCTTAATAAGGAAATATCAACCTATTTTCCCCTTTAGTATAATCCCATACTTTCAGTCTAGATTGTCCAGACGGGGTGGACCTCATCCCTGGAGATGAACCCATGACAGAGACCTGGCAGGGAAAAAGTACCCTATCACCCCTGGGCCTGGGCCTGGCAATTTTTTTTCCAAAATAGATCATATGACTCAGGTCAGGCCAGTCAGTGTCCAGGACTTTGGCTGGAGCTAAAGGAAAGATGAACTCTTTGTTTTGGGGGATGCTGTCCTTTGAAGCATATACCCCTATTTAGACATAATCTTAATCCATGTCCCTGTGGGTATGAACCCACTGTAAATAGGACCTTTTGAAGATGTTATTTTTGGTTAAGATATGGCCCAACTGAATGAAGGTGGCCCTTAATGAAGTTTACTGGAGCCCTTTATTAACAGAAGAAATTCAGATATAGTCAAAGAGAATGCCACAGGAAGTTGCTGGAGGCTGGAAGTCGATGGAACCCAGAAGGGAAAGGAGAGAACATCGCCATATGACAGTAAAGCCAAGAAACCCAAGGATTGCGAGCAGCCAGAACGCTACTGACTCCGTGAGGAAGCAAGCTGCCTAGTCAACGCCTTTATCTGAACTTCCGGCCTCTGAAGCAATAAATTCCTGTTGTTTAAGCCAACCCATTGTGTGGTATTTGTCATACCAGCCTAGAAAACTAAGACAGGTGTCACAATGTAAGTG
This sequence comes from Choloepus didactylus, assembly GCF_015220235.1. NCBI lineage: Eukaryota > Metazoa > Chordata > Mammalia > Pilosa > Megalonychidae > Choloepus > Choloepus didactylus. Next base: position 46,541,633 of record NC_051316.1, on the reverse strand, counting down.
GATGGCCATTTGGGGGAGGGCTTGTCTGAGAATAAGCCAACTCAAGGAGGAAACCAGATCAAGAATTAAAAAGAGAAATGACACCCCAAAGACATCATCAAGTCCTGGGATTCAGATGTGCCTGATGCCAGAAGTGGCCTTGGTTTCCCAGTTACATGAATTAAAAAAAAAAAAAATCCACTTTTTGTCCTATCTGGTTTGATTTGGGTTTCTGTCAATTTGTCACCAACAGTGTACTGGCTGAGACACTACTATTAGGGAAACTTTAGATAATCATTAGTGTAACTTGGAAAATCCATGGACATAATTTATACTAAAGCAATTACATGATCACTTCAAATTCAGTCCTGAAAGCAGGGAAACTAATTTCTTTCTGCATTTTTTTCTTTCTCATATTCTGCTTTTCACAATTGGCATAATAGAAAAGTCTTAATAACATAGAATAGTTTCCTTTTGGTCAAATTCTACTGAGCTTCTTTCTAAATAGTTTGACACCATAAGTTCAGCCTATCTTCTTTTCTGTTAATACTAATCTTCCATAATGTTTATGATGGGTGGTATTAATTTTTCTTTGTAATTTTTTGTTATTATTTCTTTACTTTTTCATTCATCAGGCATATATTCAAACTCATCTATGCCAAGTCTAAATCTTTATATCTGTATTCCTTTTGATCTTGATAGAAAAAAAAAAGTAGGTTCAAGAACAAATGCACAGCAGACTTATTTTTAAAATTAACTAAAAATTTAGTGAATATTTAATACATTATCAATATGTTATAAACCAAATCTGAGGTTCTTAACTATTTTGGTCTGCATGCTGTGGACTTTTGGACATCTGTTGAAATCTATGGACTTCTTCTCAGAATAGTTATTTTTAAATGCAAAAAATAATACACAAAATTACAAAGGAAACTAATCATAGTAGTTTATCCAAACATTAAAAAAAAAACCCTGCATATGTAATATACTATTATGTGATTTTTTACTAATGCATTAATTAACAAGATACACCACGGATCTAATAATTACTGTAATTTTAAAGTAGTTATGAGTATAAATGCTATTTTGCAACAGCAATAACGAAATAAGAAAATATCCGTGCTTTCTATTCATGATGGAGTTACAGGTTTGCAAATACCATTGTGGCTTGTTGCCTACAGTCGTAATTGAAGGAATTGTAAATTTCAATTAGAGGTTAGAGAAAATAAAGCTATAATTTTTTTTCTGTCTGAATTCATAAATTCCAGGATAAGGACCCCTGCTTTAAATGTTTTCATGTAAATGGTACTTGTTAATAAAGTATTTAAAGTCAATTATAAAATTGTAGTCAAATGAAGGAAAATTTTAATTAATTAGAAAAATAAGTCACAACATTAACAGTAAAGGTTAATTAATTAACAGAAAAGGTACATGTAGGCTCTAGAGTCCAACTGTCTCCATTCAAATCTGTCTCCACTATTTAGTAGCTGCATGATTTTGGAAAATCACTTTTTTCATCTTTAAAATTGATCTAAAATAGTTCCTGCTTTATAAGGCTGCTGTGATGATTAAATGAGATAATATGTTGGAGTGTCCAGTGTAGTGCATGGCAACCAGTAAGTAAGTGCTCAAGAATGCTGGCTTTGCTTTTTATGGATTACCATCCAGGGTACAGGCACTATGCTACGTACTAGGGATGATGAAATGATGGTGTCCTCAAGTCACTCTAATAGGGAAGATAGATATATAAATACTTAATTTTTGAACAGTGTGATAGATACTATCATAAAATATTCTCAACATGCTGGAGGGGGCAGAATAGGGAGTGATCAGTTCTAATTGGAGACTGTAGAGTGAGAAGTGGGGAGGATAGACAAGCTTTCCTTGTGTTGAGTGTTGAGAGAGGTGCCAGACCAGCTTGGTAGGTCTTGTAAGAGTCCATGATCACTCACCTTCAGTGATATATAGGGGAAGGCCAGACTGATTGAGAGGAGGGAGGGTGATAGGGAGGGTTTTTGGAGAACAAGTTGGCATAACACTGTAGTTTCCTCTTCTTATCTCCTCTCTCCATTCAAGGAAAGTAAGAGAGGATTTAAAATTCTCTGAGAGAGCATGACATGTATCCCCAGGGATTTGGAGCACCTGCTTTGGAGTGCCAGTTCTAGACTGGAAATGTCTGTCAGAGACATCCTGGAGCTGTATATTATGACAAAGCATGGAGAGAAGCATCCAGAATTTGGAGGGCACCAAAGGTGCTGAGTGTTTCCTATGGGAAAGAACGGACATTGGAGAGATTAACTGGAGAATTCAAAAGGCTGCCCAAGAAAAATGCCTGCCCTTAATAATCAGGAGGGTGCATCGCCTGCTCTTAGCAATCATGCAGTCCTCTTAGAGGACCTTTGAGGAACCTTCAAAAGCTCTCCATGAAGGAAAGAGCAACATGTGGGTGTCATAACCTGGGGGGCCTTGGCACCAGATTATAAGGACATCAGTCCCTCTCTTCACTTATGTTTTAGTTTCCTAGGCTGCTCCAAGCAAATACCATGAAATGGGTTGGCTTCAACCAAGGGAATTTATTAGCTTACAGTTTTGAGGCTGTAAAAATGTCCAAATCAAGGCATTATTAATGTAATGCTTTCTTTCTGAAGACCCATGGCCAGTGATCCTTGGCTCCTCTGCCACATGGTAAGGCACCTGATGGCATCTGCTGGTCTCTCCCTTCTCTCCCAGGTTTTGTTGATTTCAGCTTCTTGCTTCCATGGCTTTCTCTCTCTCTCTCTCCGTATTCATTCTGTTTATAAATGACTCCAGTAGTAGGATTAAGTCCCATACTGAATGAGGTGGGTCACACCTTAACTGAAGTAGCCTCATCAAAAGATCCTATTTACAATGAGTTTACATCCACAGGAATGGATTAAATTTAAGAACATGTCTTTCTGGTGTACATACAGCTTCAAACACCCACACTTTACCTCTGCTCCCTTCCTCAATCCTAGCAGGGCAGAGGGTGCCTGATGAGCCCAGGAGGAAATGAGGAATAGTTAAGATGAAGTAATATTGAAGAAGCTGACCCTGTGTCCAATTCCTCTAGTGGGTAGTTTCCATGACGGGCTCTTCTTAGTAGTCCTCACAGCTCAGCTCCTCAAAAAATCTCCTTTGACTCACCAACACTATTTGTTGAATTGTACTTCTGGCTTCTTATGACAAGAAACATTTTAATTCCCCTTTTCCCAACTTAATACATGTTCTGAGTTGTAAGGAATATACTAATTAGCCACAGAATGGGTGACAAGGAACAAAATGAACACTTGGTCTTGAAAATCCTTGTCAAAATCTAAGTCTTTATTTTCTTATTATTTTTTAATGATATCTCTATTTGGGGTCCCCAAGACCACCCTTAGCTTTAATGACTTTCTAGGACTCACTGAACTCAGAAAAGCTGTTATACTCACAATTACGGTTTATAACAGTGAAAGGATATAAATTAAAATTTGCAAAGGTAAAAGGCACATGGGGCAGAGTCCAGGAGAGACCAATCACAAGCTTCCAGTTGCTCTCTCCCAGTGCAGTCGTATGGATATTGCTTAATTCTCCCAGCAACTGTGTGGCAATGCATATGGAGAATTACCAGCCAGGTCAGGCATGGAGTATCTATGTGACTGATCCAAGCTACCCAGTCTCTGGCTACCACTGCCCCACCCCCTAGGTCAAACTGCAGCAGATTAGCCCAATGTCCTAGGCAAACAGAAAGCAAAAACAAAGGTGTTCACCATAAATCACATTGTTAGCATAAACTATCTGGGATAAACTATCCAGGTATATAACACACTCCTTTCAGGCAGAGTATTCCAAGGGCTTAGTGGTTATCTCCCAAGTGGGGTGGAGGGCCTGCTATTTCTTTGGATTGTGTAGGATTTGAACATCCCAAGCCTGCTGAATTAACCCTTCACTGCATGCTATCACTGTTCACTTGCTTTTAGTCCCCTCTCAGCTGTTAAGAAAATGATCCTCCTCCTGAAATTGCCGGAGACTTCCTACTTTGAAGCAATCTAAGCACGATGATATAGAAAGAAATTTAATTGGCAGAGGAAACAGCACCACATATCTGACATATGCCAACTGAACATGGGAAACTGAAAATCATAGAATAGTCATTTATTTTTTCTGGAGGGTCAGTAAGTTTTCCGGCATCCTCCATTAGCTTCTTATCCCTCACTCCCAGGCCAGTGGCTCAAGGCATTCTCAGCTGCTTGGTTTACTTGAACAACTGGAAACCACCTGCACACACCTCTCAGTTCCTTAATAGCCTGCTTACCATGCAGGCCGGAGCGGGTCTTGTGGGTGATATGGGTAACTGTCCACTACCAGAAGGAGAAAGGACTCCAAATCCTCCTACCTCTGGAGCTTCTTTCCTGAGAGAGGAGGGTGCTTTATCCAGATTAAACACTGTGAGAAATAAAGAAAGCTAATATTGAACTTAATTTTAAGTCCCATTCCTTGTGCAAGAGCTGTTAACTGTTAACTAAATTGTCTTGTTCCTGCTACTAATAAACAGTGAAGGTGTCGAAAAGCAAAGCAGTACAGGGGAGCAAAGAAAAATTCAAGGACTTAGGTCATTTGTGAAATGGATATTCAGTCTTTGAATAATTAAGAATATCCAATTTGTAGGATATTAAAGAAGTCTCTACTCTACATTTATGTCAGAGCAGCTCATTGCTAATCCAGGACATTAAAAAATTTTTTTAAAATTCATTTATACTGAGATATATTCACATACCATGCAGTCATACAAAGCATACATTCAATTTTTCACAGTACCATTATAAAAATATGGAATGCTTCACGAATTTGCATGTCATCCTTGTGCAGGGACCACGCTAATCTCTGTATCATTACAATTTTAGTGTATGTGCTGCTGAAGCGAGCACAGGACATTAAAATTTTAACATAGTAGTTATGGACGTTGCTGCTGGAGAATTTTACTTATTGCTGGGTTAGATACTGTTCTAGTTTACTAATGCTGCCAGAATGCAAAACACCATAAATGGATCAGCTGTTATAAAGGAGGTTTATTTGGTTACAAAGTTACAGTCTTAAGGCCATAAAGTGTCCAAGGTAAGTCATCAACAATCGAGTACCTTCAGTGGAGGATGGCCAATGGTGTCGGAAAACCTCTGTTAGCTGGAAGGCACGTGGCTGGCATCTGCTCCAAAGTTCTGGTTTCAAAATGGCTTTCTCCCAGGACGTTCCTCTCTAGGCTGCAGTTCCTAAAAAATGTCACTCTTAGTTGCTCTTGGGGTGTCTGTCCTCTCTTAGCTTCTCCGGAGCAAGAGTCTGCTTTCAACAGCCATCTTCAAACTGTCTCTCATCTGCAGCTACTCTCTCAGCTTCTGTGCATTCTTCAAAGTGAACCTCTTGGCTGTAGCTTCTCTTCAAAATGTCACTCCCAGATGCACTGAGTTCCTTCTGTTTGTCATCTCATTTATATGGCTCCAGTGATTTAATTTAGACCCACCCTGAATGGGTGGGTTAACACCTCCATGGAAATTATCCAGTTAGAGTCATCACCCACAGTTGGGTGGGGTGCAGTTCCATGCAAACATCCTAATCCAAACATTCCAACTTAATCCCCACTAATATGCCTGCCCCACAAGATTGCATCAAGGAATATGGCTTCTTCTGGGGGACATAATGCATTCAAACCAGCACAGGTACCAAAAAAGGGAAATGCTGAATTATAAAATACTATACATTGAATATTTAATAAATTAATCCCATGCTAACAGGAGTTCCAGAAGTAATTCCTGCTATATATCAGCACTTAATCAATACTACTTAATGATATAGTAATGGTTTGAGACCAAGTTGATGCCTAATTTGTTCATTATCAGAATTGGAAACACAGATGAATCACATTCAAGATTAAAATCATTTTAAGAAAAACCACTGAGTTTTACATACGGTTAAAGTAAAGGAAAGAAGATTGACGCTTTCATTGGAGTTGACTCTTTTGAGAGTTCCTGGGTTGTTAAACATGAACTCATTCATATAACTTTTGACTCTCATTTCTAGGTCTGATTATTTTTCTTTCATATTTTTCATATAACTTTGAATTGTACCAGAATCTCTTGGTTGTTCAGCAATAGATTCTGACTCTAAATCCATGCCAACTCTCAGAGGAGAAGGAAGAAGAGGAGAAAAAGAGAGGGTGAGAGGAAAGGAGGAGAGAGAAAGAAGGGGAGAGGAGAAGCAAGGAAGAGAAGGAGTAGAAGGTAGGCATGGAAGAGGAAGTGATAAGAGGAGGAAGAGTGGGAAGATGGAAAAGAAGGGAGAAGGAGAGGGGAAAGAAAGGGACCAGACAAATGTGTTCATTTTGTCAGAGCAGGTGAACTGTAAATAAAATATAAAATATTCAAAAGTGAAACCATATATGTACACACATACATGTATGATGGGAAGTCCTATTCCTAGAGATCTAAAAAAATATGCAATCCCTGATTAGGACATAAATACTTAGTTTTAAACTCCTGAGTGCTAGACAATTTATATACATGTGTATTTATATACATGTTTTAAATATATATTTAAACTAGATTTAATATTAGATAATTCAAATTAATTTCCTTGTGTAATTTAAAATTCTTGTCTCAGCTTCATGGAATGACATTTGGTGGAGAGAAGAAATTTTAATTGGGGAGAAGGGCATGCTGATTGATGTGACTTTGCAAGGTCCTGTGCAGAGAGTTTCTGGGAATTTAGCAGATGTTTGTTAAGACAGGAAGGGAAAGGAGATAGCAAAGTTTGCCCCAGTGGCCATTTACATCTGTCTTGTTTGCATCTGTTTTAGGTTTGGTATTCTACTCAGTTTTTCTTACCAGCTGCTTCAAGGATCTGGTAAAACTAATAGAAAAATTTATTGAAGTTGTCTCAGATGACAGAATTCCCACTTCCCAAGTTTTGTGGGCTACATTTATCCTGAGAAATCCTGTTTTGGGCATCAGAACTATAATAATCTCACCCTAAGGATGTCATGGTGAAAAGAGATTAATATAAATAGAAGGCCTTCTTTTAGCCCCACACTTCATTGGTTTGATGAAATTGAGGAAAACAGGAATAACTCAAGTGTGTTGAGGATCAGTGATTTCACATTTATAAAGCATAAAGCTTTATGATCTTGAGGATAATATTCTATTTGAATGCAAAACCATCATTATCACTGGTAACATTTCTAAATATCTTGCCAACATATTTCTGATTCAGACTATTAAATTTCATATTAAAATAGTGCTTAAAAGATACTCATTAAAAAGACTGGGTAAACAGACAAAGCTTGAAAAACAGTGAATATATTTAGAAAATTCCACACAAACAACCACCACATTTTTGTGTACTTTTTCCAAATAATAAGGAAAAAGTCAGGATGTAATAATAATAGCAGTGGTAGTTGAAATTTAATTTAGGATGGAGCATCTGTTAGGCATATATCTGCTTCCAGTGCATTTATTATCTTATTTAATACTCACCAAAACCTGCTGTGATAAGTACTGTTATATTCTTATTTTATTTACAAGGAGTCAACAAACCAAAAATTTTATAGAATGTACTGGTGTATACAAAACAGGATGGAATGTACCTGAACATGAGGATGCATCAGAGTTAATCTATATCCTAGCGTGATGATATTGAAAAGTATTTAGTAAATACAGAAGAAAATAAAGAGGAAAGAGAATGTAACAAAAATCATATTCATGGATTTAAATAGGCTGTCAACTTGGCTTAAAGAACTCTAAAATAACAAGAGTTATCTTGCTTGTTTGTTTTGCTTATTTTCTTAAATTATTACTACTTGGTGTACTGTCAAAGCTTTTAAATCTCTGCAGCACCAGTGCACTGCCGAAAGGACTTGACTCTGGGCAGTTTCAGTCAACTGAAACCTGCATATTGGTTAAGTCAAATCATCTGCAGAAATCTGGCATATTGGTTACACATACATAATGTTGCCACCACTATAAGCATGAGTAAAATAAACCCACAAACAGATAATAGTAACTGTGGTAATATTTTTGGAGCAAGAGCAAAATGCTATGCTTTGGATAGAACTGAGCTTAACATTGATCTTATTTACCCATTTAAAGTTAATTTCTGCTTTTCCTTTCATTCCTTCTTGAAGAAAAGCGCTAAAATAGTGGTCAGTATTCTATGGGCACTTGGCTAGTGACAGTGGACTATTTATTTGGTTTTAAATAACATTGTCTACTGTAGCTGTCAGTAAAATAGGGGCCTTAGTGTACCACAGTGACCACAGGGCAAGCCACAGAAAAGCATTTAGGGGTTAGTGTAATCAGATTTGTGAAACTGATCCAAAACAGCACTTCTCTATAGGAGCACTATAATAAATCCTTTGCAAAACAGAGAATCTATTTGTAATCTGAATTATCTCTTAATTTGTTTGTTCTTAAGTTTGAATTTTTGTGTACATGTGGCCTTCTTGAAGTAAGACACTTCTGGAATTTCTGGAAACCCAGGTGTTCCAGTTTGCTAATGCTGCTGGAATGCAAAACACCAGAGATGGATTGGCTTTTATAAAAGGGGGTTTATTTGGTTACACAGTTACAGTCTTAAGGCCATAAAGTGTCCAAAGTAACACATCAGCAATCGGGTACCCTCACTGGAGGATGGCCAATGGTGTCAGGAAAACCTGTGTTAGCTGGGAAGGCACGTGGCTGGTGTCTGCTCCAAAGTTCTGGTTTCAAAATGGCTTTCTCCCAGGACATTCCTCTCTAGGCTGTAGTTCCTCAAAAATGTCACTTTTAGTTGCTCTTGGGGTGTTTGCTCTCTCTTGGCTTCTCCAGAGCAAGAGCCTGCTTTCAATGGCCATCTTCAAACTGTCTCTGATCTGCAGCTACTCTCTCAGCTCCTGTGCATTCTTCAAAGTGTTCATCTTGGCTGTAGCAAGCTTGCTCCTTCTGTCTGAGCTTATATAGTGCTCCAGTAAACTAATCAAGGCCCACGCTGACTGGGCGGGGCCATGCTTCCATGGAGATTATCTAATCAGAGTTATCACCTACAGCTGGGTGGGTCACATCTCCATGGAAAGACTCAAAGAATTACAGTCTAATTAACACTAATAGGTCTGCCCACACAAGATTGCATCAAAGATAATGGCATTTTGGGGGACATAATACATCCAAACTGGCACACCAGGTGAATGTAACATAATTAAACTCAATATTCATTCATTTGTTCATTCAACACTCTGAAATGATACCATGTAGCGACAAGCACTGTATTGGGTTAAGAGGGATGGCCATCACTAAGTCCATTGATGTCCATTAATGCCGTTCAGGTGTTCAAATGAGGTTGGGGAGAGTTCTGAAGTGTTTAATATTCTTTTTTGGGGGGAAGTAAAAAACGAAATAAGCACCCTTTTGGTCTTTAAGACAGCTATCCAATGACTTGAAGATGATGCCATGAATGATCCTTTGGGAATCTCCTCCTATATCCTTAATCACAGAAAAGATAATATGATGGTTTTGTGTTATCACAAAATGTCAAAGTTACAATGAGGTGAACTTAAAAAGTCTTGGGGAGCTGAATGCTCTGGGGCTCTAAGGTGTGTCTAGAGGTAGAGTCTCTAAGCATCATATCCTGAAGGGAACTCAGATTCTTGCACCCTCTCTAAGGCTCCTCCTTCTCACTTCCTTTTTCAGAGGAAGGAACAAGTGCTCAGAAAGGTTGATTGTGCAGCTGAAACTGGTACCAGGCCTTTTGATTCTCAAACCAGAGTGCAGCTGAAACTGGTATCAGGCCTTTTGATTCCCAAACTATTCAGCTGATTTGCTGAATGATTTCGTTTTTCCTCTTTCTTAGGTAGGAAAGCTGTATAGAAATGACATATTTTAAGGTTGGAGGGAGGACTCTTGCTTCCTTTTGGTCAAACTTAGCAAAAGGTGTAGAGGTAACGGATGACGGGATGGATGGTAAAAAGAACTTCTGTAAGGGCATCGCCGAAACTGACCCACTCCGCGCGCAGGTAGTTTGCAATCCCATCAATCTTTGATCAAATTGGAAGGACCCACTGCTTTCCTCTTAACTTTTGTCCTATTACTCCCAGAGGAGTAGGCTAGTGGACGGAGGAAACTACAGATCCCAGCATGCAGCTCTTCCTCATGTCATTTGTGTGGCATGAGAGAGGCTCTCGTTGCATTCTGGGAAATGTAGTTTTTTTTTTAATTAGAAACTACTCGGTCTCGAGTTTAGGCTAGAGGGAATCCGCCCCTCCGTTGGCCCCACCCGTTCCATTGACCTCGCCCCTGGTTGCTCAGGAGATGAGGAGGCGCCGAATCTTGGTCGGGTGGGTGCGAGGAGGAGGCGAGAGAAGTCTATCTCACCAGGGCGGCCATGGAGAGTTCTGACAGCAGCTGCCGGGACTGGTGCAACAGTGGGCCATACTGGTTTGAACTCGGACCCACGGACCTGTTGGAGCGCAAGGGCTCCCTGACCCTCCGCTGCCATCACAAAAAATACTCCAAGCCGGTGTTGGTGTATTCCTGGTGAGCGAGCTCCCTGCAGTTCTGGGATGCTGGGGGCACAGGAGAAGGGGAAGGGGTCGGGAGGAGAGGAAAGGAGAGCAATAGAGAGGTGACAGGAGTGGAAAGGAGAGAAACAGAAGAGAATAAAGAAAGAGGGGGAGAAAAGGAAAGAGAACGGGATAGGAGAACTAGGAGGGGAGAGAAGAGAGGGAGAATAGGGAAACAGACCTGGGAAGGAGTGATAGAGAGGATGTGAGAGTTGGGGACAGCAAGGAGTGTGTGAAACAGAAGATCCCTCCGGAAACAGCTCCCCTGCACACCGGAGACCTGCTGCTTCCAGTTCCCTGGCACTGAGGTCATAGATCCTCCACCCTGGGGAAGGAGTGGGGAGGTGTTTTGCGAAAGCCTGCAGATCATATTTCTGAGAGAAGTACTAGCTCATAAAAGACAGGGCCCATTAAGAGGCCAGGGTCACTGCAGGAAGGAGATGTCTGTTCAGAGGACTGGTCTCTAGGGCTGCCATTTCTTAGGGTTGGGGGTTGCCACAACTGAGCTATTTGAGAGGCCCCTAAACATCCCCGAGGCTACTAGGACTCTTCTGGCCAGAGATTTCAAGCTGAAGTCTCTCACTGAGTAAAGCCAACTAGTTTGTTTGGCATGCACAGTGATTTAAAATTCTTTTTTTTTTTTTTTAATTAATTAGTTGCCTACATTTTTTATTTCACATAAAAATCCAGGATTGTATCTTCTCTTGAAATATTGAAAGGCTTGGCAAAAGGGGACCTCGTTCCTCCTGGCAACTCTGAATGTACCGGAGTTGGGCACTGATTACTATTCTTGCTCTCCCTCTGGTAACTTCACTTCTATACGTTCTTGCCTGGTCCCAGGGGACATTTAATTTACTTCTACTGCTTTAGCCCTTGGGGGTTGGAATTCACTTAGATATTCTTTTGTTTTATTAAATGTCACATTGATCAAAAGCAAAACCATGATATATCTGGGAGAAAAGGCAGGGTACTTTTAAGATTCTTTCCTTTGGGTCAATTTTCCTGGCTATACTGTAGACAATAAATACTTTTGGAGTATTATAATTTTGCTTTTGAAAGAAGATGAATGATTTTGGCTGTAGCTCCAAGGCAAAGCCTTACTTGATCCTGTTCACTCATGTAATATATGTGAGCCCTGTAGTTCCTGTCTCTGAAAACTTCCTGAATTGTCTCCCACAAGTCTACTCCCCAACTTCTTTTCATCTCTAAAACTGATGGGCTATTTCAAAATCAGTGTAAGAGATTGTATAGATTTGGAACCAAAAGTTACCTTGGGAAACAGAAAATCCCCTTTTTGGCTCATTCAGGGCTCACTCACCTCATGGCCCTCAGGCAAAGCTCTTCCTTGATTCTTTTCCTCCACAGGGATTTGGGTCCTAATATAAATCACCACTAGAAATTATTGTTAATGAGAAAGATCTTTCTCAAGGGGATGGTGCTGCTGTTCTCCCTGCACTATCACTGTTGGAAATAAAGCGGTACCTGTAAGGGAATAAACGCTCACTCGGTTCTGGAGGAGAAAAGAATTTATTTACGATCTTGCAAGATAGGGCGTTCAGCCAAACACGTGGTAGGCTGATGGGCCAGAGGAAGAGAATGCCGATCTTTAAATCTCCTACTCCTAATTCGCAAGTCCCTCCCCTGTTTCCCCATTGGCTGGGTACTACAGAGGTTACAGCCTATCCGAGAACACTAACTAATTCATCTTTTGAGATTTTAATTTGTACAGCCTATCCAAGAGAGCCAACTAGCTCATTATTGAGATTTTGAACTGATCAGCCTATCCCAGAGAGTTCATTTAGTTTAAAAGAAATTTTTTTTTTTTTTTTTTTTTTTTGCTGTGAGTTCCCGCCTCTGATTTTACCTCATATGTCTTTACATTCCAGTAACCATGGTTACTTTTCCATATAAGGAGCAGGCAATTCTCTCTTTCTTCTCTTTATCATGCTGTCTCTATGTGAAAGCTAAACTTATCCCTTTCTTATATCACTGCTTTGGAAAATTGTCTAGTGAACATCACAGACATCAACAGCAAAACACAGAAGAATATGAACAAGAAGGAGGTGAGGAATCTTGGTGAGGGGAGAAGGGTGGTGGAGCACCTCAAGTCATTCCAGTCAATGCTGGAAGTGTGGGAGGCTCTCATGCTGTAGGAGGAATTAAATATGATCCCACGGTTATATAGTGCACTACTGGCGAAAGAGAGATGGATAAATTGGTTTCAGTGAGATCATCTGTGTAAAACATTTAGCACCATGGCTGGCTCATAGTAAGCATTCAATACATGGTAGCTAATATTATTTATTTAGTATATCATAATGATTAAAAGCTTGCATTCTAAGTTTAAATACCAACCCTGCTCTATGTAATAAGGAAAGTGATTTAACTGCTTCATGTCTGTTTCTTCAATTGTAAAATGGGGGTGATAGGATAATTATGAGATTAAATAAGGTATAGCATATGAAGCACCTTTTAATATACAGGGTGCCACATAGTACAGTAAATATTATTTATATGTTTTAGAACATGGTCTTTGACCTCAGGGAACTTCATAAGCCAGAAAGGAGAAAGATGTTAACAAATTCAGAAAATACGATTTGTACAAATTAGAGATAAGAGGCAAGGCTAACAGCAGGAGTAGTTGTTGTGTGTGTATGTATGTCTGCGTGTGTTTTTGCAGCTTCCTAAGCAGGGTCTGGAAGGGAGACTATGAGCTGCACAGATGCATGGAAGAAAAAGAACAGGCAAATGCAATGAAACAGTGGTAAGAAGCAGCACCACAGGAAACAGAATTTCTCTACTGTTGGCAAATAAAATGTGAGAAGCACTTGCATTCCTCTTAGCTGCTTGTTCCAACCCAGCTGAGTCCCAAAACTGAAGAACTAGGCCAGCCTTGGAGTTAGACATGCATTTAATTAGGCCTTAGGAACAGGAGCTAGTTCCATGACAGTGGCTGGCCCGGAAAAATGGAAGTTAGCCCTTCACAAAGAGCAGGGTGGAGGGGTTGGGGTGGGTCGGGTGGTGGGGTGTGCCAGGGTGCGGTTTATAAGGGTTAGGACAAAGACATTCCATAGGGTGTGAGAACAGAGTTTCCACAGGGTCTTGTGTCACAGGAGTGGGAAGATTTGTTATCAACAGTTACCAGCCTGAGGCCTGAGGCGGGTTTTAATGCTTTGTTTATGATACCATTTGTGCATTCTTTCCTGCTCTGGGGAGGTCTGATGATCTTTAACGTCTGTACTGGTTAAGTAGGCAGCTAAGTGTAATCACTCAATTTCACTGTGGAGGGGACAAGGCTCCGGCCCTGGGCCCCCACTGTTAGACTGCTGGCATCCTAGCTTTCCTTTCTAACCAGTCACTAAGATCTGCCCTAATAAAAATGCATAAAATTCAATTTGTATAAAATTCTACGTGAATGCCATTGACCATTTGATTTTATGCATTTTGATTGTATTTTTTTTTTACTGAATTTTCTCTTATTTTATGATATAGTAAAACTTTTATTGAATGTTAATATATTTTATTAGACCTTTTTTATAAAACTTAATCAGTGAACACCTACTATCTATAGCACACCGTCTGAGTGGCCCCTAAACTGAGTAATTGATCAATTAAGTGACTGTACCTAATAGGTTTACAAAATAAAATTTGTAACTGGGAGAAATACTGACTTACCTCTGCTAGGCATATTCAGAACAGTTGGGTATAATGGACATGACACCATGGTTGTTAATGGATATCTCTGGGCCACTACTGGAATGAGACATAGCCAAAGAGCCATGTCTCCCTTGCAGGTAGAGTGGTAGACCAAACGCTGTATCGCTCTCATTACACCTCAGTGCTTCTGAGTGAGATGCCTTCTCTAGAAATTGCCTTTCCCTACTCATTCCTGTAGCATTTATGGAGCCAGATCATCAGATAGTTCCATCAGAAATTCTGAGTTGAGGGGAAATTTTCTCTTGGGGTATCTCCCACTCATTGGAATAATGGAATACTAGACCCAAAATAATTTAGACTTGCACTTAATAAATTCTCTTGTGTGAGCCTAGTTCTTGTATTTTAATTAATTACTTAATTAATTTTTACTCATTTTTCATTGGCCAAATCAACATCCAATAAGGAGTGATGATAATTTAAAGAAAAAAAAATTCAGATCTCCATGTAGACAGTTCATATAGAGTTAAAGGTCTCTGGTTAATTTAAATTAGTTGTAATTTCAAATTACCTGTCTGTCCTGCCTAAGCCCAGCATTAAAGAGAAGAGTCTGGGCGTTTTACTCTTTTTTTTTTTTTTTTTTACTCGCCCCACAATAATAGGAAAAACAAACAAACAAACAAACAACAACAAAACAAAGAGAAAGGAGAAGAAGAAAGGGAAATAAAATGTGATAATTGTGGGGTAGGGAATGTGATGGTTCCAAATAATTTTACACAGAATTATTTGGGTAATAAATTAGAACTGGAGGGGAAAACTAATCTTTCTGTGATACTCTTCAGACTTACTAGCAAAAGTTTAAAATATAACCAATTAGTATCTTAGAGATTTCCTACATTTGCTGTTATTTTGAATGAAACCTCTGTTTGTCACCCCTAAAGTTTAAAAAAATTGACTTCACATACAATGAGCAGAAAACAAATCTTGTGTAGAGATTAGCTGAAAATATCTTTGTGGCACTTTGAGGACGTTATTGTTTTTGATAGACACTAATCTTTTGTTTTATTGCTGCTTCCTTTATTTCACTTTGAAATACAATTATATTTTAATTGTTATTAGTCACAGTCTGTTTTCTCTATTTTGATTTAACCAAGTTTGATGCATGAACAAAGAAAATTAATTGGCATGAAAGTTATAATATGACGCATATTTGGTGAGATGTTAGATTGTTAACAGCTTCAATCAAATGGAAGAACTAATATAATGTCATTTTATTTATTGCAAAAAACTGTCATCAGAAAGAATTTAACCTTGTTTTAAAGAACGTGGTAGGAAGAACATTTTGAAATTAAAATATAAGAATTAATGATTTGTCACAATTTTTAAACACTTGGAAAAACTAAGATCTCAGCCAGGGGCCAGAAGCATTAAATGAGCCTTAAACATAATCAACTAAATTATCTTTTCTTTTTCATTTTCTTCTTTCTGAGTAAATTAATAGCTCTCTTGAATAGTATTCATTAAAAATATATTTATTGAGCCATTGCTATGACGCAGACGCTCTGCTGAGTGCTGGGAGTTGACAGTGAACAAGACATTCTTCCTGCCCTTAGGAGTTAAGAGATTACTGTGGCAAAGATAGGAAGAGCTAACCACGGGCAATGGGGGCAATTACCATTGCCGTGGTTAGTGCTATGCTTAGGATAAGCAGCATGCTCTGGGAGCATCCAGGAAGAGCATTAGGCATTTTGGACCAGGGAAGTTTTCCTAGAGGGGGTTATCCTACATGCATCGATCCACAAGGAGAATTAAAGTATGGTGCATTAATTTTCACCTGGGGTCACTACTGCCCCTTCCTCAGGAGTGTTTGCAAATATGTGTGGCCATTTTTGCTTGAATAATGAGTGATATCTAGTGATGTAGAGTATGTGATTGCATGAATTGTGACTCCAATTCTTAGTCTTAGGGGTGGCCATAACATCTTAACAGTTTCTTTCTATCTATCTATCTATCTATCTATCTATGTATCTATCTATCTATCTATGCCGGTTTGAATGTATTATGTCCCCCAAAACGCCATTGTCTGATGTAATCTTGTGTGGGCAGACATATCAGTGTTGATTACATTGTAATTTTTTGAGTGTTTCTGTGGCGATGCGCCCCACCCAACTGTGGGTAATGACTCTGATTGGATAATTTCCATGGAGGTGTTACCCCGCCCATTCAGGGTGGGTCTAAATTAAATCACTGGAGCCATATAAATGAGCTGACAAACAGAAGGAACTCAGTGCAGCTGAGAGTGACATTTTGAAGAGGAGCTACAGCCAAGAGGGACACTTTGAAGAACACACTGGAACTGAGAGAGGAGCTTCAGCTTACAGAGACATTTTGGAGATGGCCTTTGAAAGCAGACTTTTGCTCCAGAGAAGCTAAGAGAGTACAAATGCCCCAACAGCAACTAAGAGTGACATTTTTGAGGAGCTGAAGCCAAGAGAGGAACATCCTGGGAGAAAGCCATTTTGAAACCAGAACTTGGAGCAGATGCCGGCCCCGTGCCTTCCCAGCTAACAGAGGTTTTCCGGATGCCACTGGCCATCCTCCAGTGAAGGTACCCAATTGCTGATGTGTTACCTTGGACACTTTATGGCCTTAAGACTGTAACTGTGTAACCAAATAAACCCACTTTTATAAAAGCCAATCCATTTCTGGTGTCTTGCATTCTGGCAGCATTAGCAAACTAGAACACTATCTATCTATCCAATCTATCAATGCCCAATTTACTTTTCCATAAACCTATAGGCAGATAAGTGGGGATAACAAGCCACATGTATCTAGAGTCAACACATTAAGGTTAGCTAGTTTGCATATGGCCAGTCATAGCAAGGGTGTGAAGAGCAACACCCCTTATAGATCCAGTCACAGAAAAGGAATTCCCACCCACTAATACATAAGAATCCTGAGCTTTCAAATCTCAGTGGCCCATGCCATTGAAGCAACCAATGGCCATCAAAGGCAATTGCCTAGAGGTTAAGGTACTGTGGCCTTCTACCTTACCTTGAAGGAATAAGTATGTGTAGTATGTGAATTGTTAGAAAAATGTAGTCTATATAGATTGCATGATATTTTTAGTGGACAACCTTTTTGTATACAAAATAATCCTATAATAAATATAAGTAATTTGGAAAGCCTACCTCTGGTTGGTTTATACTTACGCCAAAATCATTGTAGTGATTGTAACATGAGTCACTGTAGGTCTTATTCACTGCCCCAACCCCTGCTTACATAGGTCTGACAAATGATCAGGTCAAAGAATGCCAAGTATCCCATTTCACATTAGGGCACAAATAATAAATTTCCCTCCATTTAAAACCATCTGGAGCTGGTACTGTTTTGAGGGGTAACTCCTGACTATTTCTTCTTTGGGAATTGGTCTGCGTAGACTTTTTGTCTCTTTTAGGATTAATTTTGGTAAATTATTTTTCTTAGAAAAGTTATGTGTTTCATCTAGCTTTGCAGATATATTTACATGGAGTTATGGAAAACAGTCTTCAATGATTTTTTTTTACTGTAATTTTATTGGGATATATTCATATACCATACAATCCAACCAAAGTATACAATCAGTGGTTCACAGTATCATCACATAGTTTTGCATTCATCTCCATGATCATTTTTCAAACACTTGCATTACTCCAGAAATAGAAATAAAAAGAAACAAGAAACCCCTACACATCCCTTACCTCTTACCCTCCCCTCCTTTTTGTTGATCACAAGTATTGTGCTGTAACCAATTTTAAGACTTGCAGTAGAGGTAGGTTAACTAAGACAGTGTAGTATAGTCAGAGATATATAGATCAGAGGACCACAACAACATATTCAGAAGTAGATCCATACAAACACAGGGAACCGACTTTTTTTTTTTTTTTTTTTTGCTATAAAGGCCACTGGATTACAGTTCAGCAACCTCAGGTTATTTCCTTCTGGCTATTCTGAAACACTACACACTAAAAAGAAATATCTGTATAATGAGTCACTAGTCACAGTCATTTGTTAAATCCTATTTTCTCAGTTACACCTCCTCCCTCTCATTTGATCTTTCTCTCAACCTTCAGGGATATCTGGGCAAAGACCATTTTAATTTCTTCATGTTGGAAAGGGGTTTTGATCTTATGAGGTAGAGGAATGAAACTGGCTGATGTTCTTGGAGAGACTGGTATCCCTGGGTTTCAGGGTTCAGTGATTTTTTAAAACTTTTTCATATTTTGATGCTTATATCCCTTTTTTAAAAAAATCATTGCTAATATATATTTCACATACCATACAATTCACCTTTTTAAAGTGTACAATTCAATATACTTTTAATATAGTCACAGAGTTGGGCACCCATCGCTGTAGTCAATTTTAGAATGTTTCATTACTCCCAAAAGAAAATCCATTCCTCTTAGCCATCAAGGTATATCCATGTAATAACATTTATCAATACTTTATTTCTTTTTATTGCCAAATAATATTCCATTGTATGGATATTCTATCCCTCTATTTTGTTTGTATCTCCCTCCTCCACTTTTTCTTGACTTTTTATGTAGGGTTTTGGCTATTTTGTTTATTCATTTGTTTGTTGGTTCTACCCTTTTTCATTTAACACAGCTTTCATTTTGAATTATTCTATCATTCTGATTTCTTTTGGTTTGCTTGTTCTTTTTCTGTGTTTGATTTGGATGTGTGTTTTTTTTCATCATTTAATTTTTATTGATATTTAAAGCTTCATTGATTTTTTTTTTATCATCATTTTATTGAGATATATTCACATACCACGCAGTCATACAAAACAAATTGTACTTTCGATTGTTTACAGTACCATTACATAGTTGTACATTCATCACCTAAATCAATCCCTGACACCTTCATTAGCACACACACAAAAATAACAAGAATAATAATTAGAGTGAAAAAGAGCAATTGAAGTAAAAAAGAACACTGGGTACCTTTGTCTGTTTGTTTCCTTCCCCTACTTTTCTACACATCCATCCATAAACTAGACAAAGTGGTGTTTGGTCCTTATGGCTTTTCCAATCCCATTGTCACCCCTCATAAGCTACATTTTTATACACTGTCTCGAGATTCATGGGTTCTGGGTTGTAGTTTGATAGTTTCAGGTATCCACCACCAGCTACCCCAATTCTTTAGAACCTAAAAAGGGTTGTCTAAAGTGTGCATAAGAGTGCCCACCAGAGTGACCTCTCGGCTCCTTTTGGAATCTCTCTGCCACTGAAGCTTATTTCATTTCCTTTCACATCCCCCTTTTGGTCAAGAAGATGTTCTCCGTCCCACGGTGCCAGGTCTACATTCCTCCCTGGGAGTCATATTCCACGTTGCCAGGGAGATTCACTTCCCTGGGTGTCTGATCCCACGTAGGGGGGAGGGCAGTGATTTCACCTTTCAAGTTGGCTTAGCCAGAGAGAGAGGGCCACATCTGAGCAACAAAGAGGCATTCAGGAGGAGACTCTTAGGCACAAATACAGGGAGGCCTAGCCTCTCCTTTGCAGCAACCGTCTTCCCAAGGGTAAAACTTATGGTAGAGGGCTCAACCCATCAAACCACCAGTCCCCCTATGTCTGTGGTCATGTTAGCAACCATGGAGGTGGGGTAGGCGAATACCCCTGCATTCTCCACAGGCTCCTCAAGGGGGCACTACATCTTTTTTTTTTTTTGTTTTTTTCCCTTGTTTGTCTTTTTACTTTTCTTTTTTTTTTTTTTTTTTTTTTAACTTTCCCTTCTTTTTTCAAATCACCTGTATGAAAAAAAAAGTTAAAAAGAAAACAAACATACAATAAAAGAGCATTTCAAAGAGACCATAGCAAGGGAGTAAGAAAAAGACAACTAACCTAAGATAACTGCTTAACTTCCAACATGTTCCTACTTTACCCCAAGAAAGTTACATAATATAGCAACATTTCAGTGAACTTGTTCCTACTACAACCATCAGAAATTAACAGACCATAGTCATTTCTGGGCATCCCCAGAACGTTAATAGCTTATCTGTTCTTCTTGGATTATTGTTCCCCCTTCCTTAATTGCTCTCTACTGCTAGTTCCCCTACATTCTACATTATAAACCATTTGTTTTACATTTTTCAAAGTTCACATTAGTGGTAGCATATAATATTTCTCTTTTTGTGCCTGGCTTATTTCGCTCAGCATTATGTCTTCAAGGTTCATCCATGTTGTCATATGTTTCACCAGATCGTTCCTTCTTACTGCCGCGTAGTATTCCATCGTGTGTATATACCACATTTTATTTATCCACTCATCTGTTGAAGGACATTTGGGTTGTTTCCATCTCTGGCAATTGTGAATAATGCTGCTATGAACATTGGCGTGCAGATATCTGTTCGTGTCACTGCTTTCCGATCTTCCGGGTATATACCGAGGAGTGCAATCGCTGGATCGAATGGTAGCTCTATATCTAGTTTTCTAAGGAACTGCCAGACTGACTTCCAGAGTGGCTGAACCATTATACAGTCCCACCAACAATGAATAAGAGTTCCAATTTCTCCACATCCCCTCCAGCATTTGTAGTTTCCTGTTTGTTTAATGGCAGCCATTCTAACCGGTGTTAGATGGTATCTCATTGTGGTCTTAATTTGCATCTCTCTATAGCTAGTGAAAGCTGAACATTTTTTCATGTGTTTCTTGGCCATTTGTATTTCCTCTTCAGAGAACTGTCTTTTCATATCTTTTGCCCATTTTATAATTGGGCTGTCTGTACTATTGTCATTGAGTTGTAGGATTTCTTTGTATATGCAAGATATCAGTCTTTTGTCAGATACATGGTTTCCAAAAATTTTTTCCCATTGAGTTGGCTGCCTCTTTACCTTTTTGAGAAATTCCTTTGAGGTGCAGAAACTTCTAAGCTTGAGGAGTTCCCATTTATCTATTTTCTCTTTTGTTGCTTGTGCTTTGGGTGTAAAGTCTAGGAAGTGGCCTCCTAATACAAGGTCTTGAAGATGTTTTCCTACATTATCTTCTAGGAGTTTTATGGTACTTTCTTTTATATTGAGATCTTTGGTCCAGTTTGAGTTAATTTTTGTGTAGGGGGTGAGGTAGGGGTCCTCTTTCATTCTTTTGGATATGGATATCCAACTCTCCCAGCCCCATTTGTTGAAAAGACCATTATGGCTCAGTTCGGTGACTTTGGGGGCCTTATCAAAGATCAGTTGGCCATAGATCTGAGGGTCTATCTCTGAATTCTCAATTCGATTCCATGATCTATATGTCTATCTTTGTGCCAGTACCATGCTGTCTTTGGCAACTGTGGCTTTATAATAAGCTTCAAAGTCAGGGAGTGTAAGTCCTCCCACTTCGTTTTTCTTTTTTAGAGTGTCTTTAGCAATTCGAGGCATCTTCCCTTTCCAAATAAATTTGATAACTAGCTTTTCCAAGTCTGCAAAGTAGGTTGTTGGAATTTTGATTGGGATTGCATTGAATCTGTAGATGAGGTTTGGGTAGAATTGACATCTTAATGACATTTAGCCTTCCTATCCATGAACATGGAATATTTTTCCATCTTTTAAGGTCCCCTTCTATTTCTTTAGTAGAGTTATGTAGTTTTCTTTGTATAGGTCTTTTACATCTTTGGTTAAGTTGATTCCTAGGTACTTGATTTTTTTAGTTGCTATTGAAAATGGTATCTTTTTCTTGAGTGTCTCTTCAGTTTGTTCATTTCTAGCATATAGAAACATTACTGACTTATGTGCATTAATCTTGTATCCCGCTACTTTGCTAAAATTTGTTTATTAGCTCTAGTAGGTGTATCGTTGATTTCTCAGGGTTTTCTAGATATAAGATCATATCATCTGCAAACAATGACAGTTTACTTCTTCTTTTCCAATTTGGATGCCTTTTATTTCTTTGTCTTGCCGGATTGCCCTGGCTAGCACTTCCAGCACAATGTTGAATAACAGTGGTGACAGCGGGCATCCTTGTCTTGTTCCTGATCTTAGAGGAAGGCTTTCAGTCTCTCACCATTGAGTACTATGCTGGCTGTGGGTTTTTCATATATGCTCTTTATCATGTTGAGGAAGTTTCCTTCAATTCCTACCTTTTGAAGTGTTTTTATCAAAAAGGGATGTTGGATTTTGTCAAATGCTTTTTCAGCATCTATTGAGATGATCAATTGATTTTTCCCTTTCGAGTTTTTAATGTGTATGTATACATTGATTGTTTTTCTTATGTTGAAACCATCCTTGCATGCCTGGAATGAACCCCACTTGGTCATGGTGATGATTTTTTTTAATGTGTCTTTGGATTCGATTTGCAAGTATTTTGTTGAGGATTTTTGCATCTATATTCATAGGGAGATTGGCCGGTTAGTTTTCCTTTTTTGTAGCATCTTTGCCTGGTTTGGTATTAGATTGATGTTAGCTTCATAAATGAGTTAGGTAGTAGTTCCATTTTTTTCAATGTTTTGAAAGAGTTTGAGTAAGATTGGTGTCAGTTCTTTCTGGAAAGTTTGGTTAGAATTCCCCTGTGAAGCCATCTGGCCCTGGGCATTATTTGTGGGAAGATTTTTGATGACTGATTGGATCTCTTTGCTTGTGATGGGTTGGTTGAGGTCTTCTATTTCTTCTCTGGTCAGTCTAGGTTGTTCATATGTTTCCAGGAAATTGTCCATTTCTTCTACATTATCCAGTTTGTTGCCATACAGTTGTTCATAATATCCTCTTATAATTTTTTTAATTTCTTCAGGATCTGCAGTTATGTCACCTTTTTCATTCATTATTTTGTTTATATGGGTCTTCTCTCTTTTGATTTTGTCAGTCTAGCTAGGGGCTTGTCAATCTTGTTGATCTTCTCAAAGAACCAACTTTTGGTGATATTTATCCTTTCTATTGTTTTTTTGTTCTCTATGTCATTTATGTCTGCTTTATCCTGTTATTTCTTTTCTTCTACTTGGTTTAGGATTGGTTTGCTGTTCATTTTCTAGCTTCTTCAGTGATCCAATTAGTTCTTTGATTTTGGCTCTTTCTTCCTTTTTAATATATGCGTTTAGTGCTATAAATTTCCCCCTTAGCACTGCTTTTGCTGCATCCATAGGTTTTGGTATGTTGTGTTCTCATTTTCATTCGTCTCTATATATTTAGCAATTTCTCTTGCTATTTCTTCTTTAACCCACTGATTGTTTAGGAGTGTGTTGTTTAACCTCCAGGTATTGTGAATTTTCTAAGTCTGATGGTTATTGACTTCTAATTGTATTCCTTGGGTCAGAGAATGTGCTTTGAATAATTTCAATCTTTTTAAATTTATTGAGGCTTGTTTTATGTCCCAGCATATGATCTATTCTGGAGAAAGTTCCGTGAGCACTAGAAAAGTATGTGTATCCTGGTGATTTGGGATGTAATGTCCTGTAGATGTCTGTTAAATCTAATTCATTTATCAGATTGTTTAGGTTTTCAATTTCCTTATTGGTCTTCTGTCTGGTTGATCTATCTATAGGAGAGAGTGATGTGTTGAAGTCTCCCACAATTATTGTGGAAACATCAATTGCTTCCTTTAGTTTTGCCAATGTTTCTCTCATGTATTTTGTGGCACCTTGATTGGGTGCATAGACATTTACGATTGTTATTTCTTCTTGCTGAATTGCCCCTTTTATTAGTATGTAGTGGCCTTCTTTGTCTCTCAAAACATCCCTGCATTTGAAGTCTATTTTATCTGAGATTATATTGCTACACCTGCTTTCTTTTGGCTGTAGCTTGCATGAAATATTTTTTTTCCATCCTTTCACTTTCAATTTCTTTGTGTCCCTGTGTCTAAGATGAGTCTCTTGTATGCAACATATTGATGGTTCATTTTTTTTGATCCATTCTGCGAATCTATATCTTTTAATTGGGGAGTTTAATCCATTTACATTCAACGTTAAAACCGTGAAGGCATTTCTTGAATCGGCCATCTTATCCTTTGGATTATGTTTGCCATATTTTTCCCTCTCTCTATTAATATCCTTTATTGTACCCATACCGAATCTCTTTAGTACTGAACCTTTCTCCAAGTCTCTCTGTCCTGTCTTTGTTTCTCTGTCTGTAGGGCTCCCTTTAGTATCTCCAGTAGGGCAGGTCTCTTGTTAGCAAATTCTCTCAGCATTTCTTTGTCTGTGAAAAAATTTAAGCTCTCCCTCAAATTTGAAGGAGAGCTTTGCTGGATAAAGTATTCTTGGCTGGAAATTCCTCTCTCTCAGAATTTTAAATATATCAGTGCCACTGCCTTCTCGCCTCCATGGTGGCTGCTGAGTAGTCACTACTTAGTCTTATGCTGTTTCCTTTGTATGTGGTGAATTGCTTTTCTCTTGCTGCTTTCAGAACTTGCTCCTTCTCTTCTATGTTTGACAGTGTGATCAGTATATGTCTCGGAGTGGGTTTTTTTGGATTTATTCTATTTGGAGTTCGCTGAGCATTTATGATTTGTGTATTTATGTTGTTTAGAAGATTTGGGAAGTTTTCCCCAAACAATTTCTTTGAATACTCTTCCTAGACCTTTACCCTTTTCTTCCCCTTCTGGGACACCAATGAGTCTTATATTCGGACGCTTCATATTATCTATCATATCCCTGAGGTCCATTTCGAGTTTTTTTCAATTTTTTTTCCCCATTCTTTCTTTTATGCTTTCATTTTCCATTCTGTCATCTTCCAGGTCACTGATTCGTTGTTCAACTTCCTCTAGTCTTGTACTATGAGTGTCCAGAATCTTTTTAATTTGGTCAACAGTTTCTTTAATTTCCATAAGATCATCCATTTTTTATTAGTCTTGCAATGTCTTCTTTATGCTCTTCTAGGGTCTTCTTGATTTCCTTCATATCCCGTACTAGGGTCTCATTGTTCATCTTTAGTTCTTTGAGTAGCTGCTCTAGGTGTGTCTCTTCTGGTCTTTTGATTTGGGTGCTTGGGCTTGGGTTATCCATATCGTCTGGTTTTTCATATGCTTTATAATTTCTGTTGTTTTTGGCCTCGTGGCATTTGCTGTACCTTGATAGGGTTCTTTTAGGGTTTGTAGACCAGTTGAAGTCCTTATCTCTAATTATCAGATCTACAGCTTCGTGGAGTACACTTTCTCTAACTAACCAGCAGGTGGCGTCCACGAGCCACCTGTTCTCCACAAGCCAGATCTCCCCTGCTTAGCCTTTTTGGTGAGTGGGGGAGTGAGTCTTGTGGGGCCCAATTGGTGTCCCAAGCTTGCGTGTGTAGTTGGTGTTGCCTGCCCTGTATGTGGGGCGTGTTTCTGGGCAGTCGGGGAGGGGGGGTGGCCCTAACAATCAAATCTCCCTGATGATCCTAGAGTTTTAAAGCTACTGCAATAGTCTAATCCTTCAGTTCAGTCCTGCCACAGTTTGTCTCTGCCACTGACCCACAAGTCTTTGGTATTGGCGTATGGCTCCTGAGACTTGCAAGTGGGCCCCTCTTCCAGGCTGTGCACCCCGGGTCCTCTGTTGAGGGATGACTGTGCTATGTCACAGGTGAGTGCCGTCCCCCCAGGGCAGTTCTGGGCTGCTGGGCTGTGTTGGGAGGCTCCCAGTCTGCTCAAATGATGGCTGAATGGGGCTCTGTTAATTCACACTGCTCCCCCTTCCCAGCTCTGGGACATTCAGCTGATGGTTGCAGGGAAGGCTAATGTCCACGCCCAGTTTTGTGGTGTGTGCCTGTTATTTGAAGCACTTCCGTCACACTGGGTTGTCTGGGGCAGCTCTGGGCTATGGGGCTGGCGATGGGCAGGAGTGTTTCCTGTCCACCAGGATGGTGGCTGTGAGCGGACACCCCCCTTTTCTTGGGAAGTTGTGTTGTTTAGTGAATTTTCTCAGCCACTGGATTATTGCCTTTTGTCTCAGAGCTCTCTTAGTTCTGCTCTTGGACTTGATGTGCCCAAATTTCAATTCTTTGAAGCTTTCTGTTATGAGCTTCTTAGAGTAATTGTTTTAGAAAAAGCAAAAAGGATTTAAAACAAAAAAAAAAAAAAAAAAAAAAACGGCCCTCCTCAGAGATCTAATGGGTTATTGAAATGCTAATAGACAAAGGCAACCAGGGCCATTAAAGGAAAGGTGCCATGGGCAGAGAGATCAGCCTTGCTTCGGGATTTGCATATGCGCCTCAAGGCCTGAGCTCCGCCCTTCCCCTTTCTGTGTTCACCAGAACTCCAAAAATCCTCTCTGCTTTTACTTTTGGAGCTTCTCGTGTTGTTTTCCTTCTATGCCCGCTCTCCTCTCTGCTGGGCTGGCTGCTCTCAGAGTCTCTGGGTCTGGCCCTCAGTCTATCTATGGTTGGAGTTTGAATCAGTAGAATGAGTTTCCGATAAGAGCAGCCACTGCAATTCTCCCTTCTCCTTCCTGGAGCTGACAGCTCCTCCTCCCCCGGGACTGAGCCTGGCAGGGAGGGGCGCGGGTCCCCTGGCCGCAAAAACTTACAGATTTCGCTGATCTCAGCAGTTCGACGTTTTCATGAGTGTTGTATGAAGTATGCCCAAAGACAGATTGCTCTGTGGTGTCCAGTCCACGCAGTTCCTGGCTTTTTACCTACTTTCCTGGAGGAGTAACTAAAACATACAGCTCACCAGTCTGCCATCTTGCCCCGCCTCTTATCCTTTTTAATTTAGATCTTCATTGATTTTTAAACTTTGAATTCTTCTCTGAGCACTTCTTTAGCTATATCCTATGGATTCTTGTAAGTGGGGTATTCATTTATGGATATTTTGAGAAAGTTCAGTAGCTTGTTTGTATTTCTCTTTGGCCCAAGAGTTTAAACATTTCTATATGAAAGAAAGACCTTTTTAAAAATGTGTTAATTTCTATTGCATTGTGGTCAGAGAATATCTTATTTTTCAATTATAATGATTTTTTCCTTAATTTTCATGAAAATTCCATGTGCACTTGAAGTTGTATTCTTTAGGCAGGTCACCAAATAATTGTTTTCACCCACTTTCCAAATACAGACTATGTTCATTCACTTATACAAGAAGATAACCCAGATTTCATTCAGTTACAAGTTAAAAGTTTAGTATCTCCACATGTTTTGCTATAGTCTCTCTACCAAATCCAGCTGTGGCTTTTCTTGATTGAAAAGCAAAAAGACAGGCTGCTTCTGCTTTGAAGAATGCCCACACTCACCCCCTTCAAGCATATACTTTCGCTATGCATTAAAGTTTGGGTTGTACGCACGCTTATACACACACACACAAGGCAAGACAAATTATATGCCACCCTTCATGCACCCAATATAAGTAGGGGAACAAAGACAGGATAGCTACAATAAACACTACTGTTCAGAAAGAGGAAGGATGAGAGTGACAGAGCTGCCATATGTCCATAGTAATTCTTAAATCCTGTTGGGTAGACTTTGTTAGGGCTCCTTACACTGGTGTCAAGAATGTTTTGATTAGAGCCTGATTCTGTTTTCTGCGAGTAGCTTCCCTTTCCCACCGTTCTCTGTGGCCCTTGACTCTGCCCTGTGTGAACTTTCCTTTTCCATTTTTTTCTGGCCCACATCCACAGTGGATATTGGAAAATATGCCTCTTTGTGGATTGTTTACTCTTCTCAGTTCATTTCCTGTTCCCAGACATTTGGGGGCCAAAGAATATTTTAAATATTGAACAGCTATAGGAATTTTGGGGGCACATTCCTGGTTTATTTGGAAATACAATTCTCAAAAACTTAGTAAGCTTCTTATCTATTTGCATCCAGTTAGATCCAAGTGCTAGTAACTTACCCTCAGTTTTTCCCAAGCTTTTCTGTATTTATTTACCTTTTCTTCTTATAACACCTTGAAGGTCTCTTTCAGACTTGCAGATACAGAACTCTGAAACCCCGAGATTTTCTGTTTAGCTGTCTTGTTAATCAGATGTTTGCTCCAATTCAGCTTAATCCATTGGAAGGTTTTAACAATAGGATGGGCTTTGCTGCAAGATTGAGTTGTTTTTTTTTTTTTTTAATTTTTATCGAGATTGTTCACATACCATACAATTATCCAAAGATTTAAAGTGTTCTATCAGTTGTCCCCGGTACCCTCATACAGCTGTGCATCCATCACCACACTTAATTTTTGTTCAATTTTTAGAAACTTTTCATTACTCCAGACAAGAAATAAAGCAAAAGATGAAAAAAGAAAAAAAAAAAAAAAGAAAAGGAAACTTGAATCCTTCCATATCCCTAACCAATCCCCCTCAATTCTTGACTTGTAGTATTGGTATAGTACATTTGTTACTGTTTATGAAAGAATGTTGAAATACTACTAACTGTAGTATATAGTTTGCAATAAATATATATTTCTTCCCTATATGCCCCTCTATTATTAACTTCTAATTGTATTGTCATACATTTGTTCTGGTTCATGGAAGAGATTTCGAATATTTGTACAGTTAATCATGGACATTGCCCACTATGGGATTCAGTTTTATACATTCCCATCTTTTGACCTCCAACTTTCCTTCTGGTGACATATATGACTCTGAGCTTCTGCTTTCCACCTCATTCACACACCATTCAGCACTGTTAGTTATTCTCACATCTTGCTACAGCCACCGCTGCTCATTTTCAAACATTTAAGTTCATCCTAGTGGAACATTCTGCTCATACTAAGCAACCACTCCCCATTCTTTAGCCTCATCCCATATCTTGGTACCTTATATTTCATGTCTATGAGTTTACATATTATAATTAGTTCCTATCAGTGAGACCTTGCAATATTTGTCCTTATGTGTCTGGCTTATTTCACTCAGTATATTGCCCTCAAGGTTTCTTCATCAACCCAATTTTTTTTTTTTTTTAAGATGGTTTTGTTCACATGTCATACATTCCATCCTGAGTAAACAATCAATTGTTCTCTGTATGGTCACATATTTATGTGTTCACCACCTTCACCACTATCTATATAAGAGCATCTACATTTCTTCCACAAGGCAGGAGTGAGAGTCAAAGAAGGTAGAGAGGCAAAAGAAAGAGGAAAAAAAAATGACAGCTAGGAAGCAGCAAAAGGAAAGATAACCTTACATCAAAGTAAAGAGTCAGACAACACCACCAATGTCAAGTGTCTAACATGCCTCCTCTATCCCCCCCTCTTATCTGTATTTACCTTGGTATATCACCTTTGTTACATTAAAGGAAGCATAGTACAATGGTTCTGTTAGTTACAGTCTCTAGTTTACATTGCTTGCATCCCTCCCCTAATGCCTCCCCATTTTTAACACCTTGTAAGGTTGACATTTGCTTGTTCTCCCTCGTAAAAGAACATATTTGTACATTTTATCACAATTGTTGAACACTCTAGATTTCACCGAGTGACGCAGTCCCAGTCTTTATCTTTCCTCCTTTCTTCTGGTGTCTCACATGTTCCCAACCTTCCTCTCTCAACCATATTCATAGTTATCTTTGTTCAGCCTTTGTTCAGTGTACTTACATTGCTGTGCTACCATCTCCCAAAATTGTGTTCCAAACCATGCACTCCTGTCTTCTCCTATCACTCTGTAATGCTCCCTTTAGTATTTCCTGTAGGGTGGGTGTCTTGTTCACAAAGTCTCTATTGTCTATTTGTCAGAGAATATTTTAAGCTCTCCCTCATATTTGAAGGACAGCTTTGCTGGATATAGGATTCTTGG
This sequence comes from Choloepus didactylus, assembly GCF_015220235.1. NCBI lineage: Eukaryota > Metazoa > Chordata > Mammalia > Pilosa > Megalonychidae > Choloepus > Choloepus didactylus. Next base: position 46,511,791 of record NC_051316.1, on the reverse strand, counting down.
TTGGCAGTTTTTCTCTTTCAGTATCTTAAATATATCACACCACTTCCTTCTTGCCTCCATGGTTTCTGCTGAGAGATCCGCACATAGTCTTATTAAGCTTCCTTTGTATGTGATGGATTGCTTTTCTCTTGCTGCTTTCAGGATTCTCTCTTTGTCTTTGACATTAGATAATCTGATTATTAAGTGTCTTGGCATAGGCCTATTCAGATCTATTCTGTTTGGAGTACACTGTGCTTCTTGGATCTGTAATTTTATGTCTTTCATAAGAGATAGGAAATTTTCATTGATTATTTCCTCTATTAGTGCTTCTGCCCCCTTTCCCTTCTTTTCTCCTTCTGGGACACCAGTGATACGTACATTCTTGTACTTTGTTTCCTCCTTAAGTTCTGGAGATGTTGCTCATATTTTTTCATTCTTTTCTCCATCTGCTCCTTTGCGTGTAGGCTTTCAGGTGTTTTGTTCTCCAGTTCCTGAGTGTTTTCTTCTGCCTCTTGAGATCTGCTGTTGTATGTTTCCATTGTGTCTTTCATCTCTTGTGTTGTGCCTTTCATTTCCATAGATTCTGCTGGTTGTTTTTTTGAAGTTTTGATTCCTGCCTTATGTATGCCCAGTGTTTTCTTTATAGCCTTTATCTCTTTTGCCAAATCTTCTCTAAACTTTTTGAATTGATTTAGCATTTGTTGTTTAAATTCCTGTATCTTAGTTGAAGTGTACATCTGTTCCTTTGACTGGCCCATAACTTCATTTTTCTTAGTGTAGGTTGTAGTTTCTGTTGTCTGGGCATCTGACCTCCTATGCCACCCCAATCAGGTTTTCTCAGATGAGAACAGGCTCAGGTCACAGAGGAGGAATTATTCAGTATCCATTTTCCCTGATGGTTTTTCTTAGAGGATTGACACAACTTGTGCTTTTCTGCCTGGCAGGTGCCCCGTCAGCCTGTCACTGGCTGGTGTAAGAGGGTGTGGCCTGTGGCTCTCCTCCCCCAGGCTTTGGGGTCTGGTTCTGAAAAGGCAGGCAGTAGAGCTGGGCCCCTCCCTTTCCTCTTGGGAAGCTATGCCCCCTCCAGAGAGGTCATCTGCATGTCAATAAGTTCTTTGTTTCTCTGACTCTGCTGGTCAAAGTGCTGCGATTTTAAAATGGCTGAGGCTTTCTTTACTGCAAAGCACTGTGGGCTGAAAATGGCTGAGGCTTTGTCCATAGAGAGAGAATGGGACAGAAAGCTCCCAGATTCACCCATCGACCAGAGATAGCACCCGATCCTCTGGGCTGTCTGTCCTGGGATAGATATGTCCCCCAACTCCCCCAAGTCAGTTGTCACCAAAAGCCTCTGTCTGCTTGTTGGGGATTCACAGTCTGTAATGAGCAGTTAACATCAAAACCCCAGTTGGAGCTGGGCTGAGGTACACTAGCTTGTTCGGAGGGTGCTGCTCTCTAGCACCACGAGGCTTCCGTGAGGGAGGGGCTCTTGGCTCTTGGTGTGGGTCTGCAGTTTTTACTTACAGATTTTATGCTGCGATCTCGGGCATTCCTCCCAATTCAGGTTGGTGGATGATGAGTGGACAGTCACGTTTGTCTCCCCGCAGTTATTTCAGGTTATTTAACCTACTTTTTTTGTCATTTATGAATTGTTCCGGGGGGACTAACAGTCTTTCACTCCTCTCTATGCCACCATCTTAGCTCCTCCCTCTAAGATTGAGTTTTAATGGAACTTTGTCTAAAAGTCTTACTATTTTCATCACTTATTGTTTGAGATCGAGATGTGATTGGCTCTTTTAATATTACAATACCTCAAAATTTCTGGGATCTCTTATTTATCTTTCATTTCTTCTTGCAAACTGGTCATACTTTTCCTGAATCTACCTCTCTCTTTCTATCTTAAATACCTTGGCAAAACAACCAATAGCAATTCACACACAGAACAGTTTTGTAATCTCTTTCCCAATCTCATTAGGTACATAATTTGACTCCTCAGTTACCATGGTTACCAATTGTTTTGACTTTCGAGCCTGCAATATCAGTTTTCTCATTGCTTTCTTCCTGGCTTCTAAGTTAATGTCATATATTTTAGATTTTTGTTTCAGAAGCACCTATCCCACTTCTATACTAATTTCAGTGTTAGTGAGAATAGGCTAGGTTTAAGTTGTGGTGACAATCTCCAAATCTCAGTAGCTTAATGCATAAAAGTTAATTTCCTACTCATGCAAAGTCTGTTTTTACTTGGGGGTAGGTTTTCCTATGCATAGATACTCCAGGACTCAGGTTGATTGACACTCCATCATCTGGAACATCATCTGTTGCTCTGACATGGGAAGAAATTGCACAAGATTGTTGATTGTATAATAATTGTACAAGAGCTTTGTACAAAAGAACTGTTCACGAGCTTTCACCAGATTAGTCCAGAAATGACACATATCTTTTCTGCTTGTATTTCATTGACCAGAACTAGTCACATGACCCCACTAACTGAAAGGGGGATGGGAATTTTAACCTTTTATATTTCCAGGGAAGCAAGGTTAAATTATAATGGTGAGCACAATGTCTATCACTTATGGAAGACTTTCTTGTAAAACTCCCCACCTAGGGTAGGCTTAGGATCCTAGACTTATGTGCCTCTAGCCCTGAAGCCATTGCCCATGTGCAATTGCTGGCAAACACCTTGGGGAAATTATCAGGTTTGGTGCTTTGAAATTCCACTTACCACTCTGGTTACAGATTTCTATCCAAAAATTGGCCTGAAAATTCCCCACTGAATTTTCAGCTTTTAAATGCTCTTAATGTATTGGAATGTATGTATGTGTGTATGTATGTGTATATATATACATAATTTATCTAACATTTCCCTTTGTTTTTAGTGGAAGACTTTATCTGCATAACCAGAGGAGATATAATTTGGTGGGCATTCTCTGAGAGCTCCCACCTCTGGGCAATCTAATAGCCTCTAGTCTCCACTTCTTCCACTTGGCTTCTCTTGGATCTTGGCTACATTTGATAGCCCTTGTGCATGATATAATCTGGGGATTATACCTTCTCCTGGTTTTGCTAAAAATTTAGTTTGCTATTTTCAAAATGTCTTTGCTGCTTTTGAATGATTTCTCGGAAGAAAAGGGGAAAATGCTCATTCGTGCAGCTATGTTCGTAATAGAAGTCTGTTTTAACTCTAGATTCTATACATGAAGAAGGGCTTATTCTTTTTTTGCTAATGTAAATGAAAGGAATTGCTCTGAAACCAAAGAAGCTTGTATTATCTACTCAATATGCATAGCTCATGGAATCACAGAAGTGTGGAATTAAAATGGATCTTAAACTCACACAATATAATCTTTTGATGTTATTTTGGAATAACTGATTCAAATTATTTAAGCTAGTACTAAGACCATAGGGTTAGAAGTAATCAAGTGGGTTTCTGTTTATTTTTGGGTGGGGTGCTGGCCTCCATGCCTCTGGGGTTATGCTATCAAGGTGTTCTTTGAACTACAGTAATTACTAACATATAATATGCTTTAAAATCTCTCTCTCTCTCTTTAGTCCTACTCTTCTACTACCCAGATGTCTTTTGCCAGCCAATGTAAACTTGCTGGATTTGAGGATCAAAGAAACCCTAAGAAATATTCAAGGATTTAAAGATAATTAAGATCTAGTCATCTAAATATATGGAGACCAAAAGTCCTGATCCTTATTTGACCAGGGTAGCCTTGGTTTACACCAGTTCCTGTATAATTAGTACCTCCTTTCCTTTAAAAGTAACCCTGTTGGGCTAATAAATTATAGTGTCACTCCACTTAATTCATGTCCCTTCAGCTGTTTTCACAGTCCTGTGTATGGCAGTTAATCAGATGATTTATTTAATGTTTAAACCCTTGTGATAGACAAAGGTGTTGACTGCTGTATTCCATTTGTTTCCTTCCAGTATTCTCCATGGGGCCTCATGTTTTTCTGTATTTTCTATGAAGAAAATTCATAATAATAATGGGTGCTATTTACATGCCATTCAATACATGTGAATGAAAGAAATGACTGCACTTATCTGTCTCAGTCAAGTGGTTCTCTCTCTAAACTGCAGCTTAGGCTTCAAATTCTGTAGTTTTGTGGTTATAGATGCACAAATCACATGCAGCCTCAGACACTGAAAAACAAATCTTCCTTTATAAGTTTGAAATGCCCCAATTTCTCCTAAGTTCATAAGAGTTTCTTTATGACTCTTTATATACAACTTAAAGTTTTCATTTGTCAGTTTAATGAATATGCCCCCAAATAGCAGTACCTTGGCATATAAATCAATTGCCCAAGAAATCCTTAAAGAAGACTGTCAAATGTTTCTTCTAGATCTTTGATTCTATTGATTTTATGCTTCTAATGTGCCAGAGAATATAGCTGACTCTCTAGGGTAATTTTCTTTTAGAGTTCTAGGTAGCAGATGGTTACAAAACCTAACAGAAAAGATATCTTTCTCTTCTCATTTGGTTAGATTTGCATTTTAAAAATACAATAGTTTACAGAGTATTTATGAACTCAAGTAATAATTCTGAATTTTAAAATTAATATATTCTTCCATGTGGCATCTTGACTAAAATTTTTTAACATCTTTGAAATCTGCAAAGCAAATATGTCTCTTGTCAAGTAACTGGAAGCTAGAATTCTGCTCCCTTTTCATTCTTCCCATGTCAGATATCACTCAGATTCAAACTCCCTTTCAATCATTTTTATGCATATGTATGTTAAGAGTTTTCCCATTCAGCAAGTAGATTTATAATTCCTCTGGAGACACATTAGTGTTGCAAAGGACTAACATCTCTATATGCTTAATCATTCCCTCCTTATGTGTGATTTTTCAGATTGAATCTGAATACTCTATTTTAGTAGACACATTCGAAAGGCTTTGTTTCCAGCATTTGTATGAAGGTGACAGTAACATAATGTTAGAACATTCATTCATCCATCATACATTCATTCAATTAAGATTTAATGAACATTTATAATGTGGCAGATTATGCTAGGCACTGATATCACAAAGATGCATAAAAAATAATCACTGGTTTTGTTCCCTAGCTGCTAAAACAAATACCATACAATGGGGTGACAACAACAGGAATTCATTGAATCATGGTTTCAGAAACTGGAAAAGCTTATTTCTTCCTGGGGTTGGTATCAGCTGGCTGGCCAGCAATCTTTGGGGTTCCTTGGCTTTTCCATCACATAGCAATGCACATAGGGGCATCTTCTCCTTTCTCTTATGGGTTCCATTGACTTCCAGCTTCTTGCTTCTTCCATGTCTTCTCTCTGTCTGACCTTCACTCCATTTATAAAGGACTCTAGTAATCCATATTAAAGCCCAACCAAATTCAGTGGGGCTATACCTCAACTGCAGTAACATCTTGAAGAGATTTTGTTTATAATGGGTCCACACCCACCAGAATGTGGACCAGGACCAAGAACATGTCCAAAGTGGGGTATGCAATTCTATCCACCACACTGTGTCCAAGAGGCTTCTCATCTAATGAGAAGGTAGATACATTAATGTGCAGTTATAAAACAATGTGAACAGGAAGGCAGTGATGGAGAGAATGGTTTCTTTGCAACCTTCCCCTTTGCTCCACCCGTGTAGAGGTGGGACCACAGAAGCCGTAGAGAATAACTTTGTTCCCTTTCCTGTGAGGAGAAGCCTATGGCCCAACCCATCCCACCCTTGGCTGACTGCAAACTGGGCCACTCTGGCCTGTGGCAACCTGAGGGGAGCTGTGGCCCCCTGGCTGAGCTTGCTCCAACCTGGAGTTGTTTTCAGTCCTGCACCTCACTTGGGGATTTGTTGTTTTCTCAAGTAGGTTCACAGACCCAATTTGGTGTGGAATTAATCAACTCTTCTGGTAGGAACTCTAAGCACACAAAGGGTCCCAGAAAAAGATATAGAAGGTCTTCTTGACCTGGATGACTTGGGACTGTGTGAAATCTAAAGAGATAGGAAGAACGGGATCTAATCGGTCAGGTTATTGTAAGCTGGTGACAGGAAGTTGTGTACTAACTGGCTATGCTGGGCATTTGTCCAGAGTGGGGCCTCCTCACACTGGTCTTTGCCCTTCTTTCAAGTGGCATTTTGACAACAGGTCCATGGGTCTATGCTCCTTTTTAAATAGTTTGCAACTCTGATTCTGTCCTGCCAGCCTTCTTCCCACTCCTAATTCTATTCATATATTATTTCTCCCAGAGAAGGGCAGAGAAAACAAGTTTCATTTATTTGTTATTAAAGATGTCTCACATGAAGATTTCTCATTTAAAGAAACAGGTATAGCATTCAGCCAATCCAAGGCAATATACAAACTATCAAGACAAAGTAGTGAGTTTTTTTGTATAGCTAAATTTATTTAGTTTAAAGGACCCTGAGATTGTTTTCACTAATCTTGGTGTTAGAAGTCCTCTTATTAAATGAAGTTAATAGACAGTTATTTTATTTTTAGTGTTCTTGTTGGCAACTTTATTTGTCCCACCCCTTTGTGGGGGGTGGGATTTTGCTGCTTCATGAAACACTCAGTTTTGAGAACCACTGATCCAGATCTAGATCTAGAATCTCCATCCTCTGGAGCAAGGTCTCGTAATGTCAGCACTTCTGAAATTTTGGTATGGTTAATTCTTTGTTGTGGGGAGCTGTCCTGTGCATTGTAGGATGTTTAGCAATGTCACTGGTCTCTTCCCACTAGATACCAGTAGCACCACCCCCAAGAGGCAACAATTAAAAATGACTCCAGTCATTGCCAAATGTCTCCTGGGGAACAAATCAACAACCCATCCCCACATCTGCAAACCCCATTGAGAATCACTGGTTTCAATCCATGGTCCTGGCCCATTAATGCATTGTGAATTTAATTTAGTGGGTTCATGACAGCATTTTTAAAATGAAATAGATTAAAAAAGAAAGTATAGAGGTTCATATAAGGGTAAGTATGGTTTTGTGAAATTTTGGTTTTAGTTTTCTGCATAGAGACACACATATTGCATATTCTGGATTAATATATAACATGCTTTTCTTATTGAAGACTGTAGACAAAACATTTGAAAGTTACTGTTCCAGTGGCATCCTAAATTTTATTATATTCCTTTTTTTTACTCATGAAGATTTTTCATAGCAATAAATGGCAAGTCATTACAGGTTATAAGGTGACTGTAAATCAGTGCATGTAGCAAGGAGAACAAAGCTATATAAAGTGTGTGTATATATATATATACACATATATATTACTACACCTTGATTGTTTTTATGTATATTGTTATTCACAGTCACCCAGATGCTGTTAGCCTTAATTAGTATTGATATTTAAAAATACCCAACTAAAGCATAGACATAATAGACACTATATTGTTAAATATAATATTTTATATTTATATATCACTTTTCATTTGAGACTCTCGATTCATTTGAGGCTCTCATTCACTGATTTGTTTTATGATTCCTGGTTCACCTCTGGGGAAACAGGTCCAGGCGAATGTTCACATGACATAGTAAAATAAAGTCAGAGAATTAACTAGGCCTCCGGTTTCCTTCCTAATGCCCTATTGTTTTTACTATATTTCATTTTAAAACATGTAAATTTCTCTCTGCTATGCTGGTGGCCTCTTGGAAGTAGGGGCAGGTCTTTGTGTAGCTTTCAAAGTATAGGCTGTGGATACATGGTTAGTGGGTGGCTGGCAGGCATTAGGGAATGCCAGATTGTATTAGCTCAGTCCCTAAAAAAACACCTACATTGTCAATTCTTGTTTTTAATACTGGGCTTTTAGCTGTCATCTAAGATTGCTATAACAAAAAGAACATATCTGCATCTTTTGTAAGAATTCAGTATAATAAAACAAAATATGTGATGGAATAATCAGGGATGCATTATGAATTTTGTGAACCCTAAAACTTTTGCTTTTTGTGGATTCCCTTTCTTCATAAAAAACATTAAGAATGATATTTTTGTGATGAATTCATATAATAATGGATATAATCCAAGCTGGATTCTATTAATTTTTTTCTTCTGATTCAAAAAAAATTTAAACATATCCATAGGCCCCTAAAAGTATCATGGATCCTTGGCACTTGTGCCTATGTTGCCTAATGAAGAGGTTGGTTCTTGAGATATGTGGAAATATTAACTGGTACTTTCCCTCCTTCATTCCTGTGCTTATAGGGAGGTTTGCTGGTTTTATTGCCTTGGGAAAGGTTTACCCAGCAGGCAACTAAAGAACCAAATTCTTGGCTTTGGGTTTCAAAGGCTTGGGTGCAAGGCATGCACTAAACATCTGAAGAATAAATGAAGGGCCAGGATACCCTGCCCCAAAGTAGACAAAGGGTTCAGGGACTGAGGGAGGAGAAGGCTAGAGAAGAAGTGTAGAAAGTGTGGATTTGTTTGGGACTCTAAATATGAATTAGGCTTTAGAAACCAGAGAGCAGATGGGACCTATCACACCCCACAAGTCATGACTAATCTAGCTGAAAAATGACTCAAACCCATGCCCTTTCACTCTGCCACTTCTGGTTCTTGATGCTGTTCAATATTCTCACTAAGGACTTGAAAGCTTCCTTTTAGGCTCTCATAAAAATGCTGGTATGTTACCAAAAAGTATTTAGTGTTTTGCGATTTAATGTTCAGATGTGAGGAATGAAGATGGCTCACAAGCCTGTGTTCTGCCTGCTGCCTCACCCTCGTCTCCTCCCATCTGTTCTCCACCACAGAGCAGCTCTGGTCTCATGTTTGAAAGGTGGGAGGAAGGCTAGAATGATATGGGAATGCTGTGGGGATGGGGGTGGTCCTAAAGGGTCTCATAACTTGGATTCTGGGTGCCCCACCCAGGGTAGGGAGTGCCATTCTTCTCCCAAGTCCCTGTACCCACGCTTACCACATAGCAGAATTATCTCTTATTTGTTTCTTTGGCCAGACTGAGCAACTGAAGGAAGGGACTGCACCAGGTTTGCTCCCTATTACATTCCTCACACCTAACACAATGTCTCACCTGTAGTAGGTACTTACAAATATTTGCTGAATAGATGAATGGTTGGATAGATGGATGGATGGATGAATTCTTGGGTATATTAGTCTCCCTTATCCATCTCCTAGCCCATGTCCCTTAATAGGAAGACCCCTTCTGGGGGTAGGGGGTGCTTGGCCTCCGTGTCCTTTATCTTACCCAAGAAAGCTTTATGAAAACAGCTACATCTGCTGCTGGCCGCTTCACCTCCTTTTTCCTTCCCTGTCCCCAACCACTCTATTAGTCAAGAGGTTTGGAATATTTTTTCCCCTTCCATCTACAGTTTTTAAGAACTGTTTTTTTTTCCTCTAGCTTATGTTTAATTATCAACTTCCTTTAGAACTTCTTTAGAAGAAGTAGCACATTATAAATCAAAATGAACAAACACTTTGCTCTCTCTCTCATTTTGAAAAGAAAACTATAATTAAAATCCATTGCAGAAAGTATTTCTAAAGTGCTAAGTTGCCTTTCTAAGATGTTTCCATGTTTTATTTTAGAATTTGCTTTCGGTAACTATTCTGCATTATTAAATAAGATTGAGTTCATTGGAGTCACTGAATAATTACTGTCCTGGATAAGTATTGTTTTTGTTATATTATTAGTTTTGTCACATGTGCTAAGTTGTTCTTAGGAAATAACCTCAGTATGACTTGAAAAAGGAGATGGAAAATACTTTTTATGTCACAAATGTAATAAATTTACAATTAAAAAAATGTCACAAACACAGTAAATTTTCATCAGATAATTTAAAATTTAAATGCAATATATGATAAATAAGAGTTTTCCCTTAATAGATTTAATTTTTTCTAAAGGCACCATGACAGAGAAGCCTTTCCCAAAGATTATGATATAGAAGGTCCCGAGACTGTAAAAAAACTATGTAATTCAACATACTGGCGACTTGGAACTGATGAACCCCCAGTAAGTACTTGCTGCAAAATTCTTTACTTTCTCTATAGCTTTGTGTTGGTGGCCACTGAAACCCTGTCCTTCTTCTACCAGGTTTGGAGTAGGTATTAGATAAGAAGGAAAATAGGCACCATAGACTGAAGGGTCACTCTTTCTGATGTATCTGTTCTTCTCACATCTTAACAGTAACTAACATATTTCTCTCTAGAAGTTTTGTGGATAAATATTTGCCCATCTGTCTTGTTTCTTGTTTTTCAGAACACAAGCAGAAAGTATGCAAGAACGGTACTATTATTCCAGTTATAAACCTAGACTCACAGGTCTTAAATGACTTACCCAAGGTCCCAGGTATCAAGGAGGGGATAGAGGTATAGAGCCTCCATACCTTCATGTGCCAGGTGTGAGAGGATAAGAATTCTGAAAGCTACAAGAGAGAAGCAACGTGATACATACAAGGGAGCCTCACTAAGATTAAGTGTCGATTTCTTATCAGAAACATTGGAGGCAGGAAGGCAGTGGGATGACTTATTTAAAGCGCTGAAAGTAAAAATTTGCCGAGTAAGAATTCTCTATCTAGCAAAACTGTCTTTCAAAACTGAGGAATAGATTAAGACATTCCCAGATAAACAAAAGTTTAGGGGTTCCTTACCACTAGACTAGCCCTACAAGAGATGTTGAAGGGTGTTCTGCAGGTTGAAAGGAAAGGACAATAGATAATAGATCAAAGCTACATAAAGTAAGAAAGATCTCCAGTAAGAGTAATAACAGGGGTAATAGTAAATGCTAGTACAATGGTATTTTTGATTGGTAAATCCACTTTTTACTTCCTATAGGATATAAAAGGCAAATGCATAAAATGTAATGATAAATCAGTGGTTTTGGACTCTTATAATGCATACACATGTAATTCATGAGAGGAACGGCATAAAGGTGGGGGGCAGAGGGGTCTGGGAACATTGTTTATGCATACTATTGATGTTAAGTAAGTATCAAAACAAAAGAGATTGTCATAGATTTAAGATGTTCAATTCAAGCCCATGGTAACTACAAAGAAAATACCAAAGAATATGCAAGCTCATAGTGAAAGTAATTAGAGTACAGTTTGCCAGGGGAAGGGGGATGGACAGTTAATGCGAAATAGATGTAGGATTTCTGTTTGGGGAGATGGGAAAGTTTTAGTAATGGAAGGGGGTGAGGGTACTTCAATATTGTGAATATGATTAATCCCATTGAGTAGTATGCTTGGCAGTGGTTGAGATGGGAAAGTTTATGTTGTGTATATGTTCCCATAATTTAAAAACAAAAAGAAATAAAAAGCAACTAAAGAAACAATGACAACTGAATGCCATACATAATCTTAGATGGGATCTAGCATGGGAGGAGAAAAGGCTCGAAGGGACATTATTAGGATATGAGAAAAAACTGAAGTATAATCTGTAGGCTTTATATTAATTTTAAATTTCTCAAATTGATAATTGTACTTAAAGTGGTTACATAAGTGAATGTCTTTGTTCTTAGGATATGTACATGGCAGTATTAAGTGTTCAGAGAGCTTGATGTAAACAACCTACACTTGAATGTTCAGAAAATGGATTAATTGAAAAATAGATGGATGGATAGATGGATAGATAGATGATAGATCTATAGATACTAGAATGATGCAGCCGATGTGGTAAAATTTTAAATTGGATGTAGGTATCTGGGGGAGTAGGGCTATGTTGTAGTTGTCTGTATGGGGTTTGTATTATTTTTGTAACTGCTCTGTAAGTTTGAAAGTATTTGAAAATAAAAAGGTAAAAAAAAGTCCTATCATTAGTTGAAGATGTAGAGCAAGAGGCAAGTGAGATGGATATGCCAATGACCATAGATTGCAATTGAAATATAACACACGTTTATTGAACAGTGAATAATGTGATGTACCCTTTTAAAAAAAAAGGATGTTATTGGGACATTTGGAAAAATTGGAATTAGACTGTAAGCTTTATATCTATGTTAAATTTCTTGAACTTGATAACTGCACTTCAGGTGGATAGATAAGTGAATATCCTTGTTTTTAGGAAATGTCCATGGCAGTACTGTGTTTAAGTGTTCAAGGATCATGATGTATACAACCTACACTTAAGTGTTCAGAAAATGGATAAACAGACAGATAGATGAACAGATCGATGTATTGATAGATTGATGAATAGAAAGAATAATACAGCAAATGTGGCAAAATGTTAAAACTGTTGGATCTAGGTATCTGGGTGATAGGGTTATGTTAAAGTTTTCTGTATGGAGTTTGTATGATTTTTGTAACTGTCCTCTAAGTCTGAAAGTATTTCAAAATAAATTTAAAATTAAAAAAAAAATGCAGTTGGAGGTTCTCAGTAAAGGAATCACTGAAAGCAATTGAGAGAGAGAAAGAGTCAATTTTGAATGTCCTACAGGAGCAAGGGGACTAGCACTGGTCAAGCCAGTAATGGCCATTTAAGACTATGCCTTTTCCCCCAATCTCTCTTATTCAGCCAGACTTGGGAGGGTTAGTGAATGGGGAAGATAAGTAGAAGAGAGAGAGGCAGGGTAGGAAAGCAGCAGCTGAGCAAGTCTGTACCTCACTGTCTAAAGCAGCATTGAACTGGAAAGGTGAGATGTTTTAAATCTAGTACTGTAAAAATTTTGATAATTTCACTGGGCTGGAAAGTTTCCTAACTAAATTGGGATTCTTTTTGAGATTTAAAGGGATCAGAAAAGCTATGGGATTTGCCTAAGATTTCCATTTAGCAAAAGAACTAGCCCTTAATGTGGAATGGAAGCTCAGCTTGATTAAAATAAAGTTGTATCATCCTTTCAACATCTCTTCAGGCAGGTACTACATGTCTCACATTGTACTGATGAGGAAACAGGCTGAGTGAAGCTTAACTTGTCCAAAGTCAAATACCTAGAAAATTATTAAAAATTAAAATCTCCTCTGGCTCCAAAGTCTAAGATCTCAAGCAGTTTTCCAAACTGCCTCTTGGAGATCCCAGCTGTCCCACTCCTAGTCCATAGCCTTTTTACCCCTCTCTACTGCATCCTTCTTGCACAAAGTGGAACTGATTTTTTTTTAGCTCTGGCTTGGGTGTTGTTTATAGGTCACTGCACATGTGTTGGGGCTTTGATTTCTTACATCTTCGCTGTAATTTCTATTTCTTGAATTATGTCCAAATATCTTGTAGCTAACCCTATTCCCATGTGCTTCCCCTCCAGAATGCTTTCTTAGCATTTTGTATTTTTTTTCAAGATTGCTGATGAGTGGTTGCTTCTTACATCTACCAGCATTTCTATTTTGTTGATTGAAGGTCACCTTGTCCTTTAATGCTGTTACTGGGGTTAATGTGAACATCATTAATTTGTAAGAGGATTTAGAATGGGACTCTCTTTGTCTGTATTTTGGCTGAGGCTCCGAAAGACCAAGGACAAAACAAGAGCCCTACGTTCAAAGTGAAATATTAGGGAACTTACGCAAAACCCTCAAAGAAAGATGATGCCCTTGGGCAACCCACTCACAGTAAGGATATAAGAAGATTGAAATCCAAGAAGCTAAAAGAGGAGTTTGAGATTAGAGAGAGGTTTTTGGGAGAGTTATTTGTTTTTTAGTGAACTGTCTCATCTGCAACTCTCCTTGGGTGAAGTTACACATAGGAGACTCTAGTGATTTATCTGAAGCAGGAGAACAGAAAGAGGGAGCAGGCTACACTTCCATCAGTGGTGGTGCAAGGATGTGTGAGTGCTTGAGGTCAGATATGGCTTTTGAAGATCAGATATGGACGATGTAGAAAAGAAATAAGATGTGGAGCCATTTCAGAACCTGCCTAAGAGCCCCCTTTTGAAGGGATGGAAGGGGGAGCTGCTAGGTTCTCAGGGGCTAAGCCAGGAAATTTAAGTCCGGCTAGAGGCAACCTGCATCCTGGGCCATGCCACTGAATGCTCTCAGACAGGATTTTAAATTCTACCAGAACACCCCAAGAAAGTCAGCTTTGAACATCCACCAAGGCTAGTGAGATTCTGAGATACATGTGCCCAGAGGAAACCAAAGCAAGAGTACACTCTGCCTTTCCTCTCCTTTACCTTGTCTCTCATTCCTCATATTCTGATGCCCCCAGCTTTAACTCCCAAGTAATGAGAGGGAATCAAGGGAGCAGAGAAGTGGCACAAATAAGAAGCCAAGCATGCCCTCTTCTCCTGCTGTTGTAGTACGTCAGATAAGGTAGGCCCAAGCTGGAGGGATGAGAATCTTTACCTTTAAATGAAGTTCGAAATTTTGACTATTACATGGGACTTTTCTTGGTACAGAAGTAGCCAGAGGACTCTTTATAATCTGAGAGTGACCAGAAAAGTCATGGGACTGGTTCTATATTTCATCAAGGGACATAGGAAAGAACTAGCCCCTCCAAGTGAGTGTGAATGGGCAGTGATGAGAGAAGAATAGATTTGTGTCCTGGTTGTACCTCCTACAAGTTCCACTTTTTCAATGAGTCAGTTACACTTTTATATATGCAAGAGCAGCTTACTCTCATTGTCCTTTTCTATCTTTCCTTACTTTAATTTCCGTCATGGCACTGAGCATATTTTCAAATTATTTGATTTTTTTGTTTGTTTGTTTGTTTTTGTCTCTCTCTCCTAATGGAATGTAACCTCCACGAGAGAAGAGACTTTGGCCTATTTTCTTCATGGCTGTTTCTCCAAGTGCCTAGAACCGTGCCTGGAACATAGTGGGTACACATTAAATCATTGTTGAGTGAATGCATGAATCAATGAAGGAAGCATTATATTCAACAATTATTGAGGCTCTGTTTTTATTGGCCAGGAAGTATGTTCAGTGCTGGGGTAGCAAACCTAGCTCAAAACAAGGTCCCTATATGTAAGGAACTCACAGGCTTTTGGGGTGATGGGGATATAAAAGCACAATGGCAAGGTGTACAATGAATGCCATGATAGGAGGGATATGAGGATGCTATGAGGGGCATTTAACTGGAATGGGCTGGGGGGAAGTTCAGGGATGGCTTCCTAGAGCAGATGACCCCTTTAAGGTCCCTGAGCTGAATCTTAAAGGAACCGTCTATTGGCAGAATCATATTGCTCAGGTGTCAGTGGTGACATAATCATTTTCATATTCTGATGGTCCCTCAGGCTTTAGGAGGCCACCCATGGAGGATCTAGATTAGATTCACAGGGAGCAGTAATTCAAGCCCTTGGGTTTCACCGATTGTCTTATTAGTCTCAATGATTATGGGTGATAATATTTTTTTTTTTTTAATCATCATTTTATTGAGATATATTCACATACCACGCAGTCATACAAAACAAATTGTACTTTCGATTGTTTACAGTACCATTACATAGTTGTACATTCATCACCTAAATCAATCCCTGACACCTTCATTAGCACACACACAAAAATAACAAGAATAATAATTAGAGTGAAAAAGAGCAATTGAAGTAAAAAAGAACACTAGGTACCTTTGTCTGTTTGTTTGCTTCCCCTACTTTTCTACACATCCATCCATAAACTAGACAAAGTGGAGTTTGGTCCTTATGGCATTCCCAATCCCACTGTCACCCCTCATAAGCTACATTTTTATACAACTGTCTTCGAGATTCATGGGTTCTGGGTTGTAGTTTAATAGTTTCAGGTATCCACCACCAGCTACCCCAATTCTTTAGAACCTAAAAAAGGTTGTCTAAAGTGTGCGTAAGAGTGCCCACCAGAGTGATCTCTCGGCTCGTTTTGGAATCTCTCTGCCACTGAAGCTTATTTCATTTCCTTTCACATCCCCCTTTTGGTCAAGAAGATGTTCTCCATCCCACGATGCCGGGTCTACATTCCTCCCCGGGAGTCATATTCCACGTTGCCAGGGAGATTCACTTCCCTGGGTGTCTGATCCCACGTAGGGGGGAGGGCAGTGATTTCACCTTTCAAGTTGGCTTAGCCAGAGAGAGAGGGCCACATCTGAGCAACAAAGAGGCATTCAGGAGGAGACTCTTAGGCACAAATACAGGGAGGCCTAGCCTCTCCTTTGCAGCAACCGTCTTCCCAAGGGTAAAACTTATGGTAGAGGGCTCAACCCATCAAACCACCAGTCCCCTATGTCTGTGGTCATGTTAGCAACCATGGAGGTGGGGTAGGCGAATACCCCTGCATTCTCCACAGGCTCCTCAAGGGGGCACTACATCTTTTTTTTTTTTTTTTCCTTGTTTGTCTTTTTTCTTTTTTTTTTTTTTTTAACTTTCCCTTCTTTTTTGAAATCAACTGTATGAAAAAAAAAGTTAAAAAGAAAACAAACATACAATAAAAGAACATTTCAAAGAGACCATAGCAAGGGAGTAAGAAAAAGACAACTAACCTAAGATAACTGTTTAACTTCCAACATGTTCCTACTTTACCCCAAGAAAGTTACATACTATAGCAACATTTCAGTGAACTTGTTCCTACTACATCCATCAGAAACCAACAGACCACAGTCATTTCTGGGCATCCCCAGAACGTTAAATAGCTTATCTGTTCTTCTTGGACTATTGTTCCCCCTTCCTTAATTGCTCTCCACTGCTAGTTCCCCTACATTCTACATTATAAACCATTTGTTTTACATTTTTCAAAGTTCACATTAGTGGTAGCATATAATATTTCTCTTTTTGTGCCTGGCTTATTTCGCTCAGCATTATGTCTTCAAGGTTCATCCATGTTGTCATATGTTTCACCAGATCGTTCCTTCTTACTGCCGCGCAGTATTCCATCGTGTGTATATACCACATTTTATTTATCCACTCATCTGTTGATGGACATTTGGGTTGTTTCCATCTCTTGGCAATTGTGAATAATGCTGCTATGAACATTGGCGTGCAGATATCTGTTCGTGTCACTGCTTTCCGATCTTCCGGGTATATCCCGAGAAGTGCAATCGCTGGATCGAATGGTAGCTCTATCTCTAGTTTTCTAAGGAACTGCCAGACTGACTTCCAGAGTGGCTGAACCATTATACAGTCCCACCAACAATGAATAAGAGTTCCAATTTCTCCACATCCCCTCCAGCATTTGTAGTTTCCTGTTTGTTTAATGGCAGCCATTCTAACCGGTGTTAGATGGTATCTCATTGTGGTCTTAATTTGCATCTCTCTAATAGCTAGTGAAGCTGAACATTTTTTCATGTGTTTCTTGGCCATTTGTATTTCCTCTTCAGAGAACTGTCTTTTCATATCTTTTGCCCATTTTATAATTGGGCTGTCTGTACTATTGTCATTGAGTTGTAGGATTTCCTTGTATATGCAAGATATCAGTCTTTTGTCAGATACATGGTTTCCAAAAATTTTTTCCCATTGAGTTGGCTGCCTCTTTACCTTTTTGAGAAATTCCTTTGAGGTGCAGAAACTTCTAAGCTTGAGGAGTTCCCATTTATCTATTTTCTCTTTTGTTGCTTGTGCTTTGGGTGTAAAGTCTAGGAAGTGGCCTCCTAATACAAGGTCTTGAAGATGTTTTCCTACATTATCTTCTAGGAGTTTAATGGTACTTTCTTTTATATTGAGATCTTTGGTCCATTTTGAGTTAATTTTTGTGTAGGGGGTGAGGTAGGGGTCCTCTTTCATTCTTTTGGATATGGATATCCAACTCTCCCAGCCCCATTTGTTGAAAAGACCATTATGGCTCAGTTCGGTGACTTTGGGGGCCTTATCAAAGATCAGTCGGCCATAGATCTGAGGGTCTATCTCTGAATTCTCAATTCGATTCCATTGATCTATATGTCTATCTTTGTGCCAGTACCATGCTGTTTTGGCAACTGTGGCTTTATAATAAGCTTCAAAGTCAGGGAGTGTAAGTCCTCCCACTTGGTTTTTCTTTTTTAGAGTGTCTTTAGCAATTCGAGGCATCTTCCCTTTCCAAATAAATTTGATAACTAGCTTTTCCAAGTCTGCAAAGTAGGTTGTTGGAATTTTGATTGGGATTGCATTGAATCTGTAGATGAGTTTGGGTAGAATTGACATCTTAATGACATTTAGCCTTCCTATCCATGAACATGGAATATTTTTCCATCTTTTAAGGTCCCCTTCTATTTCTTTTAGTAGAGTTATGTAGTTTTCTTTGTATAGGTCTTTTACATCTTTGGTTAAGTTTATTCCTAGGTACTTGATTTTTTTAGTTGCTATTGAAAATGGTATCTTTTTCTTGAGTGTCTCTTCAGTTTGTTCATTTCTAGCATATAGAAACATTACTGACTTATGTGCATTAATCTTGTATCCCGCTACTTTGCTAAATTTGTTTATTAGCTCTAGTAGGTGTATCGTTGATTTCTCAGGGTTTTCTAGATATAAGATCATATCATCTGCAAACAATGACAGTTTTACTTCTTCTTTTCCAATTTGGATGCCTTTTATTTCTTTGTCTTGCCGGATTGCCCTGGCTAGCACTTCTAGCACAATGTTGAATAACAGTGGTGACAGCGGGCATCCTTGTCTTGTTCCTGATCTTAGAGGGAAGGCTTTCAGTCTCTCACCATTGAGTACTATGCTGGCTGTGGGTTTTTCATATATGCTCTTTATCATGTTGAGGAAGTTTCCTTCAATTCCTACCTTTTGAAGTGTTTTTATCAAAAACGGATGTTGGATTTTGTCAAATGCTTTTTCAGCATCTATTGAGATGATCAATTGATTTTTCCCTTTCGAGTTTTTAATGTGTTGTAATACATTGATTGTTTTTCTTATGTTGAACCATCCTTGCATGCCTGGAATGAACCCCACTTGGTCATGGTGTATGATTTTTTTGATGTGTCTTTGGATTCGATTTGCAAGTATTTTGTTGAGGATTTTTGCATCTATATTCATTAGGGAGATTGGCCGGTAGTTTTCCTTTTTTGTAGCATCTTTGCCTGGTTTTGGTATTAGATTGATGTTAGCGTCATAAAATGAGTTAGGTAGTGTTCCATTTTTTTCAATGTTTTGAAAGAGTTTGAGTAAGATTGGTGTCAGTTCTTTCTGGAAAGTTTGGTAGAATTCCCCTGTGAAGCCATCTGGCCCTGGGCATTTATTTGTGGGAAGATTTTTGATGACTGATTGGATCTCTTTGCTTGTGATGGGTTGGTTGAGGTCTTCTATTTCTTCTCTGGTCAGTCTAGGTTGTTCATATGTTTCCAGGAAATTGTCCATTTCTTCTACATTATCCAGTTTGTTGCCATACAGTTGTTCATAATATCCTCTTATAATTTTTTTAATTTCTTCAGGATCTGCAGTTATGTCACCTTTTTCATTCATTATTTTGTTTATATGGGTCTTCTCTCTTTTTGATTTTGTCAGTCTAGCTAGGGGCTTGTCAATCTTGTTGATCTTCTCAAAGAACCAACTTTTGGTGATATTTATCCTTTCTATTGTTTTTTTGTTCTCTATGTCATTTATTTCTGCTTTAATCCTTGTTATTTCTTTTCTTCTACTTGGTTTAGGATTGGTTTGCTGTTCATTTTCTAGCTTCTTCAGTTGATCCATTAGTTCTTTGATTTTGGCTCTTTCTTCCTTTTTAATATATGCGTTTAGTGCTATAAATTTCCCCCTTAGCACTGCTTTTGCTGCATCCCATAGGTTTTGGTATGTTGTGTTCTCATTTTCATTCGTCTCTATATATTTAGCAATTTCTCTTGCTATTTCTTCTTTAACCCACTGATTGTTTAGGAGTGTGTTGTTTAACCTCCAGGTATTTGTGAATTTTCTAAGTCTCTGATGGTTATTGACTTCTAATTGTATTCCATTGTGGTCAGAGAATGTGCTTTGAATAATTTCAATCTTTTTAAATTTATTGAGGCTTGTTTTATGTCCCAGCATATGATCTATTCTGGAGAAAGTTCCGTGAGCACTAGAAAAGTATGTGTATCCTGGTGATTTGGGATGTAATGTCCTGTGGATGTCTGTTAAATCTAATTCATTTATCAGATTGTTTAGGTTTTCAATTTCCTTATTGGTCTTCTGTCTGGTTGATCTATCTATAGGAGAGAGTGATGTGTTGAAGTCTCCCACAATTATTGTGGAAACATCAATTGCTTCCTTTAGTTTTGCCAATGTTTCTCTCATGTATTTTGTGGCACCTTGATTGGGTGCATAGACATTTACGATTGTTATTTCTTCTTGCTGAATTGCCCCTTTTATTAGTATGTAGTGGCCTTCTTTGTCTCTCAAAACATCCCTGCATTTGAAGTCTGTTTTATCTGAGATTAATATTGCTACACCTGCTTTCTTTTGGCTGTAGCTTGCATGAAATATTTTTTTTCCATCCTTTCACTTTCAGTTTCTTTGTGTCCCTGTGTCTAAGATGAGTCTCTTGTATGCAACATATTGATGGTTCATTTTTTTTGATCCATTCTGCGAATCTATATCTTTTAATTGGGGAGTTTAATCCATTTACATTCAACGTTAAAACCGTGAAGGCATTTCTTGAATCGGCCATCTTATCCTTTGGATTATGTTTGCCATATTTTTCCCTCTCTCTATTAATATCCTTTATTGTACCCATACCGAATCTCTTTAGTACTGAACCTTTCTCCAAGTCTCTCTGTCCTGTCTTTGTTTCTCTGTCTGTAGGGCTCCCTTTAGTATCTCCAGTAGGGCAGGTCTCTTGTTAGCAAATTCTCTCAGCATTTCTTTGTCTGTGAAAAATTTAAGCTCTCCCTCAAATTTGAAGGAGAGCTTTGCTGGATAGAGTATTCTTGGCTGGAAATTCCTCTCACTCAGAATTTTAAATATATCGTGCCACTGCCTTCTCGCCTCCATGGTGGCTGCTGAGTAGTCACTACTTAGTCTTATGCTGTTTCCTTTGTATGTGGTGAATTGCTTTTCTCTTGCTGCTTTCAGAACTTGCTCCTTCTCTTCTATGTTTGACAGTGTGATCAGTATATGTCTCGGAGTGGGTTTTTTTGGATTTATTCTATTTGGAGTTCGCTGAGCATTTATGATTTGTGTATTTATGTTGTTTAGAAGATTTGGGAAGTTTTCCCCAACAATTTCTTTGAATACTCTTCCTAGACCTTTACCCTTTTCTTCCCCTTCTGGGACACCAATGAGTCTTATATTTGGACGTTTCATATTATCTATCATATCCCTGAGGTCCATTTCGAGTTTTTCAATTTTTTTCCCCATTCTTTCTTTTATGCTTTCATTTTCCATTCTGTCATCTTCCAGGTCACTGATTCGTTGTTCAACTTCCTCTAGTCTTGTACTATGAGTGTCCAGAATCGTTTTAATTTGGTCAACAGTTTCTTTAATTTCCATAAGATCATCCATTTTTTTATTTAGTCTTGCAATGTCTTCTTTATGCTCTTCTAGGGTCTTCTTGATTTCCTTCATATCCCGTACTAGGGTCTCATTGTTCATCTTTAGTTCTTTGAGTAGCTGCTCTAGGTGTGTCTCTTCTGGTCTTTTGATTTGGGTGCTTGGGCTTGGGTTATCCATATCGTCTGGTTTTTTCATATGCTTTATAATTTTCTGTTGTTTTTGGCCTCGTGGCATTTGCTGACCTTGATAGGGTTCTTTTAGGGTTTGTAGACCAGTTGAAGTCCTTATCTCTAATTTATCAGATCTACAGCTTCGTGGAGTACACTTTCTCTAACTAACCAGCAGGTGGCGTCCACGAGCCACCTGTTCTCCACAAGCCAGATCTCCCCTGCTTAGCCTTTTTGGTGAGTGGGGGAGTGAGTCTTGTGGGGCCCAATTGGTGTCCCAAGCTTGCGTGTGTAGTTGGTGTTGCCTGCCCTGTATGTGGGGCGTGTTTCTGGGCAGTCGGGGAGGGGGGGTGGCCCTAACAATCAAATCTCCCTGATGATCCTAGAGTTTTAAAGCTACTGCAATAGTCTAATCCTTCAGTTCAGTCCTGCCACAGTTTGTCTCTGCCACTGACCCACAAGTCTTTGGTATTGGCGTATGGCTCCTGAGACTTGCAAGTGGGCCCCTCTTCCAGGCTGTGCACCCCGGGTCCTCTGTTGAGGGATGACTGTGCTATGTCACAGGTGAGTGCCGTCCCCCCAGGGCAGTTCTGGGCTGCTGGGCTGTGTTGGGAGGCTCCCAGTCTGCTCAAATGATGGCTGAATGGGGCTCTGTTAATTCACACTGCTCCCCCCTTCCCAGCTCTGGGACATTCAGCTGAGGTTGCAGGGAAGGCTAATGTCCACGCCCAGTTTTGTGGTGTGTGCCTGTTATTTGAAGCACTTCCGTCACACTGGGTTGTCTGGGACAGCTCTGGGCTATGGGGCTGGCGATGGGCAGGAGTGTTTCCTGTCCACCAGGATGGTGGCTGTGAGCGGACACCCCCCTTTTCTTGGGAAGTTGTGTTGTTTAGTGAATTTTCTCAGCCACTGGATTATTGCCTTTTGTCTCAGAGCTCTCTTAGTTCTGCTCTTGACTTGACGTGCCCAAATTTCAATTCTTTGAAGCTTTCTGTATTGAGCTTCTTAGAATAATTGTTTTAGAAAAAGCAAAAAGGATTTAAAAAAAAAAAAAAAAAAAACAAAAAAAAAAAAAAAAAAAAAAACGGTCCTCCTCAGAGATTTAATGGGTTATTGAAATGCTAATAGACAAAGCAACCAGGGCCATTAAGGAAAGGTGCCCAGGGCAGAGAGATCAGCCTTGCTTCGGGATTTGCATATGCGCCTCAAGGCCTGATCTCCGCCCTTCCCCTTTCTGTGTTCACCAGAACTCCAAAATACTCTGCTTTTATTTTGGAGTTTTTCGTGTTGTTTTTGTTCTATGCCTGTCTCCTCTCTGCTGGGCTGGCTGCTCTCAGAGTCTCTGGTGTCTGGCCTCAGTCTATCTATGGTTGGAGTTTGAATCAGTAGAATGAGTTTCCGGTAAGAGCAGCCACTGCAATTCTCCCTTCTCCTTCCTGGAGCTGACAGCCCCTCCTCCCCCGGGACTGAGCCTGGCAGGGAGGGGCGCGGGTCCCCTGGCCGCAAAAACTTACAGATTTCGCTGATCTCAGCAGTTCCACGTTTTCATGAGTGTTGTATGAAGTATGCCCAAAGACAGATTGCTCTGTGGTGTCCAGTCCACGCAGTTCCTGGCTTTTTACCTAGTTTCCTGGAGGAGTAACTAAAACATACAGCTCACCAGTCTGCCATCTTGCCCCGCCGGGTGATAATATTTTAAACTACGGTATTTTGTTTTGAGATTTTATTCAGGTGCTACAGCACTATACCAGAGTAAATTCCATGCAAAAAAAAGTTATCAGAATTTCCATCATTTTTCCTTGAATTTGTAAAGCCCCTATCCCCGGGATCCTCAGAACACTATCAAAAATTCTGTTGCAATCATTTAAATCACTTGTGTTACTCTGCTAGCCCATTAATCTGACATTGAAGTGAGAGCCATGGAGAGGCTGAAGAAAGGCTGTTTCTGAGGAAGTGGTAGTACATATGGATTCAGAAGGATTACTTATGATGCTGTGAGAAGGTGAGAACTTTATAGACAAAGGCACAAAGACAGACATGAACATTTTCATTAAACAGATTTTCTTATGCAGCCAAGGCATTTCTAGAACTAACAGAGCAATATTGATGAGCAGATTAGGCTAATTTTAGTATTACAGCATCACAGTCATTTTGGATTTAAAATGGCAAATAAATGAATAGCACAAAAGTGTGCTAGCATTCGTTATATGAGTAGATGAAGAATAGCTAAATAGGCCTCAAATATGAGCTGGTTCAGTGGATAAAACTTTGACTTTTAAAAATAAATGCCCTTAGAAACTTCTAGAAATGGATGGTGGGAAGGTGATAGCATTGCAACATTTCTAGCATGCACTAATGGAATGCTAGGGAGGGGGTGGAATGGGAAGATTTAGGCTACATATATGTTTCCACAATTTAAAAAAAAAAGTCTAAATAGATGATAATTAAATGCCAAGGATGATCCTGGATGGGATTTGAGGATGGAGGAGAGGAGGCTCAAAGGGACACAGATGGGACACACACACACACACAAAAGGAAATATAGAATGTAAGCTTTGTATCAATGTTGAATTTCTTGAACTTCTTAGCTGCGCTTAATGAGATTGCATAAAAGAATGTTCTTGTCCATGGGAAAGGTATATGTGAATTATATTGTTTGCTCAAAGATATGTGCAGCTTGCTCTCATATGTTCAGAGGACAGAGCAATAGATGATGGATGATAGATAGGGAGGGAGGGAGGGAGAGAGGAAGGGAAAGAAAGAAATGGTGTGACAGGATGTTAAAGGTGGTGGATGGGGTATTGGGGGAGGGGGGTCAGGGTATGATGGAGTTCTATGTATGGGATTTGTACTGTTTTTGCAACTCTTCCTGTAAGATTGAATTTATTTCAACATATAATCTATTAAATTAAAAAAATAAAAATAATAAATAAATAAATGCCCTTAAAAGGGATATAATTATACAAGAACTGAGAAATTCCATTATCATTTACTTTATTGGTTCAGTTATTTCTTTTTCTTTGATTGACATAATAGAATGGTATTTTGGTTACTATACTCTTATAGCTGCTTCTTGCATTCAGATCTAAGTACTTGGAAGAAACATATGGACCAGATTTTTGGAAATTGAATTATTTTAAATGCCATTGTAGGGGAAGCACTTGAACATAGAGAAGAGGGAGGTTTGTTTAGGGATAGTTGTTTAGGGATAGCCCCCTCTTGCTTCCTGTATCCATGATCTCTGTGCTTGGAGTTGATGACACTTTTTCAGCATCCTCAACTTTGATTTGTGGTTTCCAATATCAGCCCAATCACAACTGCCTTTCCTGTTTCAGGAATTCTGTATAAATTTTGGCTCACTGGCTCCCCATTTTCTGAGGCAGTTGTGAATTAATTTATTCTAGAAAATGCCTTCTCTGTCATTTCTGGGATTTGGGTCAGGAAAGAAAGTAGGCATCTGCCATTTTGATTCCATCACTCCCCTTTGCAGATCATTTTCTGTATTAATAATCATGCCCTACTTTTGGAGAAACTAGGTTTTAATTTTTCATGTATATTTGCTTTCTTTGACACGTATAACTGTTAAGTTGAACAAATGGGAGTCAAAAGATGCAATCACAAAACAAATTATATTCTTACTTCCTCTTCTGATTTACCCTGCTTTGTGAAGTTAGTTCTTTCTCTGCCCCAAATCTTTCATAGGTTCCAGAATTTTTGTGGTCACTGTCAGATGATAAAAAGTCCTTCAGCCACCTTTCAACAATTAGAATATCTAATCAAAACAATTAATTTCATGTAAGGTTAAAGCTTTCCCCCTCCTCCAGCTTGAGCCTGCAAGGGGAAGTGGAAGGTGAGGAATCGGGAATGGTTGACTGATTTTTCCATTTCTTCCCTTTCTCTGCTCCTCTCTCCCCACTAGACAACTAGAAGGGCCTCTTGTGATTATTCTATTAATATCAACTACTGTACTGAGACTGTTTTCATGATGAGAAAGGATTTTATCATCAGAGAGTAATAAGAAAAAAATATGGAACTTGTCCAGTATTTATTTCTTCTAGGGGCAGAGAAAGAACTATTCCATAAAAGCTGCCTTGACTAGGCAGTAGGGGCAAAAAATGAAATTGTTTTTCCGATTGCACTTTACTGGTTCCAGTTGTTTAAAATAACAATGTTATATTTGTGGAGGCCTTTGTGGGATCCTTTAGAATCTGTATATGGAGCTACTGAGTTAATCTAGACATGAAAAGAGAGCCAGGATTTCTAAAGGCAAAACTACTGCTGAAAAATAAGAGTGGCCTTTTGGTGATTTTTAAAGATAAACACTTTAGACAAAGTCTTGGTATTACCTGTTGATTACCATTATTATTATTTTTGGGTGATGGTACAGAAAGCTACAGTTGGTAGGGGGATGCTGTTCTTCATGGTAAAATTGGACTCTTTGAAATTATGACTGAAGATCTAAGATAATAGATGCCAACTGCTTCTTAATTCCAAAGTGAGGTACAAAAACACATAAAACATGCAAAGCATTTGGGCAAAAACTGGTATTGAGTCTCTTGGTCTTTCATATACCTTGGAGATTAAAAAAAAAAGTTGAAATTGAAGAGGCCTGGTTATGAGTATTTGGAATCGGGAGGAGCCATTTGGAAAGTGTGTGTGCTGTGAGTCTCACTCTGCTTGTCCTCAAGGGGTGGAGGTGGGAAGTATATCCCCTTCGAGCCTTGGATACTATGCAGGGTGCCTGCTGTGTGTTCTCTGGACACGGGGGCAGTTGGTGCACTGGGGTCTGATTCATTCTTGACAAGGGGCTACAGGTTGGACGGTTCCTGGAGCAACCTGTGGCATCATAATGGAAACTTGACTTGGGAAGGACCTGCACTTGCATTGGTATGTTTTCTGGATATCTGATAAGGAACCCAAGATAGAAATGTCCCTTGGGGTCATCTAAAATGACTCCTGCCAAGAGAGACTGCCAGGGGACGAGCCATCCTCAGCAGAAGGAGGTTGGTTACCCACAAAGGTGGAATTTGAGGTGAAGTCGTAAGTGACCTACTTGCTTGTTCTATATACCAGTTACCCAGATTATACCTCCATTGGGTTTTCTTAAATGTAGCACATGTGAAAAGAGTTCATTCTGGAAGATTAGAAACTGGGACTATTTAAAAGTTGATACTCAGGAAAACAGGGTGAAAAGAATGATGAGATTATGAAGTGAATTTCCTGTACACATTAGATATTTTTACATTGCCATTTAACTCAAGCTAGATTTTATTACACAAATTAACTGGAAATTTTAGTGATTATACCATGTGGGTTTGTACAGTTTTAATTTAGCTATCTCAAATACCAAATTGCCAGTCTCTCGTTTGTAATATACATTATGTATATAAAGCCCCAAACACTTTTAAACATATGGAAGTACTTTTACGAATTACCCACCCTTATGTCAGGTTACAAACATTTCTAAAGTGATTTTTTCACATGGAGATGGTGTAAGATTAGGTTTGCATACATGTGGCAGAAATCACACATCAGCAGTGACTGTTCACATAAGGTTTTATTCTTTCACATAAAATGTGTGGAGGATAACAGGCCAGGACTGGTATGGAAGTTCCACAGATGTGTCAGAGACCCGCTCCTTCCAGCTTTCTACTCTGCCATCCCTTGGGTCGGGCCCTTGTCAGTAAGGTCCAAGATAACTACTGGGAGCCAGTCATTATGTTCACATTTCAGGCAATAAGAAGAGAAAAACAAAAGGAGGACCTTTCCTGAAAGTTGTATAAATTACTTTCACTTATAGTATCTCACCCAGAATCCAGTTACTGGTCACATCTAACTATAGGGGAGTGTGGTGATTTGAAGTTGAATGTACCCCCAGAAAAATATGTTCTTAAATCTAAACCATTCCTGTGGGTGTGAATACATTACAAGTTGGAACTTTTGATGAGGTTACCAGTAAGGTGTGGCCCAGCCCAATCAGGATGGGTCTTAATCCTATGACTGAAGTCCTTTATAAGCAGAATGAAATTCAGATTGAGAGAAAGCCACAGCAAATAAGAAGCTGAACAGCAATGGAACCTGGAAGAGAAGGGAGAGACCAGGAGACGCTGCCAGGTACCTTGCCATATGACAAGCTAAGGACCAAAAATTGCCAACAGCCAGTCTCAGAATGCCACAGTCTTCGGAGAGAAAGCATAGCCTTGATGACACTTTGATTTGGACTTTTTTTCCAGCCTCAAACTGTGAGTGAATATAAATTCCCATTGTTTAACCTGACCCATTTCGTGGTATTTTCTTGAGCAGCCTAGGAAACTAAAACAGGGAGGCTGTAAAATATGGTCTGCAAGATCTTGTACCCAGCTAATATCTGGGGGTTCTATTACTGAGGAAAAGGGGAGGTCCATATTAGGGGGTAACATTTACCTCTGATACAGGTAACACAGAGGTTAAGAGTGGGATCTGGAGTTAGATGGCTTCACTTTGACTCTTAGCTCCACAATTTACTAGGTTGTAACCCTGGTCAAGTGTCTAAAACTTTACTTGTCTTTATATTTTCATGTGCAAAGTAAAAATAATAAACATGTCATAAGCATTTTATGTGAAGACATTTGGAATGGTGTCTGGCCGTATGCTATTATCATCTTTATCAACATGATTTACTGTAACTCATTAATCTACGGACTGTAGAGCCTTTGGAGTTTATTACTCTAGCCCTAAAACCTAGTAGAATACCAGGCACTTAATAGCTCTGGATAGATGGATGAGTGGATGAGTCAAATTGCTTGAATCCTAGAGTGTCTACTTTCTAACTGATTTACCTGGTGTTGCTTAATCCCTTTTAGCCTCTGTTTGTCCTTCTTTAAAATAGAGATAAACTATGCTGGGCATTCCTTTTGCTCTCTAGACCTACTCTCCATTCTTTTTGACCCTGTTCTGTGCCAAGGAGAATGATCTTTATGGACTGCATAAATGAGCTCCTTTGCCCTCTGGCTTCTGGTTGATATTGGCCCATGGGAGGCATTGGCAGATGTTTAGAGGTAGGAGGACAGTAAGCCTGGACTTTTACTCCTTGGTTTCCTCCCTGCAGGGCCATGGTCTAGCAGTGGCTGTGTGTATTTTCTGCAGGCCATAACTGTCAGGTGGTCTTCTCTTTATTGCTGCAGGTCTTGCTGGGTTCCAGTAACTGCCCCCTGCCCTATGGCTCCTCACTATTGCTGTCCTCAGGGTGCTTTGACCTTGTTGATTTCCTTAATGCTGACCACACTTTTATAAGTAGATCCTTCATTAAACTCTCTTTGGTTCTTCATTTGATTGAGCTTTACCTCCTGAGATTATGATTGATACATGGCACTCATAGGATTGTTTTGAGTATTTAATGAAATAATGCATATAAATTGATTAATATAGTGTCTGACAAAATAAGCACTCAATAAATTTAAGCTCCACAAACACTACTAATATCTGTTTCCTTTTACTCCTCATTATTTCATGTTTGGTAATCTCTCTCTGTTCCATATAATTTTCAAAGGTGTTTATTGATTTGTACTGCTGAAATGATCAGATCATACCAAAAGTTAATTTTTGGGTCAGCCTTATACATTAATGCAAAATGGTGGCTAGTAATTTTTTTTTTCCCCAAAAGGCATGCTTTTTTGTTGTTGTTGTTAAAATATAGAATATGAGATCCCCAATACAATTTTGCCCACCATTGACTTGCAAACCTTGGAATCTAAGAGAAGAGTAGTTAAGCTAAGGGTATATGAATCAGAGCTAAAAAATTGGGTTGGGAGGCTGGTGATTCAGGAAGGTGAGTGGTCAGAGAAGCCAAGGATCTAGAGAGCCATGGAGTAGGCCAGGGGACAAGACCAGAGACCATAGTTAAATGCTTTGAGTGGAGTAGATTCCTTGTTATAGTAGAGCCTTACTACTGACCCAAAGTGGACCAAAGGCCTCTGGCTGTAGCTATGATACTCTTGCTGTTAAAGTCTCCAGGTCTCCAAAGAGTCATCTCTCTCTTTTTCAAACAGAAACTCTAGTAGGATTAATGTGTTCTGGGGCTTCACTGGGTGTCTTGGGGAGCCTAGTTTTCAGGTTTGGAGAAAGTAATGGGTTCTCTTGGTAGTGGTGAGTTCTGGTTCTTTGCTGTGAACCTCCCTGTTTGTGATCTTCCAGAGCTTCTTAGGGAGAAAATGCTGAATCTTAATGTTGGGGATTGAATCATGCCCTCCACAAAAGGCATATTCAGGTCCCAACCCCTGGTCCTGTGGGTATGAACCCATTTGTAAATAGGACCCTTGAAGATGTCATTAGTTAAGGTGTGCCCAAACTGAAAGAGGTGAACATTAATACAATATGGCTGAAGTCTGTATAAGTAAAGGAAATTTGACACAGAAGGAGAATCCATGGAGAACAGCCAGAAGCTGGAAGTAACAGAACCTGGAAGAGAAAGAAGAAGATGCCACAATGTGCTTTGCCATGTGATGGAAAAGCTAAGGACCAAGGGTCGCTGGCAGCCAGCTTCAGAATGCCAAATCTTTGAAGAGACTGCATTATCTTGCTGATGCCTTGATTTTGGACTTTTCCTGGCCTCAAAGCTGTGAGCCAATAAATTCCCATCATTTAAGCCAACCCATTGCATAGTATTTGTTTTAGTAGTCAGGAAACCAAAACAACTTAGCATCCATTTTTTGCTTCTAAGATCCTCTAGATGCTACCTGTGACACTTCTGCAGTTGGTCTGAGAACATCCTACAATTTGCAGATGCTCCCGTAATAATAATTACTTGATAATTCATTGAAATATCCTCTGTGATAGAGAATGGGTGATGATGATGATGATGATGATGATGATATCTGAAGTCCTTTGTGATTTACAAAGTGATTGCTACAGACATTTTCTTACTTAGGGAAGTTAAAACATGCCAACCCTGAAAAAGATGAAGCAGGAAAGAGAAAGCAGGTAGGGTTAGTTTTTGGTGGAATGCAGCAATTTCCATTTCATAGAAACAGCCAATTGGATTTTTATTTTCCCAACTCTACACAGTAAGGAATTGTCATTTTTCCCTATTTATGATGAAATATTTTATAGGTGACTGATATGCAATATATTACTTATTTTTAAATGCCAGTTGGAATTGAGAATTAAAATCAGAATGCTCTTTAACAGAAATATATTTTGGTACCTGACCTTTTTTTGGCAATTAATTTGTTTTTCTTCTACTTGATTTCTATTTTTCCAGATTTGGATATCAGAAACACATGAACAGATGTCTAAAATTTACTTAAAAACAAAATTGGCTGAAATAAAGAGCAAGGCCTTATTGAATGAGGAAACAATAAGTTTTGGGATTATTGAAAGGTATTTATAATACTTTGCTTTCAGAACATGCACATGCAGAAATGACTTATATAAGCAGCAAAGGGGTATAGTGGCTCTAGCTACACATTAGAGGAACCCTTCAAGCATCTCAAGCTTCCATGCTTTCTGCTCATGCTGGTCCCTCTGTTTGGAATTCCTTTCTGTCAATTGTTTGTCAGTCAAAACCCTACTCATCTGGGGTCCAGCTGAAATGACATTTCTTCCCTATGAGTTTTTTTTCCCAGCTCAGGGATCTAACTATCTAGATTTGAATCTCAGCTCCACAGTTATTTAATATGTATAAATTTCAATTTCTTCACCTGTATAATGGGAATTATAAAAGTATATACTTCATAGGATTGTTCTGAAGTTTAGAGGAAATAACATATGAAATGCACATAGAAATATTGCCTGACATAGTAAGAATTAGTTGAGCTGCCATTAGTCAGGATTAATTGCTTTTGTATTCTTGCCCTCTGAACATTTTGTTTATGTTCTATATAACAACTGGACTTGCATACTAGTTATTTATATGCTTGTGTGTGATAGAGACTTCTTTGAGGGTAGGAGCTATTTCTTAGTTATATCTGTAGTCCTATGATCTGGTACAATGCCTTCTCATGGAAATGCATGACATAGACATTGTCCTATACTGTAATCATTGGGAAAATGCAGTCAGAATAAATGACAAAATGTTAACATTTCCATTAATTTGTTGGGACATTTTATTTTGCAAGGTGTATAAAAGTTGAAAACATGAACCCCCCCCCCCTTAAAAAATAACCATCATAAAAATTCAGCTCCAAATTAATTTTATATGGCTTTGAAAGTTTATAAATGGCAGTTTTATATGATTTCTAAAAATTGTTATCTTGTTTTCAGGGACACTGGATTGCCTGCAACCGGCTTTGGAACTGTCTTTACCCGACACCCACCAGATCATCAGAAATTGTTAGTAGTTCCTAAACTGCTAATAGATTGCACAAAATGATTCTTAATGGTCCAGGATGCAGGGGTGTGGGAGTATGTACTAAGGACAACATCAGGGAATGCATCAAGGACAACCAAATGCCCTTTAAGTAGTTTTATAGGCTTTTCTTTAACAAAAAAAAATGTTTCACATCAATATGCATAATATAATATGGCTAAGACTATTTTTACAAATAAAGAGAAATGAATTTATTATTGGGGTAGCATGGCTTGATACTGCAAAAAATAAATTGCTCTTCCACTCATCTTTCTAAAGAAAATTAACTTTCAAGATTTCTGTAATGAGGTATAGACAAGTGATGTGAAAATTTAGGCACAAGCATGACAATATTCTAAGTATTGGATTGTGCATTATGAAGAAATAATATGAGCTCATATCATCAACACTGGCTGTTAAGATGTTTCTGCTTCCTTTGAGAACTGGCCTCAGAACTAAGCCCTTTTCCAAAGCCTGCCTGGGAAATGTCCTAAATGATAATAGTCCACCATACATCACAGTCACCTGTTGTGACCAGGTACCAGGGCTGCTGGTTCTAAACTTGATTGCTCCAGTAAGGCTGGCTTAGGCCTGCATCCCTCACAGCCTGGTGTAGCATCATTAAATGGGTCCATAGGAAGTATTCCCTGTCATCATCCTACTGTCATCAAAGTAGCTTGAAGTGAAGCCTGCAGGCTCCCTTCCTTGAACTGAAACCTGGAGTTTCCAGCAGACATTGGAAGGCAGAATGAATCCAGAAGCGGGCTTTGACAACTGTATTAAAACTGAGAAATGCTCAAGAAAATTGTGGGCTAGCGCAGGAGAAGGCCTAGGGATGGAGGAGGGAAGAGGAGAGAAGGCAAGGGTTGAAGTTTCTCGATGGTTCTTGGG
Source organism: Choloepus didactylus (assembly GCF_015220235.1). Classification (NCBI taxonomy): domain Eukaryota; kingdom Metazoa; phylum Chordata; class Mammalia; order Pilosa; family Megalonychidae; genus Choloepus; species Choloepus didactylus. The sequence goes on along the minus strand of NC_051316.1, from coordinate 46,479,241 downwards.
CCATACCAGGGTGGAAGCTGTGATTTTGGTGGACCAGACTAGGTCGAGGGGCTGAATAAATCTTGTCCACTGTGTTTGCAAACTATAACCTTGGATTATATGCTCAAAGTTGACTTTTTTTGCACTGACTTTGACTGGTGTTTTCAATCAAGGGCAGAAAATGATACCCAGTGCTCTACGTAATGGAGGATTTGATAAAAACAACCTACTTTCCTAAAGCTCTGAACTCAGCATTGATGTCTGTAAAGCTAACCACGGATGGTCAGTAGGCCCCTGAGTAGTCTCCACCACCCTCAATTAGAGAAAGCAGTCCCTGATATCAAGGAACTAGGCAGTGTATCTTAAGAAGAAAGGGATGCCAGTGAACATGAGTGCAGTTAAGCCCAGAGAATGCCCATTAGAGGCACTGAACGCACATCTCCCAGGCTCACGGTGAAGATACCGGCAGGGCCTCCCTTGTTCGTGGGCTACCCATGTAGTGATCAGAAGCAGAGGCAACTGATAGTCAGGAATAATTCAGATGATCTCTTAGTTAAGAAAAAATCATGACACATCTAAAGAGCAGGGGCATCATGAAGAATAACAAGTTACCGACAACCTATACCAGATGAAGTAGACCCACTGGAACAAATGGGATAGGAATTTCAAATCTGCGTAAGAAACATACTTAGGGAAACAAAGGAAGCTGTTGCAAACCTAAAGAAAAATAATAAAAACCAAATTGGCATTAACTAAACAACAACAATACTGCCACAAGTAATATTAAGATATTGGAGGAAAAGAACTTTGAACATAGAATTATTTAAATGTGAGGGACAAATAAAGATTATTCAGACATACAAAGACTGATTTCAGACTTGCCATCTTGCCATGAGCAACTGCAGAACTGGGAAAAGTAATGTTGAATGACTATTTTCAGGTCAGATGAGCAGTGTGAGGCTGTGATCCTTGAAAATGTGAGGTTAGCATCACCTTCTCCCTACTTACTGATGGGAGCACTTTCCCAGGTATGGCCAGGCAGGGGAGCCAAAGTGTAGAACAGTGTCCTATTGAGCTGGGAGGCAGGATTAAGCCTCTGATGTCACTGGAATTTGCAGGGTATTGGAGAAGAGGAAGTCATGTGGGAGGGTGGGAGGTGGGAACTGAAGTCTGCATGGAATTGCCCTCGGGTCCTTGCTCAAGGGCTGGGCTCTGCATGCACTTATCAAAATAGTACATGCCCTTGGTTTTAAAAGATCAAACAGAACTATCTGCACAGTTCTCTGGAATTCCACAATGGTGTTCCCTCATGTGTGTTATTATTCAGTGGGCTCTGAGGCCATATCACCTGCCTTCAAATCCTGGCTCTGTTGCTTTTTAGCTGTTTGTTCTTGGGGAGGTGGCTCAACCTTTGTGTGCCTCCTTTTCTTCATCTGTAAAATGGGGGAGATAATTATAAAGACACCCATGTTATAAAGTTGTTGTAAGGATTAAGCAAGCTACTATACCTAAAGCACTAGGACAGTAACTGATCCATACCTAGTAAGTACTGTGCATGTCTCTGTTGGGCGGATGCATGGTTAATTAAACCTTTCATCTATAAACCCATATTCCTCAGTCCAGGGAAATTTTCTTGACTTAGTTCATCGATGGTTTATACCTTTCATTTCCTCTGTTTTCTATTTTTGGAAATCCTTTGTTTGTATGTTGGATTGCTTAGACTGGTCCCCTAATATTTTTTTGTCTTTTCTCTCCTATTTTCTTTGTGTCTTAACTATCTACTTTCCTCTGTTTCCTCTCTGTTTCTTCAACCCCACTAGTTTATCATTTCACTTGTCATATTTTTAATTCCCAAGAGTTATTTCCTTGTTCTATGATTCTTCTGTTTTTATAGGATCCCTTTTTCTTATCTCGTCATTATAGTATCCCTTTTCTTGTCTCATTATTGGTATTAACCTTATCTGTGTGAAGACATTAATGATCGTTTTTCTTTAGTTTTCTTCTTGATGCATAGCTTCTGCATTGTCCAAGATTTGTTTTTTTTCCTGTTTATTTTTTGTTTTTGTGGTATTTATCATCCATGCTGCAGGCTTTCCTCCGATGTCTGGTAGTCAATCCTTTGTTTTCTACCTATGATAGAAGGAGAGGGGACTGGGAGCCTGTGAGTGAGCTTCACCAGAGAGATCTAGGTGGGTTTTTTTTTGCAGAAGCCCTGGTGTTTGTGTTTTAGTTTTTCCTCTTGGGCTGGTCCAGTTCCCCAGAGGAGGCTTCCCAATCTCTCGCCTAAAGGTTGAGGAGCTGGCTGCCCATGTTCTTGGAGTGATCAGGGCAAGTGGGCTGGGGATCTCAGTATTCAGCATTCATCATGTACGGTCACTGAACTATGCCGTGGTTCAAGTACTTTCTGTTTTACCTTTTCCAGTGAATAGTTTCTAGCCTCCTGCAGTTACCCATCACTGAGGAGTGGAGGAATGGGGGAGGAGCTTTGGGGTTCTGCTTCTCAAACAGAACTCCTTTGTTTCATTCCCTACTTCATCCCCATTTCCAGAGGTGCTTCTGCAGTATAAGAGTGGCCTCTCAGCTTTCCACATTGTTGACTTAGGATTCAGCTTTCTGCTAAGTCCATCTTTTCTCCAGTTTTCAAAATTTGTTTCAGTTGTTCCTTCTCCCTGTTCTTACTCTTGTGGGTTTGTTTAAAAAAAAAAAATCTGATATGGTTTTAGTAGGGCTTTGAAGGAAGCAAGATTAAATGTGTAAATTCAATTTTAACCCTGAAGTCATCAAGTCTTAGCTGGAGTGTCACCTCCTCTAGAAGGCCTTCCTTTGCCTGCTGTCCCTACCCTACGCCTACCCCAGTGAATCAGCTAAGTCCCTCATTGTGTAGGTCCATATCACTGTGTACTTCTTTTATGCTAACACTATTCATCTTTTTTGTAATTGTTTGTATTCTCATTTGTCTTCCTTGCTAAGTCCAATGTTTTGAAGGGCAGGACTGTCACAGTTCTACCCTTAGTGCCTAACCGAGAGCCTGGCCTACACAGATGCGCAATAATTATTTCTTGAGTGAATAAATTATTTCTGATAATTTATGATAATTTCTGAACAGCAAATTACAATGGACAAAGGATATGGCTAATTCCTATCTTATTTGATTGAGGGATTTGAGGCCTGCTGAACCTTCAACTCTATTCTGGCAAATGTATTAGAAGGCATGGTCTTTCAGAAAATCAGTCCTTGTTAGATTGAATTGCTAGAATTACTTGTTTGCTTTATTTGATTCATGAGTATTAGCAAGGAAATAAATATACATGCACCTTCAACCACCCTCTGCTAATTCTTTTGGTTAATGTACACTAATTATAGGACATTCCATACAATAGAATACTGCAGTGCTTCAGAATCTGCTGCCTTGAATATTAAATATTCTTTTGCTTCTTGCCAACTGTACAGCTGTGGAAGTTTAATGTCAACCTTAAAAGGCAATGAATAAGAATGAGTTTGCTCAATGGACCAAAATAATGTGCTTCAAGTTATAAAGGAAAGGTTGTAATCATAATGTAAATTTAAGCTTCAGGTTACCTCTCAAGGAAAAATGTCAGAATAAAGGTATAGTTTCTTTATTAAAGAGACATTTATCAGATGCATTTATTTTTATTTTTAGATAATGCCCACTATGTTGTGATGGCATTTGATGGTCTGTTTCTTTTCCTCATAACTCAATTGATAGCCCACCTGTTCTATTTTGGACTGATGTGAAGAAGATTCAACATCATCCCTCCATAAACTGGCAGCAAATATTTCCATGGAACGTATTATAAATCAGAACAACTAGAGCAACAAACTGGAACTTTGACACTGATGGACTTATCACTCCTGACCTCAACTAGAAAAAAAGAACTCTGTGGATAATTCCCTCCACATATGCCACAGATTGAGATGAATGAAAAAAACAAAAACAAAACCTCTGATATAGGGTTGAATCAGGTTGAGACTAAAAGTTATATATCAAGGATTTAAACTTTAAAAACAAAATTTATAAATTTTGAGGCTAGGTTGAGCTCATCTAGGACTAGAGTTATTGTTTCCTTGAGAGGTGGTCACATTCCCATCAATGAGTTTCCAGGGAGTGGTATTGGCCCGTGATGGAAGGGTCATCAGAGAGGCTCAAAGACCTCTTAGATGTCAACAGTGGTCTTATAGTCTCAGAATGATACCGTTGTCTGTTTAGGGAGTATCTAACATAGATTACTTTTTTTTACATGGCAAGAGACATTAGTTTAAAGGTGTAAAAAAGTACTGAGAGTCACAATTCCTTTAAGGCATATAGGAAAAGTGGATGGGAACTGTTCTAGTTTGCTAATGCTGCCGAGATACAAAACACCAGAAATGGATTGGCTTTTTTGGTTTATTTGGTTACGTAGCTACCATCTTAAGGCCATAAAATGTCCAAGGTAAGTTATCAACAATCTGGTACCTTCACTGGAGGATGGCCAATGGTGTCCAGAAACCTGTGTTAGCTGGGAAGGCACATGGCTGGCGTCTGCTCCAAGTTCTGGTTTCAAAATGGCTTTCTCCCAGGACGTTCCTCTCTAGGCTGCAGCTCCTCAAAAATGTCACTCTTTCTTGCTCTTGAGGTGTTTGTCCTCTCTTAGCTTCTCCGGAGCAAAAGTCTGCTTTCAACGGCCGTCTTCAAACTGTCTCTCAACTGCAATTCTTCTCTCAGCTCCTGGGCATTCTTCAAAGTGTCCCTCTTGGCTGTAGCAAGCCCACATCTTCTGTCTGAGCTTATATAGTGCTCCAGCAAACTAATCAAGGTCCATGCTGACTGGGTGGGGCCATACCTCCATGGAAATTATCCAGAGTTATCACCCACAGTTGGGTGGATGCATTTCTGTGGAAATTACCTATTCCAAATGTTCCAACTTAATCCCCACTAATATGTCTGCCCCCACAAGATTGCATCAAAGAACATGGCTTTTTCTGAGGGGCATAATATATACAAACTAGTACAGGAACATAATATAGTTAGCTAGTAAGTAAGAGTCCTTTTTGCCTTCCTACTTGGTTTTCAAGCATCTTCAAGTAACTTTCACTTAATTTGGAAGTACTCTTCTATAAGGCATAGAAAACTAATTCACTAATTATTAGAAGGCACCTGGATTTCTGATTATCTAACACAAAATAATTTTATGATTTGTCCATAGGACCAGAAAGTTGTAGCTGGTGCGTTCTAAGAAGTAAGGTTTTCCATGTGTAATATCTGGACTGGGTCTGTGATGCCAGACAGACAACCAATCAAAGCCAAAACGAAAGAGCAAAAAATATACAACAACCAAAAACTCTATCAGGCAGATCCAGTTTTGAAAGGGAGTTGTAATAATGACATAATAATTTTATTTAAGATTTTATTTATAAGAAACCCTTGTTAAATATGAATATGTAAGTGTGGTAGATTGAAATTATGTACCCCCAAAAAAGACATGTTCTTTGTCTTAATCCATTTTCCTCTGGGTATGAACCCACTGTAAATAGGACCTTTTGAAGTTGTGTTATTGGTTGAGGTATGGCCCATCTGAATCAGGGTGGGCCTTAATCTGTATTACTCAAGTCCTTTTTTTTTTTTTTTTAAACATCTTAGATTTTTAATCCTTTCTTTACAGGTACCTAGACCACTTTTGATTAAGAAAACTGTAGAAAGAAAACTTCCACGAATGGGATGCCAGGTAGTGGCACGTGTCAATTCTCCACAAAGTCCTGCTTTGCAGGCTGTCTGAATGCAAGGCTTGGGGTCTCTGCTCACACTGGCTGGAATTAGTTGTGGCAGGTTTTAGTCCAGAGGTCGCTTTTCCCCATATTTCTTTGTAAAATCTTCCACATTCTTTCAGAATTTTTTATGGTCCTTAGAGTATTCTTCGGCTAGGTCAGCCTGAAGTGGGTGCTCGGGGTGAGGGTCGTTCACTAGTGCAATGAGGGACTGGATTACTTGGTTGGTTTTGGTGGCTGGCTTCCAGTTTTCAGCACTAATTACCAGCAGACAGACCTGCCCCTTTTCATTGATGTTTAGGTGGTAGCTCTTTGTTTTAAATATGATCTTCAGTGGTTTGAATGGGTACTCTACTGGAAAGTTGATTTCAATTCTGAAGCCCCCTTATCATATGGAGGATTGTGAGGAACAATAATTTATTGCCAAGTCAATAAATTAACTTCATCAACCTGGATGTTACGGAAGTTTTTCATCCCACATTTGCGGATTTCTTCAAGCTCCTTCTACAGCCTCCTGCTGGCTGCCATCTTGGATCTGGTCACTTGAGTCCTTTTTAAGTGAAGAAATATGGATGCAGTAAGTCAGAGAAGGCCACAGGAAGAAGCCACATGTCAGTAAAAACCAGAAGAGCAGGTACAGGAGGGAGAGATGGCCATGTGACAGAGGCAGAGATGCAAGAGAAGGAACCCAAGGACTGCAGCAAGCCATCGCCAGAATGCTACAGACATCAGGGAGAAAGCATGGTCTTAATGATTACTTGATTTTGGACTTCTAGTCTCCCAAACCATGGGCCAATAAATTCTTATTGTTTAAGCCCACCATTGTGTGGTATTTGTCATGGCAGCCCTGGCAAACTAAGACAGTGACCATGCATGGTCCTGGGACCACAGTCCACAGGAGAAGTCAACTGTTTTGATAGAGGAAAAGCAGTTCTGGTGTAGGGTATTTGCTCTGTGAGAAGCAGGTTTGTGGGAGCCTGGGTCAGTCTGAGGCAGCCCAGGAGAACTGATTGCCTGTTTGGAGTATAGAGAAGTGACCCAAGGTGGATTTTTCACAAGGTCAGCCCTAACTACTCTATTTTATCATTTTTCTCAAACTGTATTGCTTCCTGGTGGTATTGATTAGTGTATATTATCCAAAGTGGATGATAAATGTGTCTTCTTTCCAGAATTTGTCCTGATACTTATGTGATCCATATGGTGGAAGCAGAAAGAAATTAATGTAGTATTTTGGATAAATAGCTTTTGGACATAGTATGGTGTTTTAGTTTCCTAGGCTGCTCAAGCAAATACCATGATGGTTGGTCAAGGTTAAACAGTAAGAATATATTCACTCATGGTTTGAGGCTGGAAAAAAGTCCAAAGACAAGGTGATGCTTTCTCCTTGAAGACTGTGGCATTCTGGGGCTGGTTTACCCTTAGCTTGTCCCATGGCAAAGCACATGGTTGTATCTCCTGATCTCTGCCTTCTCTTCTGGGTTCTGTTGGTGTTCATCTTCTTGCTGTTTTCACTGACTTCCTCTCTCTGTCTGAATTTCATTCCACTTACAAAGTATTTGAGTAATAAGATTAGGAGCCATCCTGATTGGGATGGGCCACACCTTAATTGAAGTAATCTCATCCAAAGGTCCTACTTCCAACATGTTCACACCCACAGGAATAGTTTAGATTTAAGAAAGAGTTTTTTGGGGGGTACATACAGCTTCAAACTGCCACATGTGGGTTTCCAGAAAGGGCATGGAATGGGAAAATAGAAGACCTGTATTCAACTTCTGAGTCGGCACTAAACCTGCTATATAACCTTGTGCTGGCTAATAGCCTTCTATGGGCTCTAGTAGTTTCTATCTTGAAAATGAGGGGGTTGAACCAAATGATCTGTGAAGTCCTTTCCTACTCTAAAATTTTATGGTTCTAAGGAGAAAGGCATCTGTAGTCACATAAATGGACAAGTTAAATGAGGCCTCAAAGTAGTTCAGGTAGTTAAGTTTCATTGTTGGCATAGAGCACTTATCCATATGTGTGTGGAGTGATCACTTCCCCATAGTGGTAGCAAGCTTAGGTCACAGTTTAAACTATTTCAATTTATTCCTCTCACTGGAGCCTTTAGTGTCTGTAAAACCTTTGGCACTCTTCAGAGGAAAGCGACTGCATATGAATAGTAAGAGGGTTTTGTTTTCTTTTCTCAAATTGCAGAGCAGGCATTTACTTTCCTTTCTACTCAGACACTTATGGGGTGGCTTGTTCCTTGTTAAAATACCATCCACCTGTTGGAAAATTTTTCCAGAAAAAAAAAAAATTGCCCATGATGATGGCAATGAGGATAACAACAAAGACAATAAAAGGGGTAGTTGAAAGACTGAGGAATAAGAATGAGACACATTTGGATTTAATTCTTCCTGCTCTATATTACTCATTGTATGATCTTTTATTTTTGTGTGTCCAGCTTTCTCCTTTTGGACAACATCCTGTCCTCCATTCAATGTAATTTGGCTAGACTATATGATGGGTGGGCTGATTCTGTTCCCTACCACTACATCATGTACCCTGGTGGTGGGCACATGACCCAGGCCGGGCCGATCAGAGAACAGTCTAGGGTAGTAGAAGGAGTTTGGGAGAAGAGGCTAATTCATGTTCTAGGTTGAAAGTTACAGAGCACCCCTCGCTGCTGAGGGAGCATCTAGCTGCAAAAGAAGTTAAGCAGAGGTGTGGAAAAAAGACAAGTTCTAATGATAGTCTTTTTTATTTTTTAGATAATTTTTTTTTATTAGAGAAGTGGATTTACAGAACAATCATGCATAAAATTCAGAATTCCCATTTACTACCCTGTTATTATCCAACTGGCATTGGTGTGGAACATTTGTTATAATTGATAATAGCATATTTTTATAATTGTACTATTAACTATAGTCCATGATTTAACTTAGGGTTCACTGTTTGTGTAGTGTAGTTCCATGGACTTTTTTTTTTTTTTAATTTATCCTGTACCATATATACAATCTAACATTTCCCATTTTACGCACATTCACATATATTTCAGTGCTTTTAATTATGTTCATAATGTGCTACCATCACCACCATCTGTTACCAAAACATTTCCATCATTCCAAATAGGAACCCTGTACAGTTTAAGCCTTAACTTCCCATTCCCTATCCCCATCCCATCACTTGGTAACCTATATGCTAGATTCTAACTCTATGTGTTTGCTTATTCTAATTGTTTCAAATCAGTGAGATCATACAATATTTGCTCTTTTGTGTCTGACACAAAAATAGCATCAGGTTATTTCACTCAAACTGATGTCTTCAAGGTTCATCCATGTTGTAGCATATATGATGATATTCTTTTTATGAGAACTGGTAAATTCCTTTTTTTGTTATTGCTAAAGCAAATTTGAGTTGGGTTTATGTATCTTATAACTGCAAGAATAATACTAATAATAACAAACACTTACATGGCGCTTATTATATGCCAGGCACTATGCTAAGTGTTTTACATTTGCTAGTCATTTACCCTCCGAAACTATGTGAGTTAGTTCCGTCGTTATCACCATTATGTAGTGGGAAATAGAGTGGGAAATACAGAGGCACAAAGAAGTCAAGTAACATGCCCAAACTCTCACAGCTGGTAAGTGGTAATGAGTCAGAATTTGAACTGAGACAGTCTAATGACAAAACTCATGCTCTTAATCACTTTTCTATGCTGCCTTTCTAAGTGACAGGCTGACAGGAAAACTTTGATACATACTTAAGTTCTCTGGCTATGACTTTCTTCTATAAATATGGAAATAATAATTGCTCCCTTTAGGCAGGGCAGGCCTTGAGCACCAAGCTAATAAAGGAAGTGGCACTAGTAAAGTTTTCTTTATTCCTCATGAAATTTCTGGAGTCAAATTTTGTACTTGAACAACCTGGGCTACTCATACCCACGATATGTCTTGGTTTTGGCTTGGCACCTTTTCCCTGTGAGGTAGGAATCCTACCTGAATGTAGATCACCACCCTGAGCTCCTTGGAAAGTGTGACTTGGCTGCTGCTGAGTTATTATGGCTCTTTTAGTTGGCCAGATTCACTAAAAATAGTTCAGAATCAACCCTAAATGCTATTTCTCTTGCATCACTCTTGCATGTACAGTATCCCACCTTAGTTGAAGTGTGTTGAAGCCAAGTTGCTGAGTAAGTAGAACACTTCCATTTGTTAATATTTGGGGATGTGACTCAGGTCCTTACTCGAGTTATATGCCTTGGCACAGGAATGTTTTAATGGTGGGTAACAATAATCTATTCTAATATTATCCTTGCAGGGCAATTCAAATTATTTGATAAGAATATTTATGTGAAAGCACTTGGTATATTGCTTATTAGGTCTAAAGTTTGGATATCATGATGAATTGATTGTTGACTCAGACTATCCTTTGTTCCCTATTAGGCTATATTGAATCTAGTTTCATTAGAGTAGTCATTCAATTATATCCACCATGTGGAAGGCCAGGTTTCTTTGTGTATTCAGGTGTGCTCAATAATGCCCTCAAGATAAAATTATGAAGATCGGCCTATTCGGTTTATCTTTTGTAGTGGTTAGTCTTCAAAGGTGGCCCTCAACAATTCCTTCCTTCCATGTGCATGTCTCCGCTACCATCAATAAGCAGAGGTTATTTGCCTGCCCTCTGAATCTGGACTGGTCTTGTGACAGACTTTGATCAATAGAATGTGGCAGAAGTAATGTTCTGGGACTTCTGAGTTCAGCTCTTACGAGGACTAGTCGTTTCTGCTTTCTGATTCTTGGATCCTGGCTGCCATGCTGTGTAAGAAGCTCAAGCCACATGGAGAGGCCACCTGGAGAAGCCACCTGGAGGAGAACCAAAGCACTGTGTTTGACAGCTCTATCTTAGCTCCCAGCCAACAGATAAAACCAACTGCCCACCATGTGAGTGAGCTATCTTGGATATTCCAGCCCAGTCAAGCCCTTGGATGACTACAGCCCTAACTGATATTACATGGACAGAAGAACCACCCAACTGAGCCCAGTCATCCCACAGAATAATCAGAGACAATAATATAGTTATTTTACACTAAGGTTTTTTTTTTAAGCAGTTTTATTAACATATATTTACATATCATACAATCCATCCAAAGTGTACAAGCAATGGCTTTTAGTATATTCACAGAGTTGTGCATTCATCACCACAATCAATTTTAGAGCATTTTCATTACTTCATAAAGAAAAGCTCCATACCCCTTAGCAGTCACCTCTTAATCCTTCTATCCTTCTTCAGCCCTACATAACTCCTAATCTATTTCTATCTCTATAGATTTACTTATATTTATATTTTATATAAATGGAATCCTACAATATCTAGTACTTTGTGTCTGATTTCTTTTATTTAGCATATTTTTTACACTATTATTATTATTCTAAATTAAAGAAGTTGTAGGTTTACAGAAAAGTCATGTAAAAAATACAGCTTTCCCATATACTCTCCTATTGTTGACACTTTGCATTAGTGTGGTACCTTTGTTACAACTGATGAAAGAATATTAAAATAGTACTATTAACTTTAGTCCACCATTTACATTAATTGTATTTTTCCCATATACAATTTGTTGGGAGGTTTTTGATGGCTGATTCAATCTCTTGTAATTGGTCTGTTGAGGTCTTCTGTTTCTTCTAGAGTCAGTGTAGGTTGTTCATGTGTTTCTAGGAAGTATTTCATCTAGTGAAATGTAGATGAAATACTTCATCTAGGAAATATTTTATTTCATCTACTTTGTTGGCATACAGTTGTTCATGGTATCTTCTTATGATCCTTTTTATTTCTGTGCGGTCAATAGTAATGTCCCCCTTCTCATTTCTAGTTTTACTTAGTTGCTTCTTCTCTTTTTTTTTTCCTTTGCCAGTCTAGCTAAGGGTTTTCCCATTTTATTGATCTTTTCAAAGAATAAACTTTTAGTTTTGTTTATTCTCTCTATTATGTTTCTCTTCCCAGCATTTCTATTGTGGCCTCTCTTTTTAAATTTCTCCCTTGGTGGTTATTTTGTATGCAGCACTCCTCAGCGTCTTGGGTTCTGCCCTGGGTCCCTGTGGACTAGGTCCCTGTGGCTGGATATGCTTGGAGTTCTGACTCACCATTGTGAGTTGCTATAAGTCTCTCTCCACAGTGGGAGGGACCTGGGCCATGCTGCCTCTGTATGACTCACAAGCTCTGTGGGACCGACTAAGATGGAGCAAAATGAGAACCACTGGGTGGTCCAGGATGAAATTTTCCATTCTGTTATTTTTCTGTTTCTTCAATTCAGCATTTGTGGAGTTATTCTCTGGTCTCTACTGTCCTCTAGAGTTCTAAGTAAATGGGATTTGTCCTTTTATTCACTAAATCTCTGAGGAGGCATTTTCAAGGATTGTCTTAAGTCGTCATGTTGATGATGTCACTCTCCAGTCACTATATTTTAAGCCACAGCTGTAGATAGTTTAAACAACATTTATTTCCCTAAATATCATGTTTATATGGTACTTTTTCCAACTGTAGGCCTGTAGCTATAGTTTTTCTTATTGCTAATCCATCAGGAATGCAAGCAGTTCAAATTTTGGAGACCAATGAACTAATAAAAATACATGTATTGTAAGTGAGTTGTGAGGATTTTCAAAATGTTGCAGTTGTGGAATTTATATTTCAGCCTGACATTTTCTTTTTTCCATGTACATTAATGATGTGCCAGTATTACTCTTTATAATAGTGAAAAAAAATGTGGTCAGCTGGATTTAATCCAAACAGTTGAAGACTTAAGTGAGACAGATAGAGGACCTTCACTTCTTCTTAGGCAAACCAGCAAAGCATTTCCTGAGGAGTTCATCAAGGTTGCCAGTTCGTTTCCTGAGGAGTTCATTGAAAACATTCATTGAATTTGCCAGTTTGCTGCCTGAGGAGTTCATCAAACATCTTCATTGGAGTTGCCATTTTGCTGCCTGCCCTATGGAATTTGGACTCGCGCATACCCACGGCTATGTGAGACATTTTTATAAATCTTATATTTATAGATATCACTTGTTGATTCTGTTTTGGTAGAGAACCCTAACTAATACAGAGGGGTAAGTTGCTTAACTAGTAAACACCAGAGCTGGGTTTTAACCTCATATCTGGTCTGTCTGACTGGATAGCTTAGGTCTTTAACCACTACATTACATTGTCTTTCATGCTTACATGTATATAGTGCTCCATATCCTTCAAAGTACTTTCATGCACTTTAGCCATTATCCCATTCCTCCTAGCAATCAAACAAGGTTGTTTGGGAAGGTATTTTCTTAATTGTACAGAGGAGAAAATCAAAGCTCAGAGATAATAAAACAATCCAATTCCTCATTGTGCCAGTTTGAATGTATTATGTCCCCAAAGCACTATTATCTTTGATGTAATCTTGTTTGGGCAGAACATATTAGTGTTGATTAGATTGTAATTCTTTGAGTGTTTCCATGGATATGTGACCCACCCAATTGTGGGCGATGACTCTGATTGCATAGTTTCCATGGAGATGTGGCCCCGCCCATTCAGCATGGGCCTTGATTAGTTTACTAAAGCACTGTATAAGCTCAGAAAGGAGGAGCAAGCTTGCTATAGCCAAGAGGGACACTTTGAAGAATGCACAGGAGCTGAGAGAAGAGCTGCAGATGAGAGACAGTTAGAAGACGGCTGTTGAAAGCAGATTTTGCTCTGGAGAAACTAAGAGAGGAAAAACGCCCCAAGAACAACTAAGAGTGACATTTTGGAAGAATTGCAGCCTAGAGAGGAGCGTTCTGGGAGAAAGCCATTTTGAAACCAGAACTCTGGAGCAGATGGCAGCCACAGGCCTTCCCAGCTAACAGAGGTTTTCTGGACACCATTGGCCATCCTCCAGTGAAGGCACCAGATTGTTGGTGACTTACCTTAAGACTGTAACTTGGCAACCAGGTAAACCCCCTTTATAAAAGCCAATCCATTTCTGGTGTTTTGCATTCTGGCAGCATTAGCAAACTAGAACACTCATTAATTAATTAATCCACCCATCTCTTCTATAAATATTTATGAAACAGATACTAACAGGAGGAGGGGGAAGTTAAGATGCAGAGTGTTTAAATGACTTGCTCCTTAGTGGCCCATGGCTACTTAGTGGCAAAGCAGAGACTAGAATCTTTGCATTTACAGTCCTGTGTTCTTGCTGGGAGGAGAGAACTGCTTCCAAAACTGTGAGGGAACTTAGCAAGTGCTTGGCTTGGAACAGGAGTAAAGGCAGATTTGAATTGTCCTCCACTGCATTTTTCCTCTCTACCTCTTACCCACTAGCTTCTTAGAAGTTGATTTCTGAAAAACAGGCTGGCTTTCAGCAGCTGTGAAAGAAGTGTTAGATTTGGTTCATATGACTTCAGTAAGTAGATGTAGATGAAATAACAAGAATGTGAATTTCAGCACAATATGTGTTTGTTTGTTTTTTGTTGTTTTTTGTTTGTTTGTTTTTTTAATGATGGTTGCTGTTAAGAATGAGACTGAGTTTGACAGAATGGTCTTAAGCTCCCCCTACAACCTGAGTCAAGTAGTCTCCATGGCCCTCTGTTGCTGTACTGTCTTGAATAATAGATGCTGCTGCTACTGTACCAGCGATGGATTCATTCCAAATTAATTCCCTGCTTCTTTGAGCCACTTACTCAGATTCAGCCTCCTAGGTAGAGAACCACTTGATTTGCCGAGTATATGTCATATGCCCCTGTTCCGCCTGCCAGGAAGCCAGAAGAGGAAATATCTGCCTCTCTTCCAGACAAAACAAAGAAAGAGTTGACCTTGAAAGTTCTTCCAATTTTAAGAAATTGTGATTCTGTAGGTTTTGTCATAGATTCACATTGTTACCACTAGCATTAGTGCAGGTATAGACATTTTTATGAGTACCATGGTTTTAATGATAACTGAGATAACAGCTGTCCAGCTCCCAAGTGTCCTTACAGAGTGGCATTATATCAGCATCTGATCTTCAGTTTTACATATCCAGAAAGACCATTTTATCTATGCTTCAGAATTTATCTGGCCAGAATTCTAATTAGTTAATTTATAATGAGAAATAAAATTTTCAAGTACACCAGACAGTCATGTTAGTCTAATAAAAGCATTCTGGCTCTGTGGGAAAACCATATGGGGAGCCAAACTATAATTAGAATGTTGTTGAGTGTGTTTAGAATCACAGCAGGAGGAGTTGGTTGTATGATTACAATGATTAATGGCCTCAGATTCTGATTACCTGATTGTAATAGTCAGGACTCTTTTGGTTGTAAGTGACAGAAGCACAATTAAAATTATCTGGGGAAATGAGGGGAATTTATTAAAAGAGTGTTGGAGCACTTCATGGAACTATGGAATAGTTCAGTGGAGTACCTGGGCTTCAGAAACAACTAGAATCAGGACTAGAAAACCTCCAGCATTCCCTTTCTTTCAGCTTCCGTCTCTTTCCCTAAGGACCAGCTTCTTCCACATGGTGAGGCATGTTATATCCCATGGTTCCCATCATAAGGCAGTAACTGACCCACTCCCATTGGTTCCAATTAAGAAAGGGAAATTCCAAGGGAGGGCCATTACCAGCTATCAGCTGGCCATAGGTAAGGGTGGCGGTGGTAGAGTGGATGCAGGTGGCACAAACTTGCTCCTGGTGGTTCTAGATAGTGAATTAAAGTCATTGTTCGTTGTCAGTGAGTCCAAGCTTTGCAATGCTATTGATGTACTCCAGCCCTGCACCCAGAAACAGAGAGGTCTATCACTGAGCCAGATCCATGCCGAGACTCAATGCCTCTTTGTCTTTATGAACTCTTGCTTTCCTGAGTTTCACTGTAAAGGCCATTTCTCTTCTGACAGACTTATTCTTTCTTTATATTCTTTATTTTACCACAGCCTTAGACTAGTATTAAAGAAGATCTATTTCCATATTTTTATTTTCAAAAGGCCATCTTAGTTCAAATTTGGTGAGTACATAATATATTCCCTTATGTATCACTTAAACATTGTTGCTCTGTTCTTTGGATTTTAAAAAAAAAGAGAGAGGAGGATCACTGAAAGTGAAAGTCATCTTTCAATATTACAAATGTTTCAATTTTGTTGAGCCACAATGCCTTTCTAGAAAGATAACAATGTTTTAATCTTCCACTTCTATTTAACTTTGAGTTCTTGGTACGGTAACTCTGTATCCTTTTACATTTAATTTTTATTTTTATTGCTTTATTCATCCAATGCATATTTCTCAGTGCCTACCTTGTACCAGACTGTGTACTGGGAGTTGATAATTAGGAGATGGAGAAAGGCCTGAATGTAGGTGAAATGGGGTGTCTTAGGTGAGTTGAGAGATACCCTAATGCTGACTTGCTTGGATCACTGAGAACCATTTCATTTGGAATCACAAATTTGGGTGAGAAAAGGGTAGGGAGCAAGTTAAGTGTCATTCCTTAACACTTAAACAAATTTAAAACTTATGGACTATTTCCATTGTATAAAAAACTCAAACACCCATGTACTCATCACCCGGTATGATGGTTTGAAGCTGTTATGTACCCCAGAAAAGATCATGTTCTTAAAATTAATCCATTCCTGTGGGTGTGGACCCATTTTAAGTAGAATCTTTTGGTGAGTAGGATCTTAAGCTAAGATGTGACCCACCTCATTCATTCAGGATGGGTCTTAATTCTCTTATTGGAGTACTTTATAAGAGGATAAAAGAAAAGACAGAAGCTCAGAGAGAAAAGCCAGAGAAGCTGAGAGAGGACACAGAAACAGAAAGGAAGCCACTGAAGCCAGAAGCTGGAAGCGATAAAACCTGGAAGGGAAGGGAGAGATCAGCAGATGTCACCATATGCCTGGCCATATGATGGAAAAGTTGAGGATCACTGGTAGATAGTCTTTGAAGAGAAGGGGACACCTTCTAGCATGTTAATATTTATATCAAATTTGTTTCATATATATATATGAAACACATTTGAAACTTACATATATATATATATATATATAAAGATAGAGTTGAAGTATCCCCATCATCATCCCATTTGTGTCCCTCCCTCTGCAGGGGAAGCCATTATTCTGAAGTTGATTGGTATTGTGGTGATTTGGAGCAAAATACCTGAGAAAAACATGTTCTTAAATTTAATCCATTCCTATGGGTGTGAACCCATTGTAAGTAGGACCTTTGGATGAGGTTACTTCAGTTAAGGTGTTGCCCAATTCAATCAGGATGGGTCTTAATCCTATTATTGGAGTCTGTTATAAACAGAATGGAATTCAGACAGATAGAGACAAAGCCATGGAAAGCAAGAAGCTGAAGTTCAAAGGAACCCTGAAGAGAAGGGAGAGGCCAGGAGAGTCTGCCATGTGCATGGCCATGTGGCACAGGAGCTCTGAACCAAGGATCACTGCAGCCAGCACCAGAATGCCAGTCTTCAAAAAGAAAGCATCACCTTGATGTGACTTTGATTTGGACTTTTTCCTAACCTCAAAACCATAAGCTAATAAATTTCCGTTGTTTAAGCCAATCCATTGCATTGTATTTGAGCAGCCAAGGAAAGTAAAATAGGTATCATTTTCATTCAACTTTTTATGCTTTGACTACAAATACGTGTTTCCAAGTATATATATAGAATTGTTTTATAAGGTTTTGAAATTTACATGAATAGACTCATACATGCATATCTTTTTGTGACTTGAGTTTTTCATTAAACATATTTTTGAGATATATTTATGATGAAAGATGTAGACCAGTTTGACATTTTTTCTTTATTTCATTTAATCTGTAACCGTCTTATGCATCCAGATATTGAAGTCAGAAGACCAGCTGCTGTATTCCATTGTACAATATATTGTGATTTATATATCCACCTAATATACCATCCTATTGGTAGACATTACATTTCTAAATTTTTACTGTTACAAATAATGGTCTTTATACATATCTCTTTAAGTATATATGCAAGAGTTTCTTTATACTCAGAAATAGACTTGCTGAGTAATAAGTTATGTGCATCTTCAGTTTTGCACAATATTGCTACTAGTAGTGTATGAATATTCCCAATCTTTCATATCCTCATACACATTATACAACTTTTAAATTTTTACCAAATTAATGTACATAAAATGGTACTTCATTGTTATTTTACTTTGAATTTTCCTAATTACTGAATTTAAGACTGAATTTTTTTTTAAATGTTTATTTTCCATTCTTGTGTCTTCTGTGAATTGAGTGTTTTAGTCTTTGTTCATTTTTATTGGGGTTTTGTCTCTTGATGGTTTGTAAGAGTTCTTTATTCTGGGTACTAATCCTGTTTTGGTTAAATTTATTACAAATACTTTCTTTCAGTATATGACTTGTCTTATAACTTTGTTTATGGTGTCTTTTGATTAGCAGAAGTTTTAAGTTGTATTTAGTCAAATTTACAAATTTACCAGTCTTTCCATTTATGATTGTCCCTTTTTTTTTTTTGGTCTTGTTAAAGACATATTTTCTATCCTGATATCATAAATATATTCTCCTATTTTGTTTTCTAAAAGTTTTAAAGTTTCACTTTTGATGTATAAGTTTTTAATCCACACTGAACTTACTATGTAGAAGCATTTACCAAATTTTAACATTTTTTTTTATAAGACCAGCCAATTAGTCTAGCACCATTTAATCCATCCTTTCCTCACTGATTTGTAAAGCCATTTCCATCGTACACTAAATTTCCTCAATTTAAGCAGGTCTGTTCTGCTCCATTGATCTGTTTGTATATCTCAGTACCAATACAACATTGTCTACAACATTGAGTACAGCTTTATACGAATTCTTGATACCTGGTAGAGTGAGTTTAGCCATCTTATTTTTCTTTTTCAAAGTTGTTTCCACTCTGCTTGCCCTTTATGGAATCATATGAATATAAGAATCACTTTTTCAAGTTCTATAAAACATCCTTGTTTGGTATTTGGATTGGCAGTGCTTCAAATTTGTTGGATGGAATAATTGCCATCATCACATTGAGTCATCCCATACATAAATAAAGGAATTTCTTTATGTCTTCCAACAAAATCATGTAATTTTCTCCATAAATGTCTTGCACATCTTCTGTTAAATGTATTTCTATAGGGAGCTTAAAGGTGGTTTTTTTAAAGTTTAATTTCCATTTTATTTTTTTCCAGAGACAACTTTTTTTTCCAGTCTCTAAGGACTCAGACCCTTACATGGGATTTGGCAGAAGTTTTGAGGCAGCAGTTGCAGATCTAAATTGGGATTGGGGTGTTGGGACCTTCTGGGCTTCCAGAGAATGGGTCCCAAACCACCTTACCTTCCTCTGCATAGCACAATTCATGCAATAATGTAGTTTCATATACAGCTTAGGAAGCACACAGGTGTTGAAGACACTTGCTTTGGAAATGTCCCTGATGGCTGTGGCCTCTACTATGTTTCGAATGGCTAACTTCTTAATGGCCTTATCCTTGGGCACACAGCAGGCTTAGTTTTGTGCAGCAAATAAGCAGCCTGAGGCCCTGGCCCTTTTGGGCATGACTGTTGTTCTTTTCTTTGTCATTTTGAAAGTGAGCACCCAAGGACCTCAGAGTTTTTCTTGCAATTATGAATTGGATTTTTCCACTTTAATTATATTATCTAATTTCTTGTTGCTGGTATATGAGTATGCTATTAAATTTTGTATGTTGGTCTTGTATCTGATAACTTGCTGAACTTTCCTGTGCTTATGTTTTGTAGATTCTCTTGGATTTTTAATGTAGATAATCATAACATCTGTGTAAAATGAAAATTTTGTTTCTTCCAATCCAATTATTATACTTACACTTCTTTTTCTTGTTTTATTGCATTTGCTAGGATCTCTAGTACATCATAGACTAGAAATGGTGAAGAAGGACTGCATTTGATTGGGAATGTTTCTGAAGAAGATAGTCATCAGCTTGGCTTTTATTATCATCTATTTTTTTCTTAATAGTAAGGTTGCCTTTTTCTATTGATTTTAAATATGTTAGATTTTCCTGTCAGAGCAAAAAAGTAATCCTACAGAGGAGGAAAGAGAAGTTTGGGTAGTTTACTCAATATCTTAGTTCAAGAGTGCCCTCTACTGTTGGAACAGTGAAGTTAAGTTTAATGACACCTATTAATGGGAGAAGGGAGGGTTCTTGCTGATGCTGTGATACTATGTTATAGCTCTAGGACCCTTCATTTCTGATGCTTGATTCCTTATTTCTCTTTACCTTCTTAGTTGCCCTCTCTTCCCTAGAAGCAGTACCTTCCCAACATTGCCTTTCTGATGTTGCACATTTGCCAAGTCTTTCTTTGAAGTGTAAATCTTCACGTATTCTTGGTCTCAGACCTGTTCTCAGTATTTCCTGATCAGGAAAGAATGCTTTCTTACTGGAGGTAATATGTTCCATCTTTGTTAGGGACTTACCACCCTCTCTCAGCTCTTCCATGTAATGTCTGCCAGGTTCTGCTCAGCCTAGGCTCTTTACCCACCTATAAGTAAATTGAAGTTTATAGTATTCTGACCCCTATTATGCTCAAGGGATGGGTGACTAAGTGATTTTTATTTGCTTTCCTGTTGATGTGTATGGTTGTTTGAAGGATGTATGTGTAGATTTGGACTTAAGGAACCAAGAGGTCTAGGAATGTAGTGTAATCTTCCTTTATGGCTGTGAATTTCTCATTTTATTTTTGTGAGTCTGTCATTTTTTGTCATACAATTATATATTGTTAGGTTTATCCCAATGTAGGATTGTTATATATTCTTGGTGACTTGTTCCTTTAATCATTAGATAACAATCTTTATAACTACTACTTTTGAATTCACATATAAAATTCTCCATTTTCATCATTTTAAAGTGTGCAGTTGTGACTTTTAGTATATTCACAAAGTTACGCGAACATAATCACTATCTAATTTCAGAATATAGTCCTCACTCCTAAAAGAAGCCCTGTACCCATGAAATAGTCACTCCACATTCTCCCCAGCCCAGTCCCTGGAAACCACTAATCTGCTTTTAGTCTTCTATGGATTTGCTTATTCTGGACATTTCATATAAAAGTAATCATACAATAGCTGGTCTTTGTGTCTGACATATTTCATGAGGTATAATGTTTTCAAGGTTTATTCATGTTGTAGCATGTATTAGTACTTCATTCCTTTTTTTTTTTTTACTTCATTCCTTTTTATGGCTGAATAATATTCCACTGTAAGAACATACCTTATTTTATTCATCCATTCACTGGTTGGTAGACATTTCAGTTGTTTCCTTTTTTTTTTTTTTTTTTTGCTGTTGTAGGTAATGCTGCTATGAACGTTAGCATACAAGTATCTGTTTGAGTCACTGATTTCAATTCTCTTGGGTATTTTCCTAGGAGTGCAATGGCAAGGTCATATGATAATTCTATGTTTATTTTATTGAGGAACTGCCAAACTGTTTCACACAGCAACTGCACCATTTTATATTCCCACCATTTGCATGAAATTTACAGTTTCTCCACAATCTAACCAACACTTGTTCTTTTCATTTTTTGAAACATTATTGCCCACCCAGTTGGTGTGAAGTGGTATCTCATCATAGTTTTGATTTGCATTTCTCTAATGACTAATGATTTTGAGCACCTTTTCATGTACTTATTGGCCATTTGTGTAACCATGGAGAAATTTCTATTCTGATCCTTTGCCCAGTTTTTAATTTGATTGTTTGTCTTTTTGTTTTTGAATTATGAGTGTTCATATGTTAAATACTAGACCATTATCATATATATGATCTACAAATATTTTCTCTTATTCTGTGAGTTGACCCTTAAGAATCCACACACACACACAAAAAAAAAACTGAGCTAAAAAATATGTCCAGAAAAGCTTCAGGATACAAGATCACCATGCAAAAATAAGATCTATTTCTATACACTTACAAACAATTCAAAAACAAAATTAAGAACTTAATTCCATTTACAATAGCATCCAAAAGTATAAAATATTTAGGAATAAATTTAACCAAAGAGATACAAGATTAAAAAAAAATCTCAATGACCTTGTGTTTAGAAACGGATGTCATATCAAAATGACAAGCAACAAAAGAAAATGTAGATAAATGGGACTTGATTGAAACTAAAACATTTTTACTTCAAAAGGCACTTGAAAAGATGTTCGTTATCATTAGTTGTTAAGGAAATGCAAATCAAAATGACAATAACACATCACTTCACAGTTACTAGAACTGGTGCCCTAGGTAGAAAAAACAGGAAAATAACAAGTGTTGGTGAGGATGTGGAGAAAGAGGAACCCTTATACACTGCTGGTGAGAAAGCACAGTACCTTGTTCTAGAGTACGCAAATACATGGGAGGCATTTGATTATCCCATGGCTCAGGGCAGTAAGAAAGAAAAGGAGGCCTGAGAAAAATTCCTCCCAATAGTGTCTGCTGTGCAGTACAGTTACTAGATGTGTAGTGTTCATATTCTTAAAGGCAGAAAATCTGCAATTGGAGGGTGATATGAACATTGAGATTGCATACTTGTGTAATGAATTCACTTTTGGTAACAAGGTGGATGCCTTGTGTGGCAGTCTCCCTTATGCTGCCCAGGATCACTTCTAGGACCGAGACTGTGATGGACCTGTGTTGGATGTGTGGAACCTGGGAGTCACCATCTGTACAATGGTCAGTGGGTCCCTGTCTTTTATTGTACAGAACTTTAGGAGCTGTGGGAGAAGGTACTAAGCAGAGAAGACCATATTCCGTTCTCCATGTCCATGGAGTGTGAAAACCTGCTCAAGGAATATCTCATTCTCAGTTCCCACAAGAGAGGAACGTTGGAGCAAATCATGAAAGATCCATGGATGAAGGTGGGTCATGAAGATGACAAACCAAAGCCTTATGTGGACCTATTCCACTAAGTATAAGGGTCCTCAGCACATTGACTGGATGGTTTCCTCAGGTTACACATGAAAGAGATCCTGAACTCCGTAATGAACAAGTCACCTATCTGTTCCTGGCGTATAAGAGATTCCACTTGGAGGACTCCCCCGAATTACCTGGAATTCCAAGCCTTCAATTATCTGAACAATGGCACCAGTCCCTTCCCAAGTAACAAGATAAAGCATAGCATTTCTGCCAACCCTAAGCCACCTCTGTGGCATCTTTAATCAATAATCTAACAATATTGAGATATACAGAAAATTAGTGGCCTACAGAGGGCCAGAGGTCAGGTCAGTAGGCCTGGAGCACAAGCTATGACCTGCAAAGCTTCTACTTGGCCTGGAGTAGAGGAATACCACCCCTATTTCCTCAGGGAACAGTAACCTTAACACCAGCAGAATCAAAGTAGGGATTCCCCACTTTCGGAAAGATCCAGCCTTGGCCTCCATCCAGAAAAGACATTCCAACCCAGCCAATATCCAGGGCTCCAGAGCGAGTGGAGATGCTCCCACCACATGTGGTGGACAGTGAAGGCAGCCACCAGAAAAAGAAAATATGTCAAGAGGACAGGCTGTTCTCATTAGACTGTCCATGAAGGATGAAGACCACAAGCTCCCTGGATCCCAAAAAGACAATGCAGGAGATGGGCAGGTGCTGGAAGCAAATAGCCATAAGTTGGACCAGAACAATTTCAGTCTGCTGGGCACATGCAGCATGCCATGCTGGAGGACTTTGGGAAGTGGAGGACAGAAGTGTGCAGATGCTGTGGTAAAGTCTCAGCAGGGTTCACCTGCAGAGGATATCTGCACCTCCATGGCCTTCAAAAGCATTGTTTCTAAAGTATCCTAGAGGCCTCAGCTTTCAAAGGCTGTGAGGAACTGCTTGGGAGACAGGAGAGGACTACAGACCCTAGTTGCCAGGTGGCCACTTGCCCCTACCTGGGTGACTACAGAGATGACTGGTGTGTTTCCCCTGGGGAACTTGCTTCCCTCTCCTGTGTTTCTCCATCTTTTCATCTGTTTCTGGGAGAGTGACATTGGTTCTTTTGGGTTACAGTTAGTTTGTGATAAGTTTCTGTCATTTGCATTGAAGACAGTTTCAGACAGCAGTGGCAGAGCTACAAGCAAGCTGATTGGTGCTGCCGATCCCTCTAAAGCGAGGTACAAGATTTGTACACTGAAAACTACAAAACATTGTTGAAAGATATTAAATAAGATCTAAATAAAAGGAAAGACATCCTGTGTTCATGCAGTGGAAGACAGTATTGTTAAGATGGCAATACTCTCCAAGTGATCTACAGATTCAATGCAATCCCTATGAAAATTCCAATGCCCCCTCCCCCCTTTTTTGCAGAAATGGACAAGCTGATTCTAAAAATCATATGGAATTGAAAGGGACCACACAAATAACCAAAATGATCTTGATAAAGTTGGAGTAGTTACATTTCCTGATTTTCAAAACTTACCTCAATCGAGAGGACCATATGATTTGTTTCCTTCTCTTTATTAATATGGTGTATTACACATATTTTTGCATATAGTTTTCTTTACTTTTGATGTCTTTGTCCGGATTTGGTATCAGAATAATACTGGCCTTATAGAATTTGTTAGGAATTGTTCCCTCCTCTTTTATTTTTGGCTGAGTATGAGAAAGACTGTTGTTAATTCTTTGAACAATTGGTAGAATTCACCAGTGAAATAATTTGGTCCTGGACTTCTCTTTCTTGGAAGTTTTTTGATTACTGATTCAATCTCTTTACTCATAGGTCTATTCAAATTTTCTGTATCTTCTTGCATCAGTTTTGGTAGTTTTGCATGTTTCTAGGAATTTTCCCATTTCATCTGAGTTATCTAATTTGTTGGCATACAATTTTCCACAGTGTTCTTTATAATCCTTTTTATTTCTGTAAGGTTGGTTAGTACTGTCCACACTTACTTTCCTAATTTTAGTAATCTTATTCTTCTCTCTTTTTTCTTGGTCAGTCTAGCTAAAGATTACTCAATTTTGTTGATCTTTCCAAAGAACCAACTTTTGGTTTTGTTGATTCTATTCTTTTACTTTTCTCTATTTCATTTATTTTCACTGCATTCATTACTATTTCTTTCCTTCTGTGTTCTTTGCATTTAGTTTTCTCCACTTTTTCTAGTTCCTTAAGGTGGAAGGTTAGGTTATTTCACCCATTCCTTTTTTTTTTTTTTTTTTTTTTTTTACTTTTTTTGTGAACTATAATATATACCGAAAAGTGGTAACATTCAAATTACAATTTCACAAGTAGTTAGAGAGCACATTTCTAAGAATGTTATGATTTGCAGTTCCACCTTTTCAGTTATTTCTTTATTGTGAACTATAACACATATATTGAAAGGTGATAACTTTCAAAGTACAATTTAACAAGTAGTTATAGAGCAAATGTCAATGACTGTTATGGGTTACAATTCCACCATTTCAGTTATTTCCTTAATGTGAACTACAACATATATGGAGAAATGTGATAACTTTCAAAATATAACTTAACAAGTAGCTATAGAGCAAAGATAGGATTTAACAAAGGATTATGAATACTGAATCTATATATATATATATTTAGTCTCTAGGTGTGCTGATTTGGATGTATTATGTTCCCCAAATGCCATTTTCTTTGATGCAGTTTTGTGTGGGCAGGAAACGTATTGGTGTTGTTTGAGTTGGAGACTTTTGATTGGATGTTTCCATGGAGATGTGATCACTCAACTGTGGGCAAGATCTTTCATTGGATAATTTCCATGGAGGTGTGGCTCTGCCCATTCAGAATGGGCCTTGATTAGTTTACTGGAGCACTATATAAGTTCAGACAGAAGGAGCGAACTTGCTACAGCCAAGAGGGACACTTTGAAGAATGCACAGAAGCTGAGAGAGTAGCTGCGGATGAAAGACAGTTTGAAGATGGCCGTTGAAAGCAGACTCTTGCTCTGGAGAAGCTAAGAGAGGAGAAATACCCCAAGAGCACCTAAGAGTGACATTTTTGAGGAACTGCAGCCTAGAGAGGAATGTCCTAGGAGAAAGCCATTTTGAAACCAGAACTCTGGAGCAGATGCCAGCCACGTGCCTTCCCAGCTAACACAGGTTTTCCGGACACCATTGGCCATTCTCCAGTGACGGTACCCAATTGCTGATGACTTACCTTGAACACTTTATGGCCTTAAGACTGTAACTTTGTAACCAAATAAACCCCCTTTATAAAAGCTGATCCATTTCTGGTATTTTGCATTCCAGCAGCATTAGCAAACCAGAACACTAGGGTACTAGAAGAGGTAGAAGGAAATAACTGACATGGTGGAACTGTAACATATAGCATGCTTCGAAATTTGCTCTATAGCCATTCCTTTTTTTTTTTTTAATCTTCATTTTATTGAGATATATTCATATACCATGCAGTCATACAAAACAAATCATACATTCGATTGTTCACAGTACCATTACATAGTTGTACATTCATCACCTAAATCAATCACTGACACCTTCATTACCACGCACACAAAAATAACAAGAATAATAATTAGAGTGAAAAAGAGCAATTGAAGTAAAAAAGAACACTGGGTACCTTTGTCTGTTTCTTTGTTTGTTTCTTTCCCCTATTTTTCTACTCATCCATCCATAAACTAGACAAAGTGGAGTGTGGTCCTTATGGCTTTCCCAATCCCATTGTCACCCCTCATAAGCTACATTTTTATACAACTGTCTTCGAGATTCATGGGTTCTGGGTTGTAGTTTGACAGTTTCAGGTATCCACCACCAGCTACCCCAATTCTTTGGAACCTAAAAAGGGTTGTCTAAAGTGTGCATAAGAGTGCCCACCAGAGTGACCTCTCGGCTCCTTTTGGAATCTCTCTGCCACTGAAGCTTATTTCATTTCCTTTCACATCCCCCTTTTGGTCAAGAAGATGTTCTCCGTCCCACGATGCCGGGTCTACATTCCTCCCCGGGAGTCATATTCCACGTTGCCAGGGAGATTCACTCCCCTGGGTGTCTGATCCCACGTAGGGGGGAGGGCAGTGATTTCACCTTTCAAGTTGGCTTAGCTAGAGAGAGAGGGCCACATCTGAGCAACAAAGAGGCATTCGGGAGGAGGCTCTTAGGCACAATTATAGGGAGGCCTAGCCTCTCCTTTGCAGCAACCGTCTTCCCAAAGGTAAAACCTATGGTAGAGGGCTCAAACCATCAAACCACCAGTCCCCTATGTCTGTGGTCATGTTAGCAACCATCGAGGTGGGGTAGGTCAATACCCCTGAATTCTCCACAGGCTCCTCAAGGGGGCACTACATATTTTTTTCCTTGTTTTTCTTTCTTTTTTTTTTTTTTTAACTTTCCTTTCTTTTTCAAATCAACTGTATGAAAAAAAAAATAAAAAAAATAACATACAATAAAAGAACATTTCAAAGAGACCATAACAAGGGAGTAAGAAAAAGACAACTAACCTAAGATAACTGCTTTACTTCCAACCTGTTCCTACTTTACCCCAAGAAAGTTACCTAATATAGCAACATTTCTGTGAACTTGTTCCTACTACATCCATCAGAAATTAACAGACCATAGTCATTCCTGGGCATCCCCAGAACGTTAAATAGCTTATCTGTTCTTCTTGGATTATTGATCCCCCTTCCTTAATTGCTCTCTATTGCTAGTTCCCCTACATTCTATATTATAAACCATTTGTTTTACATTATTCAAAGTTCACATTAGTGGTAGCATATACTATTTCTCTTTTTGTGCCTGGCTTATTTCACTCAGCATTATGTCTTCAAGGTTCATCCATGTTGTCATATGTTTCACGAGATCGTTCCTTCTTACTGCCGTGTAGTATTCCATCGTGTGTATATGCCACATTTTCTTTATCCACTCATCTGTTGAAGGACATTTGGGTTGTTTCCATCTCTTGGCAATTGTGAATAATGCTGCTGTGAACACTGGCATGCAGATATCTGTTCGTGTCACTGCTTTCCGATCTTCCGGGTATATACCGAGAAGTGCAATCGCTGGATCGAATGGTAACTCTATATCTAGTTTTCTAAGGAACTGCCAGACTGACTTCCAGAGTGGCTGAACCATTATACAGTCCCACCAACAATGAATGAGAGTTCCAATTTCTCCACATCCCCTCCAGCATTTGTAGTTTCCTGTTTTTTTAATGGCAGCCATTCTAATCGGTTGAGATGGTATCTCATTGTGGTCTTAATTTGCATCTCTCTAATAGCTAGTGAAGCTGAACATTTTTTCATGTGTTTCTTGGCCATTTGTATTTCCTCTTCAGAGAACTGTCTTTTCATATCTTTTGCCCATTTTATAATTGGGCTGTCTGTACTATTGTCATTGAGTTGTAGGATTTCTTTATATATGCAAGATATCAGTCTTTTGTCAGATACATGGTTTCCAAAAATTTTTTCCCATTGAGTTGGCTGCCTCTTTACCTTTTTGAGAAATTCCTTTGAGGTGCAGAAACTTCTAAGCTTGAGGAGTTCCCATTTATCTATTTTTTCTTTTGTTACTTGTGCTTTGGGTGTAAAGTCTAGGAAGTGGCCGCCTAATACAAGGTCTTGAAGATGTTTTCCTACATTATCTTCTAGGAGTTTTGTGGTGCTTTCTTTTATATTGAGATCTTTCATCCATTTTGAGTTAATTTTTGTGTAGGGGGTGAGGTAGGGGTCCTCTTTCATTCTTTTGGATATGGATATCCAACTCTCCCAGCCCCATTTGTTGAAAAGACCATTATGACTCAGTTCAGTGACTTTGGGGGCCTTATCAAAGATCAGTTGGCAATAGATCTGAGGGTCTATCTCTGAATTCTCAATTCGATTCCATTGATCTATATGTCTATCTTTGTGCCAGTACCATGCTGTTCTGACAACTGTGCCTTTATAATAAGCTTCAAAGTCAGGGAGTGTAAGTCCTCCCACTTCGTTTTTCTTTTTTAGAGTGTCTTTAGCAATTCAAGGCATCTTCCCTTTCCAAATAAATTTGATAACTAGCTTTTCCAAGTCTGCAAAGTAGGTTGTTGGAATTTTGATTGGGATTGCATTGAATCTGTAGATGAGTTTGGGTAGAATTGACATCTGAATGACATTTAGCCTTCCTATCCATGAACATGGAATATTTTTCCATCTTTTAAGATCCCCTTCTATTTCTTTTAGTAGAGTTGTGTAGTTTTCTTTGTATAGGTCTTTTACATCTTTGGTTAAGTTTATTCCTAGGTACTTGATTTTTTTAGTTGCTATTGAAAATGGTATCTTTTTCTTGAGTGTCTCTTCAGTTTGTTCATTTCTAGCATATAGAAACATTACTGACTTATGTGCATTAATCTTGTATCCCACTACTTTGCTAAATTTGTTGATTAGCTCTAGTAGCTGTATCGTCGATTTCTCAGGGTTTTCCAGATATAAGATCATATCATCTGCAAACAATGACAGTTTTACTTTTTCTTTTCCAATTTGGATGCCTTTTATTTCTTTGTCTTGCCGGATTGCCCTGGCTAGCACTTCCAGCACAATGTTGAATAACAGTGGTGACAGCGGGCATCCTTGTCTCGTTGCTGATCTTAGAGGGGAGGCTTTCAGTCTCTCACCATTGAGTACTATGCTGGCTGTGGGTTTTTCATATATGCTCTTTATCCTATTGAGGAAGTTTCCTTCAATTCCTACCTTTTGAAGTGTTTTTATCAAAAATGGATGTTGGATTTTGTCAAATGCTTTTTCAGCATCTATTGAGATGATCAATTGATTTTTCCCTTTTGACTTGTTAATGTGTTGTAATACATTGATTGATTTTCTTATGTTGAACCATCCTTGCATGCCTGGAATGAACCCCACTTGGTCATGGTGTATGATTTTTTTAATGTGTCTTTGGATTTGATTTGCAAATATTTTGTTGAGGATTTTTGCATCTATATTCATTAGAGAGATTGGCCGATAGTTTTCCTTTTTTGTAGCATCTTTGCCTGGTTTTGGTATTAGATTGATGTTAGCTTCATAAAATGAGTTAGGTAGTGTTCCATTTTCTTCAATGTTTTGAAAGAGTTTGAGTAAGATTGGTGTCAGTTCTTTCTGGAAAGTTTGGTAGAATTCCCCTGTGAAGCCATCTGGCCCTGGGCATTTATTTGTGGGAAGATTTTTGATGACTGATTGGATCTCTTTGCTTGTGATGGGTTGGTTGAGGTCTTCTATTTCTTCTCTGGTCCATCTAGGTTGATCATATGTTTCCAGGAAATTGTCCATTTCCTCTACATTATCCAGTTTGTTGCCATACAGTTGTTCATAGTATCCTCTTATAATTTTTTTAGTTTCTTCAGGATCTGCAGTTATGTCACCTTTTTCATTCATTATTTTGTTTATATGGGTCTTCTCTCTTTTTGATTTTGTCAGTCTAGCTAGGGGCTTGTCAATCTTGTTGATCTTCTCAAAGAACCAACTTTTGGTGATATTTATCCTCTCTATTGTTTTTTTGTTCTGTATGTCATTTATTTCTGCTTTAATCCTTGTTATTTCTTTTCTTCTACTTGGTTTAGGATTGGTTTGCTGTTCATTTTCTAGCTTCTTGAGTTGATCCGTTAGTTCTTTGATTTTGGCTCTTTCTTCCTTTTTAATATATGCGTTTAGTGCTATAAATTTCCCCCTTAGCACTGCTTTTGCTGCATCCCATAGGTTTTGGTCTGTTGTGTTCTCATTTTCATTCATCTCTATATATTTAGCAATTTCTCTTGCTATTTCTTCGTTAACCTACTGATTGTTTAGGAGTGTGTTGTTTAACCTCCAGGTATTTGTGAATTTTCTAAGTCTCTGATGGTTATTGACTTCTAATTGTATTCCATTGTGGTCAGAGAATGTGCTTTGAATAATTTCAATCTTTTTAAATTTATTGAGGCTTGTTTTATGTCCCAGCATATGATCTATTCTGGAGAAAGTTCCGTGAGCACTAGAAAAGTATGTGTATCCTGGTGATTTGGGATGTACTGTCCTGTATATGTCTGTTAAATCTAATTCATTTATCAGATTGTTTAGGTTTTCAATTTCCTTATTGGTCTTCTGTCTGGTTGATCTATCTATAGGAGAGAGTGATGTGTTGAAGTCTCCCACAATTATTGTGGAAACATCAATTTCTTCCTTTAGTTTTGCCAGTGTTTCTCTCATGTATTTTGTGGCACCTTGATTGCGTGCATAGACATTTACGATTCTTATTTCTTATTGTTGAATTGCCCCTTTTATTAGTATGTAGTGGCCTTCTTTGTCTCTCAAAACATCCCTGCATTTAAAGTCTATTTTATCTGAGATTAATATTGCTACACCTGCTTTCTTTTGGCTGTAGCTTGCATGAAATATTTTTTTCCATCCTTTCACTTTCAATTTCTTTGTGTCCCTGTGTCTAAGATGAGTCTCTTGTATGCAACATATTGAGGGTTCATTTTTTTTTTTTTGATCCATTCTGCAAATCTGTATCTCTTAATTGGGAGTTTAATCCATTTACATTCAACATTATAACCATGAAGGCATTTCTTGAATCAGCCATCTTATCCTTTGGTTTATGTTTGTCATATTTTTCCCCTCTCTCTATTAATATCCTTAATTGTACCCATACCACATCTCTTTAGTACTGAACCTTTCTCCAAGTCTCTCTGTCCTTTCTTTGTTTCTCTGTGTGTAGGGGTCCCTTGAGTATCTCCAGTAGGGCAGGTCTCTTGTTAGCAAATTCTCTCAACATTTGTTTGTCTGTGAAAAATTTAAGCTCTCCCTCAAATTTGAAGGAGAGCTTTGCTGGATAAAGTAGTCTTGGTTGGAAATTTTTCTCACTCAGAATTTTAAATGTATCATGCTACTGCCTTCTTGCCTCCAGGGTGGCTGCTGAGTAGTCACTACTTAGTCTTATGCTGTTTCCTTTGTATGTGGTGAATTGCTTTTCTCTTGCTGCTTTCAGAACTTGCTCCTTCTCTTCTGTGTTTTGCAGTGTGATCAGAATATGTCTCAGAGTGGGTTTATTTGGATTTATTCTATTTGGGGTTCGCTGAGCATTTATGATTTGTGTATTTATGTTGTTTAGAAGATTTGGGAAGTTTTCCCCAACAATTTCTTTGAATACTCTTCCTAGACCTTTACCCCTTTCTTCCCCTTCTGGAACACCAATGAGTCTTATATTCGGACGTTTTACGTTATCTATCATATCCCTGAGGTCCGTTTTGATTTTTTCAATTTCTTTCCCCATTGTTTCTTTTATGCTTTCATTTTCCATTCTGTCATCTTCCAGGTCACTGATTTGTTGATGAACTTCCTCTAGTCTTGTACTATGAGTGTCCAGAATCTTTTTAATTTGGTCAACAGTTTCTTTAATTTCCATAAGATCATCTACTTTTTAATTTAGTCTTGCAATGTCTTCTTTATGCTCTTCTAGGGTCTTCTTGATATCCTTTGTATCCTGTACTATGGTCTCATTGTTCATCTTTAGTTCTTTGAGTAGCTGCTCTAGGTGCTGTGTCTCTTCTGATCTTTTGATTTGGGTGCTTGAGCTTGGGTTGTCCGTATCGTCTGGTTTTTTCATATGCTTTATAATTTTCTGTTGTTTTTGGCCTCTTGGCATTTGCTGAACTTGATAGGGTTCTTTTAGGATTTGTAGACCAATTGAAGTCCTTATCTCTAATTTATCAGATCTGCAGCTCCGTGGAGTACACTTTCTCTAACTAACCAGCAGGTGGCGTCCACGAGCCACCTGTACTCCACAAACCAGTTCTCCCCCGCTTAGCCTTTGTGGTGAGTGGGGGAGTGAATCTTGTGGGGTCCAATTGGTGTACCAAGCTTGTGTGTGTAGTTGGTGTTGCCCGCCCTGTATATGGGGCGTGTTTCTGGGCAGTCAGGGAGGGGGGTGGCTCTAACAATCAAATCTCCCTGGTGATCCTAGAGTTTTAAAGCTGCTGCAATGGTCTAATCCTTCAGTTCAGTCCTGCCACAGTTTTTCTCTGCCACTGACCCACAAGTCCCTGGTATTGGCGTACAGCTCCTGAGACTTGCAAGTGGGCCCCTCTTCCAGGCCGTGCACCCCCTGGTCCTCTGTTGAGGGATGACTGTGCTATGTCACAGGTGAGTGCCGTCCCCCCAGGGCAGTTCTGGGCTGGTGGGCTGTTTAGGGGGGCTCCGAGTCTGCTGAAATGATGGCTGAATGGGGCTTTGTTAATTCACACTGCTCCACCTTCCCAACTCTGGGACAATCAGCTGAGGTTGCAGGGAAGGCTAATGTCCACTCCCAGTTTTGTGGTGTGTGCCTGTTATTTGAAGCACTTCCGTCACACTGGGTTGTCTGGGGCAGCTCTGGGCTATAGGGCTGGCGATGGGCAGGAGTGTTTCCTGTCCACCAGGATGATGGCTGTGAGCGGACACCCCCCTTTTCTTGGGAAGTTGTGGTGTTTAGTGAATTTTCTCAGCCACTGGATTATTGCCTTTTGTCTCAGAGTTCTCTTAGTTCTGCTCTTGTCTTGACCTGCCCAAATTGCAAGTCTTTGAAGCTTTTTGTATTGGGCTTCTTAGAGTAATTGTTTTAGAAAAAGAAAAAAGGATTAAAAAAAAAAAAAAAAGGTCCTCCTCAGAGACCTAATGGGTTATTGAAATGCTAAGAGACAAAGCAATTAGGGCCATTAAGGAAAGGTCCACAGGGCAGAGAGATCAGCTTTTCTTCGGGATTTGCATATGAGCCTCAGGGCCTGAGCTCTGCCCTTCCCCTTTCTATGTTCACCAGAACTCCAAAAATCCTCCGCTTTTATTTTGGAGTTTTTCGTGTTGTTTTTTTCTATGCCTGTTTCCTCTCTGCTGGGCTGGCTGCTCTCAGATTCTCTGGTGTCTGGTCTCAGTCTATCTATGGTTGGAGTTTGGATCAGTAGAATGAGTTTCTGATAAGGGCTGCCACTGCAGTTCTCCCTTCTCCTTCCCGGAGCTGACAGCCCCTCCTCCCATGGGACTGAGCCTGGCAGGGAGTGGTGTGGGTCCCCTGACCACAAAAACTTACAGATTTCGCTGATCTCAGCAGTTCGACGTTTTCATGAGTGTTGTATGAAGTATGCCCAAAGTCAGATTGCTCTGTGGTGTCCAGTCCACACAGTTCCTGGCTTTCTACCTACTTTCCTGGAGGAGTAACTAAAACATACAGCTCACCAGTCCGCCATCTTGCCCCGCCCTCCCATTCCTTTTTATGTGTAAATGTTTACAACTATAAATTTCCCTCTGAGCACTGCTTTTGCTGAGTCCTGTAAGTTTTTGTTTTAATTCATCTAAAGCATTTTCTAATTTCTCTAGTGAGTTCTTCTTTGACCCATTGGTGGTTTGTTTTAATTTCCACTTATTTGTGAATTTTCTAGATTTCCACCTGTTATGTTTCTAATTTAATTCCATTTTTGTTGAAGAAGTTATTTTGTATGGATTATTAGTTTCAATAATATACAAAACTTTGCTCCTATATAGCTCCATCTTCCCCTTTATGTTAGTATAGTCAAAATTATATCTTTATACATTGTATGCTCATCAATATATATTTATAATTGTTTATTAAGTCATAAAGAAAAAGAAGAGTTATAAACCAAAAATACAATAATACTAACTTTTATATTTACCTGTGTAAGTACCTTTACTGAAGTTCTTTATTTCTTCATATGTATTTGAGTTACTTTAGCCTGAAGAACTCCCTTACCATTTCTATAGAGCATGTGCATATATCCTAGCAATGAATTCTCCCAGTTTTTGTTCGTCTGAGAATATCTTATTTTCTCCATTTTTGAAGGATAGTTCTGTTGGATGTAAAATTCTTAGCTGATAGTTTTATTTCTCTCTCAGCACTTTGAATATGTCATCCTCCTGCTTTTCAGCCTCCATTGTTTCTGATGAGAAACCAGCTGTTTATTAAGGATCTCTTATACATAATGAGCTGCTTCTTTCTTGCTGCCTTCAAAATTTTTTCTCCTTGGCTTTTGACAGTGATTAGAGAGTGTTTTGGTGTGGACCTCTTTGCATTTGTCTTGCTTGGATTCATTGATCTTCTTGAATGTATAGATTCATGTTTTCATCAAATTTGGGAAGTTTTCAGCCATTATTTTTTCAAATATTCTTTCTGCCCTTTTCTTACTCTCCTCTTTTGGGACTCCCAGAATGCATTTACTGGTATGCTAGGCTGTGTCAGACACATCTCTGAGGCTTTGTTCATTTTTCCTCATTCTCTTTTCTTTCTGTTCCAGACTGGATAATTTCAATTGACTGTCTTCAAGTTCACTAACTCTGTCTTCTACCTGCTGAAATCTGCTGTTGAAACACTGTAGTAATTTTCATTTCAGTTATTTTACTTTTCAACTTCAGGATTTCTATTTGGTGCCTTTTTATAAATTATATTTCTTTATCAATATTCTCTACTGGATTAGACATTGTTCTAATAGTTTCCTTTAGTTCTTTTTACATGGTCTCCTGTAACTCTTTAAGCATATTTCAAATATATAATTGAAAGTCTTTTCTAATAAGTATGATGTCTGGACTTCCTCAGGGACAGTTTCTACTACTTTCTTTTTTTCCTTTGTATGGGCCATACTTTCTTGTTTCTTTGTACTGTGTATATATATGTATATATTTTTTTAAATTGGACACTTCAAATATTATAGTGAAAACTCTGAAAATCACACTGTTACCCCTTTCCCAGTGTTTGTCACTGCTGCTTGTTGTAGTTATTGTTTAGTGATTTTTCTGAACTAATTTTGTAAAATCTGTCTTCTTTGCTATGTGTGACCATGGACATCTCTGTTCAGTGAGCTTAGTGTTCAGCTAATGTTTTGACAGAGATTTCCTTAAATTCTTAGAACCAACAAAACAAAAAGGTCTCTCAGTATTTGCAAGCAGGCTGTGTGTGTGTGTTGGGGCATGTCTTTATCACTGAGCCAGGAAGTTTACAACTTTGCATTGGTCTTTGTGGCTTGCTTTTGCAGATCCTGAATGTTATCAGAAATGAGACCTCAGAGCATTCTCTGGTCTTTTTCTGAACACAAACACAGCCCTGGGCATGCATGTAGACTTCTAGATTCCTAGAAATATGTGAGAACTTTGCAAAGCCTGTATTGTCCAGATCATCTCATTATCCAACCTTTTCTCCCAAGCTTTTTGGTTAACCTATTGTTTGCTCCAACTGCCGTCCCTTGCCTCAAGCAGCAGCAGCTATACCATTTGCCTTTAAATGTTTTTGACAAATGCTCCTCCACTCCCAATCTCCACTAGAAAGCCATTTCATCCCTGACAGTGTTTGGAATTAGATTTTTAAAATCCTAAGGTGGAGAACCCTCCTGGCCCTTTGAACCAGTCCTTCAGATAGGTCAAAACCAAAACAACCATTTCTTTGAGAATAAACACTGTAAAGTCAGTTCTGTTTCCTCTAGTAGTAGGAGAATGTAATGGGGAGTGGGAAATGGGACCAGAATAGCTCTTAAGTAGTCAGCTATTTTTTCTTTATTAAGCATTCCTCCTGGTTACTATAAACTTTTGATTAGTTTCCAGAATTCAGAAAGAGTTGATTCTGACATTTTTTTTGCAAGTTTATTCACTGTTTTTATGGAGAGATGGACTTTTGGAGTTCTCTATTCTGCAATTTTTGCTGATACCACCCATAACTTCTAATTTTTTTACTCAAAAACCTATTATACATTATAAAAATATAACAGCACTAAGTTGCTTTTGTTAAAATTTGCCTGATGAATCATTTTATATTACTTTCCTTTCACAATTTCCTTGAAAATAATTTTATTTTAGGTATAACAGTATATAGTTGGACATTTTAAAAATACAGGCTAATATTCAGTTTAAGCCTGAGAAGTTTTTTTCACTGATAGGTTTAATCCTTTTACTTTTATAATTATTGAGTTATTTTTTACTATATTAATTTTTTTATGAACAGAAATGATTTACCTCTTTTACTTTACTTTCCTGCTTTATATTAGATTAGCCTTTTAAAAAAATCCTGTTTGCTCCATTTTTAAAATCCATATGCTCTTTTGAAAGTTACACTCCTAATTTTCATTTTGTTTTTAATTGCCAGGACTTGAACATTAATGTGCATCAGAATCACCTGGAGGGCTTGTTGAAACACAGATTTCTGGGATCTACACCCAGAGTTTCTAATTCATTAGGTCTGGGATGGGCCCAGGTATTTGCATTTCTAACAAGTTCCCAGATGCTGCTGATGCTGCTGCTTTGAAATCACACTCTGAGATTGTGTGATCAATCAGGAATTGATGATTTCTGTCAGGGACTGGTGTTTGCCATCAGGGTAAATACTAGTACCTATAGCAATAACTCTTCAGAGTTGGGCTTTCTTGTTGTTTGTGAATTCTCTTACTTGCTTGTA
Organism: Choloepus didactylus; assembly: GCF_015220235.1. NCBI lineage: Eukaryota > Metazoa > Chordata > Mammalia > Pilosa > Megalonychidae > Choloepus > Choloepus didactylus. Next base: position 46,442,215 of record NC_051316.1, on the reverse strand, counting down.
TCTGAAGTAGGGCAGGTCTTTTATTAGCAAAATATCTCAGCATTTGTTTGTCTGTGAAAAATTTAAGCTCTCCCTCAAATTTGAAGGAGAGCTTTGCTGGATAAAGTATTCTTGGTTGGAAATTTTTCTCTCTCAGAATTTTAAATATGTCATGCCACTGCCTTCTTGCCTCCATGGTGGCCACTGAGTAGTCACTACTTAGTCTTATGTTGTTTCCTTTGTATGTGGTGAATTGCTTTTCTCTTGCTGCTTACAGAACTTGCTCCTTCTCTTCAGTATTTGACAGTCTGATCAGATATGTCTTGGAGTAGGTTTGTTTGGATTTATTCTACTTGGAGTTCGCTGGGCATTTATGCTTTGTGTATTTATATTGTGTAGAAGGTTTGGGAAGTTTTCCCAAACAATTTATTTGAATACTCTTTCTAGAACTTTACCCTTCTCTTCCCCTTCTGGGACACCAATGAGTCTTATATTTGGATGTTTTATTTTATCTATCTTATCCCTGAGGTACGTTTCGATTTTTTTGATTTTTTCCCCATTCTTTCTTTTGTTCTTTCATTTTCCATTCTGTGGTCCTTGAGGTTGCTGATTCATTGTTCAGCTTCCTCTAGTCTTGTACTATGAGTATCCAGAATCTTTTTAATTTGGTCAACAGTTTCTTTTATTTCCGTAAGATCATCTGTTTATTTACTTACTCTTGCAATTTCTTCTTTGTGCTCTTCTAGGGTCTTCTTCATGTCCTTTATATCCTGTGCCTTGCTCTCATTGTTTGTCTTTAGTTCTTTGATTAATTGCTCCAAGTACTGTGTCTCCTCTGATCTTTTAAATTGGGTATTTGGGTTTGGGTTATCCATATCATCTGTTTTTTTCATATGCTTTAAAATTTTCTGTTATTTTTGGGCTCTTGGCATTTGCTTTACTTGGTAGGGTTCTTTTAGGATATGTAGAATTATTCAAAGACTAATCTCTAATTTGTCAGATCTACAGCTTGGTGGCATACACTTTCTCTAACTAACCAGCAGGTGGTGTCCGCTGGTCACCTATTCCCCTAAAGTCATTTCTCCCCAACTTTGTCTTTGTGGTGTGTGAGGGTCTGGTTCTTGTGGGGTCCAATTGGTGCACCAAGTTTGGGTGTGTTGTTGGTGCTGTCCACCCTGAATGTGGGGCATGTGTCTGAGTGGTTAGGGAGGGAGGACAGCTTTAATAATCAAACCTCCCAGGTGTTCCTGGAGATTTAAGGCTGTTGCAAGAGTCTAAATCTTCATTTCATTCTCGCCACAGATTGTCTCTGCCTCTGACCGACAAGTCCTTGGTATTGGCGTATGGTCCCTGGGATTTCCGAGTGGGTCCCTCTTCCAAGCCATGCCCTTCTAGGGCCTCTGCTGAGGGAAGGTTGTGCTACATCACAAGTGCACATCATCCCTCAAGGGAAGTTCTGGGCCGCTGGGCTGTGTAGGGGCGTTCCCAGCCTGCTGTAAGGATGGCTGAATGGGGTGTGTTAATTTCCCCTTTTTCACACAGCTCCGCCTTCCCAGCTCCAGAACAATTAGCTGTGGGTGCATGAAAGGCTGTTGTCCATGCCCGATATTGTGGAAGTGTGTTGCTGGAAACACTTCCTGTCACACTGGGTTTTTTGGCGTGGCTCTGGGCTGTGGCGCCTGCGCCAGGCAGGAGTGTTCCCAGCCTGCCGGGAAGATGGCTTCAAGGGGCATGTTTTTTTCCCCCTTTTGGCTCACCTCTGCCTTCCTCGCTCCGAGACAATTAGCAGCGGGTGTGCGAAAGGCTATCTTCCATGCCAGATATTGAGGCATTCGCACAGCCCATTCCTGCCGCGCTTCACTGTGCATTTCTCACTGCCATATCTGCAGCCGCTTTTGGGTTTTTTAAAAAAGAACTAGTCTGCCTCCAAACGCCAACCCATGGTTTCTCCACACTGCAGTGTGGCTACCAGATATTCAGCAGGCTTACTCACTAACTTCAGATCGCAGACTCCCGGTTTCACCAAGTGCATGGTCCCTGTGGATTTAGCAGACCTTGTCCAGCTGGTGTATCACTGGAACTGGTGTTCTGGGTCACTTTCTGGCTTTTATCTAGTATTTGTCATGGAGGTGTTTTTTTGCCCTGTCTATCCTAGCCGCCATCTTAGGTTCTCCCTCACTTTCTTGTTAAATTCTTTTATATTCTCATCAGTTCAATTGTGCATTAATGTTTTGTTTTGTTTTCAAATTTTCTTTTACCTAGTATTTTAGGCGTGTAATACTTAGAGGTTTTTTGTTTATTTGTTTGGTTGGTTTTTTTGACCTTCTTGTCCCACAGTATTGCCAGGAACAGAAATGGAGTTTCAATTTCTCCGAGGAGAATTCTCTGTCTACCCCCTCCCCCACCAACTCTCAGCAGAGAAATTTTCTTGCAGTGTCCCTGGACTGGTAGCTGGAGTTTAGCTGGTCTCTAGTATATGGAGGTACAGGCCTTATGAGTCCTAGCATTAAGCAGGAGTTTACCTCTTTGCCTCATTTGAACCCAAGGCCATGTCTCTCATCCCTGAGATGTGGTTCCAGCTCCAGCTTTGTGGCACCAGCTTGTGGCTTCCCATTCTAATGAGTGTTCTCCTTCTTTCTAGCACCTCAGGTTTCCCTTTTGAGTTTGGATATACTTGTAGACTTTAGGGGGGGATATATTTCATCCATTATTTCTTTGTGTCTAATAGGATAGGAGAGGAGAGCCATGTAATCTTTGTCCACCCTACTGTCTGCTCCTATCTCTTCAGTTGTCATCTAGCATAGAACCTGGGGCATAAGGTCAAAAAAATTTTGAGTCAGAAAAGAGGTGTTAAGAGAATTCAAGTGTAGAGAACCTGAACTGAGGGAGTTGGAGTTTGGTAGCCACAGGTATTGCTAATACCAGAGAACCTACATAGTGCTGACTGAAAGGAACTGAAGGACGGACAACCTGCTGATGGTGGGTAACACTACGAATGGCTGGGACTGATGTGGCATTTAAAATTCAGCCTGATCTTCAATTTTTTTAGGGCGAATTCATCCTCAAATGTTTTTATCTTACTAAAAATTTAAAGTAGCTTTTCTTTTTTGTCATTCTTTTCTCATATACTGACTTATCCTTCTTAGGTATGAGTTAACAACTTACCGTGAAGAATATGTTTCACCATATGATTATCAGCCACTTGTGAGTATAAGAGGACAGAAAATCCATATTCTAATTCTTTACTTATGAATTTTAAATTATTCCTTACATCAAATGTAAATATTCAAGCTTGGGAAGGAGAAACTGCTGGGATTTATGATGTATTATATTTATTTAGTGCTATTAGCAGTTTGTGAGCGTCAATAAGAATGTCTTATGGCTATGATTTATTTTTTTCTCTTTTTTTTTTAATTCATTTTATTGAGATATATTTACATACCATGCAGACATACAAAATGAATTGTACATTCGATTGTTCACAGTACCATTACATAGTTGTGCATTCATCACCAAAATCAATCCTTGACACCTTCATTACCACACACACAAAAATAACAAGAATAATAATTAAAGTGAAAAATAGCAGTTAAAGTAAAAAGGAACACTGGGTGCCTTTGTTTGTTTGTTTTTTTCCTTTCCCCATTTTTCTACTCATCCATCCATCAACTAGACAAAGGGGAGTGTGGTCCATATGGCTTTCCCAATCCCATTGTCACCCCTCATAAGCTACATTTTTATACAATTGTCTTCAAGATTCATGGGTTCTGGGTTGTAGTTTGATAGTTTCAGGTATTTACTGCTAGCTACTCCAATTCACCAGAACCTAAAAAGGGTTGTCTATATTGTGCGTAAGAGTGCCCACCAGAGTGACCTCTCTGCTCCTTTTGGAATCTCTCTGCCACTGTAGCTTATTTCATTTCCTTTCCCAGCCCCCTTTTGGTCAAGAAGATGGTCTACATTCCTCCCTGGGAGTCATATTCCACGTTGCCAGGGAGATTCACTCCCCTGGGTGTCTGATCCCACGTAGGGGGGAGGGCAGTGATTTCACCTTTCAAGTTGGCTTAGCTAGAGAGAGAGGGCCACATCTGAGCAACAAAGAGGCATTCGGGAGGAGGCTCTTAGGCACAATTATAGGGAGGCCTAGCCTCTCCTTTGCAGCAACTGTCTTCCCAAGGGTAAAACCTATGGTAGAGGGCTCAACCCATCAAACCGTCAGTCCCCTATGTCTGTGAGCACATTAGCAACCAGGCTATAGTTTATTTTTCAAAATTTATAGATATCAAGGAGAAAACATTTGTGTCCAAAATGTATCAGGCACTTTTTTCCTCATCTTGTTTTATTTTATTGCCCCCTTCCCTGAGTTTAATTCATGTGGAATAGGAACTCATCTTTCTATTCATTTATATTGCATCTATAATAAAAGTAGGTGGTTTAATTTTTCTCTGGGAAATGAATATGTTGATAAAAAGATGTCCATTTCATAACCCGAAAGCATTTGTACTTAAAAATTATGCAACAGGAACAAAACCAGGCTGCTTCCTAATAACCTAGTTCTGAAAATCTTAACCAGTATAATATACATAAAATAGAAATAAGAGGTTTAATTATTGGGAAGGAGAAAAGCCATTTTTATTTTCAGATGATGAGATTAGCTACTTAGAATAACCAAAATATTAAACTTAAAAGTAATTAGAATGAATAAGACCACTTAGTAATACAATTGAATACAAATTAAGTATACTAAAGACAATAGTTTTCCTTCATATCAACACTAATAAGTTAATTAACTATAAAAGAAAAAAGCAAAACAAATTACTAGAGCAACACAAACCTAAAATACTTTTGAGAAACATTTTACCAAGATCAGTAAAAGAAGATGCAGTAGTTTGTCTCTGAAGATGGTGGTACTCCTGGTTGGCACATGCCACTCATCCATCAAGAGGTGTATTCCTCCAAGCCTTGAATCTGGGCTGTAAAAATGACTGATTTGATCAATAGAACATGGTCAAAGTAACCCTGAGCCAGTTACAAGCTTAACTTTTCTGCCTCTGGGAACTCTGAGCCACCATATGAGAAATCCAGGCTACTCTGCTGGAATTAGAGGCTGTGTGGAGGAGTACTGGTGAGCTGGCTTGTGAGTGAAGAAGCCGTTTTGTTCATCCAGTTGAGAGCTCTAGTTGAGAGTTTGACCGGTTGTGCCAAATTGACTGCTAGAAGCCCAAGTAGTGTTTCATAGTAGGTAAGAAACAAAGGCTATATCTGTTTAAAAGTAATTCCCCAAAATGACCAAAAAAGGATTGGCCTGTCTTACAGTTGCAATCACATGAGAAACCTTAAGAATAAGATAATTAAAATATTGTTTGAAACCGCTAATTTTTTTTTAATGTATATCAGAAGATAACTCAGAAATCTCAAATAAAAGGGAAAATCTCTCATTTTAGGGGGATTGGAAAACTAAATTTGATTAAAAGTTAAATTTATAAATTTAGTATAATTACAGTTAAACCTCAATAGATATTTTTCTAGGAATTCTAAGAGCCTAAGCATTATTTGAAAGAATAAGCAGATGAGAATAATCAAAAGTTTTCTTGAAAAGATAACATAATCAACTTAGAGAAGTAAAGGATTCATGACACCACCTTTATTATGTGATATATTAATTTTTTTATTTGAAAAAACATTCAAGCCATAAAAATACAAGTAAGTTGGTTTCTGGATTGACAAATGCCTAATACCTAAAGAACTCACACAAATTGTCAAGAAAAATGTTAATGACTCAATAGAGAAATGAGCAAAAAGATACAAAGACAATGTACAAAGTAGGAAATATAATTGACTTTAATAATTATATTATATTACCTAATTTATATAATTATATTACCTAATTTACATATAGTAAAACATGAATTAAAACAATATTTGCAAATATAATTGGCAATATTTCTTAAAATAATAATAGTCAATGAGGGTGAAGATGGTGTGACATGGGCACTTTCATCTTTTGCCAGGTAGATTGTAAATTGTTATAATATTTCTGGAAAGGAATTGGTAATGTGTATCAAGTTACTTAACTGTGTACCTATTCTTTGATCTAATAATTCTCCTAGGAAATTTTCCCTTGGGGATAAATTTAATGTACACATACTCATTATAAAATTATTTTTAACACCAAAGCTTACAAATTTCCTAAATGCTTAATATTAGGAAAAATATCAATTAAATAAATTATAATCATATGATGAGATATTATGCAGTCTTTAGAATGTCCATAGACCATTCTTTGTGTTTTGATAAATCTTCATTAAAGGTTAAGAAAAACATTAAGATACAAAATTGCATGTATATTTTGTCTAAACTATGTAAAAATATAGGGAAAATGAAAAATTGAAGGAACTGCCAAAATGCTAGTAAAGCTTGCACTGCATGGGGGATTCTGGGTGATTTTCTTCTTCTTTACACTTTGTTCCAGTTTGCTAATGCTGCCCTTTTGCAAAATACCAGAAATGGATTGGCTTTTATAAAGGGGGTTTGTTTGGTTACAAAGTTACAGTCCTAAGGCCATAAAGTGTCCAAGGGAAGGTATCAACAAAGGGTACCTTCACTGGAGAAAGGCCATTGACATCTGGAAAATCTCTGTTAGCTGGGAAGGCATGTGGCTAGCGTCTGCTTCTTCTCAGGTTGGGTTTTAAAATGGCATTCTCCAAAGTGTTGCTCTTGGGGCATTTCATCCTCTCTTAGCTGCAGCTGCTCTGTGTCTGGGCCTGTGTGGCTCTTTTTAAAGTACTCCAGTGATCCAATAAAGACCCACCCTGAACAGGTGGGGCAACACCTCCATGGAAATAATCCAATGAAAGGTCTCGCTCACAGTTGATTGAGTCACATCTCCATGGAAACACTGAATCAATAGGTTCCAACCTAATCAACACTAATACATTTGCCCCCAGAAGATTGCACCGAAGAATATGACTTTTTCTGGGGGACATAATATATATAAACTGGCACACATCTTTTAGAATTTTCTCATGCAACAAGGATGATTGTTTATAATGAGAAAAACCACAAGAAAACAAATATATTATGTTAAAAATGCATTTCAGACCCATTTCCTTATCTACAGGGGGTCTGGCTCTATTTCTAAACAAAATGAAGTTTAAGATACATAATTAAAAACTCACAAAATTCAAAGGACTAATGTCACCATAGACATAAATGTAAAGAATGTGGAACAAATTGTCAGGGAACATAAATCTCTAGTCATTGTGGTGTATATTTGACTTTTTATGATGCTTTAAAAATTTTCAGCACTATTTTGCATGTTCTTTGTTCCCACATTAATGGCATAACACACCATGACAGTTTGGCTTTATTTACAGAATTTTATTCATTGACTTCTAACTTCTATGCCAAAGAAATTGATTTTGAAGCATGTTTTCAGCACTTCTTCTAGCCCCTCCGCTTAACGAATGCTTGCATTACATTGTTATAGGGTACAAAAACATCTTTTGAATTGTAATAACAGTGATGTCTAAATAACAGCTGTATAGTGACTGAACTCTGACATAGAAATTACCATGCCCACAAACAAGCATATGATTCACAAAATACTGACAAAGGAAGGAAGATATTTGTTTACTTGCTAGACACTTCACCATGTGGCCTTAGCATAAACAGTTCACCATTCACTCAGCCCCGTTGCCTTTTCAATTCTAAATGAAATTGAAAATATTTGGATTAATATTATTTCAAATTTTGTGCATGAATTGAGACTTTATTAATTTTTAAAGCAGCATCTTTTATATTTGCTTAACCCAAATTTATATAAAATAGGACAGCATTGTAGAAAGTTTAAAGGAGATGCAGATTATCTCATAGCTCTCTAACCATAGGGAAGGAAAAACAGAATATTAGGAGAGAAATGGAAGATAATTAAAAGCTGCTTCTTTAGAACTCCACTTCTTAAGCTGGATGCTTATAATGACTTACCCCAATTTCAATTAAAGATACTGTTGGGGATTGAATCATGTACCCCACAAAAGACATGCTCAAGTCTTAATCTGTGTTCCTGTGAGTGTGAACCCATTTGTAAATAGGATTTTTGAAGATCCTATTAGTTGTTAAGGTGAGACCAAACTGAATGAGGATCGGGCCTTTATCTTTATGACTGAAGTCCTTATAAGCAGAGGAAATTCAAACAGCAAAAACCAGAAGTCAGCAAAAGCAGAGATGCAGACACCAGTGGAGAGTGCCTCATGCTGGAGACTGCCTGAACACGAGAGACTCTGGGAGGAAACAAGCCCTTCCAAGACCTCTAACTTCTAGCCTCCCAAATCACAGGACGGTAAATCCCTGTTGTTTAAGCCAGGCAGTATGTGGTATTTGTCACAGAAGCCCTGGCAAACCAAGACAAATACATTATCTTAAAAGCTTCCCAACCATTCTCCTAAAAAACCAGAACAGAGAAAAAGTGTGAAGAGGAAAAATGCAAAGATTGAACCAAGGCTGGCTGTTTATAGGGTCTGTGAAACATTAGAACAAGGGGACATTGAGCCGAGGATGGGGGGGTGGAGAGTTGACTGAACATACTCAGTTGATGAGTAAGGGAAACTGGCAAACTCAGGAATTTGAAATGACAAGGATTGAAAATGGTGATAAAAAAATCAACGTGGCCATTTGAGCTAGGTCTGAGAGAGCTAGAAAAATAGGAGGTAATGATCAAAGGAGGTTGGATTGGAATTTATTATTTCAGAGAGGGAACACCCCTGGGGAAAGACAGAATACAGGTATGGCCATGGGAGTATATAGAGTGGAATGAAAACCATTGACTTGAAAAAGTGAAGGAATGGTAAACTAGAGTGGTTACATCCTGAATATGGTGGTTGAAATCAACCAGCAAGATGGCAGGACAGAAGGTGGAGCTGAAAACTCTGAGTGAGATGTCTGAGCCCTGTGTAAACTTAGGGGAGTGCTTTGGAGGCTGATGGCTCCTCCCTGCCATGCGCCCTTTGAGTGCATCTGGTTGAGCAGAATCAAGTGTGAAGCACCATTTTATTTTTCTAGATAGGGCTGCCTATTGAATTTTATTTCTAGGCATATGAAAACCTTCAAACCAAAAAGTATTGTACATCCCAGTTCATTCAGTGGTAGAAAGATGAGAAAATTTTTTAATGGAAAAGTAGGTTTTAAAGTTGGCATGCATTCCAAGTTGACCACAAGAAGTCCATGTAATGTTTCATATTAGGTAAGAAAAGAGGGTCATCTGTTAAAAGCAATTCCAAACAACTGCAGAATTGACCTGTCCTACAGTTAGGGCTCTATGTACTGCATAGCAGTTATTAAAATAGTGATACTTTCTTTTTTTTAAAATTAACTTTATTTATCAAAAAATCAAAAAACAAACATTTCCAGATAAAATAAAACAAAGGAACAGGAAAAACAAATATCTTGAAATAACTTCATTGCTTCCAATATGTTCCTACAATACCACAAAAAAATTAACAAACCATAGTCATTTCTGAACATTCCCATATCATTAAGATTACCCTCAATATGTTATCTGTTCTTATTAGATTATCATTCCCCCTTCGCTAACTGCTATCGATCTCTAGGTCCCCTATTTTCTACAATGAGAGTTCACATTAGTGTAACATACAATGTCTCTCCTTTTGTGTCTGATTATTTCACTCAACATAATGTCCTCAAGTTTCCTCCATTTTGTTATATGCTTCATGACCTTGTTCCTTCTCACTGCTGCGTAGTATTCCATCGGATGCATGTACCACATTTTGTTTATCCACTTATCTGATGTAGGACAGTTAGGTTGTTTCCATTTCTTGGCAATTGTGAATAATGCTGCTATGAACATTGGTGTGCAAATGTCTGTTCGTGTCACTGCTTTCAGGTTCCCTGGGTAAATACTGAGAAGTGAAATTGCTGGATTGTAGGGTAACTCAACACCTAGCTGTCTAAGGAACCACCAAACTGTCTTCCAGAGTGGCTGTACCATTATACAGTTCCACCAGCAATGAATAAGAGTTCCAATTTCTCCACATCCTCTCCAGCATTTGTAGTTTCCTGTTTGTTTAATGGTAGCCATTCTTATTGGTATAAGATGATAACCTTATTGTGGTCCTGATTTGCATTTTCCTGATAGTGAAGATGAAAATTTTTCATGTGTTTTTTAGCCATTTGTATTTCCTCTTCAGAGAACTGTCTTTTCATATCTTTTGCCCATTTTATAATTGGGCTATTTGTACTGTTGTCATTGAGTTGTAAGATTTCTTTATATATACAATATATCGATCTCTTATCAGATAGATGGTTTCCAAATATTTTCTCTCATTGAGTTGGCTGTCTCTTTACCTTTTTGACAAATTCCTTTCAGGTACAGAAGCTTTTAATTCTGAGGAGTTCCCATTTATCTATTTTTCTTTCATTACTTGTGCTTTACGTGTAAGGTCTAAAAGCAACCCCCTAATATGAGGTCTTGACGTTTCCCTATATTATCTTCTAGGAGCTTTATGGTGCAGTCTCTTATATTAAGATCCTTGATCCATGCTGAATTAATTTTAGTATAGGGTGTGAGGTAGGGGTCCTCTTTCATTCTTTTAGATATAGATATAGATATCCAGTTCTCCCAGCCCCATTTATTGAAGAGGCTGTTATGCCCCAATACAGTGGATTTTGGGACCTTATCAAAAATCAGTCGACCGTAGATCTGGGGGTCCATTTCTGAATTCTCAGTTCAATTAAATTGATCAATATGCTTATCTTTGTACCAATACCATGCTATTTTGACTACTGTGGCTTTATAATAGGTTTCAAAGTCAGGCAGTGTTAAGTCCTCCCACTGCGTTTTTCTTTTTTAGAGTAGTTTTAGTAATTTGAGGCATCTTTCCCTTCCAAATACTTTCTTGCTGGTCAGAAATTAGCAGTGTTCTAAAGTCTCCCAGGACATCCTCCACCTGAGCAGCCCAGCCCCTCCTCAGGAATCCCTGGACCTAAGACTCCATTATGACTTTTATGGCCCTAAGCACTTTTGCTGACTTGGACCTCTTCTTCCATAAAACAGTATTTAAAAACATACATCACAAATATGTTGATATGAAGATGAATATACCCCAGGCTGAATTATATGAATTTTTTAAAATTCTGATTTAAAAAATTAAAACATTTTTGCCTATGGCCTTGTGCTTCCTGTGCATAAGGGTGAAGTCAACCAAGCCTCGACCTCCTAGAATTTTTTTTTTAACAGTTTTATTCATACACCAAACAATCCTGAGTGTATAATCACTGGCTCTTGGTATAATCACATAGTTATGCATTCACCACTACAGTCAAGATGAGAACATTCTCATTTTTTCCAAAGGAAAAAGAGAAAAGGGAAAAAGAATCTCATACCCCTCTCTTATATTGCCCCTATTATTTATATCCAGCTTTGGTATACTGCCTTTGTTGCCATTAATGAAAGAATATTACAGTGGTACTGTTAACTATAGATCTTAGTTTACATTAATTGTATTTTTTTCCTATATAAAACCCTATTATTAACACCTTGTAATAGTAACATATGTTTGTTCTAGTTCATGTAAGAACTCTTACATTTATATGATTAGCCACCAGCATTGTCTACTCTGGGTTTCGCTAAGTTATACTGCCCCAGTTTTTATCCCTTATCTTTCCTCCTGGTGTCATACATGCCCCTAGCATTCATCTTTTGACCATATTCATGCTCAGCTCTGTTCATTATACTGATAATATTGTGCTACCATCACATAGTATTGTGCTATCCATTTCTGAATGTTTACAAACAATCTTGTTAAACATTCTGTACTCCCTAAGCATTAAATTCCCAGTCTCTACCCTCTTTCTATCCCCCAATAACCTGTGGTCTCAAATTTAACTCTCAGAGTTTGCTTAGTATAGTTAGTTCATATTAGTGAGACCATACAGTATTTTTCCTTTTGTTTCTGGCTTATTTCACTCAACTTAATGTTCTCAAGGTTCATCCACATTGTTACATGCATCGTGACTTTATTCCATCTTACAGCTACATAATATTCAATCATATGCATATTTCACAGTTTGTTTATACACTCGTCAGTTGGCCATGTGGGCTGTTTCCATCTCTTTGCAATCATGAATAATGCCACTATAAACATTGGTGTGCAGATGTTTGTTCATGTCCTTGTTTTCATTTTTTTCTGAGTATATATCTAGTAATGGGATTGCTGGCTCATATGGCAATTCTATACTTAGCTTCCTGAGGAACCACCAAACTGCCTTGCAGAGCAGCTGCACCATTCTACAGTCCCACCAACAGTGAATAAGTGTACCTCTTTCTCCACATCCTCTCCAGCACTTGTAGTTTTGTAGTTTTCTTTCTCTTTCTTTCTTTTTTTTTTTTTTTGGATAATGGCCAATGATGTCTCATTGTGGTTTTGATTTGTATTTCCCTGATACCTAGTGACGTTGAGCATCTTTTTGTATGCTTCTGAGTCGTTTGTATTTCCTCTTTGGAAAAGTGTCTGTCCATGTCTTTTGCCCATTTTTAAATTGGGTTGTTTGTCTTTTTGTTGTTGAGTTGTAAGGGTTCTTTATATATTCTGGATATTAAACCCTCATCAGAATGTGGTTTCCAAATACTGTCTGCCATTGCATAGGCAGCCTTTTTACTTTCCTGATAAAGTCCTTTGATGTGCAAAAGTACTCAATTTTGAAGAGATCCCATTTATCTATTTCTTCTTTCATTGCTTGTGCTTTGGGTGTAAGGTCTTTGAAACCACCTCCTACCACAAGAGCTTTGAAATGTTTCAAATAGTTTTATGGTATTAGCTCTAATGTTTAGTTAGGTCTTTGATACATTTTGAGTTAATTTTTGTATATGGTATGAAATAGGGGTCCTCTTTCATTCTTCTGGATATGGATATCCAGGTCTTCCAGCATCAGTTGTTGAAGAGTCTGTTCTTTCCTAGTTGAGTGAACTTGGCCACCCTGTCAAAAATCAATTGTCCATAGATGAGAGTGTCTATTTCTGAACTCTCAATTCAATTCCTTTGGTCATTGTATCTGTCTTTATGCCAGTACCATGCTGATTTGACCACTGTAGCTTTGTGATATGCTTTAAAGACAGGTGTGAGACCTCCCACTTCATTTTTCTTTCTCAAGATGTTTTTAGCTATTTAAGGCACCCTGCCCTTCCAAATAAATTTGATTATTGGTTTTTCTTTTTCTAAAAAGTAAGTTGTTGGATTTTGGTTGGTAAAGTGTTGAACATATAAATCATTCTGGGTAGAATTGATATTTTAACTATATTTAGTCTTTCAATTCATGAACACAGTATGTCCTTCCATTTATTTAGGTCTTCCTTGATTTCTTTTAACAGTGTTTTGTAGTTTTCTACAGAGGTCTTTTATGTCCTTGGTTAAATTTATTCCTAAATATTTGATTCTTTGGGTTGCTATTGTAAATGGGAGTTTCTTTCTTGATTTCCTCTTCAGATTGCTCATTACTAATGTATATAAACACTACTGATTTTTGCATGTTGATCTTGTATCCAGCCACTTTGCTGAACTCATTAGCTCTAGTAGTGTTGCTATAGATTTTTGGGGGGATTTTCTATGTATAGGATCATGACATCTGCAAATAGTGAAAGTTTTACTTCTTCCTTTCCAATTTGGATGCCTTTTTTTTTCTTTTTCTCACCTAATTGCTCTAGCTAGAACTTACAGCACAATGTTGAATAACAATGGTGACAGTGGGCATCTTTGTCTTGTTCCAGATCTTAGAGGGAAAGATTTCAGTCTTTTCCCATTGAGTATGATGTTACTTGTGGGCTTTTCCTTTATTCCCTTCATCATGTTGAGGAAGTTTCCTTCTAGTCCTATCCCTTGAATTATTTTCATGAAGAAAGGATGCTGAATTTTGTCAAATGCCTTTTCTGAATGAATCAAGATGATCATGTGGTTTTAACCCTTTCATTTGTTGATGTATTGTATTATATTAATTGATTTTCTGGTGTTGAACCATCCTTGCATATTTGGAATAAAACCCACTAGGTCATGATGTATAATCATTTTAATGTGCTTCTGGATTCTATTTGGAAGTATTTTGTTGAGGATTTTTGCCTCTATGTTCTTTAGAGAAATTGGTCTGTAATTTTCTTTTCTTGTAGTATCTTTGTCTGACTTTTTAATTGGGTTGATGTTGGCTTCATAGAATGAGTTAGGTAGCTTTCCCTCCCCTTCAAGATTTTGCAGAGTTTGGGCAGGATTGGTACTAATTCTTCCTTGAATGCTTGGTAGAATTCACATGTGAAGCCATCTGGTCCTGGACTTTTCTTTCTTGGGATGTTTTTGATTACTGATTCAATCTCTTTATTTGTGATTGGTTTATTGAGGTCTTCTGTTTCTTCTTGAGTCAATTTTCATTGTTCATGGGTTTCTGGGATGTTGTCCATTTCATCTAAGTTGTCTAGTTTGTTAGCATACAGTTGTTCATAATATCCTCTCATTATCATTTTTATTTCTCTGGGATCAGTAGTAATGCCCCCCTCTCATTTCTGATTTTATTTATTTGCATCCTCTCTCTTTATGCTTTTGTCAGCCTAGCTAAGGGTCCATCAATTTTATTGATTTTTTCAAAGTACCGACTTCTGGTTGTTGATTCTCTCTATTGTTTTCTTTTCCTCAATTTCATTTATTTCTACTATAATCTTTGTTATTTCTTTCCTTCTGTTTGCTCTGAGTTTAGTTTGTTGTTCTTTTTGTATTTCCTCCAGGTGAGCAGTGAACTCCTCAAGTATTGTTCTTTCTTCTTTTTTAAGGTAAGCATTTAGGGCAATAAGTTTCCCTCTCAGCACTGCATTTGCTGCACCCCATAAGTTTTGAAATGTTGTGTTCTTATTTTCATTAGCTTTGAGATATTTACTGGTATCTCTCATAATTTCTTCCTTAACCCACTGGTTGTTTAAGAGTGTGCTGTTTAATCTCCATGTATTTGTGAATTTTCCAGCCCTCTGCCTGTTATTGATCTCCAGCTTCATTCCTTTATGATCCAAGAAATTGTTTTGTATAATTTCAATCTTTCAAAATTTATTGAGATCTGCTTCATGACCCAGCATGTGGTCTATCCTGGAGAATGATCCATGGGCAGAAGAATGTATATCCTGATCTTGTGGGATGTACTGTTCTGTGAATCTTTTAAGTCTAGATCATTTATCATATTATTCAAGATCTCTGTTTCCTTACTGGTCCTCTGTCTAGATGTTCTATCCATTGATGAGAGTGGTGTATTGAAGTCTCCAGCTATTGCTGTGGAGGTGTCTGTTTTCTCCCTTCAGTGTTGCCAGTGTTTACTTCATGTATTTGGTGCATAAATATTAATGATTGTTATTTTTCTTGATGAATTGTCCCTTTTATTAATACATACTGTCTTTCTTTGTCTCTTTAACATTTTACATTTAAAGTATAATTTGTCTGATATTAGTATAGTTTCCCCACTCTTTTCTGGTTGCTATTTGTGTGAAATATCTTTTTCTAGGCTTTCACTTTCAATGTATTTTTGTCCATGTGTCCAAGGTGAGTCTCTTGTAGACAGTATATAGATGGATCCTGGTTTTTTTTCCTGTTTTTTTTTTATCCATTCTGCTAGTCTATGAATTTTAATTGGGGAGTTTAATCCATTAACATTTAATGTTATTATTATAAAAGCAGTACTTTCTTCAACCATTTTGTCCCTTGGATTTTATGTCATATCTTTTTTTTTCCTTATTATATAATATAGGTTATGTACAGAAAGATGAAGACTTTCAAAGCACAATTCAACAAATAGTTATAGAGAAAATTTCAAAGAATGTTATAGGTTACAGTTCCACCATGTCATTACCTCCTTCTAGCTATTCCAACACCCCAGCATCTAAAAATATATATGTATTTATATAAAGTTTCAGTATTCGTAGATATTTGTTAAATCTTATCTTGTTTGTTGCTACTCCTTCCTCTCACTTAATCTCTTTCTCCATCTTCAGGGGTGTCTAGACAGTGAGCACCCTAACTTGTTCATATCAAAAGAGGGTATCAAGAGTTTGGGGAAGGAAGCTGCACCTGATTGTTGTTCTTAAAGATGCTGTTGCCCCTGGGTTTTGGGACTTGTCTGGCATGGGAATACTCTGGTGGATTTAAGTTTCTGAGAGATAAAACCTAGCGAGTGAATATTTTATAGAATTTCAAGTAAGGACCTAGGTGTTTGGAGACTACTTTTGGTAAGGGCATGGCATACTGTGGCCATTTGGGATGGCTAGCTGGAGCTTGCATAAGAGGAACCTCCAGGATAGCCTCTCAACTCATTTGAGATCTCTCAGCACTGTGAACTCAGCTTGTTACCTTTCTTTACCCCCACACCTTTTTGTTCAAGTATGCATTTTCAATCCCTCACTGCCAGGACCCATCTCATTCCTGGGAGTCATGTCCCACATCACCAGGGAGATTCATTCCCCTGGGAGTCATGTCCCTCATGGGGAGGGAGAAGTTAGTGAATTCATTTGCTGAGTTGGGCTTAGAGAGAAAAAGGCCACATCTGAGCAACAAAAGAGGTTCCCTGGAGGTGCCTCTTAGGCATAATTATAGGAGGGCTCAGCTTCCCATTTACAACCCTGTTTCACAAGAGAAGCCTCAAGACAGGGCTTGATTTATTAAGTAGCAACCCAGGGGTCTTGAAAGAAAGATAGGGAAAGAATGACTTGCTGAAAGATGAAGAGCTGGGACAGAAAGTAGATCCAGAACAGGATGGGGGCCCAGTAGAAAGTATCACACATCTGACCTACATTAACTTTGAATTCCAAGCTCTTAAGGTCTGCTTTTTGTATCTTTGTTCCATTCTGTGCCCCCATTATCTTCTGCGTTTTCATTCCACTAGTGAAAGGTAATTTCTTCCTCCCTCCCTCCCTCTCTTCCTTCCTTCTTTCCCTTTCTCCCTTTCTTTTTGTTCTGTTTTTAAAAGTAATAGTACTAAACGTCGGTCAACGTAAATGTGGTCACATGGAATAATCCTGTATAAGTCTTGTAGTTTGTTTTTGTCAAATTTTACCTGCAAACTTAAGGATGCATTTTGACTAGGTAATGTTCCAGGCTCTATACTCTGTCTTAAGTAATTTTATTTTAGTCCTTCTTTTCTTTGTACTACATCTGAATATACCCACTATTTAATTTTCTCATATTTGTCTGTTAATGTTCTGACTCAATATCGACTAACCTAAGGATAATGGCTATTTGCCATATATGCTTATTTATGTTATTTATGTACTATTGACTGAAATGAAATGAGAGTTTTAGGTTCTTTTGCAAATGAGGTAGTGTAGGGGTTGGAGTTAGAGGAGAGGGTGGGGGTTATAACCTGGTATCTTTTGGTTCCTATCAAGGTGTTCTGTAATGCTGCTGCTAGTCAACCTCAGAAAAACCTTTAATTACTTAGGTTGATAAGGAGATGGTGGCCTTTCTGAATGTAAATTTCATACCTGAAAGACCTCACCATGTATTGTAAATATGGGCATTGACCTTGCATGTATGTATACATGTAGGCTTGGTTTTATGGCTTGATAGGCTAACAATTCTGGGTTCTGCCAGCACTAAAGGACCAAATTTCCTAGGTCCCAGATTCAACCTCAGTATCTGCTGGTTCATATAATGCCATAGGGCTTCCACAGCTTTCCATTGTTTGGGATGTAAGCAAAGTTCTCTCATTTGGTAGAATATACAGTTTCTGGTAGGTGAATAGAAGGAAAGAAGGGAAGGAGGGAGGACAAAAGGAAAAGAAGGAAAGAAGAAGGGAAGGAAGTAAAATTTACTGAGTGTCTACCATGTGCTAGGCTCTGACTTAGTTATCTTACAAGTATTAGCTCACTTAATCCTCACCCTCTTTTGAACTACCCTGGGAAACCAACCCTATTTGTAGAAATTTACATTGAGGAACTTGTGTTCCAGAGAAGTTAAATATTAGTAATAACACAGTGGATGTGTCTAAAATGAACCCAGGTCTAACTGGGTTTTTAGCCACTTTGCACAAATATAACTCAACAATTATATACTCAACTTTTGTAGGCTTTGGGTCTCCTCACCTTCAAAATTAGTGGTTTGGACCAAATGATCTTTGATTTGATTTCTACTCAGTTTGATTTGATTTGATTTGATTCTATCTCATCAGTCCTAACCCCCCCCCAATAATTATTTATTTAAGACCATATAATCTTTTTATTTGATTTGGTTCTATCTCATCAATCCTATACTACCCCAATAATTATTTATTTATGACCAAGTAATCTTTTTGATTAAATACCTTTGCATACTTTTACTATAAGTCTTCAGACAACTATATATAAGTGGGAAGACTTTTATACATGAAATATACTGAAAATAATGAAACAAAATATCACAAGCAATCTACTTTTATATCTACTTTAATTCCATCCAATGTGACATTCACATAAATAAGCTTGCTCCCTCAAATACCTTTTTAAGAGTAAATAGGGTGACAAAAATAAGCGTACTTAGAGGCATGCTAGGGAAGAATGATCTTTGCTGTGCTAATGCCAGGTGGCTAATAGCTTTCTTTAATGGTGGACACAAGGTTAGTTCTCAGTGACTGATTTGGCCAGGAAACATACCCCATTATGCATTTTTATGGGTGATCTAAATGAAGGAATTGATAATAAGCTTTCAAATTATCTTATAATGTTAAATTAGGTGGTTATTGATGTTCCAGAAGGCAGGCCTAAAACTGAAAATGACCTTGAAAAATAAAACTACCAAACAAAAAAAGTAGTGTAGAAAATTTTTCTTAACCATTCATGGATAGGACATTATTACATAAATGGTACTTGTCATATAGAGTTTCCACTATTGGAGGGAAACTATCTGTAGCATAAATAATAGCAATTCCCTTCTTGTTATTCAAAACTCTTAAGACTATATCTTAAAATTAAAACTAGAGGCAGTATCTACAAATAAAATAATTATCTAAGTAGCTAGTCCAAAACAGTAAGCTAAAACT
Organism: Choloepus didactylus; assembly: GCF_015220235.1. NCBI lineage: Eukaryota > Metazoa > Chordata > Mammalia > Pilosa > Megalonychidae > Choloepus > Choloepus didactylus. Next base: position 46,423,192 of record NC_051316.1, on the reverse strand, counting down.
ATTTTAATGGGAATCCTGTATGGTATGCATTATTGTTCTGTAAACCCACAACTTCTCTAATAAATGGAAAAAAAGATTAGGAAGAATATCAAGGGCCATGGCCATGTACTTCTCACTTCCATTTTAATACTTCAAATGAAGCCCACCTCCCCCAGAAACAGGGTCATAGTAATTTTTTTAAAAGACCTAAAAAAAAAAAAGGATGAAATAAAATAAGAAGTATAATCAAAGAACAGCCTTTTTGAAGATTAGGAAAAATAGAGGAATGGGGATATGGTTGACTAGGAAACAACAATGTAACTTTTATTCTGACAACAAACATAGGGTTGGTGGTGGGGTAGGGGAAGGGAGATGTGGTGGTGATCTAAGAGTAGGATAACTACCATTAAAGATAGACCAATATACTGTACTGATGTAAGTGGTAAAACCATCTTTTCTGTTTGTCCTTTCTGATGAGGGAAGGAGAACTGGGGGATCCACTCACCAAGAGAACTCTGCTATAACATCCTAACCTGTTTTCCTATATCTCTTAAAGAAAAAGAAGAAACAACAGAAATGGGAGAAAAGGAACTAGAAACCTTTCTTAACCTTAAGGCAGATTTTCCTGATAGTGATTTTCTTGCATCTTTACTGGTTCCAGTTTCTGTAGGACCAATTTTTGCCCTCAGCATTCCCTTCCTTGATATTCATTCTCCCCCACATTTTGTCAACATGTTTTAACTGACTTTCTGAACCCTTTACTGAAATGGCACACTCAAACATGTCTAGTGATTGATTCTAATGTTGATAGTGTTTTTCTTAGGGCTTGTTCTCTGTGATGCTTCTTTGGCTATACTGCATTCTTCAACCTCTGTTACCTTCAGAACCTATGACATTGCAACTCTCTGTCCTTATCTCTCCTTTTCTATTCTTTGTGGCTTCTTTATGTACTCAGCTATGGGTGCCCTAACATTTGGGCCCCAGAACTCTTCTATTCTCATTATACACAATCTTGGAGAATTCACTTACTACCATGGTGCCACACCAACCATCACTTTTTTTTGGTCACTTTTTTTTCCATGTAATTTCAAACTTAAAGGAAAGTTACAAGAACTCCCATGTAATCTTTACCCAGAGTCTCCTATTTATGTTTGAGAATATGTTGGAGACATGTTGCTTTTTTATTCCTAGTTTAATGTGTATTTCCTAAGAACAAGGACACATCGCCATGGTAGAGTTTTCAATCTCAGGAAAATAGGTACAGTACAATGATCTAGTCCTCAGCCCATATACAAATATTGCCCATGGTCCCACTAATGTTCTTTTTAGCTCCTTTGCCCCTGCCATTGATCACTGTTGTGCATAGAGCACTGGCTTCTCTACAGGCCATCTGTCTCACAGCGCCACTTTCCAAGCAAATATTTTGTACTAATGTTATCTCAAATTAAAAATGTACAAAATGTGACTTTCCCCCCAAAACTAGTCCTCCCCCATCTTCATGTCTTATTCTTTCTAGTGGTGTTGTAACTCTTCTAGTCATCCAGGTTTGAAGCTATGAGTCTTCTCTGGTTCTTTTCTCCAGTTAGCCATTTAAGTCCTCTAAGTTCTTCCTTTGAAATGTCTCGTCTAGTCTGGCTCTAATGCCCACCCCTCCTGCACCTCAAACAAATTCTTCCAGTTATCCTCATATACCCGAGGAGCTCAGAAAAAGCTTGCAGTGATTTTCCTACTTTAAGTGAACTTTGTCAGAACTCAGGGTCCCTGAAGCACCAGAAAAATGGACCAGCCAACGACAGCACTGGTGATTCATCAATCTGTTTCTATACACAAATTCTAAATACTTCTTCCCACCTCCACTAAATAAATGTTGAACAAACATTTAACTATTATATTAGGGTGTCGAAAGTGAAACAAGAGTAAATTCATATGTGCAGAGAAGACATGTCTGATAATGGCCTTCTTCCTGAGCGCACAACCAGTGGGAAAACTAACTCTTCAAGCAATTTAAATCTCAGTTTGATTCCATAATTTAAATAGCCCCTTTGGAGATGTTAAATGTCTCTTCAAAAAAAAAAACTCTCACTTTTTTAGACATCCTCTCCCATCCTTTGTGTGCAAAAAAGAGCTAAAGTCGCAGGCTGGGATGGCTGTCCTTAGAAAGGCCTGCTTACAAGGTAGGCCCTTGGCTGGCATCTGAAAACTTGGATTTTGGGAGGATTTCCACCTTGTAATAATGGTACACTGTGCCTAAACTGTATGAACACTATGGTTTATGCTGATCACCTGCTTTCCTCCCGGGAGTCTGAAATTTTAGTATGTGTTCAGTGGATGGTGCTTGTGTGACTAGTCCCCAATAAGAACCCTGGGCCCTGGTAGACATGTCACTGGTCTTTCTTGGAGGAATTGTGTGCACTCTTTGTGACTCTACTGGGAGAAGATTCTGGAAGTTTGTGCCTGGTTTCCTTTAGACTTCATCCCATATACTTTTCCCTTTGCTGATTTTGCTTTGTATCCTTTCACTATAATAAATCATAGCCATAAGTACAACTGTATGCTGCGTTCTGTGAGTCCTCCTAGCAAATCATTGAGCCTGGGATGATCTTGGGGACCCCCAACATACACTACTTTTCTCCCTGTGCCAGGCTGTATTTTCCAAAAATGGATGCAATTTGTGCTCTCAACCCATGTTCTCTACAATGTTATTTTGACGCTCTTCCCATTGAGAGGCAGAGCCTATTTTACCTCCCGTAGAATCTGGATGGACTGTGACTCCAATGGAAGTGAATGTATGAGATCTGAGGCTAGAAGATAAAAGGCTTCTTCTGGTTCTCTTTGTGGGATGTTCATTCTCAGAATCCAGTTACCATACTGTAATGAAACTCAAGCAGGCACATGGAAAGGCCCTGTTTAGTTGCTCCTGCCAATAGCCCCAGCCAAGGTTCCAACAGACGGCCAATGTCAACTACTAGACATTTCACTGACAGATGATTCCATCCCCCAGATCTTGAGTCACCCCTAGCTCTCAAGTCTTCCTTACTGCTGTTTTCTCTGCTAGCCTTAGTTGCTTAAGTCTGTGGATATTGTAACTGGAGTCTTTTTCTTTCTGGGCTGTGTTGGAGTCCAGATGGCATGTCCTTGCTGTCTCAGCCTCATTTCTACTCTCACAGGCACTACAGACCCCACGGAAGGTGTCTGTGGTTCCCATTCAGCTCTAGCTCCAATGTTTAGCTCTTCAGCCCCTGTTAGTACCCCCACCCCACCCCCTGCAGGCTTTCAGCTACTTAAAAATCCTATCTATACCATAGGATATAAAATATGGCTCAAGGTGGATCAATCTCAGAGCCTCTCTCTGTCTGACCACACTGCTCAAACAATTTTGACACAGCTATTCCCCAGGTAAATAAAAAGGCAGCCTGAGAGGTGTAGACTCTTTTAAGAGTTTTCAGTAGGGATGGTGAGCTAGTCCCTATGCCTTCCTGCCATTATTTTCATTTATCTAAAACCCTTCTCTCTGTCTAGGTCAAAGGGATTCTCCAGATTAAAGCACTGAGATGGGAAAATTGGGACCACATTGACTCTCTATACTGTCTGGCTTTCCTTCTCCCTTATTTTCTACTTCCTACCATTCCCCAGATTAACAGTCTCTCCCCTATCCTCTTTCTCTTAATTTCAACTCTTAGGTAATCCTTAATGGCAAACAGGATATTTTCTCTACACATTTGGAGAATTCTATGATCAGAGTCTTCCAGGCTTGGTCATTGATTTTCTAAAGCCTCACAACTTTAGGTTGGATTACAAGGCTATTTCTTTTTTGGAAAGTCCTATTTTGAATGTTAGATGCTGCATATGGCTTTGCTCTTTGGTTTGGCCCTTTTCCGAAACAAATTTTGATCACTCTCCATTCTCTCCTCTTTTCCATCCCCTGGCAACCACTAATCTACTTTTTGTTTCTGTGGATTTGCCTATTCTGAACATTTCGTATAAATGGGATCATACAATTTGTAGTCTTTTAAGATAATGTTTTCAAGATTCATCAGTGTTGTAGGATGCATAAGGGCTTTATTCTTTTATATTACTGAATAATATTCCATTAGATGGACATACCACATTTATTTATCCATTCATCAGTAGGGTTGTTGGGATCCAATTCTAATCAAGATCCAGGATCTAGTCCTTTCTATATCCAGTCTTTAATACTTTCTGCTGCCAGAATTATTTTACTAAACACCACATTTAATTATGTCACCACTTCATCAAAACCTTCCTCTCTGCATATGAGATGTTGAAGGAATACACTGGCCTGGCATTCAAAGTCCTCTTCAGTTCAAAGGCAGTTAGGAATGAGAAGATCCTGTCTCCCTCTGAGGGGGCAGTTTGGGCCAGTAATGCTCAAATCTCATTTAAAGTTCCTCTACCTAAACCAAAAATAAAACAAAGGAACAGACCCCAACAACCAAAAGCAAAAACCCATATAGCTTTAGGATTTTATTGTTTATTATTATTACCAATTTAAAACAGAAAATAGGTAATCAGTTCTAGGAGTTTATGTTCTCTGTCTGCCATCACCACTGGTGTAATCAAAGAATTGATATTTCCTTTGGGAAATGGTCAGTGATGGTTGGGAAATGGTCAGTGATGGTGTCTTGTTTTATTACAATAGAAACTTTTATGAAGTGTTCTAAGAATAAACATCTTTAACATTTTACTGGGTTGTACTGAGGTAAATTTCTCATAGGAACCAGTTTTAGGGTTTGGCATACACCACTGTCCTGGGAAATATGACTTGGTACTGTGAGAAACAGAACTGTACCTGGAAGAAAACAAAGGCTCACCCGATTGTGGAGGAGAAAAGAAATTTTATTTTTGTTCTTGCAAGAGCGGGCACACTACCAAAAGAAAGAATGGAATGGTTGGCGCACCAAACAAAGGAAAGCAGCACAATTTATTTTCTAAGCCTAACACGCAGGTCCCTCCCCTGTTTCCCCATTGGCTGGGTACTCCAGAGGTTACAGTTTATCTGAGAGAGCTGCCTAACCTGCCTTTGATTACACCTCATATTCCTTCACATTTAGTAACCTTGGTTATTACTTATTTTTACCCAGATAAGGAGCTGGCATTAGCTCTAGGCTCACGTCAGAGGCTCTTGCTTTCCCTCTAATCACAGAGTCAGTTTGTGCTAATTGTGTTTAGTTTCTTTTTCCCCTATTTCATGTCACCTTTATGTGAAAACTAAACTTAACCCTTTTCTTACGGTACTGATTATTAAAAACATAATCTAAGATATTATTCTTTGGAATTATTATAACTTATGTTAATGAAAATATGTTGAATGGTAATTAAATTATAATTCAGTCTTATTTAGATGATAATAAAATTAAAATTTTTCTTTATGCTCTGTAATTATGGTTTAGAAAAATTTTACATATATGATCTTTTTTTTTTAGTTTTATAAATAAAACAACTGTGACCTAGATTCTTCTTTCACAATAAGGATTTGTAAATGCAATAGCCATTTCTTCATTGAGCATCTGTTATATTGAGAAATTAAATTAATCAATTATTTGAAAATTAATCTTTGATCACAGTAAGAATAATACATTAAAGATCAACTTTTGCAGTTCACCTTTTTTCTATGCATCTCAATCATTTGATGTTTTTTCTCTTTCATAGGATTATCCCTGTCAAGGTGATTATTCAATAGTCCACAGAAAATGCCGTTCTCAGTTCACAGATCTAGATGGCTCCAAAAGATATGGCATCAACACTTGGCATGATGAGAGTGGGATTTATGCTAATTCAGATGTAAAACAAAAACTCTACCCAGCAACTGGTGGTCCTATTGTCCCCTTTTTAAAATAATGTATAGAATCAGATTTTTCTGTTTCTAATGAATGAATAATGGATGTAATGGTTGATTTTCCGTCTTAATAAATGCAGTATAAATGTTACTATGGTAGATTCCTTTAAACTCAAAATCTTTTATTCTAGACAAGTATAGATATCCTTATTTGCATAGATTAGTCCAGCATTTCCCAAAATTTATTAGTGTACTGCTGAATGTATACAACACAATTCTAGATGGTACTTGATAAAGCTATATTTTATTTTGTTTTGTTTTATTTTTTTAAACTGCATTTATTTTTGTTTTTATCAGAGAATTTGTAGGTTTATAGAAAAATCATGCAGAAAATAGAGTTCTCATATACCCCTGCAATCACTGCTTTCCCTATTAATATTTTACATTAGTGTTGTACTTTTATTACAATTGATAAAAGAATATTATTATAATTGTAGCATTAACCATAGTCTACATTAGGGTTCACTGTTTTGAGTTGTACAGTCCTATGGATTTTAAAAATATATTCTTATTCTAATAACAAATACACAATCTAAAATTCCCCCCTTTTACCCACATTCAAATATATTGTTTAGTGGTGTTATTATATATACATTAGTGTGCTACCATCACCACTATCCATTAACAAAAATTTTCCATCACTCCCCCACAGAAATTCTGTACCGATTATACATTAACTCACCATTTACTATCTCCACCTCAGCCCCCAGTAACCTGTATTCTAGTTTTTGACTTCTCAAATGTGCTTATTTTAATTATATCAAATCAGTGATCTCACAAAATATTTGGTCTACAAATATTTCTAGTCCTTGCTTTCAAGTATACACCTAGAAGTAGGATTGCTGGTTCATATGGTAATTCTCTACTTAGCTTTCTGAAGAACCACCAAACTATCTTCCACAGTGGCTGTACCATTCCACATTCCCACCAGCAATGGATGAGTGTCCCTATTTCTCCACATCCTGTCCAACACTTGTTATTTTCTGATTTCTGTTTTTTTTTTTTTTTTTTTTTTTTTTTAAATAACAGCCATCCTAGGGAGTGTAAAGTGGTATCTCATTGTGGTTTGGTTTTGCATTTCTCTGATGAATAATGATATTGAGCATTGTTTCATCTGCTTTTGGCCATTTGTATATCTTCTTTGTAAAAATGTCTATTCAAGACTTTTGCCCATTTTGAAAATTAAGATTGTTTGTATTTTTGTTGCTGAATTGTAGGATTTCTTAGTCCTGAAGATGTTTTCCTACATTTTCTTCTAGAATTTTTATAGTTTTTTTTAGTTAGGTCTATGATCCATTTTGAGTTAATTTTTGTATATGGTGTGAGGTAGGGGTCCACGTCCATTCTTTTGCTTATGGATATCCAGTTTTCCAAGCACCATTTGTTGAAGAAACTATTCTTTCCTTTGGGTGGACTTGGCACTCTTCTCAAAAATCAATTTGCCGAAGGTGTGAGGCTTTATTTCTGAACTTCCAGTTTGTTTCCATTGGTTTAGCTGTCTGTCTTAGTCCCAGTACCATGCTGTTTTAATTACTGTAGCTTTGTGATAAGTTTTAAATCCTTAGTCCCAGTACCATGCTGTTTTAATTACTGTAGCTTTGTGATAAGTTTTAAATCTGGGAAGTGTGAGTCCTTCAACTTTGTTCTCCTTTTTCAAGATGGTTTTGGTTATTTGGGGCCCCTTACCCTTTCATATAAATTTTTGGATTGGATTTTCCATTTCTGCAAAGAAGGCTGTTGGAATTTTGAATGGGTTTGAGTTGACTCTGTAAATCACTTTGGGTAGAATTTACATCTTAATATTTAGTCTTACAATTCATGAACATGGAATGACCTTCCATTTATTTAGGTCTTCTTTGATTTCTGTTAGCAATGTTTTGTAGTTTTCTGCCTACAGGTCTTTTACATCCTTGGGTAAATTTATTCCTAGATATTTGATTTTTTTTAGTTGTTGTTATACATGGAATTTTTTCATTGATTTCCCCTTCAGACTGTTCATTACTAGTGTGTAGAAACACTACTGATTTTTGCATATTAATCTTGTCCCCCGCCACTTTGCTGAATCCATCTTGTCCCCTGCCACTTTGTCTTATTCATTTATTAGCTCTAGTAGTTTTGTGGATTTTTCAGTATTATGCATATATAGGACCATGTCAGCTGCAAATAGGGAAAGTTTTATTTCTTCTTTTCCAATTTGGATGCCATTTATTTCTTTTTCTCACCTAATTGCTCTGACTGGAACTTCCAGTAAAATGTTGAATAAGAGTGGTGACAGTGGGCATCTTTGCCTTGTTCCTGATCTTAGAGAAAAAGCTTTCAATCTTTACCTTTGTGTATGATGTTAGCTGTGGGATTTTCATATATGCCCTTTATAATGATGAGGAAATTTCCTTCCATTCCTAGTTTTTGAAATGATTTTAGTAAATACCTTTTTTGTTTCAATTGAGATGATCATGTGTTTTTCCCCTTCATTCTGTTAATGTTGTGTATAATATTAATTGATTTTCTTATATTGTATCACCCTTACATACTTGGATCACTTGATCATGGTGTATAATTTCTTTTTACATAATATTTTTATTAGAAAAGTTTTGGGTTGCAGAAAAATCTTGAAGAAAATACAAAATTCCTATATCCTCCCCAACCCCCGTATGATTAACACCTTGCATTACTGTGGTTCCTTTGTTACAATTGATGAAGAAGTTTAATTTTTTTAATGTGCTGTTGGATTCAGATTACTAGTATTTTTTTTTTTTTTTGAGGATTTTTGCTTTTGTATTTATAAGGGATATTGGTCTGTAATTTTTTTCTTGTAGTATCTTTATCTGACTTTGGTATTAGGGTGATATTGGTCGCATTGTACTAGTTAAGGAATATTCCCCCTGTTCCAGTTTGTTAATGCTGCCTTTTCGCAAAACACCAGAAATGGATCGGCTTTTATAAAAGAGGGGTTATTTGGTTACACAGTTACAGTCTCAAGGCTATAAAGTGTCCATCAACAAAGGGTACCTTCACTGGATAAAGGCCATTGGCATCTGGAAAACCTCTGTTAGCTGGGAAGGCACATGGCTGGTGTCTGCTTGATCCCAGGTTGTGTTTCAAAATGGCATTCTCCAAACTGTCTGCATCAGCTTCCAATGGCCATCTTCAAAATGTTTGTCTCAGCTACGGCAATGAGCTCCTTATGTCTGAGCTTATATAAGGCTCTAGTAAACTAATCAAGGCTCATCCGAATGAGCGTGGCCACACATCCATGGAAATTATCTAATCAGAGCTATCACCTACAGTTGGGTGGGTCACATCTCCATGGAAACGCTGAACCAATAGGTTCCAATGTAATCCACACTAATATGTCTGCCCCCACAAGATTGCATTAAAGAATATGGCTTTTTTGGTGGGACATAATATATACAAACCAGCACACCCCCCCATTCAATCTTTTTGGAGGAGTTTGAGCAGAATTGATGTTAATTCTTATTGGAATGTTTGGTAAAATTCACGAATGAAGCCATTTGGTTCTGGACTTTTCTTTGTTGACAGGTTTCATATAACCAATTCAATCTCTTTACTTGTTATTGGTCTATTGATATCTTCTATTTCTTCATGATTTAGTTTAGGTAGTTTCTGTGTTTCTAAGAATTTGTCCATTTCAGCTAGGTTATCTAATTTGTTGGTGTACAGTTTCTTATAAAATCCTCTTAAAATCTTTTTATTTCTGTGGGGTTGGTAATAATGTCCCCATTCTTATTTCTGATTTTTGTTATTTGTGTTCTCTCTTTTTTGCTTTGTAGCTAACAATTTATTGATTTTATTAATCTTTTCAAGGAGCCAACTTTTTGTTTTGTTGATTCTATTTTTTTTTTAATTATCTATTTCATTTTTCTCCACTCAAATCTTTGTTATTTCCTTCATTCTGCCCACTTTGGATTTAGTTTGCTCTTCTTTTTTCTAGTTCTTCCAGTTTTGAGATTAGGTCTCTGATTTGAAGTCTTTCTTCTTTTTTAATGTAAGCATTTAGAACTATACATTTCCTTCTCAGCCCTGCCTTCACTGCATCCCATAAGTTTTGGTACATTGTGTTTTTGTTTTCAGTCACTTGAAGATATTTCCTAATTTCCCTTATGATTTCTTCTTTGACCCATTCGTTGTTTAAGAATATGTTGTTTAATTTCTACATATTTGTGAATTTCCCAGTTCTCTGTCTGTTATTGAAATCTAGCTTCATTCCATTGTTGTTGGAGAAGATACATTATGATTTCAATATTTTTGAAATTATTGAGAATGTTTGGTGACCTAACATGTGGTTTATCTTGGAGAATGATCCATGTGCACTAGAAAAGGATGTGCATTCTGTGGCTGTTTAGTGAACTGTTTCATATATATGTGTGTGTGTGTATATGTATAAATATCTGTTAGGTCTAGTTGGTTTAGAGTATCATTCAAGTCTTCCATTTCCTTATCGATCTGGAGGTTCTAACCATTATTGAAATTGGTGCATTAAAGTCTTCTATATTAATGTAGGGCTATCTACTTCTCCCTTCAAATCTATCAATATTTGCTTCATATATTATTGAGGCTCTGCCACCCCTCCAACTTTCTTTTGTACTTGTTAAAACTTGTATCTTTATGCATTGTATGTCCCAGACCATAGATTTATCATTACTTTTTCTGAATTTGCATTTTAAAACCTGTAAGAAGTAAAAAGTGGAGTTACATACCAAAAAATACAATACATTAAAATAGAACTGATATTTATAATTACCAATATGGTTCCCTTTATCAGAGATCTTTATTTCTTTACTGCTTTGATCCTCCGTTTAGTGTTCTTTCCTTTCACTCTGAAGGACTCCTTTTTGTATTGCTTATAGGGCTCCTCTAGTGGTGATAAACTCCCTCAGCTTTTGTTTATCTGGAAATGTCTTATTCTCTCCCTCATTTTTGAAAGACCAGTCTCACCAGATATAAAATTTTTGGTTGGCAATTGTTTTCTTCCAACATTTTAAATATTTCATCACACTGCCTTCTTGCTTCCCTGGTTTCTGATGAGAAATCAGTATTTAATTTTATTGGTACTCTCTTGTACAGAACACATTGCTTTTCTCTTGCAGCTTTCAGACCTCTCCCCTTGTCCTTGACATTCAACAGTTTGACTATTCAACTATGTTTCTGGATGTGGGTATCTTTGAGTTTGTCCTGTGTTAGCTTCATTTGAGCTTCTTGAATGTGCATATTCAAGTTTTTTGTTAAAATTGGAAAGTTTTCTGTTATAATTTCTTTGAATAGTCCTTCTGCCCCTTTCTTTCTTTTTTCTCCATCTGGGACTCCCACAATGTATATATTGGTATGCCTGATGGTGTCCCACAGATCTCTTAGGCTATGTTCACTTTTCAAAATTCTTTTTGCTCTTCAGACTGAGTAATTTCAGTAATGTTGTCTTCAAGATCACTGATTCCTTCTTCAGTCAATTTCAACTGCTGTTGAAACCCTCTAGGAAAGTTTTCATTTCAGTTATTGTGTTCTTCAACTCCAGTAGTTCTGTTTGTTTCCTTTTAAACATTTCTATATCTTTAATGAGAGTCTAATATTGTTCCTTCATTGTTTTCCTTATATCCTATAGTTCTTTCTCTGTGTTTTCCTTTATCTCCTTGAGCATAAGGAGGATCATTTTTTAAGTGTGTTTTCCGGTATGTCCAATGTCTGGTCTTCTTCAGTGATGGTTTCCGGATTTTCATCTTGCTCCTTTGGATGGGCCATCATTTCCTGTTTCTTTGTTTGTCTTACAATCTTTTGCTCACTACATTTTAATAAACTGTTAACTCTGGAATTTGGTCCCTAAGGTGTCTGTTCCTTTAATTTGTATCCAGCTTGTAATATGAGAGAGATTTCCTTGGGTGCCAGGAGGTTACAAAAAATCATCTTTCAGTCTTTGCAAATTGGCTCTGCATTGCCTGTTGCTTTCCTTCAGGGTTTAGTTCTCCTATCAAGAAAATCAGGCTGAGATGAATATGAAGTGCAGGTTCCTCTATGTCTTTTCTGAATCTGAGTTTTGTCCTGGGCTTGTATTTACTTATAAATTCCCCCATTTACAGATATTTGAATGCCCCCTCTACTCCTTATGAAATACAATTTCTCCCCTTCCTGTGTACTCTTATTTTTTTTTATTTTTCAGGTAATCCTTTGCCCCAGGCAGCTTTGACTTAATTGTTTCTTATAGGGACTTAACTCTCCATAAGCTACTTCTGCTTGTAGGGCAAGTTCTGGGAGAGCCAGAGACAAGCTTCCTGGTACAGTCTTTCAGCTGCCATCTAATAGATTGGCACCAATATATATGTATCCCAGTATATTCATAGGAGTTACTCTGCACCCTCCAGGACAGGGTCAGGGGCTCACGATGGGAGTGCAGGCTGGCTTCACATTGTAGCAAGGAGGGAGTGGGGTGGGTGGGGGGGAATCCAGCAACGGTGCCATGAGCTATTCCTACCATTTTTAAAGTTGCATTTTCTTAATTTGGCACTTGCTTGGGTACTGCAACCCTTTAACTATTTTTTGGAGTGCTAAGGAAGGTGACTCTGCCAGTTTGTGCCAGTTGTTCAAAGAGTCTGTGGGGGAATTGCACCCTAGAGCATCTTATTGAGCCATCTTGATTGACCAGAAGCCAGTTTAATTTTTGTTAGAAAAAATACATTAAACTAGCACAATCAAGCTTATGATTGCTTATAATTTGGCTAATCAAAATAAAAAGGTGAGATATTTTACATTCCATTTAAAGTATTGTTTTAAATGAATAAAAATATAGCTGGTACTCAGATATAACAAACATTTAAAAGCTCAAATGGCCAAAGTTTGAGCAACACTGACCATATAATTATGTCAATTTGCATTACAGGAGGCAGAGTGTCCTTTTACAGACTTCTGTTTTTCTCTGTTTGCTAGCTGCATCCTGGATTATTTTTTCAGCAACATATGTTTTCCTTATTCAATATAACACTATTTGAGTGTATGAGGTAGCAGAGATACAGACAGAATATTAGTGAAACTTTAAGGGCTTGTTGGAAAATCTAGTTATCTAGTGATAGATTAGGAAGAAACCTTACTAATTATTTAGTCTCACTCTTTCATTTTACAGATGAGCAAATAGAGGCCCACATAAGTTCAAGTTGTTTGCCTATGGTTATATAAATAGCAGATTCTGGATGATCTTTGAATGCATTTGAACTTTTGTTTCTTCTGAGGATGAGTTTAATTATTTGGTTAGCCTAGGCTTAATTACTCTCATTATTTTGCTTCCTAAAAAAAGACCTTGAAGATGTTAAATAGTAATCAAGCACTGCTTCCAACTAATGATTAGCAAAATATTAGAAATTATCAAAGCTTTGTGAGGGGAGAAATGAAATTAATAAAGAAAATGTTGGTATGCCAACATTACTGAAGGCCTCGTAGAGAAAGTCACGGGGAGCAGCCAGAAGTAGGAAGTCAATAGAACCTGAAAAAGAAAAGAGAAGCTGGGAGAGGCCACCATGAGCAATGCCATGTGACAGAAATCCAAGGACCAAGGACTGTTGGTAGCCAGCCCCAGAAATGCCACAGTCTTCTGGGAGAAAGCATCATCTTGATGATGCCTTGATTTTGGACTTCTAGTCTCAAAGCCTTGAGTCAATAACTTCCTACTGTTTAAGCCAACCCATTGCATGGAATTTGCTTTAGCAATGAGGAAACCAAAACACCAAGTAAGCTTCCATCAGCAGTTTTACTATAACTTCTTGCTGTTTTAAAGGGTGTGCATGTATACATACATACATAAATATGTATATCATAAATGCATAAATAGCTATTAGTAATGCTAATTCATTATACATTGCCTGTTCTAGTGGATACCTACCTAGAGTCAAGTTTAATCACTCGTAACAATCATAAACATATGCAAATCTGGTTGGTTAGCTGCTCATCATTACATAATTATCTTTGTGGGGAAAAAGTCTTAATGGCCTAATCATTACATTTGAATAGTGCCTGGTATCTAGAAAATAAAAGAAAATTCACCTATGTTAGCAGAAATTCTATACCATCACAATGACTAACGTAACATTTTGTATAAATAACCTGGGATCGACTTAGAAATCAGTTTTGGTTTGGGTTAGAAGGAGAATAAAATAAGAGAGATTGTACTTAAACTAGTTGAGTAAAATGGTGCATTGAAATAAAATAGCAGGGGTTTGTCCCATTCCAGGTAATCAGTCACCCTCTGTGAATGGATGAGCAGAGGTTGGACCTTACCTCTAGTTCTTTTAGGTATAAGTATTTTGTATCAACAGGGATTCTTTGAGATAACTGTTTCAATAGTTTATTTCACCAGTACTAAAGATCATTTGTAGGAAGAAAAATTGGAACTTGGATTTGATCATTGGAGAATGTCTTCTTTAGGAATTGACCACCTTGCCTCCTGATTGGTCCACCTGCATACCTTACAGGAAACCACCTGAGACCCTCAACTGCTGTCTCTTGTGGGTTTTTAAGGTTGGCTATTTTGTACATATATTCAGTATTCATTAAGTATTGTCCTTTGGCCTTTATGCATTGCCATGTGAAAACTGTTGGTGCGCGATCACTATGGCTGAGTACAAAAGTGCTGGAAACAGTTGCCTGGGCAGATCCTAAGCAGATATGTCCACAATGGCCATCTCTGAGTTAAATTTTGCCTACAGGTATGTTTTATTTAGACTGCACTGTGTGTTAAAATTTTTAAAAATTGATTCAAACCTTACAAATTGGGACATTTTACTTAAAATTCTTGATTTCCATTTCTTTGTCAAACTGGCAAGTCTGGCAGCACTGGGCCACATTATCATACAGCAACAATCAGCAGAGGTATGTATAAAAATCCCTCTTTAGATGAGGGCTAAGTTCTTCATTTTGTTGCAGGTCCCACCTGGTTCACTTCACTTATTTATGGAGGCCCTGTGACCCCTTACCTAAGGGGAGGTGGGAAAAGAAATAATAATCTGTATAATGGATGAATGAGGTGGTAAAAAATTTGCAAAATGGCAGCTTTGGGGCTTTGGGAGTGTGCTTTGAAACCAGAGGCTGTATCCTAACAGTACGTACATAACAAATCTAGTTGAGCTCAAGAAGGAATCAAGATCCCGGGGCATATGGTATAGCAAATAAAGATGGGAAATGGGCCAAGGGCTTAGCTTTAGAAACAGAGCTTAGACAAGCCTGAAACCAACTGTCTTCTTTGGAGACCCCATTTGAGAAGAGGGCAAGAATTGAGGATACCAGAACCAACCCCTAGGATATAGAGCTGGCAGATCAAAACAGAAAGCAGAGCCTAGCCAGCAAACTGGTTTGTTTACAAAGGAAAGTTGCTCCTTGGATACTAGCGCTTTAGAAGTAGAGAAAATCTCCAGATTCACTAGACCCTAGGCAGAAATGGTCAGGTCCTTTTTATGAGTCATACAGTGTAGGTGGCAATCAGGGAGAGGTCACAGAAGTGCCTGGCACAGCCACCCTCCAGAAGAGAGTGGCAGAAAAATTCTTTCCTAAAGATGTGCTGACCAACAGTTAGCTCATTATTTCAGATGAGCTGACTAATGAGGTGGTAGGGCAGCTTACAGATAACTGGAAGTCCACTCCAAATATCTGAAGTGGAGCAAGCATGAAGCAATCATTGTAAATCAAAGTGGGAAATCCAAGCAAAATCTAACAAGTGAATTAGTGTTCCAAATATTAAGATCATAAGCTTTATAAAAATTTTTTCTTTTTTTTGAAGAGAAGCAGTTCAAGGAAGAGATTTTTTAGGATATTTTTTTTTCTTTCCCATCTTCCCAAACAGAAACCCTGCACCCATTATGCATTAACTCCCCATTCTCTCTCTGACTATAAAACCCATTGTCCCTCCAGGACTCTCACTAAACTCTTAATAATTAACAGATTAAAAGTATAAATAATAAAATCCTAAAGCTAAATAATATGCATGCAATTTACTTTAGGCTTTTGCTTTTTCTTGTTGGGGTCTGTTCATTTGTTTTATTATTATTATTATTATTATTATTATTATTATTATTATTATTATTATTTGGTTGGGTAGAGGACCTTTAAATGGGATTTGAGCTTTACTGGCCCAAACTGCCCCCTCAGAAGGAGGCAGGATCTTCTCATTCTTAGCTGTGGTTGAACTAAAGAGGACTTTGTATGTCAGCCATGGCATTCCTTCAGCATCTCATAGGCAGAGAGAAGGGTTTTTGATGAAGTGAGTGACATGATTAAATGTGATGTTTTAGTAAAATAATCCTGGCAGCAGAAGATTGGATGTGGAAAGGACTGGATAAGGAACTGTGATTAGAATTGGACCTCAACAACCCAGTTGGCCATCAGCTGATAAATGGATAAACAAATGTGGTATCTCACTGTGATTTTGATTTGTATTTTCCTAATGATGTTGAGAATCTTTCCATGTGCTTATTGGCCATTTGTATATCTCCTTTGTAGAAATCTCTATTGAGGTCTTTGCCAGTTTTTTTTTTTTTTTAGCAATAATAATAAAAAGATGATAAAAAGAAAAATAACATTTCATACAATACAATAGTAAGGACAGAAAATAACACCACCACAAAGAATCCCATATTCCTCCCCTATATCCCCATCTCATATACACTTAGCATTGTCTTTGCCAGTTGTTTAACTGGATTATTTATCTTTTAAGGTGGTAACCTTCTGTACCATATTTTTCCAAAAAAAAAAAAAAAAAAAAAAAGATTTTTCTTTGTTTCTGGATATGAGAAGCAGTCTGGAAGATTATATTTAGAAACAAATCATTGGAATTTCTGTTACAAAATGATATAATAGTTGAAAAGGTAGAGAATCCTGGAAGATCTTAGAGGTAAAAACTGTCATGTGAAAATATGTAGCATACATGTACATATTTAATCAATTTTTTATAATGATGATGACAGATGGTGATATAGTAAATTAATAAAGTAATATGGAGACTATTCATAAAATGCATGGGAAAAGTGTTCTTTGATTTCTAGTTATATAGTTCTACTTTTCATTTGTCAGGGTGGTAATGTAGGCTTGCTCTCCAGTAATCAAATTTCATCTAATTTTCTAATGCTCTTCCCACATGCCAAAATGTCCTCTTTAATCAGTGGATCTTAAACTTTTGTGTTTATAAACCCCTTAAACAACCTAATGAAATCTAGGCCATTTGTAACTATTTGAAAAAGTAACAAACATTCCTGTTAGGGGAAAACATTGGGAAACACTCTGACATCACTATGTAATGAAATTGTTCCTTTCCTTTTGGAAGAAGATGAAATAGAGCGGCTATGAGTATTTAACAAGTAAATTCCAAGGTCTCTGTGTCCATTTCCAGGAGACAATGTAGATTATATTACAATCAAAAAAGAGAATATATAATTTTATTAGTTAGATTTTGCTAACTGCCTAAAACCTTGGTAAGTTAAAACAACAAACAATTTCTTTTGTTCTGTGGGTCAGTGGGGTAGGTTTTCTGGTCTGGACATATCTTCACTGTTGAGTCAAATATGATTTAACTCTTAGTGATTAAAGAGATACTGTCTCTTTTAGCCTGTGACTTTCTAGTGTCTGGGCTTGTGGCCAATTTGCCAAATGGCCACGCAATCCATGGTCCTCCTGAATCTTCCCAACAAAAAGCCAGCTCTGTACTTCTCTCGGCCAGATTTTCTGCCTAGTGTTATGTTTGTGTAGATATCTTGTTTCTCTGTCATTTAGAGACCATTGGTTTCTGTGAGCCAGATTAAAGTGTGAAAGATTTAAGGGCACCGTGCATCCGAAGAGCTTTAAAACAGAGACTTATGACCATTTTGACTATTTTGAGAAATGCCCTCCTCCCCCGAAATCTTCCCTAATTTTCTCCTGAAGTCCAGAATTATTTGCTCCTTCAACCGTGTTTGTGTTTTCTCATATCTCTATGATACACTCGTCTGGTTATTTTATGGCCATTTCATGTTTCCCCCTAGTTAAATTGTGACCTTCTGTAAAGCAGGGGCTATATCTACTCATCTTGGGGCCACAAGTGTCTGAAACAGAGTGGGCACTCAGTAGTGCTGGAGGAATTAGCATAAAGATGTCTGTCATAATCATATGCTGGTATGAATGGGTGCATGGGCAATAGGTAAAAAAATGCAATCCATATAATCAGTGGCTTTGGTTAAAAGGATTCTGACAGTTAGCATGTTTGTATTACCAAGGACTCCTCTGGCAATTTTGGGAAATGTGAGGAGCTGGCAAAATTAGCCTAAGAAAATTTTGTGTCCTATACAGCAAGCCTGAGTTGTCTGAGAATCCATCCATCTGATTGAAATCCTCCCTAAAGTAGAATGATATTTGCTCACAAACCAGAGCACCAATCAGAACAAATACTGCTCATGTCCAAGAGATGGTGAATGTTTAATGATATAATATATACAATAGATGTGAGCCAGATTAAAGTGTGAAAGATTTAAGGGCACCGTGCATCCGAAGAGCTTTAAAACAGAGACTTATGACCATTTTGACTATTTTGAGAAATGCCCTCCTCCCCCGAAATCTTCCCTAATTTTCTCCTGAAGTCCAGAATTATTTGCTCCTTCAACCGTGTTTGTGTTTTCTCATATCTCTATGATACACTCGTCTGGTTATTTTATGGCCATTTCATGTTTCCCCCTAGTTAAATTGTGACCTTCTGTAAAGCAGGGGCTATATCTACTCATCTTGGGGCCACAAGTGTCTGAAACAGAGTGGGCACTCAGTAGTGCTGGAGGAATTAGCATAAAGATGTCTGTCATAATCATATGCTGGTATGAATGGGTGCATGGGCAATAGGTAAAAAAATGCAATCCATATAATCAGTGGCTTTGGTTAAAAGGATTCTGACAGTTAGCATGTTTGTATTACCAAGGACTCCTCTGGCAATTTTGGGAAATGTGAGGAGCTGGCAAAATTAGCCTAAGAAAATTTTGTGTCCTATACAGCAAGCCTGAGTTGTCTGAGAATCCATCCATCTGATTGAAATCCTCCCTAAAGTAGAATGATATTTGCTCACAAACCAGAGCACCAATCAGAACAAATACTGCTCATGTCCAAGAGATGGTGAATGTTTAATGATATAATATATACAATAGATGTGATGCAGGCAGCTTGTGAAACTGAGAGCTGGAAAGATGGCCTTGAAGAGGTGCAAAAGGAAGCATATTTTAAGGAAATACCATACCAAAAAATGAAGTAGAATGCATGCTGCTTTTCTTGGGTCCATACTCACTGGTGAGATTTGGTTATCTGAAGTCCTTTTAACCAAAGCTCATGGAAGTTATAAACTGGTAGAATGATGGTGGTGAATTGTATGTTCAGGACTGGAGCACATGATAAATATTTTAAAAGATACAGTTTGCATCTTTGGGTTTGTTTTATGCCTTCCTCCCTGAATTTTCAATTATAGAAAATGCAGTTTTTCTATAAGTTCTCTGAAGGTCATGGATGATGGCTCATTGTATCCCTACTCATAGTGCCTTCTTTTCTATTGGCTTGAGATATATTGAAGAGTATGAATTCTGTCAACATTTGTAACCTTCTGGACACAAACTCTACATTATTTTTATGAGTCACTTTCGTATCACATGCTGAGGGTTGACAGTAGCTGTACCCAGGAAGTAAAACAAACAAAAAGCTGAAATAAACAACCAAAGTACAGTGTGGGAATGACTATCAAATTTGACTTATTATTGATGTACCTGTTTATCAGCTCCATGTGATAGTTAGGTTCATGTGTCAACTTGGCCAGGTGATGGTACCCAGGTATCTGGTCAAGCAAGCACTGGCCTAACGGTTACTGCAAGGTTGTTTGTGGCTGCTTAATAAACCAGAAGGCTGATTTATTAAATCATCAGTCAGTTGATTGCAGCTGTGACTGATTACATCAACAAAGGGTGTGTCTTCCACAATGAGAGAATTCAATCAGCTGGATTTAATCCAATCAGTTGAAGACTTTTAAGTGAGACAGAGGACCTTCACTTCTTCTTCAGCTAGCCAGCGAAGCGTTTCCTGAGGAGTTCATCAGAGTTGCCAGTTCACTGACTGAGGAGTTCATCAAACACCTTCATTGGAGTTGCCAGTTTGCTGCCTGCCCTACGGGATTTGGACTCGTGCATCCCCACAGTTGCAGAGACACTTTTATAAAATCTTTGATTTAGGTATCTCTTGTTGATTCTGTTTCCTGAGAGAACCCTAGCTAATACAATGACCAAGAATTAACTGTGGATATAGGTACTATTTATGAGCTCAATTAAAAGAAAAAACATAGCAATGGTGGGTACCAATTTCCATCTTCCAAACAAAACTATAATTAAAAAATTCATATTCACTTTATGACAGTTTTATATTATATTTGACCAGATCCTAGAAAATACAGATGTTGACAAAATAATGCAAGAGCAGACAGACAGTCAGCAGCCTGGGTTTACAGCAATGCAAGGAAGAAATTGACTTATTGAAAAAATTTATAATCAACTCAGGATTCTAGAGAAAAAGAGAGTTTGTCAGTACTAATGGGTGATCCTGTTAAAAGTTAAATGTAAAATCTTAGAAGTATTAGTATTAGTTATCTGAAAATTTCATTTTCTAAATCTTTATCCTTCTACTAGTCTGTTTACTGGAGAGCTCCCAGGACACCAACTAGAGAAAAAAAATTGATGAGTTCTGTTGGAGGAGAAGTTTCAGTCCAAAGAGAGATATCGGTTATCACCTTCAAGGGAGTCTGACTGCATGGAGGGTAGCAAAAGTATAACAATGCCTACCATCAGGAACAGCAGTCCCAGGGTCCCAACACACTCCATGGTTTGTGCCAACAAAAGCATGACCCGCACTGGCAGTAGATGGAACCTTTACTCAGAGAAGAGACAAAGCAAGGTCAGTTTTGCTAGCGGCCGTTGATCAATGTCTTAGTCAGGGCTTTTCAGAGAAACAGAACCAACAGGATATCCCCACAATCGTGTGAGCCAATTCCTATAATAAATATATCAGTTTATTTATATGTAGCTCACACAATCATGGGGATAGGCAAATCTGAATTCCGTAGGGCAGGCCAGACATAAGTTGGAAACTACGATGAAGGTGGCGATTTCCCTAGAAGAGGTTGACTGGTTGAAGTAGAGATAGAAATTCTTCCTTCTGACTGCTAAAACCTTTAGTCCTCCCTTAAGTCCTCCAACTGATTGGATGAGACTTCTCTCATTGCTGAAGGCAATCTCCTTTGCTGATTTTGAATGTCATCAGACACAGATGCAATCAACTGACTAATGATTTGAATCCACAAACTGCCTTCGCAGTAATAATCAGGCAAGTGCTTGCTTGACCAAACAACTGGACACTAAAACCTGGACAAGTTGACACATGAACTTAATCATCACAGTGCCCCCATGGCCAGCAGGTCTTGCTCCATAGCCTGCACAGGGAAATGTCTGTTTGTACTCCCCTCTCTCTCTCTCTTGCTTGCCATAGTTGAGGGATCCTGTTCTCTCCCTGTCAAGAACAGATATAGAGCAGGGGTAAGCCAGGTGTCACAGAAATATAGATACTTTAGCCAGACAGTCTCCAGTGTCAGTTTACATATGCTTGGGGCAGAAGTAGAAGGGATGTGCTGTCAGGCCACTGTCTGCTAGGGGATGAATTTTGTCTCCAGGCACCCTAAGAAGGGAGTCAACCTACAGTCACCATCTGTCCTAGGCACCAGCTGACATATCTGGTCCTGAGCACAGGATTTATTTGTGGGTTCCGGGGAAAGGCTGCAGGCTGCACTTAGACTGTCCCCTACCTCAGAAGCATTAAAGCAGTGTCAAAAGTTGGGAGGAAAGGACCCTATCCACTCTAAATGTGCTCTTGAGTAGTCCCTTTTGTACCTGGCTCCCTCAGGTACCCACCCCCATCCCTTAATCCTGCTACTCTTTCAAACCACGAGCATATTCTCCAAGAATGGACTACTCTTATTTGCCTCCACCTTTAGCCCACCTACTCCTTCCAGTCTTGCCTCTGTGTTCATCAGATCCACTCCCCGCACTTTCTTCTTCTGTTCTGGACCCTGAGCGGCTGTGCTTTAGAGAAGCATCAGTGGACTCCTTTGCCCTATTGCTCAATATAGGACGCTGGATTAAATTTGAATTTCAGATGAACAATGGATAATTTTTACTCTGTGTCCTAAGTAATATGTAAGTACTTACACTTATCTTAAACTCAAATTTAACTGGTTATCTGTTTTATCTGGTGACCCTACTCTGACTTCCCTTTGGTTTGGTCAATGGGGAGCACCAGCAGGTGATACAGGGAGGGAGAGGTAGGGTGAGGTACTTCACTACCTTGTTTGGACTCAGGCTAGTTGCAAACCTTGAATGGAGGTCATAGCTCCAGGCAGGCAGTATTGTCCATCCTCAGGTTCCTTCCTTAAGTCCTTTCAGACCTTGGAGAGGTAAATAGTTCTCTCAACATCTACATTCCTTGCCCTTCCTTTCCTGGACCTGGGTACTGCATTAACCCTTGCCATTTCCTTACATCCTTCTCATACTTTCCCTTTATATTTAATAAACTACAGATAGTCTGATTTGAGTATGCCATCTATTTCTTGTCTGGAACCTGAAACATATGACCTCTTAGAGACCTAGTCCTGAAGTTGCCTTTTGCATCCCTGACACCCTCAGCTTTTCAGAGCATTGGCAAGGCTGACTCACGACTCCTACGATGATACAATCCCAGATCCACTGCCCCTCCTTTCTCTAGCTGATCCATCACAGGCTCATCTTCCTCCTTCTACCTCTCTTATACAGTGGTATTTCCCAAGAATTGGCCTTTACCCTTCTCACTATATTCAATTTCTTGGTATCATCTTTATGTAGAACTGTGATTTTACCAATGCACCCATAAGAAAATATTCACAGGTATGACACAATGCCTTGGATGTCTCCAGAATTTGATGAGATCCCAAAACATTGGTAAGGAAATGAAACAACCATGCATAGAACCCTTTTAGTGTGTGTGTGTGGGGGGTAGGGGGTGCGGCATGACAGTCACAAAAACATTTTACAAACATGGATTAGGTGTGACAAGGATTAGGTTGGCTGCAGATTATTAAGCATTTCAGTTGCGCTGAGTTCAACTGCAGTCCTTTCTCTCCCACGTAGGAAAGCTTTACAGAATGCAGGTTAGTGAGAGTGGCATTATGATTATAGCTGTGCATTAGTTTGCATATTTTTGCAGCAAGTAACATAATTCTATCTTAAACTGGTTTAAACAATAAGCATATTTAACTGCCTTATGTACCAAAAGTCCAGCAGTAGGATGGGCCCAGGCACAGTGTGTATGGTGTCTGCAATTCTCTTGCCTCTCTCCTCCTAGACTGTCTTCTTGATGGATGCAACCATTCCAGGCTTCATATCAAGACATGAAAATGTCCATAAGATAAAAGAACAATTGTCTCTTCTTGAGTGTGTTTCTCAGGAGCTGGGAAACCTTTCCCAGAATGCTCCTGTACACAATCTTAGTGGTCGAATTGGATCACATGAAAAGAGAGACCTTGGAAAGAGAAATGTCATGATTGGCTTCGACAAATCAGAATCTCCTCATGAGCTGCTGTGGTAGTACTGAATTATATTCCAATTTAGACATATTTTTGGTCTTGATCCACATTCCTGTGGGTGAGAACCTATTGTAAATAGGATCTCTGGAAGATGTTATTTTAGTTAAGGTGTGGCCTGAAAGAATGAGGTTGGGCGTTAATCCAGATTACTGGAGTCCTTTATAAGCAAGCCAAAGAAATTCAGACACAGAGAGAGAAAGCCACAGGGAGGAGCCAGAAATCAGAAATCAGTGGAACCGGAAAAGGACATTGCCATGTTATGGAAAAGCCAAGGAACCCAAGGATTGCTGTCCAGCTAGAACACTCAGGTCCCAGGAGAAGCAAGCCTTCTAGCCTCTGAAACCATGAGTCAATAAATTCTTTTTATTTAAGTCCAAACTAGTTTGTGGTATTTCTAATAGCAGCCTAGCAAAAGAAGACAGCTACAAATGGGGTTAGCCTCTTTTGAATCATGTGGGGGTTCTTCCTGAGGCAAAGCAGGGTCCTGTTAGGAAGAGAGATGGGGGAAAACATATTGGCCAGGCAACCAACCAAGTCCACCAAAGGTGTCATCTGGATGTTAGCTTTCTCTTTTTTTCATGCAGAAAGCATCTGTCTAGGATCTCTGCCAAACATAACATGGCTTTGTTTCTTTAAAAAAAAAAAAACAAATTCACCTCACTATGCTTAATATCTTTTGAGAATATCCTGAAGTTTATAGGGCATGAGAATTAGTTATATCACACAGCATATGACAATCCACTTGAAAATCCCCATTAAATGCCAGCTCTTATATCTTGTCTTCTTTCTCTTCTGTTGTATCCTTCCATTTACCCAAACCCAAATCTTCTCTTTTAAAAACACATGGCTCCTCTCCTCTATTTCAGGAGTAAACCCACATCCTTTCTCTTGTTTCATGCAGGGAAGCTCTGCCTAGTACTAATAATTTGGGGCCCTGGAAGCCCAGCTTTCTACCTCAGTCAGCCTATCAAAGTACTTATTACCAAAAGTTTGTCCCTCCCTAGGGAGCATTCTCTCACCTGTTGATGTGAAAAGAAGTTGTCTTCATGTCATTACAGAGAAAAAAATCTATGACATCCCTTAATGTATTTTTATTGAAAAGTTAAGCTTTTGAAAACTTGGTATTTTAAATAATATTTGTAAAAGGCAGCTTGTGACCTATCTCACACTATTGTAACATATTGGAGTGCTGAGACTGTGTGGTAGAGGCCATCTAATCAATAAAAATAATCAATAGCCCTAGCTCTGACCTCTCTCCTGAGCTTGAGTCCTATATAGACTGTTCATGTCCATCTCTCAAGAAAGCAAACTCATTATGTGCAAAATTTAAATTGTCTTCTATCCCAAATTTGTCCTTTCTTGTCTGTTTCCTATTGTTAACAGGATTATTATCCTCCCAACAGTCCTTTATAATTTCTTTCTTTCTCCCTTACTCTTTACATTACTCTAGCACTTCTCAAAATTTGGTCTGGGAATGTAATTAGATGTTCCTTGAAGAAAAGTGTTCTGTGGCCAAATGCCTTTGGGGAATGCTATTCACCATATTCCCATCTTGGTGCATTATAATGCACATTCAAATATTAAAGATATTGAGAAATTCTGTAGAACAGAAGTCAGTTAAACCTTATTTAAGCCAGCTATTCCCAGGTTTATTTGATCACAGAATAATTTTTGCAGGGGCTATCTATTAATATATCCTCGTGTATTAGTATTTTATGGAAGATATTAGGGGAAACATTGATTTAAGCAATTTCTAAGGAGGCTGGGGGACAAAACTAATGTAAGTCTCTAGTAAGTGGTACATACATAGGTGAAGTAAATTTTTTTATCTCAGTTCTACTACTAAAGAAAAAAAGAACAAGTACATATGTTAGTAAACAGATTTAGACAGAAACCCATCTTATGATGATGAAATAAAGTATGGATGTACCTTAAATGTTATGGTACTTGGGATGTATGCATGCTCTACTTTCTCCCTTTCTAAACAAAGGGAAACGGCTACCCCTCTCTACTCTACATGGTCAAAACTACCTGTGTCTTCACTCTAAGGTTTTCCTCAAATATCACTAGAACTTGTGGCCCATGGTTTCAACTATCATTTTAACTTTAGGCAAAATTGAGTATTTATTTGTAGGTTATAATTATTTTTTCTATTTGGTAACAACACACTAAAGACTTAACAAGAGCCTTTTAACCTTAACTTTGAATTCATATAGGAGCCTTCACCTTTACCTTACATTTATATAGGTGCCTAAGTGTTTATTTGTGAGAATGTAAGATTGCATGGGATAGGTTTTTAAACTAACCTCTATAACTATCAGAAAAAAAATTTGCATTTAACTGGATTTTTTTTTTTTTTTAGGTCTATACAAATGAATGTAATAGCCAAGTAGAAAAACAAATTGAAAGGGATCAAATATGGTAAGATTTAGGAGAGGAAAAATTCAAGTTGTAATTGGAAAATGGAGAGAGTTAAAGAATAGATTAAAGTGAGAGCATTTTTCAGTGTTGAATTATGTTTTTGATGCATTTGATTCAAATTTGTGTCGAAAACTTATATAAACTCCCAACAGATTTAATTCAAGTGGTAAATTGATGAGCTAGTTGGTATGATAATGGCAATTAAGAAGCTGACTCAGCTTTTTGAAAAAATGAAACCCCAGAGCCGGCAACAGAAAAGCACTTAGTCACTATCTACAAAATCAAACCTCACAGAATATGTAGCAACTTTTTAAAAGTTGAAGGCCTCAAACAAAGAAATATCTCTAAAAGTCTTAAGCAAACAGGGAAATCTGAAAAAAAAAAAAATTTATTTGAGCCAGCTAAAGAAAAGAACACAGGGAAATCATAAAGTATAGACTATGTCTTTTCAGGATGCCTTTTTCTCATAAATAGTTTAAAGTTTAGTGGAGTATGCAAGAAGCTCTTTCATAAAGCAGGGAAATAGAAATAGAAGCTGTTGGAATTTTGGGGTTTTATTGAGTAACTATAGAACAGTAGCTTTGAAAGACAAAAAATACTCAAGAGAATGGGTAGTCAGAAGGCACGATAAGAAAATAAGTAGACGAAGTGAGTGTGGAGGCAAATTTAATGCCTCTCACATCAGAGAAGTCAGGCAAAGAAAAATTATCTCAAGAGATTACCAAACAGATGGCATGCTAAAGAATCTTGGATTTTTCTGAAGATGGGCTTACCTCTATTGAAATCCTGGATTAGGGTCGGGAGGTTTTATGAGTAGAGAATAAGCAGATGGTCTCACCTCTCAAATGCTGCTACTGAGATGTGGAGGTAGTGATTACTCATGGAAAAATATCAATGATCACATTTTTAAACATGTCTAGGCTTTTAGAACTCAGCAGTAGAAAATGTACACTGACTATTCAGCTTGAGGTGATCTCTGACTTAAACATGTTTGTAGCCCTGGAGAAATGGCGGATTCTAATACAGGGGCAGGGAATATATACAAGATGAGCCTGGAACATCTTGTAGTCTAGAAAATAAGGAAGTGCTAAACATATCCACATGCATACCCTATGATGGAGATATGTCAAAGGAGCACAGGAGCCAACTGAAAGAGCTCCCAATGGAGCTGGAACAATTTGAGCAACAAAACATAGTATTGGATTATAACTCAAAATATAAAATAAATATATATATAAATTATTTAATAAATAAACAGATGAGAGAGAATAGACAAATCTTCCTTGCAGAAGAATTCCCAACAATTCATGTAGATACTCTGACCTTGAGAAGGAAAAGCATAACTCCCAGTTCCTTAAGTATGAGCTGCAGATAGTGACTTTCTTCCAAAGAGTACAGGTATTAGGAAAAAAGAGTAACTTTACAGTGGAGAAATCTGATGAACACCACCATGGCCAGGTGATCAAGGTCAACATCAGCAGTGGTAAGCCATGTTGATAGTATGTACTCTGTTCTGGTTTCCTAATGCTGCTGGAATGCAAAACACCAGAAATGGATCGGCTTTTATAAACGGGGTTTATTTGGTTACAAAGTTACAGTCTTAAGGCCATAAAGTGTTCAAGGTAAGTGATCAACAATTGGGTACCTTCACTGGAGAATGGCCAATGGTGTCCAGAAAACCTCTGTTAGTTGGGAAAGCACTTGGCTGGCTTCTGCTCCAAAGTTCTGGTTTGAAAGTGGCTTTCTCCCAAGATGTTCCTCTCTAGGCTGCAATTCCTCAAAAATGTCACTCTCAGTTGCTCTTGGGGTGTTTGTCCTCTCTCAGCGTCTCTGGAGCAAGAGTCTGCTTTTAATGGCCGTCTCCAAATTGTCTCTGTAAATTGCAGCTCCTTTCTCAGTTTCTGTGCATTCTTCGAAGTGTCCCTCTTGCCTGTAGCAAGCTCACTCCTGTCTGAGCTTATATAGTGCTCTAGTAAACTAATCAAGGCTCATGCTGAATGGTTGGAGCCACACCCCCATGGAAACTATCCAATCAGAGTCATTACCCACAGTTGGGTGGGGTGTGTCTCCATGGAAACACTCAAAGAATTACAATCTAATCATACATCTGCCCACCCAAGATTACATCAAAGATGATAGTGTTTTGGGGGACATAATATATTCAAACCAGCACATACTTTTATATGATAGGATGAAAATGGGACTTTAATAACTCGGTGGTCTTCCTCCCCAAAAACCATAAGCCAGTCTAATCATGAGAGAAACACCAGACAAGTCCTAACTGAGGGGAAATCTATAAAATACCTAATCAGTACTCCTCAAAACTGTCCAGGTCATCAACAAACAAGGAAAGTCTGAGAAACTGTCACAGTCAAGAGGAATCTAAGGAGACATAACTACTAAATGTAATGTGGTATCCTAAATGGGATATTGGAAAAGAAAAAGGACATTAGATTACAAACTAAGGAAATTTACATGAAGTGTGGACTTTAGTTAATAATAATATATCAACATTGGATCTTTACTTGTGACAAGTGTACCATAGGTTGGATTATGTACCCCAACATGTTCTTAATCTGATTCCCATTCTTGTGGGTGTAAATCGATTGTCATTAGGACCACTTAAAGATGTTATTTTTTAGTTAATGTGAGGCCAGCTGAATCAAGATGGGTTTTAACCCTATCACTGGATGCTTTATAAAGAGGAGAACCCAGAAGCCAGAGGAGAGAAAGCCATGGGAAGGAGCTGGAAGCTGGAAGTTGTGGGAAACTGGTAGAGAAGGGAGAGGACATCACCATGTGACAAAAAAAGGGAAAGACAAGGAACCTAAAGGATTGCTGACCTATCAGAATGCTACCGACTCCCGCAGAGGAAGCAAGCCTTCCAGCCTCCAAAACCATGAGACAATAAATGCCCGTTGTTTTTGGCAACCTCTTGTGTGGTATTTGTCACAGCAGCCAGGAAACTAAGACACATAATAATAGGAGAAACTGGATGTGTAGTATATGGGAACTCTCTGCACTATCTTCATAACTTTAATTTAATCAAAAGCTATTCTAAAACAAAAAATTAATTTAAATATTTTTAAAAAGTGGTTGTGATGAGTGCTGCCGACTGAAGATGCTAGCTGAGAAATTGTTACAGAGATGTGAAGATGTTTGATAGCCTAGCCTTGTAAACTTGTTTTGTTACATAAATTAATGTGTTTGGATGAAATATCTTATTTTTTTAATGGGGAAAACACTTTTATGTGAATTCAGCAATATTAGGAGTCCCTCCCCACACCCCCCAAAAAATCTGTTAGGCAAAGAAAATGTGAAAAAGTAAAAGTTAGGTAGTCTCCACAGATGCAAAAAAAAAAAAAAAAAAAAAGACTAATTTCATTTATAGAATGTTCAAAACATAATAAAAGTAAAACTAATCTGGGATATGAAGTCAAAATGGTGGTCATCTTTGGGCAGTGAGGACTAGGGGGGCACTAGAGCTGCTTCAGTGGGGTATAATGCTCCTTTTTCTGATCTGTGTGGTAGTTACCCCACTGTGTTGTAACCTTATGATTTGTGCATTTTTCTGTATGTGTTTTACACTTCAATAAAAAGTTTGTTTAAGAAAACATAGTTGGACTTGAAAAGTTTGCAGCTATGCTTTTTGACATATATTAAAAATATTGTTTCTGAATGGTAAGTTGAAGTTTCTGAATGGTTAAAGTTGAAGATCTAGTAATGCTGTGTTGTTGTTGTTGTTACTGTTTAAAATGTGTGTTGTCCATTTATTTATTCACTCATTCCACAAATGTTTATTAAGCACCTAGGACTGGCATTGGGAAAATACTGGTCTGTCTCTGAAAACAGACTATATGGGAAACAGGACTATAAACTGACAATTGTAATATAATATATAATCACTGTGATGGATATGTGTGCAATGGGATTCTAGAGAAGCCCATTCTTTGGTCTGTTGGGGAAAGTCTCAGTAAGAAGGGACACATGAGCTGCTACATGAAGAGAGAGTAGACATTTGCCTTAAAGGAAATGGGTGTGAGTATGTGGGACAAGGTGGGATGAATAGGGAATTCAAAATAGAGGGAAGAGCTAGAGAAAAGTCGTGGAGGCATGATGCCTCCCATAGTTCCCATAGTTTGGGAGACTGGGAGAAAGGGTTGTTGCTGAGGCAACAGGGAGGCAGGAGTCAGATCATAAAAGGCCATGTGTATCATGCAGAATAAAGAATTTTATCCAGGAGTTGAGGATTAGCCATTGAAGACATGACAAGAAATATGATTAGAAAGAGAACTCAAAGGCAGTATAGAGGAATATGGGGTGGTGGTGGTGGGGGGGGGGGGAACATGGTTGGAAGTAGAAAGACCAGTGAGGAAGCTACTGCAAGACTGCAGGAGAGAGATGAAGGGGGCTTAACTAAGGATTGGCAGTGGGCTCAGAGAGGAACAGACAAAAAAGTTTAAGATTTAGAGTTAGCTGGTCTTAATGATTAAATATATGCAAGGTGGAGTTTGAGGGACAGGCAGGAGTCCTAAATGATATCAACGGTGCAACTAAAGATAGAGAACATGGAAGGAAAAGTGGAGATGTGGAAGATGTTTTGTGTCTGGGATGTGTTGAATTTTGGACAGCCAGGTGGGGACATCCAAGTGGGGGCATCTGGCAGGCAGTTGGAAATAATGGGAGTGGGCTCATAAGAATGACTTGGAGCAATGAGAGATTTCTGCAGTGGATATATAGTTGGTAATTAAAACTGAGGGAGGTCTGAGTTTGATTACGAGGAGTTAGTGGGAAGATCACTGTGGGTGGGGGTGTGTAGGGAGATAGTAGGAACAGAAATTCTTTAGAATTGAAGATGGTAGAGAGAGTTGCTCAAGGGCTCCATTACCCATGGGAACAGCCTCCTTAAGAAGGAAAGTGTGGTCAAGCGTGGGTTTGTGTGGTGCCCTGGAAACAGAGTGTTCTAGTGAGGTCAACGTACAGGCTTAGGAGTAGTGAGGGAATGAGAAAACATGGAAGGTGTAAGGAAGGTTTAAGTTGTGTTAAGAGATCACATTATGGAGTTTAAGATTTTCAGGCCAGGCCAGTTCTGGGTTATCAATCGCTCCATTAGAGCAGGTTTTTTTGATCTCTATATTCTCAGTAGGTACAACAGAGTCTGGCACATAGTAGGTGGTCAATAAATATTTGTTGAATAAATAAATAAATGAAAGAGGCATTGCTGAAACAGACTGATTTAGAAAGTTAATGAACTGGATGTGGTCAAGGAATTTTTAGAAAACTTGAGTAGGTGACTGATTTGTGTGTAGGAGTGCATGTCTCCTACCTTCCCTGTGGAAAGCAAATTAATGGGTAAATTCGAGAGGTTTGTATTCCCTGGGATATGATCATATTCAGAAAACATCTTTTATTGCTTCCTGTTTTAGAGAAAATGATTTTCTATAATGTATAAATTTCTATATTCTAGTCAACAACCTCCTATTTTGAGAATTTTGCCAGACTAACATTTAAAAATATTTAATATGAAATATATAACATCACCTATGATGTAGTCTAGCGACATGCTTAACTTGAAACATTAAGCCTTTAGTTCTGTCTTTCAGTTTATAGGAAATGCAAGGCATTAATGAGCAAGCTAAAGGATACTATGAGGAAATAACAAGACAATTCTAGAGATTGGACATTCTCTAAGACAATTCATCTAGTCTATTCAACAGGTCAGTGAGGTTTTAGAAGAAATTGGAAGAGGGTTGGGGAGACTCTGCTAGAGTAGAAGGGGGAGCCTGGATTGGATTATTGTTTGGACCAAGCAACTGTAAAATCATTCTGGTGATAATTGAAGGTATTGAAATATGGATTGGGTATGAGAAAAGATGAAATTTTTTTGATGTGGAAAAGTGCAGATTATTAAGGGAGCAAAGAAGAATATAAAACGTGTACACTATAACCTAATTTTAGTAAAAATTCCATCTATGTTTATAAATATATTAAAAAAAATTTGGAAGGATTTACAATAAGCTCTTAGCAGAGGTAGCCTCTGGTTTGTGGGAATATATTTTAATTTCCTTATTTTTGTTTATCTACATTTTCTAACTTCTACAGTGCATGTGTACTTTGCAATATGAAAAGGTTATTTTTTGTTTTAAAAATTAAAACAGAAACCAAAGATGAAGTTTAGAAACAATAGCTTTATTCTGAATAGTGCAAGAGAATGAAATAACTTTCCAAGACAGGAGTCCCCATTATTTAGGAGTTAGTAAAGTTTATTACAAAAGAGATTGAAGACCATAATTCACAAACTGCTTTGTCTTTCCTAATTGACCCAAAATGCTATCCTTAACTAAGACTTTTCTTAACATGTAAACACTGCATAACGAAGACGAATTAAAAAAAAATCGCCGCTTAAAAAATTACCAAGATGTGGTGACCCCTTCACAGATCTGTACGTCCATTTTATTTGGACTTGAAGTCAAATACCCACAGGCTGAATAACTATGTGTCTGTGAAAATCCTATCACTTTTGATGAAATTGATACAGAATGGTTAGAAAAAATAAGTAATTAGTTATTACTGGGGAAATCTTGTCTTTTGGAGAATTAGTGTTGGTATTATAAACAGTTTTTACAGTGTTATATAAAATCCAGAAATTAAGATTCAGTATCAAAATACATGTTTTCTCTTTCTAGATAGGGCAAACATTCCCATGGAATAAATGGTGGTCTGGTTAATGTTTAAATCTGGCTCCCTCTACTGGAGAATATGATACTTTTCCTCCCTTTTTAACCAGAGGTCAAGAAGCACATACAGGATAGTTCACTGCTCTGGGAAGTTTATCCATTCTTCATTCATGTATGTACTTTGATCAACTTATGGTTTGTAATTGGGAAAGACTTGTAAGTCTCACTTCTCCCTTCAAACAGAGCTAGCATTTAATGCAGACCCATGGCAAATAAGAACTTGGCCTTGACATTAAATCTTCCCTCATTGGGACATAGGCTACTGGCCTGCATATAGGCTTTCAGAGCTGGAAGGAACCCCAGAGATCTTCTAATCTAACTCTTCATTTGCTAGTGGGAAAGCATAGGCCCAGAGAGAGGAAGTGATTTCCCCAGTAGTGATTTCTTACAGCTAGGAAATCTTTAATCTGAATATACCACAGAATTATGCATGATGCACTTTTATAACATTTTACAGTGATCAGTGCATCAAATCAAGTTAATAAATATTTCTTGGTTACCTACTATGTGTCAGACACCAAGAAATACACAAAATTTGAGAGTTATAAACTTTGCTCCTCAAATTGCTTACAGTTAAACAGTATTAATCATGATTCCAGGTTAAACACAGCTTCCGGGTCTATAACCAAATGGCCAAAGGAATGATGTTTTTCACATTAATAAGCACTATATTCTGACAGGTGATTGATAATTTATTTGCACAGCCAGCTAACTTCTTGATTAGGTTTCGGCTCCTATACTATTGACTTTGGAGCATGACTGGCTTTCTGAACTGGAAATTGGTAACTAACTTTGTTGGATGGGGTCTCCAAATGTTTTTTTGCTAATGTAAAAAATGAATTTGATCATTCTGGTTAATAGTCTAAAGCTACTTTTGAATGGAAATGCCAGAATCTCTTTAAATTCATTTGTTCCTTGGAAAGCACACTTGCCTATCTAGTTCTATTTATTGGCCAAGCAAATTCAGATATAAGCACATCTTGCAATGCTAAGATGCCCATGCCAAGTTGTCATCAGTTCAGTGTATTACTCTTACCTGCTTACTCTAACTTCCATGTCAGTTGCAGTAACACGGTTCCTACATACCTAAGAGCAAACTAGTAAGCAAAGAGAGAATGGAGCCCTCTGGGACTCACTTACTCTGCTGCCCCAAGAAATAATTTTGAACAATTATTTGTATGGGGGGTGTGCACTTAGTATCTGGGAGAGTACTCCTTGGAGACAGCCCACCTGGCTCACATCCAGGCTCTGCCGCTTGCCAGCTGTGCCACCTTAACTTCTTTGTGCCTCCAATTTCTCCTGGGATTGTTGTCAGGGTTCATGAATTGATGTGGATGAAGCCCTTAAAACAGAGCCTGGCATACATAGTAAGCAGGTACATGTGTTCACTAAAATTATCATTACTTGATTTGTGTGTGTAAGGAAAATTATTATCGTGTTTATGAGATCTAAGAATGGACATAAAAGGTGAATACAAAGTGAGAACCAAATAAATAACTACAATTTCACATTGGCTCTGGACACAGATGTAGGGAGAGCTACTCTCCAGGGAGAGTGGAGCCGCTTCTGTAAATACAGGCACCAGGGTGAGAAGTCTCAGTTCTAAGCTAATGAACCAAATGTCATTACCCTGATGTTCCCATAACTTCTGATTAGAAGATATAAGTGTTATGGAAATGATTTTTAAGTCCATCAAAGAATAATAGTATCAAAACTCAAATAATGTGCATCAGAGTAGACTGCATCTGTTTTCTTCCTGAAATATCTTTAGAATGCTTAGGCTCCTCTATTTCAAACTCATCAGTAGCTCTTGGGTGCTTGATTTCAGCATCAAAGGAAAGGTGCAACAGCACCAAAAGAACTCTGTGTTCTTAATATTCACAATGTAACAGCAGGTGTGCTCATCACCCACCCCTCTGAAGACTTTATACAATATGAAATTCCTTCCAGGGCTGAAAATTTCTGAAGAAATTCTGCATCATTTTGAGGTTCAGTGGTACCTCATGCTCATCAAAGTAGATGTAAATGTGATTACTGCAAATGACTGGAGCTTTTCCAAGCATTTAGCTTTTAAAATTCAGATGAGACATAATCAACTGTTTCCCATTTTATATCACCCATGCCTCTTACTCTGCACTACCCAGAAATCAGGCTGAGCGTGAATTAAGATTCTGTTTGCCAAGCTGTTTCTGAAAGATAAAAAGACTAATTGCTTTGCAACTTCTTCAAAGCCTGAGCAATATGTTAAGCTTTAGATGTTTAATCATTTGCGTTACTGTATCATGTGTATCCAATTACTGACAAAGCTGCACCTTATATGAGCTGTTTTCTCTTAATGCCTGTGAGCTCACCAAAGAAAAGCACCATTTCACCATAAGAATCTCATCACTATTAATCAAGGATCTCACACCATGCCACTAATTGCTACGAACCCATTTGGGATTAATGAACGGACAACATATATCTCCTTAGCCATTCTGCTGTAAGTTAGCAATGATTAATGGCCTAGTAAAATAAAGGGTGCTGAAAAAGGGAGGATGAATATAGGGATAAAATATGTAAAACAGTAGAGTACTCAACTTTTAAAATGTTGTCCAATGTGGCTTTTTGAGAGGTATTGAGGGAAGGATGCTGGCGATTACATTATCTGTAACATTTATTGATATGCTGGAGTAATGCTAAAAATGAAAAATAGACCTGCAGATTTATCTCCCAAATATTCTGAAATAGAAGAAATTCAGAAAGAGATTATAAAACTTTCTGTATTTAAGGGACATAGTCTTTCAAGGTTCCAAAGCATTCACACATCCTCCTTAAAACTCATAATTTCCTTTTTAATTAAATAGCGATGAATATTCATCACTGGTGTATTGAGAGTAAGGAAGCAAAAGAAATTTTTTTATTTTACCTTTCATATATATTTAAATACATATATTTTATATATGTTAATTATATATATTTTATAGAAGCCACTGTTACCTCTTATTTGCAGTTTATATATAAGTGATAGATATGATATATATAATGTATATAAGGTTCTTTAAGTACTGTCTAACCTGACTTCAAACTAGTGCTTTTAAAACAGCAAGATGAGCAAAAACATCAGCTTCTATGTTGCCTTATATGCAAAAGTCTTTAACCTAGGATGTCTCCATCCTAGGAGACAGTTTGAAGATGAGTAATTATATTGGTGGGATTTTCCCCTCAGTTCTTCAAAAGGTGAAGGATGAAAATTTGGGAACTGTGTTCTCCTATTTTTCCCTTGCCGAAAGAGGAGAGTTAAGGTGAGGTGGTCGGTACCGTAGAAAGCTGAGAGTGAAATTTATCCAGACTCACACAGTAACCTTTTGACTTTCTAGAAGAAGACCCCCTTGAAAAGATGGTGGTGTAAGGGTCTCCATTCCTCAAGTTTCATGGTAGCTAATTTGAGGGTTCCTTGTGGTGGGATCAGAAATAATCCAGAGTATGGGGAAAGTGGCAGTTGAAACTCTACCTGGAGCAAATAAAAAACATACAAAATGTGTGTGTGTGTGTGGGGGGGTACCTAAATAAATGGAAGTATATTCTGTGTTCATGGATTGGAAGATAAAATATCGTTAGGATGCCAGTACTCCCCAAAGCAATTTATAGATTAATGCGTTCCTAACCAAAATTCCAACAACCTTCTTTGCAGAACTGGAAAAGCCAATCATCAAATTTATATAGAAGGGTAAGGGTCACAAATAGCCAAAGCCATCTTGAAAAAGAAGAATGAAGTTGGAGGAGTCACACTTCCCAAACTTAAAACTTATTACGAAGCCACAGTAAAAAAAACAATATGGTCCTCACACAGGGACAGACATATAGACCAATGGGATCAAATTGAGAGCTCAGGAATCAACCCTCACATTTATGGTCAACTGACTTTTGAAGAGGGGGCAAAGACCACTCAATTGGGAAAGAATAGTCTCTTTATCAAATGGTGCTGGGAAAACTGGTTCTCCATTAGCAAAGAAGGAGGAGCACCCCCCCCCCCACACACACACATATACAAAAATCGAAATGGCTCAAAGACCTTAGTATAAATGAGATAGAACTATCAAACTCTTAGAAGAAAACATAGGGTAGCATCTTCAGGACATTTTTTTTAGACAATGGTTTCTTTGACTTTACAGCCAAGGCACAAGCAACAAAATAAAAAATAGATAAATGGGACCTCCTCAAAATGAAAAACTTTGTGCCCCAAAGGACTTTATCCTGAAAGAAAAATGATAACCTGCACAATGGGAGAATTTATTTGGAAACCACATGTGTGATAAAGGTTTAATATCCAGAAAATATAAAGAAGTACTCCAACTTAACAACAAAAAGACAAACACCCCAATTTAAAAATGGGCAAAAGACATCTCTCCAAAGAATATATACAAATGACCAAAAAGCAAGAGAAAAGATACTCAATATCATTAGCCATCTGGGAAATACAAATAAAAACCACAATGAGATATCATTTCACACCCATTAGAATAGCTGCTATTTTAAAAAATGGAAAATAACAAGTGTTGGAAGGGATGTGGAAAAACAGGAACACTCATTCATTGCTTGTGGGAATGTAAAATGGTGTAGCCACTGTGGAAGACAGTTTGGTGGTTCCTCAGAAAGCTTAAGTATAGAACTACCATATGACCTGGCAATCCCACGACTAGATACATACTCCAAAGAATTGAAAGCAGGGACACAAACAGATATTTTCATACTGATATTCATAGCAACATTATTCACAGTTGCCAAAAGATGGAAGCAACCCAAGTGTCCATCATCCAATGAACGGATAAATAAAATGTGGTATGTACAGCCAATGGAATATTATTCAGTAGTAAAAAGGAATGAAGTTCTGATGCATGCAACAACATGAATAATCTTGAAGACACCATGTTGAGTGAAATAAGCCTGACACAAAAGGACAAATAGTATATGATCTCACTTGTTTGAAACAATTACAATAAACAAACTCATAGAGTCAGAATCAAGAATATAGGTTACCAGGGGAAGGAGTGTAGATAGGGAATGGGAACTTAAGGCTTAAAATGTACAGGGTTCCTATTTGGAATGATAGAAATGTTTTAGTAGTGGATGGTGGTGATGGTAGCACAACATTGTGAGCACAATTAACAGCACTGAAATAAATATCCAAATATGATTAAAAGGGGAAATGTTAGAGTGTATGTATAGCAACAGAATACAAATTTTAAAGAAAAATCCATGGAACTGCACTACACGAACAGTGAATCCTAAGTAAGCCATGGACTTTAATTAACAGTACAATTATAAAAATGTTCATCATCACTTGTAGCAAATGTTCCACACCAATGCAAGTTGTTGTCTGGGAATCCTGTATTTTATACAGGACAGTTCTGTAATCTCACAACTTATCTAATAATAATATATGTATATGTATGTGTGTGTATATATAGATATAGATATAGATATAGATATAGATATAGATATGCACAACAACCTATGTTGTCCCCTTCTAGAACATAAGCTCCAGGATTCACAGATTCAACAATTGATTCAGGCACTGTTCTGGGCACCTGGGATATCTCTAGGAGAAAATCACAAAATATTGCATCCTCAGAGAATTTACATTCTTAGGGGAAGTTAGACAATAATCAATAAACATAACAAATAGCTAAATTATATGACATGTTTGAAGGTGATAAGTACTATGCAGAAAATAGCATATGATAGCAGTGAGTTTATGTGTTTTCATCAGTTCTGGATCCCTGGAGCCTACTATGAAGCCATACTGAAAAACTGTCAAATGAATGAATGAATGGATAGATATAGTTCAAACTGTATGTCTGGCTTCTAAATGTTTACAATTTGGGGCTGGTTTTCTTTTTTTTTCTTTTCTTTTTTAAATCATCTCAGCTACAGATAGAATGTAACATCTTCCCTCCTTTTGTGTTCTGTTTTGCTCTCTTAGAGGCAGCACAGTATAGTGGTTAAGTGAAAAAGTCTCTGGAGTCAGACTGCATGGATTCAAATTCCAGCCTCACCACTTATTATTTCTAAAAACCTTGTTTTTACATTTATTTACATTTACAACATTTTAAAAATTTCACTCATTTCTTTCAACTAAAACTGGAGGCTTTGTGTTTTCAAGGCTCCCCCTGCTACAGATGACTTTTATATTTTCTGTTAATTTCATCCTGATTATTCCCTTGAGTGCTCATGTTCAGTCAGCATTTATTATGTGTTCAGTCATTTGCAAGAAAGTATACTAGCTCATAAAGGAAGTGGGTTGCTGCTATAACAAATACATGAAAATGTGGAAGGTCTTTGGAATTGTGTAATCAGTAGAGGCTGGAAGAATTTGGAGGTGCTTGATAGGAAAAGCCTAGATTGCCTTGATGAGATTGTTGCTATAAATGTGAGTGTACATCTGGTGAGGCCTTAGAAGGAGATGATGAATGTGCTATTGGAAACTGGAGAAGAGGCAGTCCTTGTTATAAAGTGGCAGAGAACATGGCAGAATTGTGTTCCGGTATCAGATGGAAGATGTAACTAGTAAGTGATGACTTGGATATTTAGCTGAGGAGATTTCCAAGCTAAGTGTGGAAGATGCAGTCTGGTTTCTCCTTCTGGCTTATAGTAAAATGTGAGAGGAAAGAGGTAAGTTGAAGAATGAATTGTTAAGCCAAAAGGAACCAGTGAGGGGTGTGGCTGGACAACCATCTGCTAAAAAGATTAGGCATGAGACTCATGGGTACAATCAACCATCTCAGAAAAAGCCAGGAATGTGGTTTTCCAGGAAAAATCTGTGGAGGACCCTCTTGCCTGGTGGTTAGGACCCCATGAGTTATACAGAAGACTGACAAGGTTTGTGGGAATTCTCTATCAACAGAAACACTGCCAGCCTGGACTGAAAGAGCCATAAACAGGAGGAAGTAAAGGAAGAATGATTTTGAGGGCAGAGCCATGGAAGCCCAGGCTTGGGCTGACAGGACCTCCCCAGGCTGAGAGGGTAGGGCCACTGCCCCAGGGGTTGAAGAGTTCAGGAACAGCCACTCCCAGTGGGGTACGAGGAGGGCAGGGCATTTGCCCCCACTGGGCCAAAAGACCAGGGCTCCCTGTCCCTAGTGGCCTCAGAGTTCAGAGCACAGAGCTATGGAAGATTACTCTCAGGCCTTGAAAGCTAATGGAATTTGCTTTGCTGGGTTGCCAACTTGTTTTAGATAGGTAATCCCCTTTTTACTTCCAACTTCTCCCTTCAGGATGGGGATGTCTCTTTTCTGCCTGTTCCACCATTCATTTTCAAAGAGATAGCTTGGTTTATAGTTTCACAGGTCCACAGATGGAGAGGAATTTTTCCCCAGGATGGGTCATACTGAAGGTCTCAAATGTAACTGATTTAGATGATTTTGAGAATGAGATTTTCAACTTTGAATTGATGCCACAATGGGTTAAGGCTTTTGGGGATGTTGTTATGGGGTGGATGTTCTTTTCATGTGGGAAGGATGTGAATTTGTGGAAGGCAGAGTGTGGACTGTTAGGAGTTGAATTTTGTCCCTCCAAAAAGATATGTTCAAATCCTAACCCCAGTCCCATGAATGTGACCTTATTTAGAAATAGAGTCTTTGAAGATGTAAATACTTCAAATGAGGCCAGATAGATAAGGGTGGGCCACAATCCAATATGACTGATGTCCTTAAAAGAAGAGGAGAAGATACAACAGACAGCCATAGAGAACGCCATGTAAAGATGGAGGCAGATGCATCTACAAGCCAAGGAATGCCAAGGGTTGTTAGCAAACACCAGAAGAAATTATCTCGTACAGGTTTCAGATGGAGCACTGCTAACACCTTGATTCTAGATTTCTAGCTTCTAGAACTGCAAGACAATAAATCTCTGTTGTTTTAAGCCACCCAATTTGTGGTACTTTGTTATGGAAGCCCTAGGAAGGGAAGCCCTAGAAGACCAAGACAGTTTATGTATGATGTGCCCATCAAAGATGGACATAGATGATCTTTTTCTGCTGTCAATAGGAAATGTGAGATATCCAGATCCAGTGCAAGATGTGAACTTGTCAGCTGGGTTTGTCTCATTCATATCTAATATTCTTGGACCCTTACTCAATGACTGGCCCAGAGAGACACGTAGAAAATATTTGATTATAAAATAAACACCTATTATCCAGTTGTTATATCCCAAAGACATATATCCGCAACTGGTTGGATAGTCTATTTGGAATATCTTTGGGCTATTGAAGGGTGACCTGTCTGGGCCTGGACTGCTTTCAGACCAATGAAGCCTACATGGATAGAGGACCAGGTGGCCTGCAGCTTGGCAGCAGCCCAAGAGCTTACTACCGTGTCTTAGCAAACAGCCAGACCTAAGGCCAAGCTTCAGAGAGTCACTCCTTTCTCTTTCTTGGGTGCAGTATTGCAACCCCTCTTGTAAACTGCATGTACATTTCTGTGTTTGGGTTACATTTTCTTATTTCTTCTTCACTTTTGATCCTGTTTCAAAAGTAAAACAATAGTAGGGTTTGTTAAGATGGCTCAGTCCAATACTAATTTATTAGCTATGATAAAATGTTATCAGGAAATAGCAAGTTCTGTGGCTATTTCCCTCCTTGAGGATGGAAAGAATAAGTATAGAGATGTCTCAGTTGTTACGAATACTAAATATTTGAAATAATAGAATCATTTTAACAAAATCCAATTCAGATAAATTGTCGTTTCTGTCATGTGTTCCCTCTACCCAACATACCTTTTTTTTAATACAAAAAATTATATCCCTTTCTCCCAACTTTAGGAAGTGTGTTATTTTAATTCTTTCTCCAGTTTTGCCCTGTAGTTTTTCTGTCCCATATCTTCTGTTTTCCATGCCAGAAAAGATAACAGAGAGAAATAAATTACACCTATGGTGTTTCTTCCATCTAAGCAGGAAAGCTGCCTTAGTTGGTTCCACACGATTATATACAAGTATCAGAGCATGATTGATTCATGTGTGATACTTGGCTTTTTTTTTTTAAATCCATCTTCAAAAACTATGTTGATTATAAAAAGATATAACTGTCTCCAACATTCCATTGGTTTATTGAGTCAGATTTCTCTAGGAACTCATATATAATTTTGAACACAGTGTCAAGTTACTGGATTATTGTATAGGAAAAAAATCACCAAAGCTTCAAAATAAACCTCAAATAAAAAGTGGCAACTCATAGCTCAAGGTTTGAGAAGTCTGCTTCTAAGTGTAACAGTAGTCAGCCACTTGCTAAGAACATACATTTTTAAAAGTTTAAAATGCTAATTAAACCATCATTCATCTATTTTTCAGAAAGAATCATTTTAGTGGCTTTATATGAATTCAGTAATTATGTGAACTCGTGCTTCATTCCCTCATTCCTAATTTTAACTTGTATTTTTATTTCAAAGAATGGTTGGGTTCATCATATAAATTTTAAATTCTATGCACTAAATACTTTTCTAGACCAACTTGCTAGATGCTGCTGTACTGGAGATGAAAGGGCCAGCTTATGAGTCAGGAGCCTGGAGTCTAGTCCCAGCTCTGCCACCAGTTGTGTGGCACCAGATGAGTCATTTAACTCTTGAGTCTTATTTTCTCATCCATAAATTAGAGGTCAGACTATATAATTTTCCAAAGTCCTTTGACATCCTAAAATATCTATGTTACTTTCAAATTTA
This sequence comes from Choloepus didactylus, assembly GCF_015220235.1. Taxonomy (NCBI): domain Eukaryota; kingdom Metazoa; phylum Chordata; class Mammalia; order Pilosa; family Megalonychidae; genus Choloepus; species Choloepus didactylus. The sequence goes on along the minus strand of NC_051316.1, from coordinate 46,380,865 downwards.
TCCACATCTCCAATTGATACCTGACATTAAGATTAGAAACTCTTTTAAATACTCTCACTGATTTCAAAACCAAATAGAAAAGAGGAATTTTTAGAAGAACAAGCTTGCTGACAACTTTATTTCTATCCCATTCTGCATTTAAAATAATTTTAAGTTTGTACTGGAAAATAGGAATTAGACCACATTCAGGTGGATCATCTAAAAAACTTATTGTTGGTAATGCATCCTCCAGATGGAAAGTAAGTATGTAAAAATAATACTGTCTAATGTTAATATTTATTGTTCTCTTAGTAAATGCCAATCACTTTGCAAGTGCTTTATGTGGATTATCTCATCAATTCTCAGAGCAACACTGTGAGGTAGGTATTATTAAGCCCATTTTACAGATAAAGAAACTGAGGAATAAAAAGTGTTAAGTCTTTTCCCCAAAGTGGCACAACTGATAAGTGGCAGAGCCAGGATTTGAATCCATGCCATTTGACTCCAGAGCATATAAACACTATAATTCATGGACTTTCAGGTGTGTGTGTGTGTGTGTGTGTGTGTGTGTGTGTATGTATTTCGTACATTCTTTATATATTTCAACACAAACTCATTATCTCTTTGGCATCCCTCAACCTGGTCCCTCTCTGCATGTATAATCTCAGTAAATGGCACCACATTCATCAGCTACATGAGACAGAAACATGGAAATTACACTTGAAACTTGCTTTTCTCTATTGCTACCCCCTACCCATGCAACCCATCACCAAGTCCTGCCAATTTTATTCATTAAATCGCTTTCAAAATGATCTATCAGTCAGGGTCCCAGAGTGAACCTGGCCTAAGAAACCACTTATAAAAGTGTTGGGAAAGTTAAGATAATCTACAAGTGACACATCAAGGTGCTAGCAAAGGTGGGATGCTGTTAGCATCGCTTGACCTGAAGGTTCAAGGGAAGGAAAAGTGTTCCAGAAACCAGGTGAGAGCTGTGGCTATGAAAAAGGGGCTGCTCTACAGGAACTGTGGCCATAGGGGAGTGCATTCCTTCTGCATTTATTTACTGGTATCCTTCTTAAAATAAAACTTTCTTTCATCAATTATTTGGTTCCCCCAAGATAGGGTTTATAAAGAGAAGCCTCAGTGAATGCTTGATGTTTTCTTTTGTATGCTAGTTTTCAGAATATCACCTTCCTGTCCTAGCAACCTCCAAAGGTGACTAGTGTTTTTTCTGTATCATTATGAACACACAAATTTTTAACCTACTAGATTTATTGTAAGCTATTGCAATCATTTTTCATTTTGTTGCTCAGATTGTCCCAGTTTTGGCCAGAAGGAGCCTCTTTAGTCATTTTATTTGTCCCTAGTGGCTCTGACAGCTTCTTGCTCTCCAGTATGACAAAATACCCAGGCTCATCTCATACATTTCCTGTCCCAGAAGGGAGATGAGCAATTTCTCTGAGGGGCTCTGGTTTGTTTTAGTGGAAAATGGCATTTAGAGACCAGAATAAGAGCATCTCCTGACTTTTGATGGTGTTTCATCTTGGTTCCTTTGGAAATGGTAATTGCGTCTTTGTGTGGTTTTTGGGGGAGGGTGGGCTGGTGTGATTCCACCCTGTGAACTGGAAGGATAGACAGGCTGCTCCTCCTGCTGAGGGCCTGGCTTGTCATTGCTCCTGTTTTTTTCCTGCTGGATCAGTGAGCTGGGTCAGGAAAGCAGAAGCTTCTCTGAATATTCCAGGTATGAAACATTTTAACAAGGGAATTGCTAATTTCACAACTTTGGAAGGGCTGGGAGATGAAAGTAAGAGAAGCCACCATTCACATTCTCAGCCCCCAGCATTGAAGCAGGTGGCTCTCAAGCACCTCTGCTAGTTCCCACCAATCACAGTAGCAATGGAAGCAGTTCTTGCTTAGCTTCAAACTTAAATATACTCACATGTCTGCCTGCAACAGCTTTTAGAAACCAAAGTCCTCGCTTTCCCTTTCACCTTCTAAGTCTCATGCAAGTGCTTCTCATTGGCAAACTTGAAACCAGAGCCATATGGGAAAGGAATTCTAGGAATTGTAGTTCAGAGACCTCAGGAAGGGTGGTGGAGAGCCAAGTTGACAACTAACAATCTAGCACACCTGGCATCCCCTCAGCCCCTGATCCACTGACCCACTCCTCCATCCTAAGCACAGGTCTCCTGCCTGGATAGCAAACCCCTGTCAGAGTTTGGTTAAGGTGTTGGGAGATGTTTAGGGGATGGCCGACCCATCTACACCCATTCACCAACCTGGTCAGTTTCTGGAGCTGTCCTGGTGTCTTCCTATTGCCTCTAAGCACTGTTTCATCCTTGTTGGAGCACAGATGTGCAGTGTGTGTGTGTGTGTGTGTGTGTGTGTGTGTGTGTGTGTGTGTGTGTGTGTACATGCACATTTTGGGGACATTCTGAAAGCCCAGGTTTCAGGGTGATGGTTATTTTTGTGGAGTCCTTTATTCTGAGGGCCTTGGAATCCCTAAATTCTGGAAATACAATAAAATCCTTCTGAACCTTGTACATGCCATAGAGGAAGCTCAGCTCAGATCTTGAACTGGCCAGGGTGTTCAAATAACAGGTTGTATCTGTGCTAGCCCAGGGCAATGCACGAAAAAGGACATACTTCCTCTAGAACCCATTCCTTTCCTAAGCAGCCAGCCATCTCTCTCCCTTATCTCTGTCTCTTCCCCTCCCCCTATTAGGATCCAGCAAACTTCACTCACCCAAACAGCTTCTGGAGTGGCTGATCAAGCTCTTAGGTCCCAGAGTCACTGATCAAAAGGCTCTGTATGCATTTTGCCTCCCTTTGTCTTTTCTGGCATTTTCAAGATTTGGTGCAGAAAAGGGAGTTAACAATCTTTGCTTAGTTCACCATCATGCTGGTTTGGATGTATTATGTCCCCAAAATGCCTTTAATGCAATCATGTGGGGGCAGATGTATTAGAGTTGATTAGATTGGAATCTTTGGATTAGGTTGTTTCCATGGGAGATGTGACCCACCCAACTGTGGGTAATTCCTTTGATTAGATTATTTCCATGGAGGTGTGGCCCTGCCCATTCAGTGTGGGTCTTAATTAAATCACTGGAGCCCTATAAGTGCTCAGACAGAAGGAGCTCGGTACTGCAGCTAAGACAGACATTTTGAAGACAGCTGTTGAAAGATGACCCTGACATTTTGGAGAATGCCATTTTGAAATGCAACCTGGAAGCAAGCAGATGTCAGCCACTTGCCTTCCCAGCTAATAGAGGTTTTCCGCATGCCAATGGCCTTTCTCCAGTGAAGGTAAACCTATTGTTGATGCCTTACCTTGGACACTTTATGGCTTTAAGACTGCAACTTTATAACTGAATAAACCCCCTTTTATAAAAGCCGATCTATTTCTGGTGTTTTGCAAAACAGCAGCATTAGAAAACCAGAACAACCATCTGGAGAGGCTCTTACCTTTTATGTCCATTCCTTCACCCATGATCCTACACCATTGCTGTTAAGAGAAAGCACAAATTCATAACTGACCTACAAGGACTTGTGTGGTTGGCCCCTCACATAGGACCCCCCTCCCATTCTCTCTGTGTCTAGCCTGACAGCATTGTATTAGTTTCCTAGGGTCACTGCCACAAATGACCACAAATTTGGTGGCTTAGAACAGCAGAAATTTATTCTCTCACAGTTCTGGAGGACAGAAGTTTGAAATCAAGGCAACAGCAGGGTCACCCTCCCTCTGGAGGCTCTAGGGGAGAATTCTTCCTGGCCTCTTCCAGCTTCTGGCAGCCCCAGGCATTCCTTAGCTGTGACAGCATAATTCTAATCTCTGCCTCTGTCTTCAGGCAGCCTTACTCTCTAATGCCTGTAGGTCCTTGGTGGGCAGATGCTTTTCCTTCTGCCTGGTGCACAGTCGCCACCTTTGCTTCTATTTTCTTAGCCTAGGTTTTGCACAGATAAAGCAGTCCAGTAGGTAGTCTTAATCTTTGAGTCATCTCAAGATCCAGACATGTGAACGAATGAATCTTCAGATGATTCCAGCCTCCAGCATTGAGCCATCCCCTACCTAGTCTTCCAGTCTAACCAGCTGAGGCCCAAGACATTGTGAAACAGGACAAGCCATCCTTGCCATGCCTTATCTGAATTCCTAAATGAAAAGATCTGTGAGCATTAAAAAAATGATTATTTTAAGCCACTAAGTTTTGGAATTATTTGTTACATGGAATTAGTAACTGAAGCATTTATGCAGAGACAATGTTTTTGAAATATATATTCTAAAATTTATGGTTTAGTTGGGGATTTGTTTTGGGGGAGATAGGAGGGGAGAAATAGATGTTTATATGTGAGAGGGCAGATATTCTTTTAAAATAATATAAATTAATAGAAGGTTTATACATTTGAATGAATTAGAAGTTCTGTAGAGAAACTGGCATTTATGTAAAAGGGCATAGTGTTGGAATTGGAAGTGGGAGGAGTAATGGGGCCTCAAGTCAGGCCTGTGGAGGAGGAATCTCGCCCCCCCTTCCCTTCCCACTACCACCTTTGAAATTCCAGTTTGTGTCAACCAGATTGTCACTCCTAGAGAGCAAAGAGAGGAAATGAGTTCAGGGAGTCTTATGTTGGGGAGCTTCCCATGAGATGGCCCCCTTTATTACAGTCAATTTCTGCAATAGCTGCTGTAACCACAAACCAAAAAAATCTTTACCTGTGGTTTTTGAAAAGGTATGTATAGATTTAATGAGTAAGATATGGATCCTGTCCTGTAAGAATTCATGATGTAAGAAGGAGATCTGGCTGCTACTGTACTGGGTTTTGTTTGCCAGCGTTTGAAAGGGCCCTGAGGTGAGAATGAACCTGGTGTGTTCAAGAGACAGAAAGAAGGCCAGCATGGCTAAAGCATCATGGATAGGAGGAAAACGGAGGGAGATAAAATCCCAGGGTTAGGCAGAATGCAGAATCTATAGGGCCTTTTAGACTAAGGTAAAAAGCTTGGATTTTATTCTACATGCAGTGGGAACCCATTTGAGGATTTTAAACAGGAGAGTGATATGATCTGCTTTAACCTTGAGCAGATCTCCCTGGCTGCTGTTTGGAGAATGTAAAAACAGGGACACCAGTCAGGAGGTCGTTGCAGTTGTCCAGGTGAGAAAATGCACCTAGACTGGGGTTTTAGCAGGGAAAATGGAGAGGAGTGGTGGGATAAGGGTTTTCTTTTTTGAGGCAGTGTTGTCAAGACTTGCTGATGGGTTGGATGTGAAGATAGGAGGAAGAGTGAAATCAAAGATGACTTTTGGTTTCTGTCTGGAGCAACTGGTTGGATGGTGGTACCATTTACTGGAATGGGGAAGATTAAGAATATATTTGGTGGGTAAAACAAAGGGTTCTGTCTCAGTCATCTTTGATTTGAGAGGCCTGTGAAACATCAAAATGAAGATATTGAAATGGCTCTAACTTGGTTCTCCACCTCTAATTCCAACCCCTTCCTTGCCCCCCCCCAATTTTCTTTCAAAGCCACTGACCTATTAATCTCTCTATACCTGGATTTTAATAATGCAACATCCATACTTAAAAACATTCAGCATGTCCCTATTGCCCTTAGGGACAATTGCCCATGATACAGATGTCTCAGTTTTGTGTTCAACCCTTAAATTATTCTCTGAGCATCTCCTTTCAGCCTTATCTCTTGTAATTACCCTATCTATTCTGTGTAATTCAAAACCAGACAACTTTCTTTTTGCCAAACATATCTTGCACTTTTCTGATTCCAGACTTTGCTCAAACTTTTCCCTCTGCCTAGAATGTCTTCCTTCCTATCTCTTCCAATTAATCTTGTACTTCAAAACTTTTTTTGATTGATGGCAGCTGTCAACAGATTTCCCTAATGTCCTTGGTCAAGTGGAATTTTTTCTTCTAATCTATTACAATGTGCTGTTTAGATCTTACATATGGTGCTTAGCTTATACTAGGTGTTAAATTTATCAATCTCTTTACTCATCATTCCCTCAATTTAATAGAAAGCTCATTGAAGACAGGGATGGTACTTTATTTTCCTCTGTATTCCTGGCATCTCATTGCATCTGTATAGTCAAGACACAAAATTAATATTTGTTGAATTGAAATGAATTAAATTACCCTTTGATTTGATACTATATTTGCAGAAAGAAACAGATACAGCACTACGCAGGAAATCAATCACACATTTCTCAGGTTTATAAGAAGAGCAAGAAGCAAGTTGACAAGCTAAATTAAGATTTATTTTTAAAATCCAGAAAAGAGAAGATTAGTGACAGGAAAATAATTCATACAAAGATTTGCTATTAGAAGGGTCCAGAATTCACCTGGTCCTAATCAACTACCTTAGTTATACTGAGCAATCCAGGGAGGAATGTCCACTCCTCTCTCAGCCATGATCCCAAATAGCAAAGAAAGTATTCTGATTGGTCAGTCAACTGTGGGGGAGAGTGAGAGGCAGGATCCGACTGCATGACAAGGCTGCTAGGATCCCATGCTGACAGCACATGGATTGGGGTAAGGGCAAGATTTTAGAGAAGAGGAGTGATCAGACAGATAACCAAGCAAGTGTCCTTTACATCTTTTTCAATCCTCCTAGCAAAGTAGGCTAGGTTTCTTTAATTATTCCCCATGATAGGGGTTTCAGTCTTCACTGTTACAGATTACCTTTCCTTGAACCCTCTCCCATTTGTCATTATTCCTAATAAAGTGGGTCATTTGAGACTAGACATAATAATCGGTACTAGAAGATTGCCATGGGGCTTTTTATCTGCATTGAGTGAACACCTCATATCTACCAATGAAATTTAAAGAGATAACAAATAATAAAGTATCATTGTGTGTTAGCTAGTCAGTGAGTGAAATAAGTGGTCAAGAAGACTCATTTTTTCACATGCTTATTTTTTTTCCTATATCTTTTAATTCAATCATCAGAATATACACATTAAGACATTCTGGAATCAGCAGAAGTCAATACGAAGGGACTAGCAGTTAAGGGTGATTACTTAGCTTCATATTTACATTGTCCTTCAAGTTGTTCAAATGGTATTTCATGCTGTCACTAATGGACAAACCTGCCTGCAGCTCATTAAAGAGTATTAACCAAGGACCCTCATAACCAACCTTATTTCAACTCACTACCTTCTGGTTAGAAAATATAAAATATAAGAAAATGATCCACTTAAAATGGACCAGGGCCATTTTCTTTTCTATCCTCAGAATGGTGGCTATACAGCAGCACTTCATAGTCAGAGAGATCTAGGTTCAAGAAGGCCACTGACCAACCTTGAGCAAGTCACTTAGGTTCGCAAAGACTCCTTTTTCTTATCTGTAACACCAGGTTATAAAGGTTATTGGTTGGAGGAAGAATAAATGAAATAATGAATATAAGTTGAATAATACAATGCTTGGCATAATGTCAATTATAATCTGTTAGTATTATTACTGTTGTTATTGTTATTAATATAAAAGGGTTGTTTTAAAATTTTTAGTAACAACAGTTTTGTTCAGGTCATCCTGGTTTTATTAGTTATTTTACTTCACATTTCTCACCTTTAAATGGGGGAAACATAATATTCCTGGCAGATTCGTTGAGAATTAGGAATAATTCTTGTAAAGTACCTAGCATGCATTAGGAATTCAATAAATGGCAGAATGGTACAATCAGTATTCAAATGTAAATCTTCTGATTCCATTTTCAGAGTTCTTTTTACTTTTCCACGATTTCACTGAAAGATGTTTTCTTTACAATTTTGCTCAGACTTCCCTCACTTGATGAAGTTTCCTTTCTCAACTAATTTGGAAATTAAAAAAGAAATTCCATAATTCAAAATACATTCCTTTATTTTAAAAATCAACAAAACAATGAAATGATAAGGATATATTTTTCTAAATGTAATAAGGTTCTGGTTTAGATCTAAAGAAAGTATTTTTTGTTTTTGTTTCTGTTTTAAGTAAGCAAAGATCAAACTCAACAGATATAAACCATTAGGACTCAATTGAAATCATAAACTGCAAGAATATGATTCTAGACCTTTATAGATATTAGTGTAACAAAGCCACTGAAATATTGCTTTGAGATTTCTCTGAAATGTGTCCACTATATTTTTAGCATTTAAATTGCATTAATATGGAGTAACAGTTTCAAAGATTTATTATTAAACAGTGATTTCTAGTACCATAAAGTAGTAAAGGCCTGAATACTTATAAATGAAAGGGTCACATGGCTCCAAATGAATAGAACAAGAGGTACACATCTTTGAAATCTTATTAATCTTTCTTTAGGAGCCATAACAGCAAAACTCTCCAATCAGAAATTCTTTTAAAATATTCTTTGAAAGGTTAAAAGCCTAAGGGATGCTCATGGAAAAATCCTCTAGAAACCTCAATTCATAAAGTAAAAGAAGGGCATCAAATCAATATGAATAAAGGAAAAGAAGGTGATATTTTAATAATAATATTGTTGAGTAGTTTCTTAAGTTCTAGCGTCAACCTTCTTAGCATTGTTGGTTTGTTGCTACTCCCCCTTTAGTGAGAGGCCTTACATTGCCCCTTGAAAGCGTTCACAAAGCCCTGATACCTTAAACTGAGTCTTGTACTCTGGGCTCACAACATAATATGCATCGGAAAACACATCTGATAATGAGCAAGAAGAATTAGCTCCAGGACATTTCATAATGCACATGGTGGTTAGGTACCATCCAGAATATAGAAAAAGGCACTTCATGCTATGGAATTTGCATATTTATATTTTGATGGGAAAAAAAAACTTGTCAGAAATATAGTAAGTACAGGTCATGGTAAATGTTGCCATCGATTACAAAATATTTTCAAATTCAGTGTTATAGAGAGCACTAACACAGGCTCTACAAATGCTTCTTTAAATGAATTGATTTTTATCAGTTGCATTCATACATGACTAAATCAATAGTTACTGTTTCTGAGTCTGTAGCTAAAGTGCCATACAATAAATTGTATCTATTCGTCATCAAATTGAATTCCATTAAGATTCATAGTTCAACACTGGATTGAGCTGTGTAGCAAGTACTGGGTTTTCTTTTAGTCCAAAGTTCAGGATCTAACCCCAGGCATTTAAACATTCCCCCTTTGAATAGCTCTCTTACCTACAGGTGCTATATTAGAGGCTTTAGAATTTAATCCCCCCCTTAACAGGTTAATTTAGTTCTTAACAGATGTATGTGGCATCTGCACGTGTTCCCTGAAGAATTCTTGGGAGTGGAGGATGAGTCCTCCAACTTTGAAGCAGATCCCTTATGATGAACATACTTGAAACCACTACTTCTGTATTTGAGAAACTATACTTTCTCCCTGTCTCTAAAACTATCTGTATTATATGTGGCGGGCAATTTAATGAGTTGCCTTTTCTTCCTTCCAGAGTTTTCCCCTAGCACATTCAACCTTTCCAGCAAGGGGCAGGCTTGTGACTCACTCAGCCAGTTGGCAGGCCCAGTCCCAGAGCCGCAGCCACCTCACAGGGGCCAACTTTGTAGCGGGCACCTCGACTGTGGAGAAACCTGCCGGAGCAAGAAGTTTTTCCAACTTCACGAGCATTTGCACTAGGTGTTCAGATTTCCCAAAGAAGTTTCTATAGCTTCATGGTCTACATTTTCCAACACTGACTTTGGAACATTTGGGAGAGAGTGCCAAGAAATAACGTCTTCTTTTCATTAAAAAAACATGCCATTTTGGAAATGACTGAGAATGTTAGTTACATTTGAGAATACACTGAAATGTCTTATGTCACTCCCAGAGGGGAGGGCCTCCACACTCAAGGGTTCATACTTACTGATGCTGGAGGCCTGGGGGCAAGACCACACCTGAGCCCACAATCCACAACAGAGCCCACAATACTGAGTTGGTCAGGTGGCCATAGAGAGGTAGGGGTGAGACAAACCTGGACCTAGAGTCACCATAAAGTGGCTTTTTTTTTTTTCAGAATCTGCAATGCATGAATATTGTTCTGCTGCCTCCATAGGGGAAATCAATCAGGTTTTTAAAAACCTCCAAAGGTGATTCTGCCAAAATCCCATTCCTTAATCCTTCGCAACTCTCTTAAACCTGTCCTCCCGTGTTCCTAGGGCCCACTTGTGCTTTGCGGAAGGGCCAGGAAATCTTGGAAGCTAGGCACAAATCTGTGGGTTACAACTCACCAGGCATTAGTTCTGATGATGGTTCAGCACTGATTTAAACATAATTCAGAATTTTATAACTTCCAGTTTCTATTAAAATGATAGCTAAGAATTACTGAGCTCATCATGTGTGATAGGCATATACCAAGTGCTTTGCTTGCATTATCTCATCCTCATGAAATCTCTCCATGGACAGCTATTTACCTCTATTTTACAGATGGAAAAACAGATTCAGAGCAAGTAACTTACCCAGCTACTAAGTGGTAAAACTGGATCCTGAACCTATGGGTGTCTAAGACCAAAATATGTGCTTTTAACTACCATGCTATTTTGTTCCTCATCCCCCTTATCTGTTTTATTCTTAATTTTGAGTCAAGACCTGAGCTAATTTTCTCCATTTCCTTGTCTGTTGGAAGAGTATTAACCTTTCTCTCAGACCCCAAGTTCATCTACTTTTTCTGAGTTGCAAGTCCTAACTCTTCATGATTACATTGAGTTTGACTCACCCTTTTCCACCCACCCAGTCCCTGGTGTCAGCTCCTCTTCACTTCTCCTGCTCCAACAATCTACTAAAAAGTTCTTCCTGTATCTCTCTATCTAAGAGTTTACTTTGCTGGTCTTCAGTCTCCCAGCTTTCCCTAAAGCAGCCACCACTCCCAGAATCAAGTCTCTGAGTCTACTTCCTTTCATTAGGAACATTAAAATAACCATTAGCTTCCCTTCAACAGAATTTACCTTTCACTCACTCTGCAGGGTAGGTTGGGATAACTACCAAAATACACATCTGTGGAGGGCCTCTCCCCTACCCCCACAGCATTTAGTGACTCAGATGATACTTTCTGGAAGAGGTCAGCCTCTAGGAAAAATTAGGAAAAAGATGAAAGTGTTCGGTCAGACATAGATCCATCTTCCAGTTAAATGACCAGGAAAACAAACACACTTAATTTTCTGACTGAAGTTGATACGAATCAGGACTCAGTAGAAACCCAAGCTTATTATGAATTGCATTGAGTTCATCTCCTGAGGGTGCCTCAAATTCTCCCTCAGACAAGTTTTGTTCTTCTCTTGCCTCTTACGCGGAGACAGAACTGTCTTATAAACAGCTGATTTTGTTTATGGATGAATTGATATGATTACTGGGAGTTGCTTCAAAATAATATGGAAGAGGGGAGTGGATGGGGGGTATGGATGGGAAGGAATTGGCTGTGGGTTGATGGTTGTTGGGACTGGGTGGTGTCTACTTTTGCAAATACGTAACATTTTCCATATCTAAAAAGTTTTTTAAAATAGCTGATTTCTGTTTTTGCCAATAATTTGCTAATTTGGTTATGATTTTTGATTAATAAGCAAACAACAGGGAAGGCATTTATGGCTGAAAATTTACCCACCAGATTTCTGCAGGAGATATTTGGATATCTTTATGGCTAGAATAAGTGATCACCCACATGTAAACAAATAACTATTGTTTATTGAATGCCTACAGCATGCTAAGAACTATGTGGGATACTTCATAATCACTATTTTGAATCTTCACCAAAACCCTGCCAGGTAGGTACTATTATCTCCATTTTATGAGTGAGGAACCTGATACTCCGAAAATTAAGTTGGCCAAGGTGACCTAGCTGGTAAATGACAGAAGTTTTAGAGTTTTGGATGTTGCTTTGGGTGGTTCTTATCAAGGGAAGATGCCAAGCTCATGGGGAGCCAAATCCAGAACTCTGGGGCAGCCTAGACTGACTTCCCCTGAAGACTTCCTTCCTTCGATCAATAAGTAATCATTAAACACTTGCTGTTGCAAGACAATGTGCTAGATACTACAGATATGATGGCAACAAGACTGAAAGATCCCTATTCTGAGAGAGATTAGATTTCACTTATAGGGAAATAGACAACAAAGCAGTAAACTAGTAGAATAAATAAATTTCACAAAAGCGATAAGTGCAATGAAGAAGATAAACAGGATTGGGATAAGGAGCTACTTGAGACTGGTAGTCAAGGAAGCCCTCGTGAAGAAGTGGTGTTTGAGCTGAGGCAGGAAGGCCAAGAGGGAAGGAGTCATTTGTGGGTGGATCTGGGGAAAAACATCCCATACAGAGAAGAAAGCAAGGGCAAAGGTCTCAAGGGTAGAACAAGTGTGGCAGGTTTGGAGAAGTCAGGAGCCAGATCATGTCGGGTTTCGAAGGCCGTGGAGAGGAAAGGAGTATGTGTGAGGTAAAACCACTGAAGCGTTCCAAGTGGGGGAGTGATGTGATGTGGGTTACCCTTTATGAGGACCACCCTCGTGCAGGGTGTTCTGAAGTCAGATAGATGTGGGGCTTTGCAAAAGTTATTTTGCCTCTTGTAGCTGGAGATTCCTCTTCTGTAAAGAGCGTAAAATGATAACTGCTGCACAGGATGGCTGTGAAGATTAAGTGAGGCAGGAAACCTACATTCTTCCCCTCTCCTGACATAAATTACTACTACTCTTACGTAAGTGTCTCTGCACTAAATCAGACTGGACTGACTTTGACACTGGAAGCTTCTAGATGACATCTTCTAAATGATCCTTGTTTCATCTCTGAGTCAGGTGACGTTCAGGGAAATAGAATGAGGTGGGGGGCATGGAGGTAAGAAAGAGAATTTAGGCAGGTTAAACACATGCTTTATGAAGCACAGAGAGTCTGCAAGTGTATATTGAAGAACAGGGCTTTTGATTATGTTTTGTATTGTTTCAGAAGTAGACAAATGTAAAATAGTTCTTATTGGTATTCATAAGAAAGCCAGGAAAAAAAAAGAAAAGAAAATGCTGTACGTTGTAGATAAATTTGGGTTGCAGAAATTATCTCACGGTTAGATTTTATTATTTTCCTTTTGAAAGTCCCTGAGTGATGTCTTTCCATTCCTCTTGCTTGGGGCAGTTCTTTAGGCTTAATTATAGGAAAGAAAAACTTGGCCTAGAAAAACTCTGTAGCAGAAGAAAAGACAGATGCTTTGATTCCCCCGAATTTATGAAGTTTCCCATTGCCCTTCACGAGGATGGGCGTGGGGGCTGTCAGTTGAAGTATCTTACACCTGGTAGAGCACCTGGAGTAGCAACAACCCTAGAAAGATAGTATTATCTATCCATTGTAAAGATGTTTAAACTGAGGCCCAGAGAGCTGAAGTAGCTTTTTCATAGCTGGTAAGTCAGGCAGCAAGTACTGAAAGAAAGGTCTATCTGATTCCAAATCCCACATGCGTAAGCCACTACACTGTATTTCATTCCACACAGTAGGTATGTATTAGTGACTTCATATGGTTCTAACTACACCAAGTAAATATTTTTGAATGGTTAATTAAACATAGATTCTGCCATTACAGCCCATAACCCTGTGGATTCTTTTCCTGCTTAGGTAGGAAAGAACACAGGTAGATTTAAGATTTGAGATTTGGGATCTGTAATCCTCAGTCCTTCTAGAGATTAAATATTCCTGACGCATTCTAAAAGAATCATCTTCCTTTCATTTCTTATTATCAATTCAGCATGTTGTTGAAATGCCAGAGAATAAGGTTTGCTCTGTGTAGAACAAATTCATTAGGTTAGTTAAAGTGTATATGTGCTTGTGTGTGTGTGTGTGTGTATATACACACACACACATATGTATTTCTTATTCATTTTTTTTGATTAAGAGAACCAGCAAAAGTTGGATATTGAAGGGCTACGCATGCCCAGGGAATGTTTCCTATTTGGGATAGTGCCAGAAATCAACAGTTAACGAGGCCCGCCTTGGCTTGATTCCTGCGTTATGTCAGGTCAGATTTTGTATCATATTGGGATGACAGACATTTCTCTCCATGTGATCATTTCTGTGATCTCAGGAAAGTCTATTTTCTTGCCCTTGATTTGACACAGTGGGACCTGGAACGATAGGACTAAGGAGTATGTGTGGTGGGGGGTGTGTGTGTGTGTTTTGGGGGCAGGAAGGACATGCGTATTTTAATTTTTGGAGACTCGGTGCTTTAATTCATTATCACATAAATTCTGGCTTTGGCAGCCTCTTGTGGTATTTAGCCCATTAGTCAGAGTTTCTGCTTTCATTTTTTCCAATTCTAGCCATTTTTGTAACAACTAAAGCAATCAGCTCCTTGGTTCATTGTTCTTCCTGAAGTATATGTAGGAGAAAGTAGAATGAAACAGAGATGCTATTTTCAGGAATTACAAGGGGATCTCTACCCTCTCTCCTTATATTTTAAATATTTATTTATTTATTTATTTGCATAAGTGTAAGTTTACAGAAAAATCATGCAGAAAGTTCAGTTCCCTTATACCCCACTCTTACATACACAGTTTTCCCTATTATTAACATTTTGCATTAGTGTGGTACTTTTGTTACAATTGATGGAACAATATTATTAAAATTATGCTATTAACTTTAGCCCATTGTTTACATTAGCCATCCCTTAGTTTATCTGCCTTATGAACATTTGGAAGAGTATGCTTTCTGTTTCTATTTTGTCTGTCTTGCTTTTCACAGAACTGTAGAGTGGGAGGAGCATATGCAAAAAAAAGCACGTGAGCTGTCACCACATGTGAGCCTTACTAGGCCCTGGGGAGGGAATGGCAGGGTGGGGTGTCCCCACCTCACCTATGTGGTTTCTGTCATCATGTGTATTTTAATCATCTCTAAAAGGCAACTTTTCTCATTGTGTTAGTTTTTCATTGCTGCTGTAACAACCACAAACTTAATGACTTGAAACAATAGCAATTTAACATCCTATGGCTCTGTAGGATAGAGGTCCGACATGGGTCTCGCTGGGCTAAAATCAAGGTGTTGTCAGAGCCCCGTTCCTTGCTGGAGGTTCTAAGGATGAATCCATTTCCTTGCCTTTTCCAGCTTCTAGAGGCTGCCGCCTTCCTTGGCTATAGGTCCCTTTCTTCCATCTTCAACTCCAGCAGCTGCATCTCGCTTACCTTTCTTCCCTGGTCACATTTCCCTCTGACTGAGCTGGGAAGGGTTCTCAGGGTTTAAGGACACATGTGGTTAGATTGGGCCCACCTGGCTAATCCAGGTTAAACTCCCCATCTTAAGGGGCTTAACTTTACCACATCTACAAAGTCCCTTTGCCATGTAAGGTAGCATATTCAGAGATTTCTGGGGATTACAATGTAATCCCTTTGGAGGGCCATTATTCTGCTTACCACAGTCATGTGAACACTATTGATTAGAAGAAGAAAACATAAAATGCACTGCAACTTCTTCTGCCTTGTGGGGAGGTAATGTAATTCTTATCCAGAGTAAATTTTTTAAAAAATTTTACTTTCATTAATCACTATGATGAGCTTAATGGGGTTTTCGGCTATGAAAGTCAAGGTCTTCCTGGGCTTGGATAAGACATGGGTCAGAAGAAGAGAATTGATGCACTTAATAATGGGGATTTGGGGGGAAAAGCACATAGACACCTACACCCAATATTTATCATGTTCCCCTGACACCCATATTAAAAGACCCCTAATTTCAATTCTCCAGGTGACTGAAATTCCACAACTCCATCCTTTTTTCAATACTTTTCTTTTTCTTTTTTTTTCTAGTATTTGTGTAGTACTAATATGGTATTCCTATTAATTATAGTCCCTAGTATGCAATATGTAGATTTTTCCCATATACCCTTCTGTTGTCAACTCTCTGTGCTAGTGCCATACCTTAAAAGTATATCATGCAAGCATCTATCTATATTTGTGGTGCTGATCTGTGGGAAAGATGCCTTTAAACAACCCCTTTCAATCCTATTTACCTTCAATACAGCTCCAATACTTACAATCCCATTAACAATCATCACCTCTATCCATTACCATACCTTTGAATTCACCATCATTAGTATATCTGAATATATTAGCTTATCATTCCCCCTCACTAGCTACTGCCTATCACTAGGTCCCCAATATTCTCTATTATAAGAAATTGATTTTACATTGTCCAGAGAGTTCATAGAAGTGGTAACATACAATATCTATCCCTTTGTCCCTGAGTTATTTCACTCAGAATTATATCTTCAATGTTCATCCATGCTGCCATATGTTTCAGGACCTTGTTGCATCTTACTGCTGCATAGTATTCCATTGTATGTACATACCACATTTTGTTTACCCACTCATCTGTTAAAGGACACTTGGATTGTTTCCATCACTTGGCAATTGTGAACAATGCTGCTATGAACATCAGTGTTCGTGTCACTGCTTTCAGATCTTTTGGGTATATATCAAGAAGTGGAATTGCATGATTGTAGGGTAATTCAATATCTAGTTTTCTGAGAAACCGCCAAACTCTCTTCCACAGCGGCTG